>NW_027362761.1:1020120243-1020720243 GCF_046119375.1 Phyllobates terribilis
TGTCTGACAGAGAACCACGGTTTTAAATAGCAGGCCTATAATTTACTAATACTATTCTTCACAGACACCTAGTGTGAATAGCTTGATCGACAAACTGCAACAGAATGGAAAAGGAGACCAATATTTTCCACGTTTAGTTCAAATTTCTGGATTTTTATCGCTGAAATATGGAACAGATATGTCTGTATTCTACAGTGCTAACAAGCAAATGGAGCAGAAAAATGGTGTACTCTGGATTGCTTTTTAAGCAAATAACCAGGATTAAGAGAAAAAAAAAATTCCCCTGGCCTCTGATATCTGGGGCTATGTCTACAAATATCTATAATTATTACAACAGCAGCAGACAGGACATTCAATGGACCCTCTTGTGCTATATGCACTGCAGTCTTCCACATACACTGCCTGCCTGCCTAACACTGATTATATGCAGCTGGATTAGTCCTCAGAAGGACTGTTAGTTCAGATGGATATATATGTTGAGGAATACTTTTACTAACTATAAACAAGCAAATCTCTCCCTAGCTCAGCAGCAGCTCTGCCTACACTGTCTGATTCTGGGGTAGACTGTGACGAGCATAGCGGCGCCAGGTCTGATATAAACCTGATGACGCTGTGCGGCCAGCCAATCACTGTAATGCCACAACCAACATGGCTACAGCATTATAGTGCATGGCAGGCAATCCCTGCATGTTCATGGGCTCTCTAAAGAGCACCAAACATGCAGGGAGGGGACTCGAGTTCCCGCCCGAGCAACCTGGAAATACTCACCGAGCTTGTCGAGCACGGTGATGCTCAGGCGAGTACCGATCAGTGGCGAGCACGTTCGCTCATCACTAGTGACATCCTATTACAGTACCAAGCTCAAATTCAGTGAGCTCTTTGTAAAGGCAGGGTGTATGGCTAGGGGTCACTTTTTCTACACCTTTGACAATGGGACTGATTCAAAAACCCGAATTCAATAATTGAGCTGGTGTTTCAATATTATTGTCCACATAGTGTATATTAAATCCTTTTTTTCAGTAAAGTAAAACAGAAGGAGGCAAGATTTAATTGAGAATCATGTTACAAGCAGATATTTTAAAAAACAATTCTATTAAACAGTGGGTCTGTGTCGGCTTCAGTAAATGGAATAAAAACATAACAGATTGATGTGTTTTCCATTAATCCCAGTACCCAAAAACATGAAAAGCTAAGAAAACACTTGCCAATGATTAATTGGAATGTAATAAGAATCATTCTGGAATTCCAAAAATAGGCTCAATATAATAGAGAGGCACAGATTAAATGTCAGCGTTGTAAATAAGTGCATTTTCTGCATTTACATTATACAAATCTGTAAGAAAAGGTGACTACAATCCAGTACAATATCCCTATTGTATCTATACATACTATTTACCAATGGCTTATTGTGATGCAAAGTTTTAACAGATCTTACAACTAGAGATGAGCGTTGTTCTACTCGAACTGTTCGCCAATCTCAAATTCGAGCTGTTTTGGGCGGTGTTCGAGCCGGTCGGCGAACACGAACAATTTGAGAAAAATTCGGCTGTTCGAGGTTATGTTCGATAACTGTTCGTGCACCAAAATCATAACTGGATTTTTTCTCAGTAATGATGAAAATTAATGTTAATACGCAGTTTGAGTGTACAGCGGGGCGGGGGGAGGGGCAGGGGATGGATCTCTGCAGGAACAATGAAGATCTCCATTTTTTTTTCTCTTTCCCGCATTTGCAGTGGGGAGGTGCAATCTGTCAGCCTATCAGCAGCGCACACACGGAGCGAAGTGCTTTTTTTAACACAAGCAAGGGCATGTGTGATTGGCAGTGTATGTCACATGTCCTTGCCCTATAAGACCAAGCCATTTTCCCCGTCGCCACCATTTTCTCACTGCTGCAGCTGCGTGTTAGACGGCACCGCTGTTGCTGTGTGCGCTATACCTTGTTAATTTCAAGCCAATTTTCGCACAAATATACAGATAGCTTGGGAGTAGGGAATAGTTGTGATTGCAGTCCGTTTAAGGACTAGGTTACAGCATTTCCTACGACTTTTATCAAGCAGGTCTGTGCTCTTAAATAGATAGATTGTGGGAGTAAAGACTAATTGTAATTGGAGTCCTTTTCAGGACTAGGTTACATCAGTTCCTATCAGTTTTTGCCAGGCAGGTCTGTGCCAGTGCTGTGCAAGTTTTTTTCACAGCATTTGGCTGAATCTAGCAAAGCTAATCCTTTTTGGCCTATTGCAGAGTGTGTTAGTCAGTGGAGTAGCCTATCTGTGTTGCAAGATATACCACCTGTGTATAGAATACCAATTTTTTTACTGCACCTACTGAAGTAAAATCTTTTGGGCATAGCATCATTCTATTAGTCCATCTATACTGACCTCCATCAGGTTGCAAATTAAAAATAATTTTTTTCTGCATCTAGCTCTGAAAAAATATTTGGGCTTCTAGCAGTGTGTGGGACTTGGTCTATTAGTCCATCTATACTGACCTCCATCAGGTTGCAAATTAAAAATAATTTTTTTCTTCATTTATCTCTGAAAAAATATTTGGGCTTCTAGCAGCGTGTGGGACTTGTTCTATTAGTCCATCTATACTGACCTCCATCAGGTTGCAAATTAAAAATAATTTTTTTCTGCATCTAGCTCTGAAAAAATATTTGGGCTTCTAGCAGTGTGTGGGACTTGGTCTATTAGTCCATCTATACTGACCTCCATCAGGTTGCAAATTAAAAATAATTTTTTTCTGCATCTAGCTCTGAAAAAATATTTGGGCTTCTAGCAGTGTGTGGGACTTGGTCTATTAGTCCATCTATACTGACCTCCATCAGGTTGCAACTTGAATAAAAAAAATTTCTGCATCTAGCTCTGAAAAAATATTTGGGCTTCTAGCGGTGTGTGGGACTTGGTCTATTAGTCCATCTATACTGACCTCCATCAGGTTGCAAATTAAAAATAATTTTTTTCTGCATCTAGCTCTGAAAAAATATTTGGGCTTCTAGCAGTGTGTGGGACTTGGTCTATTAGTCCATCTATACTGACCTCCATCAGGTTGCAAATTAAAAATAATTTTTTTCTTCATTTAGCTCTGAAAAAATATTTGGGCTTCTAGCAGTGTGTGGGACTTGTTCTATTAGTCCTTCTATACTGACCTCCAGCAGGTTGCAAATTGAATATAATTTTTTTCTGCATCTAGCTCTGAAAAAATATTTGGGCTTCTAGCGGTGTGTGGGACTTGGTCTATTAGTCCATCTATACTGACCTCCATCAGGTTGCAAATTAAAAATAATTTTTTTCTGCATCTAGCTCTGAAAAAATATTTGGGCTTCTAGCAGTGTGTGGGACTTGGTCTATTAGTCCATCTATACTGACCTCCATCAGGTTGCAAATTAAAAATAATTTTTTTCTTCATTTAGCTCTGAAAAAATATTTGGGCTTCTAGCAGTGTGTGGGACTTGTTCTATTAGTCCTTCTATACTGACCTCCAGCAGGTTGCAAATTGAATATAATTTTTTTCTGCATCTAGCTCTGAAAAAATATTTGGGCTTCTAGCGGTGTGTGGGACTTGGTCTATTAGTCCATCTATACTGACCTCCATCAGGTTGCAAATTAAAAATAATTTTTTTCTGCATCTAGCTCTGAAAAAATATTTGGGCTTCTAGCAGTGTGTGGGACTTGGTCTATTAGTCCATCTATACTGACCTCCATCAGGTTGCAAATTGAATAAAAAAATTTTCTGCATCTAGCTCTGAAAAAATATTTGGGCTTCTAGCGGTGTGTGGGACTTGGTCTATTAGTCCATCTATACTGACCTCCATCAGGTTGCAAATTAAAAATAATTTTTTTCTGCATGTAACCCAGCCAATAGTTTTGGCCTAATACCACAGTTTGGCCACTCAGCTCTGCTCGGTTACCATCCATTGTTTTTTTGTGCAAACAACTCCAGAGTTGTGAATTAGTTAACCACCAAAATGAGTGGAAAAAGGCCTGCTGCTGGTGGAAAGGGGAATAGGGGTGTTGGGAAGGGGAAAAAAGGTTGTGTCCGTGGGGTAGGTGCAGAAGAAAGACCATCTTCCAGCCAAACTAAAATGTCTACTTCTTTTTGCCGGACAATGTGATAAGATCCCTTTCTTACGGCCACGCCAATCGCTACAAATTCCAGATGAGGCACAAAAACAGCAGGTGCTTCAACGGATATCAAGTGCTCCTTTAAGTGGGCTCTCCTCCACATCAACTTCAACATCACAAATACTCCAGTCCTCAAAGGTGTCACCCAAATCGCACTTGCTTCCTCACAGCTCCCAAATCTCCAGCTGCCCGTCTGAGTATGAGGTAGAACAGATGGTTGAGTCTGCAGAGCTGTTTACTCATACTATAGCCTGGGAATCAGAGGTCGACTCCAGCGCTTCTGTGAATCCAGACGAGGAAATGATCTGCACTGATGCCCAAAATCTTTATGAGTCGGATCCAGGACCAGACGCAGAAGGTTCTGACCATAATGTAGACCCTCATTCCCAAACTGTAACTCCTGTTGGTGGAGACAATGAGGAAGACGATGATAAGACTCAAATACCTGATTGGAGCGACAACTTTAGTTTTTTGTCAGGGCAGGAACAGGTTGGCTCTGAGGACGACGGGTGTGATAACGCACAGGGTGATGATGATGAGGTCGGAGATCCCACTTACTGTCAACCCACAGTCAGCCAAGAGATGAGGTCAGCAGAGGAGGTGGAGGAAGATGCTAGTGACGACGAGGTCAGGTTGCGCCTTCCTGGACAGAGACGTAGTACTGGAAGCACGTCAAAAACTGCATCCTCAAACACAACTCTGCCTCTCACCACAAGTCGTGGTGGCTCTTCAGGTCGCATGGGTGCTAAGCCTTGCATAGCCTGGGCATTTTTTCAGATCGATAAAGATGACCCAACTCGTGTTATCTGTAACATTTGTCAGCAAAAGCTAAGTAGAGGCCAAAAAATACATAGTTTGAGTACTTCATGCATGAACCGGCACATGGACATGAAGCATAAGTTGCAGTGGGAAGCTCAGTGTGCTACAATGCGGCCTAGCCGGCCGGGCCAACCACCGTCTGCCATATCTTGTGCATCCGCGGCCTCTTCATCCTCTGTGACTGGGGGGACAGCAGTCACACCTGTTTTGGGGCGCAGACCTGCCACCTCTTTACCCGCAACAGCCAGCGTGATTGGCAGGTCATCATTTTCTTTGGAGGTGGTAACACCAGCTGGTGTTGAGCGCTGTCCGACATCGATAGCACCACCTTTGGATTAAGGCAACCTAACAAGTCCGCCTGCATCTTCCTCACAGACCGGCAGTTTGCCGGGGACACCCTTATCAACCCCGTCTAAGCACAATAGCCAGCCCTCGGTCCCTCAGATGTGGACAAGTAAAAGACCATTTCCTCCTAGCCATGAGAAAGCTAAGAGGTTGAATTTCACCATCTGCAAGCTCTTGGCTACAGAAATGCTGCCTTTCCGCCTGGTGGACACAGAGGATTTTCGAGACCTTATGTCCGTCGCAGTGCCCCAGTACCAGATGCCCAGTCGGCACTACTTCTCAAAGAAAGGTGTGCCTGCGCTCCACCAGCATGTCGCACACAACATCACCGCTTCTTTGAGAAACTCTGTGTGTGACAGGGTGCATTTCACCACAGACACTTGGACGAGTAGGCATGGACAGGGGCGTTACATGTCGCTGACTGGGCACTGGGTAACTATGGTGACAGCAGGACAAGGGGCTGCTGTCCAAGTCTTGCCGTCCCCACGAGTTGTGAGTCAATCCTCTTTATGTCAAAGTTCCTCCACTGCTTCTGCCTCCTCAACCTCCTCTCGGTCTTCCACCTGCACCCAAAGCCTGTCTGGTCATGCCACAAGCTTTCTAACTGCGCAGAAGGGATCCTGCACACCTCCTTACTATGCTGGCAGTAGGGCTCAACGTCATCAGGCGGTTTTTACATTGAAATGTCTGGGAAATGTGAGTCACACAGCTGAGGAGTTGTGGTCAGCTCTGGAGAACCAATTTCATGAATGGTTGTCTCCACTGGACCTGAAACCAGGGAAGGCCGTGTGCGACAATGCTGCAAACCTGGGTGCGGCCCTTCGCCGGGGCAATGTCACACACGTGCCTTGTATGGCTCACGTGTTGAACCTGGTTGTCCAGCAATTTTTAGCCCACTATCCCAGACTAGATGGCCTTCTGCAGAGGGCACGGTCGCTGTGTGCTCACTTCCGCCGTTCGCATCCCGCAGCTCAGCGACTTACATCTCTACAGAAGTCGTTGGGCCTGCCACTTCACCGGCTAAAATGCGATGTGCCTACCCGGTGGAATTCAATTCTGCACATGTTGCAGCGACTGTGGCAGCACCGACAAGCCCTGGTGCAATACGTTCTGACGTATAGCCTGGGCCAACGAGATTCAGAGTTGGGGCAAATCACGCTGGAGGAGTGGTCTCAGATCAGGGACCTATGCACCCTTCTGCACAGTTTTGAAATGGCGACGAAGATGTTTAGTGCTGACGATGCCATTATCAGCATGACTATTCCGGTGATTTACATGCTGGAGCACATGTTAAACAGAATTCGGAGTCAGGTGGTGGCACAAGAGGAGGTGGAGGAAGTAGAGGAGGAGGAGTTGTATGCGGAAGGGCTAACATCTGCAAGGTCCAGACGGTCGGCAGCACCAAGGCGGCAGGCATGTGAGGGTGGGGGAGATGATTTTACCAGGGCGCATGGTAGCAGCCAAACTAGTGAGGAAGGTGCAGGAGCCCAGGAAGAAGTGGAGGACGAACTGATGGAAGACTCATCAGATGAGGGAGACCTTGATCACATTTCTGTTGTGCGAGGTTGGGGGGAGAGGACAGAGGAAGGAAGCATGATTGTTACCTCGCCACCAACACAACAGGGACTTGGTGCTCCTGGGTGCGCAACACACATGAGTGCCTTCTTGCTGCACTACCTGCAACATGACCCTCGAATTGTGAGAATTAGAAATAATCCTGACTACTGGGTTACCACACTGTTAGATCCCCGGTACAAAAGTAAATTTGCAGAAATTATTCCTGCCATAGAAAGGGATGCACGCATGCAGGAGTATCAGCAGAGACTGCTGCAGAATCTTACATGTGCTTTTCCACAAATAACCAGTGGTGCACGTAGTGAATCTCACAGTTCCAACTTGCCAACCGTGGGACCGTCAAGTGTTCAGCACTCAAACCGTAACAGAACCACAGTATCTGCTGGTAACATCAATTTTGCGGAATCATTTCACCACTTTTTTAGCCCATCCTTTGCAAGGCCACAGGAGACAAGAAGTCTGACACATAGTCAACGCCTAGAGACGATGGTACAGGAGTATCTCCAAGTAAACATTGAAGCCACGACTGTGTCACTGGACCCTTGCTCTTTTTGGGCTTCCAATCTGGATAAATGGCCGGAGCTAGCCACTTACGCCTTGGAGATCTTGTCATGCCCCGCAGCCAGCGTTCTGTCTGAACGTGTGTTCAGCGCTGCTGGTGGTGTGCTGACAGATAAGCGCACGCGGCTCTCCACTGATAATGTAGACAGACTCACGTTCATAAAGATGAACAAATCATGGATCCGAAACGACTTTTCTACCCCTGTGTCATCCTGGGGAGAGTAAAAGCTTGATGATTGGTTAAAATCACCCTACCAACCGTTTTAAGCTTTCCAATTACTAATCATGTTTATCTGTATCTTGACTGGAAAATAATTTGGGCTTTGTAGCAGTGTGCAGCACTGATCCTATTAGGCCATCTATAATAAGCTTCACCAGATTTAAAATTAAAAATAATTTTTAGCTGCATCTAGCCCGGAAAATAATTTTGGGGCTCCGAGATGCGCAAGACACATAAGTGCCTTCTTGCTGCACTACCTGCAGCATGACCCTCATATTGTCAGATTTCGAAGTAATCATGACTACTGGGTTGCCACACTCTTAGATCCCCCAAACTTTTCGATCAACCTTTTCATTTTAATAAAGACCAAAAAAATGGTCATTTTTGAAATTATAAGCATTAGCAGGTTGTTAGAAACTGAAATCAAACAGTTTTCAACTCAAAACTTTATTCTAGGTGATGTTACATTTTCACATAGGACCCCTTGTTCGAAAGGAGCTTCTGAACTCTCTCGTCCATTGAATTTGTCAGGTTTTGGATGGTTTCTGCTTCAATTGTTTTGCATGAGGACAGAATACCCTCCCAGAGCTGTTGCTTAGATGTGAACTGCCTCCCGCCATCATAGACACTCCTTTTAATGATGCTCCAAAGGTTCTGAATGGGGTAGAGGTCAGGGGAGCATGGGGGTCACACCATAAGTTTGTCCCCTTTTATGCCCATATCAGCCAGAGATGCAGATGTTTTATGTGCAGCATGAGATGGTGCATTATCATGCAGAAAAATGATCTTGCTGTGAAATACACGGTTCTTATTCTTGAACCATGGCAGGAAGTGCTGTTTGAGAAAATCCACATACATTATGGAGTTCATCTTTAGCGCCTTCAAGGATCCTAAAGGGGCCGACAATCTCTCTCCCCATGATTCCAGCCCAAAACATTACTCCACCTCCTCCTTGTTGGCGCTGTAGCCGTGTTTTCGTGGGGTGTCCATCAACCAGCCATCCTCCACTCCATTCATCTGGACCATCGAGCGCTGCACGGCACTCATCCGTGAACAAAACAGTTTTGAAATCAGTCTTCATGTAAAGTTTGGCCCACTGGAGCCGTTTCTGCTTGTGTGAAGTGGATAGAGGAGGTCGACAGGATGGCGTATGCACAGCTGCAAACCTCTGAAGGACCCTGCATCTTGTTGTTCGGGGGACGTTGGAGGCACAAGCAGCTTCAAAAACTTGTCTGCTGCTATGACAAGGCATTTTTGCCGCTACTCTTTCAACCTGACGTAATTGCCTGTAGGAAAGAGTCCTCAATTTGCCCTTATCAGCACGCACACGTGTGTACTGTGAATCAGCTACATACTTCTTGATTGCCAAGACACTTCATCCTGATCATCGCACAATGTTGATTGTAGTCATGCCTTGACCTAAACACTCCACAATTTGTTGCTTCTCAGCAGCCGACACATCCTTTTTCTTTCCCATTTTGGCAGAAAATGTAGGCTGCTTAATAATGTGAGAGAGCCTTCTTAAGTAGTCTTGCCTTTCATTGGACACACCTGCCAAACTAATTAGCACAGGTGTCTGCAATTGCTTACAGTGATATAAAGAGCCCTGACACACATCACCATCAATGAGTTTAACTGACAAACAAACAAATTCTTCCCTTATCACTCCTAAACACTTTTTGCATAATAATTTGGAACGCGGTGTACATGTGCTTTTCCACAAAACACCAGTGGTTCACGTAGTGAATCTTACAGTTCTAACTTGCCAACCGTGGTCTGTATGGAATTGTTCAATAAAGGGCCCAAAATTAAGATAACATAGATGGGAGAGGTCTCTATGAATAGGAATTCCTAAGTATTTGATACCCTGTGAGGGCCAGGCAAAGGGAAAGTTGGACTGGATGGAATCCTATATGGATTTAGGGAGGGAGACATCGAGGGCCTCAGACTTCGCTGCATTGATTTTAAAATTTTACCATGTAACAAAGTGGTCTATTTCAGCCATAACAGCAGGGATGGATATATGTGATTGAGTGATATATACTAGGACATCATCAGCAAATAGAGAGCACTTGTACTCGGTGCCTCCCACCTCAATCCACCTAATATTGGGGTTATGGCGAATTGATGAGAGCAGGTGCTCCGTCACTAGGATGTATAAGAGAGGGGACAGAGGACATCCCTGCCTTGTCCCATTGGTGATTGTGAAAGGTGATGAAAATGTTCTGACGCACCCCCTGGGCCTTGGGACACCCGGAGCCGGACCCTTTTTGGTGGATGCTGGTGGTTGTGGTCAAACCAGTGGCGGAACTATTTATGTGGTTTTGATGTTTAAATGTCCGACTACGCCACCCGTGGATTGCGGTCAGAGTGAACCGCCGCTACAGGGCAGACCGCTAAGGCTGGTGTTGTGGGTGCAGCAGAGCGTAGCATAACTCCCCACGGGAGGAGTATAGCCTCAGGGCAGTGTATGCGGAGGATGGGGGTGATGGTGCAGGGCAGCAGCAGTAACGACACGGAGTCAGTGATGCAGTTCAGGGCCTTTACTCACAGTTCTTATTATCCAGACCACGTCTGCAGGTAACGGCTGCCCACGTCGTACTGTGCTCACCAGGTGAGGGGCTCAGACAACTCCCAGATAACTTTGGAGTGCTTCACAGGACCCCCTTTGTGTGTCCTTTGTCTGGCCTTTCTTACCAACACTTCTGTCCGGCTGCCTCGGGCCTCCTCTTGGTAAACTTGGCGCCAGTTTCCCTGACCCTATGTGGTGCCTTCCTAGCGGGTGGAGCAAGGGGCTGCGCCACATAAAATGTCAGAGCCTCCGGTTTCTAGCTGAGGGTCGTTTCCTGCCTCCACTAGTTCGGGGACCGGTCTCCCCCTTTGGCCTGACCCCTCCACGCAGGTGGATTCGGGCGTGCGGTGGCGACTCGCTCGTCCGCACCCCTGGGATCCCTTCATTCCTCGTTCCTGGAGCCTTCTCCGCTCCTCTTCCTTCCTTCTCCCTCTTCCAGGCCTGGGCCTCTGTTACTAGGCCCGCCTCCGGAGCAGAGCTCATGCAGAGCCCCTGCTCCCTGCCACTTCTGCTCAGACTTCTCTGCACTGAACTAAGATGGTGCCCACCTTTTATACTCCCTTCTCAATGCACCCAGGAACTGCTTCCTCCCTGCTCCTGCACTGCAGGGTTCCCCTTCCTCAGTGTTCCCTCCCCCCACTCCAGCCAGGGACAGGGACTGTCGTGCCCATCTCAGGGGCATATTGGTCGCCCTGCCCTACGGCAATGTGGTGTAATGCATGCAGGTGTCGGGTCCTGATCCACACTCCATCCTTATCTGAGAGTGAGATATCACACCTCTGGGTGAGGTGCAATACGTCTGTAGCAACCGAGCCCTCGGTGCTACAGTTCCATTTATCTTCAGCCTAGGTGACGTATTGTGATACAGGGCCGTGATTTTGGCTATAAAAGGGTCCCCTAGACCCCTACCCCAAGCTTTTTAAGAGAATCATATATGGCGTGCCAGGAGACTCTATGGAATGCTTTCTCAGCATCCAACGAGAGTATCTACTTACAAATTTTTAACTGCATCTAGCCCAGGAAATACTTTGTGCCTAGTAGCAGTGTCTGCTAGTCAGCGGATTATCCCGGCTGTTAAGCAAGCTACACCACCTGTAGTTTGGACACTTAATTTTTTCAAAGGAAATGCTTCGGGACCACGGGATACTCAGTGAAGAGCATCAGGAGGCACCCCAAGGCATAGGGGCTGGGACTGGCACTAGGATGCCTTGCGGTGGACAGCCGAGCTCGATCCTTATAAAAGCTTTTTAACTGCAGCAGCTTTAGTGGACGCTACTGGAGCTGGAATTACGCGGCTGCTGGCATGAGACTTGCCCTCCAATAGATCCTTGTAAATGGATTTAAAGTGTATTCATTCAAATTAGAGGGACAATTTAAATTAAAAAGCTTAGAGCTGCCTCCACCACAGGGGGGCTCTCTCGACCCACCAGCGGACAGGCACCAGTATTGGGAGAGGGGGGCTGGCCGTCAGGGTTCACCGCGGCTCTGGCACAAACCCGGCGACACAGAGGTGGCACGGGCAGGAGCGGACTGGCCGTGTCGGCTTCTCACTTTTTGGATTTTAGAAGGGCATGACATGCCTATATCTGTGTCTCCCCCTCCTTTTACTCCTCCACCTCTTTTCTTTTCGCATGACTATATGTACTTGTCACTTTTCCATGTGTTAGTTGTGTCTTCTGAGCAGTTTGTCAGCTTTTGGACACCTTTGAAGGTGTTTTCTGTGTGTTTCTATGTGTTTTTGTTTGCCTGCCATTGGTTTTAACGGTGTTCGAAGGTGTTCGACGAACAGTTCGACGAACAGTTCGGCGAACACACGGGTGTTCGACGAACCGAACCGAACTCGAACACTACGGGGGTGGCTCAACACTACTTACAACCACACCTCTCTTCAACAGGCAAGAAACACATACAAATAACCAGCTGTTATATCTGGTAAATATAAATATTTGTTATTCTGTTAGAAATTTTGCATTTATTCTGTTTAACCCACTGTTAGCCAGCTCGTAGTTTTGTACTCACAATGATCTTTTTGATGATCAACACGTGTAACTATTTCAGGACAAAGCCCAGAGTTTGTTGTGCTTGCATTGTGTAGAAACATTTCCCTACCTTTTTATAACTTCGGGTCCGTTTACATAGACTGTCTGGCAGCACGATATGACCACCAATCGGTAAACTTTTACTGATCGGCGATCTTTGGAATGCCCGTTTTCACAAGCGGACCAAAGTAAACTATATGCACTGAGTGATTTGTAATGGATCATTCAGTGAGCATAGGCTGCCATTGTTCTTGGCAGCGCTACACAGAAGGATGCACAGCTGAGAACTGATGCTGCATAAAAGATTATTTCACCCAGTGGATGAGGGTTTTCATTCATTGTGTGATCAGCAGCCTGTTTACACAGAAAGACAATCATGGATTGAGCATGCTTAACAACATTCGTCCGTGATTATCTTGCAAAAATTATTTGTTGCCTGAAATATATGCAATCAAGTAAAAGTGTCTATGTGGCATGCCATGGCCGGTATGTCGCTCTCCACAAAGAGAAACCTTTCCCCTTAGACCTCAGTCCAGAGCCTCTCACCTAGCCAAATAGGATCTCATACTTTGCACTGACTAGGGTTTTTTGCTTTATCCTAAGTCACATTGCAAGGCTCCTTAAAATGTCGATAGTGACTTGTAGGATCGCTGCTTCCAACAGGTGGCACTATAGAGTTCTAGTCCTCTTCCTCGCTGAAGAGGCAATTTGTATATTTAATTTCGCAGAGGAGCATTGCATGGCGAATAAGGCTCCTTACATTGGCATGCCCGGGCCGGTATATCACTCTCCACAAGGAGAAACCTTACCCCTTAAACCTCAGTCCAGAGCCTTTCACCTAACCAAATTGGATCTCATACTTTGCACTGATGAGGGGCAATACCGTGAAACACCGTGTCTACAAACTGCGATTCTGTTTTGGCTACTATCTTAAGTCATATTGCAATGCTCATTAAAAGGTCGATAGTGACTTGTAGGATTGCTGTTTCCAACAGGCGGCGCTATAGAGTTCTAGTCCTCTTCCTCTCTGAAGAGGCAATTTGCATGTGCTTTATGTAATTTCTAAAATGTATATACTCGAGTATAAGCAGAGTTTTTCAGCACATTTTTTGTGCTGAAAAAGCCTTCCTCGGCTTATACTAGGGTATATACTCGAGTATATAGAAATTCCGTTGGTGGATAGTGGGGAGGTTGCAGCGGCGGAGAAGCGGGACACACGCTGTAGCCATTGCTGCAGCTACCATGTGTGCCCACTGCTAAAGGGAAATGAATATTCCCTTTTCTCCACTCCCATGGGCGTGAGGAAGACTGAATATTCATTCTCTTTAGTAGCGGGCACAGAGGATCATCTGAGCTGCAGCTCCTGCTGACATTTCCCGCTACTAAAGAGAATGACTATTCACTCCTCTCCAAGTACATAGTCCTCTTTTTCTCTGAAGAGGCAATTTGCATATTAAATTTCCTAGAGTAACATTGCATGGCTAATAAGCCTCCTTACCTTGGCATGCCAGAGCCGGGGTGTCACTCTCCACAAGGAGAGACGTTACCCCTTAGACCTCAGTCCAGAGCCTCTCACCTAGCCAAATCAGTTCTCATACTTTGCGCTGATGAGGACCAACAGCCTGAAACACCGTGTCTGCAAATTGAGATTCTGTTTTGGCTTTTATCCTAAGCCATATTGCACGACTTGTTAAAGGGTTGATTGTGAATTGTAGGATTGCTGCTTCCAATGGGTGGCACTATACAGTTCAAGTCCTCTTTTTCTCTGAAGAGACAATTTGCATACAGTCATGACCAAAATTTGAGACTTAAACAAATTTTGGTTTTCACAAAGTTTGCTGTTTTAATTTTCAAAGTGGACATTTGCATTAACTCTAGAAGAGTGCTATGAAGAGTGGTGAGATGAATTGCTAAAGATTGCAATGTCATTGCTTGCCATTAAAATTAGCTTAATTCCAAAACCCTCACTTCCACTGATTTTCAGCCCTGTCACAATATGACCTGTTTACATCATCGGTGATATTCTCATTAGCTTGCGAGAAACTGTTAACAAGGACAATGCATCTGTTATCACTCTGTCATGCTGACTGGTGGCTTTTAAAGGGTGCTTGAAATCATTGATTTGCATCAAAAAGGCTTTACAGGCAAGAATATTACCTTATTACCTCTAAATCAACTATTTATTGGATGATGAAGAACTTCAAAGTGAGAGGTTTGATTTATATGACAAAGGCTTCAGAGTACGTGAGAAAGTCCAGCACATGCCAAGACCATCTCCTAATGAGAACTCAAGTTTGGAATCTGTTCAACACCAAAGCAGAACTTGTTGAGGTATGGCAGCAAGCAGGTGTCAGTGCATCTGCTCCCATAGTGAGGTGAAAGCTTTTGAAGGCTGATCTGATGTCAAGAAGTGTAGCAAAGAAGTTGCTTCTCTCTAAGAAAAACAGACTGACAATCGGCAGGAAGTACATGGGTTGGACGACAGAGGACCGAGTTAAATTTATTGTCTCTAATGAAACCCCTTTCAGACTATTTGGTGCTCCAAGAAGAATGATTGTCCAGAGAGGAAAAGGTGAGCACTACCATGAATCCTGTGTTATGCTGACTGTAAAGAATCTGGTAAACATTCATGTGTTGGGTTGCTTTTCATCCAAGGGAGTGGGGTCACTTGCAGTTTTGCTTAAGAACACTGCCATGGATAAAAAATGGTATTTGAACATCTTCCAGCATGATGAAACATTATTTCACAAGGCAAAAGTGATAACTGAGTGACTTGGTAAAGAAAACATTGAAATGTTGGCTATGTGGCCTGGTAACACCCCAGATCTCAATCCCATTGAAAACTTGATGTCAAACCTCAAAAACAGAGGATAAACAAAAACACAAAAATTGTGATAAACTCTAAGCACTTATTAGATAAGAATGGTTTGTCATCAATTGTCATTATGATTTGGCCCAAAAGCTGATATCCAGCTGCTAGGGCAAATTGCAGAAGTTTTGAAAAATAAGGGTCAACACTTTAAATATTGTGTTAGTGCATAAACTTGTGTCAATAAAAGTTTAAAAGCGTATGAAATGCTGATAATTGTATTTCCGTGAGAATAGAAACATCTGACTGAAAGATCTCAAAACACTGAAGATTCAAACTACAGTCATGACTGAAAGTGTTGGCACCCTAGAAATTGTTCCAGAAAATGAAGTATTTCTTCCAGAAAATTATTATAGTTACACATGTTTTGTTATACACATGTTTATTTACTTTGTGTGAATTGGAACAACACAAAAAAACAGAGGAAAAAAGGCAAATTGGACATAATTTCACACTAAACCACAAAAACTGTTCCAAAACTGTGGGTAAACAGCTTTGCTTCAAGCATGTGATGCTCATTCCAGCATGACAATGACCCAAACACACAGCCAGGGCAACAAAGGAGTGACTTTGTAAGAAGCATTTCAAGGTCCTGCAGTGGCCTAGCCAGTAGTGTTGAGCGATACCTTCCGATATCGGGAAATATCGGATCGGATTGGATCGGACCGATACCGAAAAAGTATCGGATATCGCCGATTCCGATACCGGAAACCAATGCAAGTCAATGGGACATAAATATCGGAATTAAAATAAACCCTTTCTTTCCTTGTAGGTTATTTCTACATGAAGGAAAACAACTAAGAATAATGTAGAATGTATTGGGGGAGGTGGGGGAGACAATAAAGGCATAGAGGTTTAGCCCAGTCAAATGGAATAGCAGGAATTAATATTTTTTTATTATGTTCTGAGTTACGGAAATATTAACTATGTTAAGTATTTTTATATTTTGTCAGATATTTATGTTTCACTACTTCCATGCTCTTCACCTTCTTTTTTACTTCTCCCACACTTTCTCCTTCATCATCCTCAGCATCTTTTTCATCCACTTCTTCTTCACCTTCTTCTTCTTCACCTTCTTCGTATTATTCTTTTTTTTACATTCTTCATATTCTACTTCTTCATCTTCTTCATATTCTTCTTCTTCATCATATTCTTATTTGTGACAGGCATTCCTGTAGTTGTTATCTATAAAAGGTTGGACATTACACCTTTCGTTCTGCCCGTCACAAAAGATTTACAACAGGATTTGTCCGCGTTCAGTTTGGCCTGCAGCAGCAGGTCTTTTCCAGGGGCACCACGAGGAGGAACGGACTCACCCCCATACACTGCTTAGTCATCTTCTGCTTATAATTTAGATATTATCTTTTGCTCTGATTTTTAGTCTTATGCTTAATGTTCTTCCGCTTTTTGTTCTGCAGCTTCTTGTATTTCTGCTTCTTGGTTTTCTGTCTCTTGTTTTTCTGTATCTTGGTGCTTGTCTTCTCTTCTTTGTCTTCTTGGTCAACTTCTTCAGGGTCATCTTCTTGGTCTTCTTCGGGGTGGTCTTCAGGGTCGTCGTCTTCGGGGGTCCTCGTCTTCGGGGTCCTCGTCTTCTTCGGGTTGGTCTTCTGGGTCCTCGTCTTCGGGGTCCTCGTCTTCTTCGGGGTGGTCTTCAGGGTCCTCGTCTTCTTCGGGGTGGTCTTCAGGGTCCTCGTCTTCTTCGGGGTGGTCTTCAGGGTCCTCGTCTTCAGGGTCATTGTCTTCGGGGTCCTCGTCTTCTTAGGGTTGGTCTTCAGGGTCCTCGTCTTCAGGGTCCTCGTCAGGGAGATCCAGAGTGATTACCAAGAACCATTTCAAAAAGCTTGAACTTGGAAATGTAGCAGAAGGTACAAGAAAGCTGAGGAACTACCGAGGACCAGCTGACGGTACTGGAACCCGGATGGATAGCAGAAGGTACAAGAGCCAATGGAACTACCGAGGACCAGCTGATGTTACTGGAACTCGGTTACTAAGCAGGAGGTACCTGTGACAGAAAGCACTACCAAGGACCAGCAGACGTTGGTGGAACTTGGATACCGAGAAGGAGGCACCTAATCCAAAGGCACTGCCGAGAACCAGCTGACGGTACTGGAACCCGGATGGGTAGCAGAAGGTACAAGAGCCAATGGAACTACCGAGGACCAGCTGATGTTACTGGAACCCGGATGGGTAGCAGAAGGTACAAGAGCCAATGGAACTACCGAGGACCAGCTGATGTTACTGGAACTCGGTTACTAAGCAGGAGGTACCTGTGCCAGAAAGCACTACCAAGGACCAGCAGACGTTGGTGGAACTTGGATAGCGAGAAGGAGGCACCTAATCCAAAGGCACTGCCGAGAACCAGCTGACGGTACTGGAACCCGGATGGGTAGCAGAAGGTACCCATGTAAAAAAAAAGTTCAAGGCCGCGAGCCGGCCGCAGTTACCAAAACCCACAGTCCTACAGAGGGTGCTTGTCCTATTGGCACTATGGAACCAGCCTTCATTGCCAGATCCCGCAGCCCACATAGGAGTCACCTAAACTGCAGGCACCATAGAGTCGGCTAACCCGACCGCAACACGACAGGACAACGCATTGGAGGCAAAGTGACGTTGACACTACCCGGAAACAGCTGGCGTGCTGGAACCAGGCTGGGCAGGAGGGAGTACCCGTGCCAAAGACACTGCCGAGAACCAGCTGACGGTACTGGAACCCGGATGGGTAGCAGAAGATACAAGAGCAAATGGAACTACCGAGGACCAGCTGACGGTACTGGAACCCGGATGGGTAGCAGAAGGTACAAGAGCCAATGGAACTACCGAGGACCAGCTGATGTTACTGGAACTCGGTTACTAAGCAGGAGGTACCTGTGCCAGAAAGCACTACCAAGGACCAGCAGACGTTGGTGGAACTTGGATACCGAGAAGGAGGCACCTAATCCAAAGGCACTGCCGAGAACCAGCTGACGGTACTGGAACCCGGATGGGTAGCAGAAGGTACCCATGTAAAAAAAAAGTTCAAGGCCGCGAGCCGGCCGCAGTTACCAAAACCCACAGTCCTACAGAGGGTGCTTGTCCTATTGGCACTATGGAACCAGCCTTCATTGCCAGATCCCGCAGCCCACATAGGAGTCACCTAAACTGCAGGCACCATAGAGTCGGCTAACCCGACCGCAACACGACAGGACAACGCATTGGAGGCAAAGTGACGTTGACACTACCCGGAAACAGCTGGCGTGCTGGAACCAGGCTGGGCAGGAGGGAGTACCCGTGCCAAAGACACTGCCGAGAACCAGCTGACGGTACTGGAACCCGGATGGGTAGCAGAAGATACAAGAGCAAATGGAACTACCGAGGACCAGCTGACGGTACTGGAACCCGGATGGGTAGCAGAAGGTACAAGAGCCAATGGAACTGCCGAGAACCAGCTGGCGGTGCTGGAGCCCAGGGTAAATACTAAAAACAGAAGAGCCAGAGGTGTATTTGGAGGAGGTTTTAAATCCGTACTACAGTGGATGTGGACAAAGCAGGAGAATTTGCCGGACACACAGCTGGGGATCAGCTGACGTTACTGAATCCCAATAACACTGGAGCAAGCGTTGACTGTGCAGACGGCACTTCTGAGCAGCAACTAGCGGTATTGGAGCCCAGGGTAAATACTAAAAACGGAGGAGCCAGAGGTGTAATTGGAGCAAGTTTTAAATAAGTAGCACAGTGAATATGGACAGAGCAGGAGAAATTGCCGTGAACACAGCAGGGGAACAGCTGACGTTACCGAACCCCAATAACACCGCAGCAAGTGTTGACTGTGCAGACGGCACTTCCGAGCGCCAACTGGCGGTGCTGGAGCCCAGGGATAAGAATGAAAACAGAGGAGCCAGAGGTGTAATTGGAGCAACTTTAAAATCTGTAGTAGTGAGAATGTGGACAGAGCAGGAGAAATTGCCGTCCGCACAGCAGGGGAACAGCTGACGTTACTGAACCCCAATAACATGGTAGCAAGTGTTGACTGTGCAGACAGCACTTCCGAGCGCCAACTGGCGGTGCTGGAGCCCAGGGATAAGAATGAAAACAGAGGAGCCAGAGGTGTAATTGGAGCAACTTTAAAATCTGTAGTAGTGAGAATGTGGACAGAGCAGGAGAAATTGCCGTCCGCACAGCAGGGGAACAGCTGACGTTACTGAACCCCAATAACACGGCAGCAAGTGTTGACTGTGCAGACAGCACTTCCGAGCGCCAACTGGCGGTGTTGGAGCCCAGGGTAAATACTAAAAACGGAGGAGCCAGAGGTGTAATTGGAGCAAGTTTTAAATAAGTAGCACAGTGAATATGGACAGAGCAGGAGAAATTGCCGTGAACACAGCAGGGGAACAGCTGACGTTACTGAACCCCAATAACATGGTAGCAAGTGTTGACTGTGCAGACGGCACTTCCGAGCGCCAACTGGCGGTGCTGGAGCCCAGGGATAAGAATGAAAACAGAGGAGCCAGAGGTGTAATTCGAGCAACTTTAAAATGTGTAGTACAGTGGATGTGGACAAAGCAGGAGAAATTGCCGTCCGCACAGCAGGAGAACAGCTGACGTTACTGAACCCCAATAACACGGCAGCAAGTGTTGACTGTGCAGACGGCACTTCCGAGCGCCAACTGGCGGTGCTGGAGCCCAGGGATAAGAATGAAAACAGAGGAGCCAGAGGTGTAATTCGAGCAACTTTAAAATGTGTAGTACAGTGGATTTGGACAAAGCAGGAGAAATTGCCGTCCGCACAGCAGGAGAACAGCTGACGTTACTGAACCCCAATAACACGGCAGCAAGTGTTGACTGTGCAGACGGCACTTCCGTGCGCCAACTGGCGGTGTTGGAGCTCAGGGATAATACTGAAAACAGAGGAGCCAGAGGTGTAATTGGAGCAACTTTAAAATCTGTAGTAGTGAGAATGTGGACAGAGCAGGAGAAATTGCCGTCCGCACAGCAGGGGAACAGCTGACGTTACTGAACCCCAATAACATGGTAGCAAGTGTTGACTGTGCAGACAGCACTTCCGAGCGCCAACTGGCGGTGCTGGAGCCCAGGGATAAGAATGAAAACAGAGGAGCCAGAGGAGTAATTGGAGCAACTTTAAAATGTGTAGTACAGTGGATGTGGACAAATCAGGAGAAATTGCCGTCCGCACAGCAGGAGAACAGCTGACGTTACTGAACCCCAATAACACGGCAGCAAGTGTTGACTGTGCAGACGGCACTTCCGAGCGCCAACTGGCGGTGTTGGAGCTCAGGGATTACAGTTCAGGTGGTAGAAACATGAACAGAACAGGAGACCTGGATACTGTTGCCAACCAATTATTTATTCTGGAAGAGGACTGGCAAATTCATGAGAGATCCAGGCCTTGTTCATTTTGAGAAAAGTAAGCCGGTCAACGTTATCGGAGGATAGTCGCATGCGACGGTCTGTTAGTACACCACCTGCGGCACTAAAGACGCGTTCCGATAATACACTAGCAGCAGGGCAAGCTAGCACCTCCAGTGCATACTGACTAAGCTCTGGCCATGTATCCAGCTTACAGACCCAAAACTTGAAGGGAGAAGAGCCGTCTGGGAGTACACTAAGAGGGCAAGACATGTAGTCTGTCACCATCTGACGGAAACGTTGCCTCCTGCTGACTGGAGCTGTCTGTGATGGTGTAGACATTTGTGGCGGCGGGGACACAAAACTTTGCCACATTTCGGCCATACTGGTCTTGCCTTGTGCTGAGGCGCTGCTTCTGCTCCCTCTTTGTGCAGAGCTTCCTCCACTGCCTCGACGCACTGAGCTGCTTTGTAAAGCACTAGCAGCACTGCTCTCGGTTGGAATGGAGAACATGATGGAATGCACCAGTGCGTCTTGGTACTCCCGCATTTTACGCTCCCGGTTCAATGGTGTTATGAGGCTTTGTAAGTTGTCCCGGTAGCGAGGATCTAGGAGGGTGGACACCCAATAATCAGCCGTGTTGAGAATGTGGGCGATGCGGCGGTCGTTTCTGAGGCACTGCAGCATGAAATCAACCATGTGCTGCAGACTGCCAACTGGCCAAGAAACGCTGTCCCCTGCTTGAGGCGTGATCTCTGCCTGCTCTGCATCACCCCACCCTCGCTCTAGATACTGACTACTAGAGCATTGTGTACCTCCCTCCTCTGGACAGATGTCTTCCTCATCCATTGACTCCTCCTCATCCTCCTCACAAAGTGTCCCCTGCCTAGGCCTTTGTGAGGAACCACGTTGCGCAGACTGTAGAGAAGCAGATGGCATTTGTGACTCCTCATCCTCCACCTCTTCCAAAACCTCGTCCCTTAGTGCTTGCAGTGTTTTTTCAAGCAGGCAGATAAGGGGGATAGTCATGCTGACTAGTGCATCATCTGCACTCGCCATCTGCGTGGAATAATCGAAGGCACGCAAAACGTGGCAAATGTCCTTCATAGAGGCCCACTCAGTGGTGGTGAAGTGTGAACGGCGCGCACTGCGACTTGTTTGCGCCTGCTGCAGCTGGTACTCCATTACTGCTGCCTGCTGCTCACACAACCTCTCCAACATCTGTAACGTTGAATTCCACCTGGTGGGTAGGTCACATATGATGCGATGTTCCGGAAGACATAATCGGCGCTGCAGAGCTGCAATGCGTGATCTTGCATTGCTGGAACGCCGCAAGTGAGCGCACTCTATGCGGACCTTGTGAAGCAGTGCATCAAGATCCGGATAGTCCCTCAAAAAACTCTGCACGACCAAGTTGAGCACATGTGCCAGACATGGGATGTGAGTGAGGTTGCCTAGGCCCAGAGCTGCCACCAGATTTCGGCCATTGTCACACACTACCATGCCTGGCTGGAGATTCGCTGGCACAAACCACACGTCACTCTGCTGCTTGATGGCATTCCAGAGCTCCTGCGCTGTGTGGCTTCGATTCCCCAAAGAAATTAATTTTAATACGGCCTGTTGACGTTTGGCCACGGCTGTGCTCATATCGGTCATCATAACAGGTAACCGTTCACGGGTCGATGTGGAGGTAGACCGTGACGGCTCCTGCAGCGCTGATTCAGAGGAACTGGAGTATGAGGAGGAGTCAATGTGTACAGACTGGATTCCTGCAATCCTTGGAGTTGGCAGAACACGTACAGCGCCACTCTCAAGATCTGTACCCGGCTCCACAACATTTACCCAATGGGCAGTGAGGGAAAGGTATCGTCCCTGTCCATGCTTACTGGTCCACGCATCAGTGGTCAGGTGGACCTTGCTACTGACGGCGTTTTGTAGCGCATGTTTAATTTTTCCCTCCACATGATGTTGCAGGGCAGGGACGGCTTGCCTGCTGAAATAAAAGCGGCTGGGCACGTTGTATTGTGGGACTGCCAATGCCATAAAGTTACGGAATGTGTCAGTCTCCACCAGCCTGAATGATAGCATTTCAAGGGCCAGTAGTTTAGCAATGCCAGCATTCAGAGCCTGTGCTCGGGGGTGGTTTGCCGAGTATGGGCGCCTTTTCTCCCATGCCTGTGCTAACGATGGCTGTAGACTGGCCTGGGAGTGTGAGGATGACTGGGAAAGTGGTGCTGTGGGTGGAATTACACTGTGTCTCTGTACAACAGTGCCAGAGATTCTTCCATGGCGATCCTGTGAGGAAGCCGAACCAGCTGTGTGTGAGCTGGAGGAAGAGGCTACAACACGAGCTGAAGAGGTGGTAGGTGGCGCTGTAGGTTGGCCTAGGTCTTCAGTGTGTTTGTGTAACTCCACCACGTGCTTGGTCCGCACATGTTTCCACATATTTGTGGTATTGAGGTTGCTGACACTTTTCCCTCTTTTCACCTTCTGATTACACAGCTTGCATTTGACAAAGCAAATGTCATCTGCAACTGTGTCAAAAAAGGACCAGGCACTGCAAGTCTTGGGAGCGCCCGCTTTGGATTTTGGAAGAGCCATGCTCCTAATGGGTGCCGAAGTGGAGGCTACAGGCAACCAAGTCTGCCCCCTCCCTCTCCCTCCTTTTTGGGCCGTTCGGGGAATCTCTTCCTCAGAGCTGCTCCCACCACCTTCCTGTCCCTCACGCCATGATGGGTCAAGGACCTCATCATCTACACCACCCTCTTCAAACAACTGCTTCTCCTGGGTAGTCTCGACAGCACAGTACGCACCAGAAAGTGGCACCTGAGTCTCATCATCAGATGCGTACTGAGGTGTGCTGCTGACCATAGGCACTGGCCCACCCGCCTCTTCAGATTCAGAGAGACAAAACGGTTGCGCATCACTGCATACTACCTCTTCTTCAAATTCTCGAATTCTGCTTGGCTGGCCCCCTCTTTCCAAGCCAAGAGATTCAGAGAACAGAAGTAGAGATGGCTCCTGTCCAGGGCTCTCTGACTGCCTGGGCAATTTGGCAGGTGGTGAAGAGACAGATGGGTGCTCTTCAGTGCTCAGGACCTGAGAGGATCTGGAACTAATTGAAGTCGATGCGTTAGCTGCCATCCATCCGACAACGGCTTCAATTTGGTCCTCGCGCAGCAGTGGGGTACGGCTAGCTCCTACAAAAGCTGCGCATAAAGGACAGTTCCCTGGTAAAACTGGGGGATGCTGAGTCACTGGTGCCCGCAGCAGGCACAGAATCCCCACGTCCTCTCCCTGCAGGCACAGAATCCTCACGTCCTCTCCCTGCAGAAACTCCACGCCCACGCCCACGACCACGACCACATGCCTTACTCCCTGCCTTCTTCATCTTGGTAGACTGATAAAGATAGGCAGAAAAGTACTAAGGGCTTAGTGTGCTTATTCCTGAACAGCTGCTAACAGGTATAAGAAACACTAATTTTATAAAGTGTGGACTAGACTTTAATATGAGCTAATGTGGCCTACACAACTGTAAAGTGGAGTGTTTGGTGAACTTTATTTAGGTTTTTTTTGTCACAAAAAGACACTGGATGTGCCTAAAGATGTAATAACGATAGTATCACAAACTTTTTGTAGCTATTACAATGTAGGAAGGTAACCTACAATGCAATAGATGAGGCTGCAAAAAATAGGCTAATACTAATCTGGCTGGGGCTGCAGGGCCCAATGCTGCAGAAAGGCTCCTCTATCTACTCCTATATAGTGTGTTTGGAATCAATTTAGCTGAATATGGATGGAACCACCACACTAATAGGAGATATCAGGAAAAATTATGAATTGGCAATAAAGGACAATGTATGAGGCAGTGACACACACTGAGTGCACTACAACCAGACGGGGTTGAAGCACACACTACAGGGTGAGCTGCACTCACACACCAGACCTTGCAGACAGCGGTGAACAGTACAGATGCAGAGCACTGTGCACTAGTGCTGCAAGACGGAAAAAAAATTCTCTATCTACTCCTATATAGTGTGTTTGGAACCAATTTAGCTGAATACAGATGGAACCACCACACTAATAGGAGATATCAGGAAAAATTATGAATTGGCAATAAAGGACAATGTATGAGGCAGTGACACACACTGAGTGCACTACAACCAGACGGGGTTGAAGCACACACTACAGGGTGAGCTGCACTCACACACCAGACCTTGCAGACAGCGGTGAACAGTACAGATGCAGAGCACTGTGCACTAGTGCTGCAAGACGGAAAAAAATTTCTCTATCTACTCCTATATAGTGTGTTTGGAACCAATTTAGCTGAATACAGATGGAACCACCACACTAATAGGAGATATCAGGAAAAATTATGAATTGGCAATAAAGGACAATGTATGAGGCAGTGACACACACTGAGTGCACTACAACCAGACGGGGTTGAAGCACACACTACAGGGTGAGCTGCACTCACACACCAGACCTTGCAGACAGCGGTGAACAGTACAGATGCAGAGCACTGTGCACTAGTGCTGCAAGACGGAAAAAAATTTCTCTATCTACTCCTATATAGTGTGTTTGGAACCAATTTAGCTGAATACAGATGGAACCACCACACTAATAGGAGATATCAGGAAAAATTATGAATTGGCAAAAAAGGACAATGTATGAGGCAGTGACACACACTGAGTGCACTACAACCAGACTTGGCTGAAGCACACACTACAGGGTGAGCTGCACTCACACACACAGACCTTGCAGATAGCGGTGAACAGCACAGGGAACTGTGCACTAGCACTGCAAGGCACAGTGATTTAGAAAGTAGCTTGGGTAAAGCAGTATAGAGCAAATAGGTAGCTAAAACTGTCCCTCAGAACAACAGCGTCCTATCCCTAACTGAATTCACAGCAGAGTGAGCTCAAAATGGCGGCGGTGGCTTTTATAGTGCATCATGACATCATTTCAGCAGCCAATCACAGCCATGCCATTAGTTAAGATGCCTACATGCCTAACAGGATGTGCCCACACTTCTTAGGATCCTCATTGGCTGAATAAAATGAAAATGTCTCATTGCATTATGGGAACTTCCGATTCCGGTATACGATATTGCAATAGTATCGGAATTAAGTATCGGAATTCCGATACCGCGAATATCGGCCGATACCCGATATTTCAGTATCGGAATGCTCAACACTACTAGCCAGTCTCCAGACCTGAACCCAATAGAAAATCTTTGGAGGGAGCTGAAACTCAATGTTGCCCAGTGACAGCCCTGAAACCTGAAAGATCTGGAGAAGATCAGTAGGGAGGAGTGGGCCAAAATCCCTGCTGCAGTGTGTGCAAATTTGGTCAAGAACTATAGGAAACGTCTGACCTCTGTAATTGCAAACAAAGGTTTCTGTACCAAATATTAAATTCTATTGTATCAAATACTTAGTTCAAGCAATAAAATGCAAATTAATTATGTAAAAATAATACAATGTGATTTTCTAGATTTTTTTTGATTCTTTCTCTCACAGTTGAAGTGTACCTACCATAAAAATGACAGATTTCTCCATTCTTTTGTAGGTGGGAAAACTTTCAAAATCGACAGTGTATCAAATATTTATTTTCCCCACTGTAGTACCAAAATATTCTGCATTGCTTTACAGACATTGCCATCATTATACTCAGTGGAGCTCACAGTCTAAATTCCCTATCAGTATGTTTTAGGAGCGTGGGAGAAAACAAATGAAAACATGGGGAGAACATACAAACTGTATGCTGCTCATATCCTTGGTGGATTTTGAACCAAAGACTCCAATTCTTTAAAGCAACTGTGCTAACTACTGAGCCACCATGCTACCTATGGACTGGTTTAACCTTCTGTTTAATCTAGTAAATGGAGATTTACCAAAATAAATAATTTTGTTTTTCATTTGAACTTTACAACTAAGAGTAAATGGGGCGTGGCCTAGCCAGGGATGTAGGCAGACGTGTTCTGGTGCTCTCCCGCCGACCGTCACTGTGTGCATTGACCCGGTGTACCGCTGAGCCCTTCAGACACCGCCGGATCCTGTGGGAAGCTCTCCTGCCGCCCTGGGGAATGTTTCTGGCGAGCAGGAAAGAAGTAATGACCCACACGAGGCAGCGAGATCCCGGCCCCAGCAGAGGGGGCAGGGGCCAAGATGACGCTGAGACTCAGGAGGAGGCGGCCAGAGAAAATGCAGCGTGCTCCAGGAGGATGTCGGCTACTGCACGCCTTGAGAGGTTTGCAAGGGTGGATGTGGGTGAACACAGTGCTGGACTTTCAGAAAGGGAGTCTGGGACAGAAGATGGTATGGAAGATCAGGAGAATACTGTGGGTGAAGGAGACTGTGAGGCTGATGGCTCTGGAGATGAGGTGCAGGACAAAAATATGGAGTCTGCTGCTGATCCTGTTGTGGAGGAACCCACTCTGAAAGATGTGTTCACTGTAGTGTCACTTACAAAGTTGTCAAAGCAGGTTATGGGTGTACAAGCAAAAATTACTAACATTAAAGCTGCCATGCAGAAAGCTGACATCCTCACAGGAGAGGTAGAGGAAAGAGTGAGCACGGCTGAGGACACTATAATATCTTTACAAACTGCTCAGAAAAAGTTGGACCAGCAATTAACAGATGTCATTGCTAAAAATGATGACTTAGAAAACATGTCGCGACGTAACAATATCAGGATAGTGGGGGTCCCGGAAAAAGCAGAGGGATCAAACCCTACAGAGTTTATTGAGAACTGGCTGCTGGAAAAATTTGGAGTTGATAAACTGTCAAAGGTCTTTGTTGTAGAACGAGCTCACAGAGTCCCATTGAGACCCCAGCCTCCAGGAGCAGCTCCCCGGGCCATGTTGGCTAGGCTCTTAAATTACAGGGACAGAGACACTATCCTACGCACGGCAAGGAAGATCAAGGATTTAACAACTGATGGACAAGACATCTCGTTCTACTCAGACTATTCACCCACGGTGCAAAGAATGCACATGAATTATAGAGATGTAAAGAAAAAATTGAGAGACATGGGACTTGCGTATTCTGTGATGTATCCGGCTAAGCTGAGACTGGTTGCACTGGGTAGAGTACACTTTCTGCAATCTCCAGAAGAACCATTGGACTGGATTGAAAAGAATTCTAGACGAGTGCGGGAGCACAAGGACAGTTGAAGAGAGGCAGATTGTGTTTTTGTGAATGTGATTTATAATTATCCTTTGCTATCCTTTTTCGGTTACATTTAACTATTTGTTACAGGATATAAGTCTGCTCATGGACTGGAGCGGTGTACTGGTGGTGCATACAGTTTATATACGTTTTATAGAATATGTTTTTCATAAGGCGGGAGAGACCTTTGGGAAGATAGTTGGCGGAATAGGCCGATTTCATTCACCCACTCTCGGATAGAGAGAACGGAACGACAAATTTGGAGGTGGATTGGGGGAGATAGGGATGGTCAGAGGAGTTTTGGTTTGGGGTATGGGGGGGATTGGATGCGGGGAGGGGGCGGGGACGGACGGCATGGGGCAAACCAGGGATTGAGGCTTGAAGAGGACAATTTGCATATTCCAGGTGCCTTCTGGGAAAAGCGAAGAGTCTCCTTCAGCTAGAAGATCGTTGGGTACAGCCGGGACCAGCTGCTTGGAAAGCATCGCCAAACCAGGGATTGAGGCTTGAAGAGGACAATTTGCATATTCCAGGTGCCTTCTGGGAAAAGCAAAGAGTCTCCTTCAGCTAGAAGATCGTTGGGTACAATTTTGTTTAATTAGTTTATCCTAGGGTATCACGAGAAAGAAGACAGACATCAAGCAGGGACAAGGAGCAGCATGGCAGATGTGACAACCTACATGGTGAGCTGCAACATGTGCTACATGTTCACAGATCGACCAGAAGCTGAAACCAACTTCACCTGCCAGAAGTGTAGACTACTGGCTCTTTTAGAAGAAAAGGTGCGGGGACTGGAAGAAAGAATTGCGACATTAAAACTAATCAAGGAAAATGAAGACTTCCTGGACAGAACAGAAGCGTCACTACTGGTCACGGAAAGTGAAGGAAGCGTCAGAGAACCTCCAGAGGCAGACAAGTGGAGGCAAGTGACCAAAAGAAGCAAGAAGACCATGGAGACACCACCAATCACACAACTGAGAAACAGATTCCAAGGACTTGTGGAGGACGAAGATGGCACACCTAAGGATGAGGAACTACCAGCAAGCAAAAAAGAAAAGAGCACCCAGAAACACCCAGAAGCGACAAGAAAAAGGACAGCCAAGAAGGGAAGAAGAGTGGTGGTGGTTGGAGACTCACTACTGAGAGGAACAGAAGCAGCTATCTGCAGACCGGACATAACCGCAAGAGAAGTATGCTGCCTCCCAGGGGCGAAGATCAAGGATGTTACCGATAGGATACCGAAGCTCATCAGTTCCAAGGATGTCCACCCATTTCTTTTGATACATGTTGGCACCAATGACACGGCAAAGAAGGACCTACCGACAATCTGCAAGGACTTTGAAGCATTGGGGAAGAAATTAAAAGAACTGGATGCGCAGGTAGTTTTTTCTTCTATCCTTCCAGTAGACGGGCATGGCGTCAGGAGATGGAACAGGATCCTTGATGTGAACAACTGGCTGAGACGATGGTGCAGACAACAAGGATTTGGATTCCTGGACCACGGTGTGAATTACCTCTATGACGGACTCCTTGCCAGAGACGGACTACACCTCAACAAACCCGGGAAACACACATTCGCCAGGAGACTCGCAACACTCATCAGGAGGGCGTTAAACTAGAAGAAGAGGGGATGGGAAGAAAAACGCAGAACACGAACATGCAACCAGAGAACATACTAATGAAAGATATGAAGTGCGACAAAGAAGGTCCAAGACAAGATACTTGGAAGGGAGGTAAGAAAATTTCTAATACAATCCACAGGGAGAAGATTGGAACAAAACAAAATCGTGTAAACTGCGTGCTAGCAAATGCCAGGAGCCTGATAAACAAGATGGATGAACTGGAAGCAGAAATATCTACAGGTAACTATGACATAGTGGGAATAACGGAGACATGGTTAGATGAAAGCTATGACTGGGCAGTTAACTTACAGGGTTACAGTCTGTTTAGAAGGGATCGAAGAAGTCGGAAAGGGGGTGGAGTCTGTCTATATGTAAAGACGTGTCTAAAGCCTACAATACGGGAGGATGTATGGGAGGGAAATGAGGAGGTCGAGTCCTTATGGGTGGAGATACATGGGGCAAAAAACAATAATAAAATTATCATAGGAGTCTGTTATAAACCACCAAATATAGCAGAAGCCACGGAAAGTCTATTAATGAGACAAATAGACGAAGTAGCAGAAAATAACGAGGTGATTATTATGGGGGACTTCAACTACCCCGATATAGACTGGGAAACCGAAAGCTGTAGATCTCAGAAAGGAAACAGGTTTCTATCAATTATCAAAGACAATTATTTGTCACAACTTGTGCAGGAACCAACTAGAGGGACGGCCCTTTTTGACTTAATATTAACTAACAGGCCAAACAGAATAACTGAGGTGCAGGTCAGGGGGCACCTGGGAAATAGTGACCACAACATTATACAATTCCACATGTGCTTCAGTAGGGTGCCCAGCAAGGGAGTCACAAAAACACTGAACTTCAGGAGGGCAAAGTTTGATCAGCTAAGAGATGCCCTTCACCTTATAGACTGGGATAGTATCTTTAGTAATAGGAGCATGGATAGAAAATGGGAAATTTTCAAAACAGTCCTACATAGTCACTGTAGAAGGTACATACCTTATGGGAATAAAAGGGCTAGGAATAGGAGGAAGCCAATGTGGCTAAATAAGGAAGTCAAGAGGGCAATGGAAAACAAAAAAAGGGCTTTCGGTAAACTTAAACAAGAAGGCAGCGAGGAAGCGCTAATATCTTATAGGGAAAAAAACAAAATCTGTAAGAAACAAATAAGAATAGCAAAAGAGGAGACAGAGAGACTAATTGCCAAAGAAAGTAAAACGAATCGCAAACTGTTCTTTAACTATATAAATAGTAAAAGGATTAAAACTGATGGAGTTGGCCCATTGAAAAATAACCTGGGTAAAATCATAGAGGGCGATGAGGGTAAAGCAAACCTACTCAATAGCTTCTTCTCCACTGTTTTCACAAAAGAAAACAATTTATCGGAGGAAATGCAGAGTGATAAAGTAAACCCTCCGCTAAATATCACCCACCTAACCCAGGAGGAAGTTCAGAAACGCCTAAATAATATCAAAATAGACAAGTCACCAGGCCCAGATGGCATACACCCCCGGGTACTAAAAGAATTAAGTAATGTGATAGACAGACCGCTGTATCTTATATTCAAGCACTCTTTATGGACAGGGACTGTCCCACTAGACTGGCGCCAAGCAAATGTGGTACCAATATTCAAAAAGGGGTCTAAAAGTGACCCTGGGAACTATAGACCAGTCAGCTTAACGTCTGTTGTGGGTAAATTGTTTGAAGGATTTCTTAGAGATGCTATTGTAGAATATCTTAATGATAATAACTGTCTAACTCCATATCAACATGGATTCATGAGGGATCGCTCCTGCCAAACAAACCTGATCGCCTTCTACGAGGAGGTGAGCTCACAGCTGGACCGGGGAGAGTCAGTGGATGTTGTATACCTTGACTTCTCCAAAGCATTTGATATCGTGCCACACAAAAGGTTGGTATATAAAATGAGAATGCTTGGTCTGGGGGATAATGTGTGCAAGTGGGTAAATAGCTGGCTGAGTGATAGAAAGCAAAGGGTGGTTATCAATGGAGTAAGCTCAGGGTGTGTCAGGGTTACTAGCGGGGTACCTCAAGGGTCTGTCTTGGGCCCTATATTATTTAATATATTTATTAATGATCTAGTGGAAGGGTTGCATAGTAAAATAGCAATATTTGCAGATGATACTAAACTTTGTAAAGTAGTTAATACAGATGAGGATAGGGCACAGCTACAGGAGGATTTAGATAAATTGGGGAGTTGGGCCAAAAAATGGCAAATGGGGTTCAATGCCGATAAATGTAAGGTCATGCACATGGGAAAGAAAAACAGCAGTCACCCATACATATTAAATGGGAAACCGTTGGGGAAATCTGACATGGAGAAGGACCTGGGCGTCTTGGTTAATAGCAAATTAAATTGGAGTGCCCAGTGTCAGGCAGCAGCTGCGAAGGCAAATAGAGTCATGGCATGCATCAGAAGAGGAATAGGAGCATGTGATGAGAACATTGTTCTTCCTCTGTATAAAGCGCTGGTAAGGCCGCACTTAGAATATTGTGCACAGTTCTGGGCTCCGGTGCTCAGGAAAGACATATTGGAGCTAGAGAGGGTACAAAGGAGGGCGACTAAGGTAATAAAGGGAATGGAGGGACTAGAATACCCAGAGAGGTTGTCAAAATTAGGCCTATTTACGTTGGAAAAGAGAAGGCTTAGGGGAGACCTCATAAACATGTATAAATACATCAGGGGGCAGTACAGAGATCTCTCCCATGACCTGTTTATACCAAGGATGGTGACAAAGACGAGAGGGCACACTATGCGTCTGGAGGAAAGGAGGTTCCTGCACCAGCATAGAAGGGGATTCTTTACGGTCAGAGCCGTGAGACTCAGGAACTCTCTGGGAGAGGAAGTGGTGATGTCCAACTCACTTAACGAGTTCAAGAGAGGCCTGGACGCCTTTCTTGAGAACAATAAAATTACATCTTATGCTTAGTTAATTAATCCAGGGATTTAATCTGACTGCCAGATTGGTGTCGGGAAGTGAATTTTTCCTCAATGATGTAAATTGGCCTATACCGCATGTTTTTTTGTTGCCTTCCCCTGGATCAACGCTGCGGAATAGCTGCAGTGCACAAGAAATAGGCTGAACTGGATGGACGATTGTCTTTTTTCGGCCTTATAAACTATGAAACTATGAAACTATGATATGGTCATATACACAGACGTTGAATTTGATAAACAAAGGCGGGTATGGTTAAGGTGTTAAGCTGGAACATACGTGGTTTGGCAGACCGTAAGAGACGGGCCATTGCTCTCAAAAATATTATGGCCCACGGGCCTTCCATTATCTGCCTCATGGAAACACACCTGACGAGGGACAAAATTGGGCTCCTGGCGAGGAAATGGGTTCAAAAAGCATACCACTCTACTTACTGTGCATATGCGAGAGGGGTTTCCATCTTGGTGCATGTGGGGACTCCAATTGAGGAGGTTGAGGTTAAAATAGATAAAGATGGACAGTACGTTTTTCTAGTCTACAGACTTTATGGCAAATTATATTGTGCGGTGGCAGTGTATTTCCCACCGCCATTTACTGGAACAAAACTGCAAGAAATTATAGAACATACGAGGCATTGGACAGGGACCCCTGTGTTGCTGATTGGAGATGTTAACAATATAAAGAATAAAATTTGGGACAAAACTAGTAGGCAACCAGGAAGAAATGACGGAGAGGGGGAGACACCCTTTGCTAAATATGTGTCAGAGGTGGGCCTGATAGATTTGTGGAGAGTGAGACATATGGGAGTGAAGACATATTCATGTTACTCCTCAACGCACGGTTCTATGTCTAGAATAAACTTAGCCTTGGGAAATGGGTTGGTTAACCAAAATATCGCTCATATTGATTATTTGCCTAGGATACTCTCTGATCATAGTCCCTTGCTGGTGGAACTGAGGCTCGGTATGTGTGGGAATGGTGGACGGAAAGAGTGGAAGGTTCACCCGGTATGGCTGGAAACGGTAGATATTCTGAAAATAGCAGGAGAGGTGGAGGAATTCTTCCAGCGCAATGTGGGAAGTACAGCCATAGGAACTGTGTGGGACACAATGAAGGCCTATGCTAGGGGTTTATTGATTCGAGATATATCCAGATGCAACAGTCAGAACAGATTGGAGGAAAGAGAGGCATTGGCTGCTCTGAGGGGGGCAGAGGAGGAGTTGGTGCTTAATCCCACCGTAGAGGCACAACAAAACATGAAGGAAGCTCAAAAAAAGGTGGATAAAATATTTCTGGCCAATGGGGAAAAGAAGAGGGAATTCCAAAATATTGCCTTTTATGAAGAGGGTGAAAAAGTTGGTCACCTGTTGTCTGCTATAGCGGCAGCGCAGAGGGAACTGGGATTTGTGTATGGTTTATTGGATCCAACTGGCACCCTAGTCACTGAAACGCGAGATATCTTGAGGGTATTTAGGGACTTCTATAGTGACCTATATAGCTCTAAATTAAGGAACACGGGAGATGATATAGACCAATTTTTGAGGGGTACTCAGATATCTAGGCTTAGTGAGGAGGCTAGGGATAGCTTGGAGGGCCCCCTGACGGTAGAAGAAATGGAGGAAGCTTTGGCTTCAATGGTAAATAATAAAGCCCCAGGTGCAGATGGTTTACCAACAGAATTTTATAAACATCTTAGAGATGTACTATTGCCAAAATTAAAAGATGTGTTTTTGGCGGCTCTGGAGGTGGGAGAATTGCCGGAGTCAATGCGGGAGGCTACGGTGGTGGTTCTGCCCAAGGCAGATAAGGACCGAACACAGCCAGATTCGTATAGACCCATATCCCTACTACCGGCTGATATTAAAATTTTAGCTAAAGTAATGTCTAACTGATTGGGCCGGGTGGTTTCTGGTGTTGTACACCCGGATCAGTCAGGATTTATGCCGGATAGATCGACGGCCATTAACTTGAGGCGGCTATTCTTTAATATGCAATTGGCCGCTGATAATGCTGGGCATAGAGTGGTGGTCTCATTAGACACATGGAAAGCCTTTGATAGTGTGTAGTGGAGTTATCTCTGGCGTGTTCTCCAGTTGATGGGAATTGGTCCGTTTTTTTTGGCATGGATAAAATTATTATATACACGCCCGGTGGCCAGATTGAGAGTAAATGGGGAGCATTCAGATAAATTTGATTTGACTAGAGGAACTAGACAGGGCTGTCATCTCTCCCCGTTGTTATTTGCCCTGGCCATAGAGCCGTTGGCTGCTGTACTGAGACAGTCAGACGTGGTAAGTGTGTGGTGGAGGAGAAGATAGTGTTGTATGCAGATGATATTTTATTATTCTTACAGGACCCTCAGATGTCATTACATGGAGAAATTGCTATTATCAATAGATTTGGTTTATTATCTGGATTACAAATTAACTGGGATAAATCTCATATTATGGAAATAGACTCCCTGAATAGTTTAGATGTTGAACAGGTGGAGCGTACACAACTCAAGTTGGTATTAGAATTTAAGTATCTTGGAATTACAATAACATTACTAGTAAAGGAGTACCTTCAGTTGAATGTATACCCGATACTGGGGAAATTAAAGGATAAAGCATCTACATGGAGCAAAATGCGCCTCTCGGTGGTGGGATGCACCAATCTTCTTAAAATGGTGCTGATGCCCAAATTGTTGTACGTTTTACATAACTCCCCTGTGTGGATTCCTCAGCCAGTGTTCCAGCGCATTAATACAATATTTAGAGATTTGGTCTGGGGTGGAGGGCAGCCTAGGATTAAGCTGGAGACTCTCCAGAGGCCGAAGGAGGAGGGGGGTCTCGCTCTACCAAACCCATGGGTATATTTTTTGGCAGCACAGTCCCAACATATTAGAGGGTGGGCACAGAGGGCAGTGAAGGGGACTATTCAGGCGGTTCTGGAACTTCATCTTAAAAAGAGTCCATTGGTAATGGGTCTAGAAACGGGACTTTTTGGGAGGATGGGCAAGTCATACCCGACCTGTGGCCTAGTCCATAAATTGTGGACAAGGGTGAAGAGAATTAGAGGCATAGTGGGGCTGACAACGTATACTCCTATTTGGGATAATGAAAACCTATGTGAATTTTATAAAATAAGAGAGCTGAGAGGCTGTGTGGCAAAGGGTATACAATATATCTACCAACTGATGGATAATCAAAACATCAAAACCCTAGAGACGCTGAAAGAGGAATCTCACTTATCGGACAGACACAGCTATCAGTATACACAGGTTAAACATGCGTTTATTAAACAAGGGAAAATTAGGAACCTATCTGTTCAAAGGGATATCGTTATTGATTATATTTGTATGGGGGGATGTACAACAGGTGTCATATCTACGGTGTATGCGGATCTGCATCACACCTTTCTACTGAATTATCCTGTTTTGGCTAAGGGAAAGTGGGAAGCAGATGTTGGTACTATTGAGGATGACAAATGGGAATCCATATTAGAATATATCCCCAAGCTGTCTCTAAGCGAACCTGCCAGAAAGTCCTAACTACTTCTTATTCACAGAGCGTATAGGTCGCCTGATTTTTTGTTCAGAATAGGAGTACGGGAGACCTCGGATTGCCGAAGATGTGGGTCAGAAGTTGCCGATATACTACATGTTATGTGGAGTTGCCCAAAACTTGCAAGCTATTGGTCTGAAGTAGCTGCCCTAATTGAAGGGCGTTATCACTGTATAATTCCTAGAAATCCAATAGTTTGCCTGTTGGGATATGTGGAGGAACTTGTGGGTAATGATATTGCAAAATTGGCAATTGCCAGACTATTATATGCAGCTAGAAAGGTAATAGCAAGGTATTGGGTGCGAATGGAACCTCCCTTTAGACAAGAGTATATAAGGCAGATGGATTATGTGGTACGGATGGAGGAGAAAATTTATTTCAAAAGGAAAAATACCAAACTCAGTGACAACCTATGGGCACCATGGAAGGTGTGATTAATGCTATTGAAGGGAAGATTCCGGTGAATACACTACAAAGTGCATTGAAATGGTTATAGGATGTTTTGTGTGATATTGGATCATATCTTATATAGCGATGAGGGATTATTGCTGTCTGTTAAAGGGAAGGGGGGATGAGGGTGGGGTTCTTTTTGCTAATAAGAAAATGGAAAATTGTTATACTGAAGTTGTATTTCATTATTTTTTCTCTAAATGAATAAAAATTTATCTGATTAAAAAAAAAAAAACAACTAAGAGTGAATCTCTAAACACATATTCTTTTGCACAATCCTGTAACTAGCTACAGTATTATGATTGAAAGCAATATTGTGCCAACAATCTGTAGAATGGCGATTGTGGTCTCTTTGGGGGACTTTAGAACCCTTCTGTGAAGAACAGTCAATGTGTAGGGAATTGCAATACATCCATTTATGCGAGATGTGCAGAGGAACTCTATGTGGGAGCCATTGTACTTTGCTAGCATTGTTGACCCCTTGTTTTATAGATCAATGGGGTCAAAAACAGTTGTACACCTTTCATTAGTATATGAAGTAATATGCCATATCATTGTGGGCAAATACCCTTCATCTTAGTCAAGTAGAATGTTCCTAAAGATATCAAGCATTTATACATGGAATTGAAATGCAAATCTGTAACCACCAGGTATGTGTCCAGGGATCCTAGGAGGCGCCTATATAAGCACTACATTCATTAAACAATGTAATGATTTGATAGTATTAAGCAAATTATATTTGGTTAAAAAGCTGAGTCTGAACTAAATTGGATCTTAATGCACTGGGGATTAGATAGACGAAGGTCTTCAAAGACTGTTATTTTAATAGCTTATCTAAGTTCAAGTTGCACATTAGAGAATGAAACATCACATAGTTCCATGTAATCAGTAGACTGTCTAATCTACTAATAAGCCTGGTTCTCACTTTGTAGCTGATCTCTACTCTGGCTAATAAATGAAGTTTTCTCTTATATGAACTCAACTATCCCTAATTGGGTGTAATTACCAGTTTTCTAAAGTGCAAATATAATAGATACATATAAACAATCAAGCTATTCTTTGACTATAATGAGCTAATTTTTGGCAATAAAGAAATGCTCAGTAGTGCAAGAAATTGTGCACTGAACAAAGGTGGATTAGAAATGAATGGAATCAGAGTAGATTCATGTAGAAAAAATACATGTGTTCTCTTAAGACCAAAGACATCCATTAGCAGTATAGTTTTCCCTTAAAGGTAGTACAATGTTCACACCTACAATCCTAGTTAACATATTGTGATGCTGACTATCCTCACTTCCCACAGACAAGCCATGAGGTAGGAGAGTCAAGAAGTCTGGGGTCAAAAACCAAGAGCGTATGTCAAAGGCAGAGGGGCAATACAAAAGAGTAAATAGGTCACAGCTTGAGGTCAGCAGTCCAAAATGATGCAGATCAAGGCAAATGAATAGTCAAATGCAATGTCCGAGGTCAGGCATCAAAAGATCAGAACAGTAGAACACTAAAGCACAAGGAACGCACTCCACTGAGCATAGCTATGACTGAAAATGGTCTGACCATTGCCAGACAGCTAATTAGCCAGGTGATCACCCTGAAAGGGTGACACCTGGAAGAACCCAGAAGGCCCAGCCTGTGATTGGGGTTCTGGGCAAACCTAATTTTGCATGGGGACAGCCCAGCATGCCTTAGCCCCTAATTGGGATTGTCTGCATGCTCCAGTCACTGATTAGGCGGCTGGGCTATCCTATTCACAGTACTGACAGCCCAGTACAATCCTGCCATCTATTGGGTGGCTGAGGTGTCATTAACTGCATGCCTAGAATTCAGTGAGCAACGGATTCGTGACAGTAGCCCCTTTTCTAGCGGGGCCATCGGACCCCCAGGTTTCCCAGGAAACCCTAAATGGAAGGCCCTAAGCAAACAACTGGCCTTTACAGATCGAGCTGGGATCCAGGACCTTTTCCTCGGGTCTGTATCCTCTCCAATGAACAAAATATTGGAGAGAATTTCGGACCCTCTGAGAAAACATGATCCTCTGTATCTCGTACTCCAAACCTGAGAAGGCAGGGACTAGGGAGATAATACAGAAGCGACATAATTCTTTGATAAGGATCTAAGGAAAACACTTGGAATACTAAGACACAGAAGAAGTTTCAATCAAAAAGCCACCGGATTGACTACTTCCAGAATCTCTTAAGGACCAATAAATTTAGGACTCAACTTTATCGATGGTACTTTGAGTTTTTAAAGACAGGACCCACGTTTTCTATTGGCCTTCTGTTTTTTGCGAACCTGAGCAGCCCAATATTCTTTTGAACCTCCCTCCAGACATCCCGGAGTTTCTGCATGGCAACTCCCACCTCAAGACACTCAGAACTTACCCTAGAGAATTCACCAAAATTGGAATGAAAACCATAGTTACAAAAAAGGCAAAGTTACAGTATCCGCAATGAAACACCTTAAAATTTGTTCCAAAGATTGATTTGTCCTTTCTGTCTGACGGTTGGTTTCAGGGTGGTAGGCAGAGGAAAAATACAAGTCAATCCTCAGTTCACTATTAAAAGCACTCCAGAATTTGGAGACAAATTGCACTTCCCTCGCAGACACAATATAAGGAGGAATTCCATGCAATCTCACATTATGACTAATAAACAACCTGGAGAGTGTAACTGCATAAGGTAACCCTGATAAAGAATCAAAATGAGTCTGTTTGCTGAATTGGTCAGCCACCACCCAAATAACAGTTTTCCCACCAGACATAGGCAAATCCGTGATGAAATGCATGGACAGATGAGTCCATGGTTTTTCTGGGATTGGCAATGGAACCAATGTCCTGGCTGGCTGGTTATGATAGACTTTAGCCCGTGCACAAACTTGACAAGCGGAGACAAATTCTCTAATAGCTTTAAACATGGACACTTACCATAAGAGACTAGCAATTAGAGATGAGCAAACATGTTCAGAATTCACCAATTTCAAATTCGACACGAATGTTGCACATTCGGATTCATAATCGGATACCCAAGTGTTTTTACTTAAAATCTGCAAAATTGGGTAAAAGTCCGGTAAATGATTGTATTTCCACTACAGTATTTTCAGCACTTTGACTAGGATAGTGGTGCTGTATAATGAGTGGAGGGAACGTGTTTGACAAGGAGAGGGAGTGGGGAGAGGTCAGAGGAGTGGCGTGCTGGTAATCTAATTTTTTTTCCTTAACTTAACATGTGCAAATTGTGGCTAGCCAATCAGAGCACAGGAACCATCCACCATGACCAGACATTTTGTTTTAGTGCCATATTGTTAGTATGCTCGTCTGCTCCTGGATACTGAAACATTTTAGAAAGTTAGCTAGGCAGTTGCTTCTAAGTCAGAAAGTTTAGATAGATACTGTCCTGTGTGGCTGTGAAATCGACCTTCCAGCAGATTTTTTATTTTGTGTTATTAGTGAGGTCCAGACATTTCAGCATAGAACTCTATGTGCTCAGTGCATGAGTACATCTTTTAAAATCTAATTTCTATTTTTTTCTGTTCCTAACGTGATATAGCACACCACATCTCAGCTTGTAATTTTCTGGCAGTGAAATTCAGCTTCATGCAGACCTTGTCCACAGTAAAAAAAAATCTAATTTCTTCTGTTAGCAATGCACGACAGATCTCAGTTTAAAAATTTTTGGAGCATATATTCTATTTTATACAGGCCTCATCCACAGTAAAAAAATAATAATTTCTTCTATTACTAAGGTGATACAGCAGGCCACATTTCAGTTTGAAATTTTTTTGGAGCATATATTCTATTGTATACCGGCCTCTTCCACAGTAAAAAAAAAAATAATTTATTCTGTTAGTAACATAATACAGCAGGCGAGATGTCAGTTAGAAATTTTTTGGAGCATATATTCTATTGTATACAGGCCTCATCCACAGTAAAAAAAATAATTTATTCTGTTAGTAACATAATACAGCAGGCCAGGTGTCAGTTAGAATTTTTTTGGAGCAGATATTCTATTGTATACAGGCCTCATCCACAGTAAAAAAAATAATTTCTTCTGTTACTAAGGTGATACAGCAGGCCAGATGTCAGTTTGACATTTTTTGGAGCATATATTCTGTTGTATGCAGGCTTCATCCACAGAAAAAAAAATATTTCTTCTGTTAATAAGGTGATACAGCAGGTCAGATGTCAGTTTCAAACTTTTTTGAGCATATATTCTATTGTATACTGGCCTCATCCACAGAAAAAAATAATAATTTCTTCTGTTACTAAGGTAATACAGCAGGCCAGATGTCAGTTTAAAATTTTTTGGAGCGAATATTCTATTTATGGGGCTCTGATTCCCCTTCCACTGCAGGCAACCTATCAGATGGAGACTTAACTTGGAGTCTCCACATTTCAAAATTTTTTTAGTAACATCAGCAGCACAAGCAACAACAGGCACAGAAGCCACGACAAAGGTGTCACAGAGCACAATTATGCGAGATCAATACAGCACACTAAAATGTACACAATAGCCTAGTCTTCCTAGTCTGCGACTGGGCTGCAAAAGTCATTGGAGATGCATGACTTGTTCAACTTGATGAAAGTTAGGCGGTCTACACTTTCAGGGGACAGCCAGCGCTTATCCATGAAAATACCAGCAGCACTGAAGACACGTTTTGAGAGGACACTGGCTGCCGCCCATGACAAAAAAGTCGTGACAGGCAAGTTCAGGGCACTCTTCAGTTTTTCTAGGCCAAAATTGAAAAGGGTCCAAACCCCCTCTGATGGGATTGTTATTGAGCTTGAGATACTCCTGCACCATTTTCTGCAGTAGTTCACTATGTATCAGACTTGTAATCTGTTCGGCTTGTGCACGGTCTGGCCTAAAAAAGGAGTGAAAAGACTCAAAGAATTTTTTTTTTGACATTTAATTTACTCATATAGCACCATTAATTCCTCAGTGTTTTTACAGACATTAGTAATACTGTCCCCATTGGGGCTCACAATCTAAATTTCCTAACAATATGTCTTTGGAGTGTGGGAAGAAAAATGAGTACCTGGAGGAAACCCAAGTAAACATGAGGAGAACATACAAACTCCTTGCAGATGTTGTCTTTGGTGGGGTTTGGAATGCAGGACCCCAGCGCTGCAAGAATGGTAATGTTTTTGCGTTGAAGATTCAATGTTCCTGGGGTTGGAAATCTATAACTGCAATGCACACTGTGTGCCTCACTGCTGTCTTGGGGAAAACCACCCTCAAGATTGTCTTCAAGCGTGTTTTGATACTCCAGCATGGGTGCGTCCCTTTCAGGAGGGGAAGGATCTGGCAAAACTTACTCATCTACCATGTAAGGCAGAGGTTGAGGGCACAGGTGGAGGCCCTAGCGGAGATGGAGGAGGCAGAAGCACTGGAGGAAGTGTTAGATACAGAGGTTTGTCCTGCAAACCTTGGGGATTCCAAGACTTGGTGTCTAGTAACATGTTGGTGTCTAGTGGTTTAGTTCTCCATCCTCTGGTGTGTAGTGGTTTAGTTCTCCAACCCTAGCTGTTTAGTAGTTTACTTCTACAACCCCTGTTGTCTATTAGTTTAGACAAACTCCAATCCATTTTTTCTGGTCTATTTCCATGCACCCCTTCCCACTCAAACATGGGTGAATGCTTCAGGATTTCATCTTTTTTGTGTTGTCCTCCTCCTTCTTCTCTTTCTCCACCTCCACCACTACATCAACAGGGTGATCATGTTATCCTCGCTATAAAATTTTTAAGGATATTTATGATGCCCACATTAATAATTTTTAGAGGCCTACCTCTAACATTCTTTTGATAGATATGCACATTATCAGTCTTGGATACTCACTCCTTATTAATGGGAATTAATGTTTTCTGAGGCCCTCCACTACATCTCTTCAAAGGGGTATTGGAGTGGCTCCTTCTAATTTTTGGCATCCCTTGTACTAAGTTCATACCCTTTACCACTCTAGGAGACCCATTGCTTGTTAATGTGAAAAAAAACTTTTCTGAGGCCCCACTTTTTAGTTGAGGGAACGTTTTTGGAAACCTAAAGAGCCAGTGGGTTCTATTAGTATATGATCCAGTACCTTGTTGTGGGCTGTCAGGTGGTCATCACATAGGGAGTTCTCACACTGCATACATGATTTCACAGCCGGGATAAGAGACTTTGTACAGTAAGTACAGAAGACCCTGGTCTCCTCCATATCAGCCTAAGTAGATGTAAAATGCTCCACTAGATTCCCCAGTAGGGTTGATGAAATAACAGTCCTTGGTGGCACAAAAAAAAAAAATTTTTTTTTAGGGCTGATTTAAATCTATTCTATTTTGTACAATATTACTTTATTACTAGTGATGAGCAAGCGTGCTCGTACTCGCCCGAGGATCTCACTACTTGACATGCTTGGTGCTCGGCGATTATTTCCGGGATGCTCGGGCAGGAACTCGGGTCCCCGCCCTGCATGTTTGGTGCTCTTTAGTAGAGATGAGCAAATGTTTCAATATTCGATTCAGATTACCAGCGCAGAATTTGCAATATCCGCTGATTTATTCGTCGAATGATCGTTAAACGTTACCGAACGCCATAGGATTCAATGGGGGGTGCAAAAAAACGCATACACAACACCTTAAAATGGGCCAAAAGTTGCCAAAACACATCAAATTATTGGTAGACACCTGGAAAGTGCCATCAATTGACCAAGAGTAAAATTACTATAATTATTATTACTATTACAGCGTCATTTATTCCGTGGCGCTTTACATGTGAAAAGGAGTCACCATCAGTGACTCATTGACTGGGGCAAGAGGAGAGAGGACCCTGCTCACAAGGGCACACAAACAATCTACATGGGATAGGTGAGGATACAGTAAGTCAGAGTACAGCTAGTCGTGTAGCGGTATGCTGGAGCGAGGGTTACTGCAGATTGTACGCTTGTCACAAGAAGTGGGTCTTCAGCTTCCTTTTCAAGGTTTGCACGGTAGGTGATGTGTCTGATGTGTTGAGGTACAGAGTTACACAGTAGCGGAGATGCACGGGACGAATCTTGTATGTAATCGTGACAAGAAGAGATAAGAGGGAAGGATGGGAGGTTGCGTGCAGGTAACCAGTTCAGGAAGACTAGGTCACACATGTATGGAAGAGACAGGTTTTTGATGGTTTGGATGGGCAACAGGGAGCCAGCGCAGGGATTGACAGAGGGGAGAAGCTTGGGAATAGCGGGGTGACAGGTGGATTAATCAGCCAGCACAGTTTAGGATAGATTGGAGGGGTGCGAGAGTGGTAGAAGGGAGGCCACAGAGCAGGAGCTTGTAGTAGTCCAGGCAGGAGATGACAAGGGCGTGCACTGGTGTTTTTCTAGATTTATGGTTGAGGAACATGAGGATCCCCGAGATACTTTGGAGTTGGAGTCAGCAGCAAGTTGAAAGAGCTAAGATCTGATATTTGAAGGACAGATCAGAGTCAAGCTTGGGGCACTAGGGAGCGTGGGCAGACATTCACTTTGATGGATAGGTCATTTGGAAGGGGGGGTGAATGAGATTATGGAAAGATGATGCATTCTGTTTTATCCATGTTAATTTTTACAAATCTAGCAGAGAAGAAAGATGAAATACAGAACACACATTGTGGGACTCTGGTTAGTAAGAAGGTGATATCAGATTCAGAGAGGTAGATCTGTGCTGATGACAGCATAGAGGTGATACTGAAAGCCATGAGGCCATGAGCTGTCCCAGGCTGAAGGTGTAGATGGAGAAAAGTCTGGGTCCTACAACTGAACTTTAGGGGACACCGACACATAGGGGGTGAGATGAGGAGGTGGGGTGTGAGTGGGAGACAATGGGTGTCCTGTTGGTTAGTTATGAAAAGATTCAAGACAGGGCCAAGTCTGTGATGCTGAGAGATGACAGTCTGTAGTAAGAGGGTTTGGTCTACAGTGTCGAAGGCAGATGACTGGTCTAGGAGGAGAAATACAGAGTAGTCTGGCTTGGATTTGGCAGTTAGTAGGTCGTTGGAGACTTTAGTAAGGGCAGTTTCAGTGGAATGGTGAGGTCGAAAGCCTGATTGTAAGTGATCAAAGAGGGAGCAGGAGGAGAGGTGGGAGGATAGTTCAAAATAGATGTGTTGATCCCGTTGTTTGGAGGCATAGGGGAAAAGTGAGATGAGGCGATAGCTAAACATAGGATGGGTGAAGGGAGGGCTTTTGGAGGATGGGTGTGATTGAGGTATGTTTGAATCATGATGGGAAGATGCCAGTTGTTAGTGACAGGTAGAAGAAGAGGGTTAGGCTTGAGATGAAGACTGCGGTATGGTTTGGAATCAGGTGGGATAGTATTAGGTCAAATTCACAGGTGGTGAGATGTGATTTGGAGAGTAAAGATGATGGTGGAGAAGCTGGTTTTGGAGGGGGAGAGTTGAGTCATTATGAGAAAGGGCTGTTGGGACTTTAAGCAAAAGCTTTGCCCTATGTTGTCAATCTTCTCGAAGAATGAGGCTAAGTCTTCAGCTGAGATTAGAGGAGAGGAGAGGGAGGGGGAGCTCGTCAACAGGGGAGTGACGTGAAAGTACTGAATAGCTGTTTAGGGTTGTGAGATACATATGATATGAGAGATGCAATTGTGCAGCATTTTGAAAACTTCTGTTACTGGACTCCACTCCCTTTTTTGGCAGTCGCATAGCGGTACGCCTTGTAACTGAGGGGCAGTAAGAACGTGTGCTCCAGTAGATGACAAATACTGCATCAATTGGCCTCTGCTCCTCTTCCTCCACCTTAACATTACACACAGTACAGTCCTCAGAGGTGCCACCCCAATTACCCTTGTTTTCACCCACTTCACAACTCTCCAACCGGCCAACTGATTATGGGGAAGCACAGATGGGCGAGTCTGCAGAGCTGTTCACACATTCTATTCTGGGGAATCAGAGGTCTGATCCAAAGCTTCACAAACTCAAGAGGGGGAAAGCATGTGTAGCGATGCCCAAAAATTTTTTCAGTTGATCCAGGCCCGGACGAAGTTGGGTCCAAGAAGAATCCAAACCCTTGTCACCAGACGTTAACCCCTGGGGGTGGGCATGGATGGGTTGGAGAGAGAAATAAATGCACACCAGAACATGGAGATCTAAACTAATATACAACAGGGATTGGAGAACTAAACAACTAAACAGCTAAGGTTGGAGAATGAAACAAATACTCACCAGAACATGGAGAACTAAACTAATAGAAAACAGGGGTTGGAGAATTAAACTAATAAGACAACAGGGGTTGGAAAACTAACCTACTAAACAGCTAGGGTTGGAGAACTAAACCACTACACACCAGGGGATCGAGACACTAGACACCAAGGTGTCACTAGACAGCAAGTGTTGGAAACCCTAAAGCTTGCGGGACAAACCTCTATATCTAACACTTCCTCCAGTGCTTCCGCATCCTCCACCTCCTCAAGGGCCTCCACTTGCACCCTCAACCTCTGCCTTACTGAGACATAGGTTCCAACAGTGCAGAAAGAATCCCCCCCACTTCCGTACTTCGTAGCCAGGTTGCACCGCAATCAGGCAATGTTAAAATGAATATGCCTTGGAGATCTCAGTCATACAGCTGAAGAGTTGTGGACAGCTCTCCTGGCCGAGTTTGAGTAATGACTGTCTCCACTGAACCTGGAGCAAGGGAAGGCCGTGAGCGATAATGGTGCAAACTCGGTGGCGGAAACCTCAGACACGTGTCTTGCATGGCTCACATCCTCAACCTGATGGTACAGCAATTTCTCCTCCACTATCTATTACTATGGATGCGCTCCTGCAGAAACCACGGTCTCTGCGTGCTCACTTTAAACTATAAAAATGAGCAGGATGTAGTATATTTAGTATAAAAGCCAGACTACTAGACAACGAGCAAACTCCTTTATGTTGATAGAGGCCAACATCTCCTTAGCTTGCTGGTACTTTTCTGTGGGAATGAGCTTGTCTCCAACCAGCCAGGAATATGCAGTGAATGGCATGCCACGGATTGGTATTAGCACCCAGTAACAGTACTAGAAGCAAAGCCATCCACAATTTCCGTACCTCAGGAATTTTATTTGGTAGACTGGCTGAGCAAACATTAGTTTCTCAAAAAGGAGCTTAAGGCACTGAGTTGCAGTAAGTGCACGTTTCTCCAGCATGACCAGTTTGTTATTATTAGATATCATAAGAAGACCTTAACTAGGCTATGCCAAGGTGCCATATTGTATCTTAAGTCTTATAGACCCTGTACTTGTGGCCTTACGTTCTACAGGATGGTGGGGAATGAGACAGTAGGTCGTGGAGTTGCACTAGCTCCGGTGGTGTTGATGTGAGGTGGCAGCGAGGCAATGGCAGGCTGTAGGCTGTCTTGCGGAGATGGGTTTCCAGGTTATGTCTGAAGGATCCGAATGTGGTGGCTAATCGGACGTGTTGAGCCACAAAATTCCAAAGGATGGGGGATATTTGGTAGAAGTATTGGAGGTAATTGGGTGAGGAACATATAAGTGTGGAAAGAAGGAGGTCTTGGGAGGACCGGAGAATACGTAAGGGAATATATAGGGAGATTAGTTCAGAGATGTACGGAGAAGAAAGGTTATGGATGGCTTTGTACATCAGTGTTAATAGTTTGAACTGGATGCTCTGAGCAATTGGGAACCATGGGAACCAGTGAAGGGATCTTATAGATTGCAATTTTATGGATTGCTGGAGCCAGTCCACAATAAAAAAGCAGCCATAGAGTGTCCGGGAACCTTCCCACACACTTTTCTTAGCCAGGGATTCTTCTCGGCAGGGTTGGACTGGCCCACCAGAGAACTGAAGAATCCTTCGGTGGGCCCTGGCTTCTCCATCAGGAAAGTTCATAGTGAAAACCTTGCAGGTTGTGATGGTGATGAGGCCATCCATCTCCTTAGTTTTCTGTTACTTGGAATGCAAGCGCAAGTATGCAACCAGCCACCCACCCACAGGCCGCAATACTAAACTGTCACATTTCTGGACATCTGCTTGCACTTGAAATGTTTCCTTTTAGGCTCGTGGAGGTGGAAGCTTTTCACAACTTCATGGCGGCTGGGTCTCCATACTCGGTCCGCTGCCACCACTATTTCTCCAGGTGTCGTCCCCACTTTCCAGAAGCATGAGTCCCAGAATTTTACCCATGCCCTACCCAGTGCACTTACTGGAAGAACCACCTACCCACAAATACGTGGAAAAGAGAATGTGGCCAGGGACTGTACAGAGCCAGTCCACAGTAAATCAACAGTCATAGAGTGTCCGGGAACCTTCCCACGCACTTTTCTTAGCCAGGGATGCTTCTCGGCAGGATTGGACGGGCCCACCAGAGAATCAGAGATTCCTCCAGTAGGCCCCGGCTTCTCCTCCTTAGGAGAGTTCATAGCGCAAACTTTACAGCTGCTATGGGGCTCTTTATTGGGGGAGAAAGGAGGTCCCTCATAATCAAATCCTCTGGTGGGCCCAATGTTTTTCAGTCTGACATTGCCTCTCGGTGAGAGTTGTATTTCACCACAGCCATATTCTTTAGCTTGGTGAAAGGACTGACATAGAGGGAAACCGCATCTACTCCGGCTGTCATTTCTTCCAGGAAGTCCTCTAATGCAGCTTGTTGCATAAGCAATGGCAGGCCGTCCAACATCAGCTCACACTTGTCGATGGTGCTTAGTCACAGACAAAGATCTTTCTTTACACCTTGAATTTAATCACTACAGAGTTGGACAATGGCCTGATCTGCAATGTGTTTTGAGAAATAATGTGCATAAGCAAAGACATGATTTAGGCCACTGAAGGTCATTAAGCGAAACTCATATAGCTTTCCCACAGACTGAAAGAGGGATATCAAGATTTCCAAGACAGCCAAGACTTCCCTGTCCTTCCCAAGAGGACAACTGTCCATGTTCTCCTACTCATCCTCCTCCTCCTCATTATCACCCAATCCGCATTGAGATGAGATGAGGCTGGGCTGCATAGTTCCTTGCTTTTCAGTAATGGGTCCGACATGATTTTAGATTCTAATAGTGTAGAGACGAGAGATCTCACCAACAAATTGAAGGAATTACTCAATAAACGTGTCCTCCTATGGTGGACAGAATCATTTCTGGATAAGTATATTGTAAAGGGGTTGATACCCCGTGGTCTCTGCGTCCAGGTGTTCCCCTCCTTTCCGATCATTGATGACACATTTAAGAATAAATGGGAGGACTTGGCCTCTACCTGTTCTAAGGGGTTTATGGGACTCCTTATACAATCTAATGAAAAGATGATCAATGATCTGGATGTAGAAATAAATCTGATACAAGATGAATTAAGGAAACAACTTACTCCTGAGGCTTTATCAGCATTGAATGCGCATATAGACAAAGAATTCAAGAAATGGGAAAAGGAGATCTTGTCCATAAAGACAAAAAAATACCAGCGTGACGTACTGGATTTTCAAAACAAACATGTCTATAGATGGAGAAAATGAATCTGAAGGCTAGATCTTCCCTAACTAGATCTGGATCTTTCTCCTCGATTTCACCATGTGAGGAACCGGCACAAGCGGGAGGGTCTATTGCAGCCAACCAGATTCATAAGCACCTTAAGGTCAACCAAGGGAAAAATGGCAATGAAACTAAAAACCCTGTACCGCAACAATGGGAGAGGAAAACACGGAGTAACATGGAGGTAATTAACCTTTCGTCTCATGTCCTTACTGATGCACAGCATGAACCACTATGCCTTGGAATAAACTTTGTACGTACTAATCAATTCAATTTCTTCACAGCCATGTGAAGATTTACATCTTCTTCTCGAGGAAGCTGATTTTAAACAAATTACATACTTGACCAAAATATGAACAGGGATTTAACACCAAGGAAGAGCTTGAGGCTTTATCAGCCCTCGAAGACTTATTGAGGGAACAATCCTCTGGTCATGCAGGTGGGTTTCCTAAATCTGCCATACCTAGATCTACAACATTTCCCCCCTTTTCACTTTGTCCACAGGTTGAGATCTTCACCAAAATGGTTATTGAGGATTTTCGTAAGATTACAAAAACACCATACAGGGACAATTTAACCCGACAAAAATGCATAGCATTGAGGGAATTACTGTTCTTAAAAAATGTGGTGATTAAACCTGCTGACAAGGGGGAAATGTTGTTATCTGGCCAACCCACCTGTATGAGAAAGAGACCTTTAAACAATTGAGGAACAAGGAAACATACATGCCTCTGACGAATAACCCAGTGGGAACCTATTCTAGGGAATTATATCAGATACTTGAATCAGCAATGACCAAGGGTATAATCCCCAAACGTGTTCTTGAAGGTCTCTTAGCAACTCAACCTAGGATACCTACCTTTAATCTACTGCCAAAGGTCCATAAGAATCTGAGTGACCCACAAGGGCGTTCTATTGTCTCTGGCACAGGAGGGCTCTGCGACCCAATCTGTAAGTTCATTGAACATTACCTGCATCCCATTGTGGAGAAACTGCCCTCCTACGTCAGGGATACTATGGACGTCCTGGCTAAGATTGATGGCACTTACCTGGAGCCTGATGTGTTCTTGGTCACGGCTGATGTGGAGTCCCTTTAAATGTGTATACGTCATACTGATGGCCTTGAGGCCACTAAATTCTTCTTGAATACAAGTAACCTTAATAGTTCCTTCCTCCGCCTGCAATACCTCCTCTTTAACTGTGAGCACCAAGCGTTTCAGTAGACAGAGAAGCGGGATGGTGACACTAATTATGGCGTCATCGCCGCTCACCATCTTGGTGGAGTCCTCAAAGTTTTGGAGGACTGCACAGATGTCAGACATCCATGCCCACTCATCAGTACTTATGTGCGGAGGATGACCTGAATGCCGATGGCCGTGTTGAAGCTGGTACTCAACAACTGCCTTCTGCTGCTCACAAATCCTTTCCAACATCTGCAATGTTGATTTCCAACATGTCGTGACATCACACAACAGTCAGTGAGCTGGAAGCTGCATATGCTGCTGAAGCACTGCCAGGGTTGCGGAACCTATAGCTGACTTGCTGAAATAGGCACACACGTATTGTACTTTCACAAGCAGCTCTGGCAGATCTTGGCAGGTTTTGAGAAACCGCTGAACCACTGAGTTGAGCATATTTAGTGCTCTATCATTACTAATGTGTACCCTTGTATGGAGAACAATATCAGCACTGAAAAATTAAATGATGAAATATAGTCTGCTTTGTATACCACGGTACTAAGAAGACCAATTTTGATTATATCTTGTGTACCCCTGTGACAAAAATATCTGCACCAAAGAATTAATTTCACTAGAGTAGAACTAGTATAATGGTGACTGACAACTCTTCCACTACAGCCAAACCGAATAGATGGAGACCCAATCAGGAGTGTACACATTTTAATAAATTAGGGTCTAAAACTACCAAAGTGGCATCAATTTCATTAGAGGAGAAGTAGTATAATGGGGACCAACACCGCTTCCACTACAGCCAAGCTAATAGATGAAGACCCAATCAGGATTCCCCACATTTCCAAAAATTAGCGTCAGACACCAGCAAAGTGGCATCAATTTCACTACACTAGAAATTGTAGAATTTGGAACGACACCTCTTCCACTACAGCAAACAAAATAAATGGAGACCCAATCAGGATTCCCCACATTTACAAAAATTTGTGGCAGACACCAGCAAAGTGGCATCAATTTCACTACAGTAGAAATTGTAGAATTTGGAATGACACCTCTTCCACTACAGCCAACCCAATATGGATGGAGACCCAATAACGAGTGTTCACATTTTTATAAATTAGGGCCTAAAACCAATTAAAGTGGCATCAATTTCACCAGAGTAGAAGTAGTTTAGTGGAGACAGAAACCTCTTGCACTACAGCTAAACTCAATAGATGGAGACTCAATCAGGATTCCCCACATTTCCAAAAATTAGTGGCAGACACCAGCGAAGTGGCATCAATTTCAGTTCAGTAGAAATTGTAGAATTAGGAATGACATGTCTTCCCCTAAAGGCAACCCAGTAAATGGGTAAATGGAGACTCAATCAGAAGTGTTTTAATTTCCCTAAATTAGGGCCTAGCACCACAAGAAGTGGCATCAATTTCACCACAGTAGAAGTAGTTTAATGGAGACAACCTCTTCCACTACAGCCAAACCCAATAGATGGAGACCCAATCAGGATTCTCTACATTTAAAAAATTAATGGCAGACACCAGCAAAATGGCATCAATTTGACTACAGTAGAAATGTCAGACTTGTACTCTGTTGTGCAGGTGCACGAGCTGGTCTAAAAAATGTGTGAAAGGACTCACAGAAATTGCTTCTGCCACTTACACTACTGCTGCTGCTAATATTTTGGCATTGATGAATTGATGTGCCAGAGGTTGGAAGTGTAGAGCTGCGATGAACTCTGTGTGCCTCACTGCTGGCTTGGGAAAAACCTATCTTAAGATTGTGTAAAAGCGTGCATTCGTGGGTCCCTTTCCAGGGCGGAAAGCATCTTTCAAAATTTACTCTTATAATGTGGATCTAACAGAGTGGCAACCCAGTTGTCAGAATCATAACTATATGGGGATCATGTTTCAGATAGTGCGGCAAGAACGCACTCATATGTCGGCCTCTTTCCTAAGGTTCAAGCCCATGCTGTGTTGGTGGCTGGGTTTTTCTGATGATTGTTTTCTCCGTCTCCAAGTTATTTCAAACTCAGATCAAGCCTGCTGTATCATGTTATTCACAATAAAAATAGATTTATTTACTCTGCATACTGCTGAATTTCACCGCCACTGAAATAGTATGTGGCTTTTAGCAAAGTGTATCACGTTTGTGACACCAAAAAATCTTTTGTGGACTCTGACTAGCAAAAGAAAAAATACATTTTTTTACTCTGAAAACATCTGAAGTTCACCGCCACTAATGTAGTTACTGACGTATAGCAGAGTGTATGACGTTTGCCTCACAAAAAAATCATTTGTGGACTTTGCCTTGCAAGACAAAAGAATAAATTTTTTTACTTTGAAAACAGCTGAGGTTCACCACCACTAAAAGCACTAGGTGGCTTATAGCAGAGTGTAACACATCTGCGACACAAAAAAATCTTTGGTGAACTGTGGCTAACAACAGAAAAAAATAATTTTTTTTACTCTGAAAACAGCTGAATTTCACCGCCACTAAAAGCACTAGGTGACTTACAGTATAGCAGAGTGTAACACATCTGTGACACAAAAAAATCTTTGTTGCACTGTTGCTAGCAACAGAAAAAAAACTTTTTTTTTACTCCAAAAACAGCTGAATCTTACTGCCACTAAAAGCACTAGGTGGCTTATAGCAGATTGTAACATGTCTGCAACACAAAAAAATATTTGGTGGACTGTGGCTAGCAACAGAAAAAAATCTATTTTTTACTCTGAAAACAGCTTAATTTCACTGCCACTAAAAGCACCAGGTGGCTTATAGCAGAGGTTAACATGTCTGCGACACAAAAAAATATTTCATGGACTCTGCCTAGCAAGACAAAAAATCAATTGTTTTACTTTGAAAAGAGCTGAGGCTCACCGCCACTAAGAAAGTAGGTGGTTTTTAGCAGAGTGTTTCACGTTTGCGACACAAAAAAATCTTTTGCGGACTCTGCCTGCCAACAGCAAAAATATATTTGTTTTACTGTGCATACAGTTGAAGTTCACCCACCAAAAAAAATGACAAACTGAGCTAACACAGCTTGCAATATCACATTAGCAAATGAAAACAAAAAAATGTTTTTTGTTCTCTGCACTGACAAGCTCTGCAGATATCTGAATTTCAACCCTACAAAAACAAAAAGTGGCCTACAAGGGTTTGCTTGCTTTATCACATTAGCAAGTGCAAAAATAGATTGAAGGTCTGCATGGGGCACAGACAGTGCAACCGGTGCACAACACTGCTCTATGCCATAAGCCCTGCTCTTTCTGTCAGAATCTCAGTAATTTCACAATAACAAAAAAAAGGGCTGCAAGGTCGATTGAACAAGTACACAGCACAGGACTTATCTACACTATCTGACTTCCACAGAAGCGCTCATCTATATAGCGAATATCTCTCATTACACAGGAGCTGGGTGCAGGAGCAGCATCTGTCTCCAGCAGTGATATGCATAAAATGGCGCTAAAGGAACATGGCCAGTTTTTATATGGCGAGGACATGTGATTTCAGCAGCCAATTGCAGAAGCCCTTGTGTCTGGGACACTGTGGATGCTTCCTGCGCTCTGATTGGCTAGCCATGCTTTCCTGACTTAAAGTTACCGCATACAGGAAAAAAAAAAGCCCCCCACTCATCTGCCACATCTCCGCGCTCATCATACACAAGCACTATGCAGGCAAATCAGTAAAAAATGCTGTAGTTGCCCTTCAATCACGTAACCATGGAAATTTGCTGAACGTTACCGATTTTCCTGAATTTAACAAATTTTTCTCACCTTTCCGATCACGAATCCGAATGTGTCACATTCGTGTCGAACTTAAGTTTGGAAATCGTATTTTTAACCTATTCGTTCATCACTACTCTTTAGAGAGCCAATGAACATGCAGGGATTGCTTGCCACTCACTGTAATGCCGTAGCCATGCTGGTTGTGGCATTACAGTGATTGGCTGGCCACATAGTGTCATCGGATCTATATAAGACCTGGTGGCCCTATGCTCGTCACAGTCTAACCCGGAAACAGGCAGAGTAGGGAGAGAATTGGCGTGTAATAGATATAGGTATTCTAGTGCTATTGAGACTGGACCATGTGGAAGACAGGGTGGTAGTGGTGGAAAAATGACTGGAAGCATTATCTGCTATCCAACCAGCAACCTTTTCACACTGCTCTGGCTTCAATAGTGGTGTTCCGCGACCCCCTAGAATTTGGAACAGAAAGGTAGTTCGACATGATGTGGGTACTTGTTGTGCTCCCTCAGCAGGCACAGTTTCATCTTGCCCACGGCCTCGGCCTGTGCATGCACCATCACTATGACGTCCACTTCCCAATCCCTTGCCATGAGCCTTGCCCATTTTAAATGGAGTTTAATATTTGTCACCTTGCCAAAAATGTCTGTATTATTACCGCAGTAATATAGGATCACGTCTGATGACCACAGTTTTAGGCAGTGGGAGTCAGAGATGCTTCCAGGGGTCTTCCCCATGCTGATCCCATGTCATTTGAGCACTGTGTCCATCGATTTGGGCAACTTTTAGGCCCCCTGCAGACCTCCGGGGGAAGCCGCCGGAAAAATGCTTGAGTTTCCCATAGACCTACATTGGGATCTTTGCTCGGGTCGAGCATTCCAATTTGCTCGACCTGAGCAATGAGCACCCGAGCATTTTAGTGCTTGTTCATCACTATATTTTATATATTACCTCTCTTATCTGCAGTTCATGTATGGTAAGCTATCGCAGAAGGGATAGCATATTGCAGGCATCTAGTCAGGGATTATTGCCTTATATTCCGTGCTGCTGCAACAAAAAAAATAATCTATTCAATTCCCTATTAATACCGCTGATAACTGCATTTAGTATAGGGTCGGGGGCTATATATCGTTTGCTGGAAATGAGTGTTCATTCTGGTGAGATACATCTCTTCCACTGTCTATAACTTGATTGCTTTTTTCAAGAGGCTCATTGACAGATTTGTGATTTTTACAATGATCTGTACTCAGAAATTCATCAAAGCAGGCAAAATTAATTGATTTAATGTGCCCATTCGCAGTTTCTCTGTATCTTCTGTATGTAAAAGGTACTGATAGGAGACTTTATGCTACTGGAGGTGGAATTACCACTTCAGAACTCTCCAGTCTATCCATTTCTGGCTGCTTCTTGAAGTATGTTTGGTGTCTGTCAGGGAAATATGTCAGGGAAATATTGAGGAATATTGAAAGTCTGCCATGGATATTGACCATTCCTCTCAAACCTCTCTTCTCCCCCCTCCCTCATTTCCCTTTTGCTCAGCACAAAATCCCCAATTAACACACGCCTGAGAAATAGCTTACACAAACAAATGCCAGCCGAGGAGTGTTATAACTTCGTTAGGAAGCAAGCATCTTGTCCCTGAAAGATGCAAGAGGTAATTACAATGCAGGCTTGCACTAACTTGCGTGTAACCGTGAGGCTGCTTCCCAAGCCTCAAAGGAAAATTTTCAGACACGCTGACTAGTGCTGAGCCACCCCCGTAGTGTTCGAGTTCGGTTCGTCGAACACCGGGATGTTCGTGGAACTGTTCGTCGAACACCGTAGAACACTGTCGAACACCATCGAACACCGTTAAAACCAATGGCAGGCTAATAAAAACACATAGAAAACACCTTCAAAGTTGTCCAAAAGCTGACAAACTGCTCAGAAGACACTCTCTTTAAAAAAGCCGGCCGGCAATTCAGCAGTGGTACCCGACAATTTAGAACAGAAAGAATAGAGCATCACACATAGATTAGATAGATAGAAACATGTCAGTCACATATACAAGAAGTACAGTGACAGTGTTGGTTACTGTACTTGTCATATAGTGTTAAAGGATTTATTAAAAAAAATAATAGTGTTTTCATGCACCGTCTCTTTAAAAAAGCCGTCCGGCAATTCAGCATCGGTAACCGCCAATTTAGAATAGAAAGAATAGAGCATCACACATAGATTAGATACAAACATGTCAGTCAAATATATAATAAGTACAGTGATAGTGTTGATTACTGTACTTGTCATTTAGTGTTAAAATAAAGGATTTATTAAAAAAAAAATTGTTGTGGGGTTTCCCGTAATTTTAGTCTCTAGCAGAGGTTAAGCAGATGGCTGGGGCAGATGTTTGAAGCCTGGGAAAGGGGTAATGCCCACGGAGCTTCCCAGGCTACTAATATCAGCCCCCAGCTGAATACCTAGCCTTTACTAGCTATTAAAATGGGGGACCCCAAAAAGAAATGACGTGGGGTCCCCTCTATTTTAATAGCTAGCAAAGGCAGGCAGACAGCTGGGAGCTGATAATAATAGCCCAGAAAGGGTGCCATGAATATTGGCCCCCTCCCAGGCTAGAAACACCAGCCGTCAGCCACCCCAGAAATGACACATCCATAGGATGCGCCAATTCTGGCACTTAGCCTCGCTCTTCCCACTGCCCTATAGCAGTGGCAGTGGGGTAATAGGGGTGGGGTTGATGTCAGCTTATAATGCCAGCTGACATCAAGCCCAGTTTAGTAATGGAGAGGCGTCTATAAGACCACCCCATTACTAACCCCATAGTCAAAGTTAAAAAAAAACCACAAACACACAGAATAAAGTCCTTTAATTGAAATAAACACACAATTCTTTAAATTAAACCTTACTTACCATCACACCCATTCCAGCTGAAGCCAACGATTCCCTGCAATAAAGATAAAATAATAAACCAACATCATCCTTACCTTTCCATGGTTCCCAGGACGGCTTCAGCTCTGCTACATTCACATGACAGGCTGGATCGCAGCCGAAAGCTGCCATCCAGCTTGCCGTGCCGCAGACACTGAGAAGCGCAGGCATGCTTGCCCTCCTCAGTGTCTGGCTGTGACGGCATCCAGATGAGTCAAGTTCATGTCCAATGAACTCAGCTCACCTCATGCACATCACTGACAATGTGGGAAAATTCTCCTGCGCTTGATGTGAGCGCAGGAGAATTCTCTCACGCTCACCGCATGCGCAGGAGTATTCTCCCACGCTGTCAGTGACGTGCATGAGGTGAGCTGAGTTCATTGGACATGAACTTGACTCATCTGGATGCCATCACAGCCAGACACTGAGGAGTGCAAACATGCCTGCGCTTCTCAGTGTCCGTGGCATGGCAAGCTGGATGGCAGCTTTTGTCTGTGATCCAGCCTGTCATGTGAATGTAGCAGAGCTGGAGCCGTCCTGGGAACCATGGAAAGGTAAGGATGAGGTTGCTTTATTATTTTACTTTTATTGCAGGAGATCGTTGGCTTCAGCTGGAATGGGCGTGATGGTAAGTATGGTTTAATTTAGAACAATAAAGAATTGTGTGTTTATTTCAATTAAAGGACTTTATTCTGGGTGTTTGTGTTTTTTTTTTTTTACTTTGACTATGGGGTTAGTAATGGGGGTGTCTTATAGACGCCTCTCCATTACTAACCTGGGCTTGATGTCACCTGGCTTTATAAGCTGACATCAACCCCAGCCCTATTACCCCACTGCCACCACTACAGGGCAGTGGTAAGAGCAAGGCTAAATGCCAGAATTGGCGCATCCTATGGATGCGCCATTTCTGGGGCGGCTGACGGCTGGTGTTTCTAAACTGGGAGGGGGCCAATATTCATGGCACCCTTCCTGGGCTATTAATATCAGCCCCCAGCCGTCTGCCTAGCCTCTGCTAGCTATTAAAATAGGGGGACCCTACGTCATTTTTTGGGGGGTCCCCCATTTTAATAGCTAGTAAAGGCTAGGTATTCAGCTGGGGTTGATATTAGTAGCCTGGGAAGCTCCGTGGGTATTACTCCTTTCCCAGGCTTCAAACATCTGCCCCAGCTGTCTGCTTAACCTCCGCTAGAGACTAAAATTACGGGGAACCCCACGCCAATTTTTTTTTTAATAAATCCTTTATTTTAACACTAAATGACAAGTACAGTAATCAACACTATCACTGTACTTATTATATACGTGACTGACATGTTTCTATCTATAAAATCTATGTGTGATGCTCTATTCTTTCTATTCTAAATTGTCGGGTACCGATTAGAGATGAGCGTTGTTCTACTCGAACTGTTCGCCAATCTCAAATTCGAGCTGTTTTGGGCGGTGTTCGAGCCGTTCGGCGAACACGAACAATTTGAGAAAAATTCGGCTGTTCGAGGTTATGTTCGATAACTGTTCGTGCACCAAAATCATAACTGGATTTTTTCTCAGTAATGATGAAAATTAATGTTAATACGCAGTTTGAGTGTACAGCGGGGTGGGGGGAGGGGCAGGGGATGGATCTCTGCAGGAACAATGAAGATCTCCATTTTTTTTTCTCTTTCCCGCATTTACAGTGGGGAGGTGCAATCTGTCAGCCTATCAGCAGCGCACACACGGAGCGAAGTGCTTTTTTTCACACAAGCAAGGGCATGTGTCATTGGCAGTGTATGTCACATGTCCTTGCCCTATAAGACCAAGCCATTTTCCCCGTCGCCACCATTTTCTCACTGCTGCAGCTGCGTGTTAGACGGCACCGCTGTTGCTGTGTGCGCTATACCATGTTAATTTCAAGCCAATTTTCGCACAAATATACAGATAGCTTGGGAGTAGGTAATAGTTGTGATTGCAGTCCTTTTAAGGACTAGGTTACAGCATTTCCTACGACTTTTATCAGGCAGGTCTGTGCTCTTAAATAGATCGGTTGTGGGAGTAAAGACTAATTGTAATTGCAGTCCTTTTCAGGACTAGGTTACATGAGTTCCTATCAGTTTTTGCCAGGCAGGTCTGTGCCAGTGCTGTGCAAGTTTTTTTCACAGCATTTGGCTGAATCTAGCAAAGCTAATCCTTTTTGGCCTATTGCAGAGTGTGTTAGTCAGTGGAGTAGCCTATCTGTGTTGCAAGATATACCACCTGTGTATAGAATACCAATTTTTTTACTGCACCTAGTGAAGTAAAATCTTTTGGGCATAGCATCATTCTATTAGTCCATCTATACTGACCTCCATCAGGTTGCAAATTAAAACTAATTTTTATCTGCATCTACAGTACCTCTGAAAAAATATTTGGGCTTCTAGCAGTGTGTGGGACTTGTTCTATTAGTCCATCTATACTGACCTCCATCAGGTTGCAAACTGAATATATTTTTTTCTGCATCTACCTCTGAAAAAATATTGGGCCTCTAGCTGTGTGTGGGTCTTGTTCTATTAATCCATCTATACTGACCTCCATCAGGTTGCAAACTGAATATATTTTTTTCTGCATCTACCTCTGAAAAAATATTTGGCCTTCTAGTAGTGTGTCGGACTTTCTCTATTAGTCCATCTATACTGACCTCCATCAGGTTGCAAATTAAAACTAATTTTTATCTGCATCTACAGTACCTCTGAAAAAATATTTGGGCTTCTAGCAGTGTGTGGAACTTGTTCTATTAGTCCATCTATACTGACCTCCATCAGGTTGCAAACTGAATATATTTTTTTCTGCATCTACCTCTGAAAAATATTGGGCTTCTAGCTGTGTGTGGTCTTGTTCTATTAATCCATCTATACTGACCTCCATCAGGTTGCAAACTGAATATATTTTTTTCTGCATCTACCTCTGAAAAAATATTTGGCCTTCTAGTAGTGTGTCGGACTTTCTCTATTAGTCCATCTATACTGACCTCCATCAGGTTGCAAATTAAAACTAATTTTTATCTGCATCTACAGTACCTCTGAAAAAATATTTGGGCTTCTAGCAGTGTGTGGGACTTGTTCTATTAGTCCATCTATACTGACCTCCATCAGGTTGCAAACTGAATATAGTTTTTTCTGCATCTACCTCTGAAAAAATATTGGGCTTCTAGCTGTGTGTGGGTCTTGTTCTATTAATCCATCTATACTGACCTCCATCAGGTTGCAAACTGAATATATTTTTTTCTGCATCTACCTCTGAAAAAATATTTGGCCTTCTAGTAGTGTGTCGGACTTTCTCTATTAGTCCATCTATACTGACCTCCATCAGGTTGCAAACTGAATATAATTTTTTTCTGCATCTAGCTCTGAAAAAATATTTGGCCTTCTAGTAGTGTGTCGGACTTTCTCTATTAGTCCATCTATACTGACCTCCATCAGGTTGCAAATTAAAACTAATTTTTATCTGCATCTACAGTACCTCTGAAAAAATATTTGGGCTTCTAGCAGTGTGTGGGACTTGTTCTATTAGTCCATCTATACTGACCTCCATCAGGTTGCAAACTGAATATATTTTTTTCTGCATCTACCTCTGAAAAAATATTGGGCTTCTAGCTGTGTGTGGGTCTTGTTCTATTAATCCATCTATACTGACCTCCATCAGGTTGCAAACTGAATATAATTTTTTTCTGCATCTAGCTCTGAAAAAATATTTGGCCTTCTAGTAGTGTGTCGGACTTTCTCTATTAGTCCATCTATACTGACCTCCATCAGGTTGCAAATTAAAACTAATTTTTATCTGCATCTACAGTACCTCTGAAAAAATATTTGGGCTTCTAGCTGTGTGTGGGACTTGTTGTATTAGTCCATCTATACTGACCTCCATCAGGTTGCAAACTGAATATATTTTTTTCTGCATCTACCTCTGAAAAAATATTTGGCCTTCTAGTAGTGTGTCGGACTTTCTCTATTAGTCCATCTATACTGACCTCCATCAGGTTGCAAATTAAAAATAATTTTTATCTGCATCTACAGTACCTCTGAAAAAATATTTGGGCTTCTAGCTGTGTGCGGGACTTGTTGTATTAGTCCATCTATACTGACCTCCATCAGGTTGCAAACTGAATATATTTTTTTCTGCATCTACCTCTGAAAAAATATTTGGCCTTCTAGTAGTGTGTCGGACTTTCTCTATTAGTCCATCTATACTGACCTCCATCAGGTTGCAAATTAAAACTAATTTTTATCTGCATCTACAGTACCTCTGAAAAAATATTTGGGCTTCTAGCAGTGTGTGGGACTTGTTCTATTAGTCCATCTATACTGACCTCCATCAGGTTGCAAACTGAATATATTTTTTTCTGCATCTACCTCTGAAAAATATTGGGCTTCTAGCTGTGTGTGGGTCTTGTTCTATTAATCCATCTATACTGACCTCCATCAGGTTGCAAACTGAATATATTTTTTTCTGCATCTACCTCTGAAAAAATATTTGGCCTTCTAGTAGTGTGTCGGACTTTCTCTATTAGTCCATCTATACTGACCTCCATCAGGTTGCAAATTAAAACTAATTTTTATCTGCATCTACAGTACCTCTGAAAAAATATTTGGGCTTCTAGCAGTGTGTGGGACTTGTTCTATTAGTCCATCTATACTGACCTCCATCAGGTTGCAAACTGAATATAGTTTTTTCTGCATCTACCTCTGAAAAAATATTGGGCTTCTAGCTGTGTGTGGGTCTTGTTCTATTTATCCATCTATACTGACCTCCATCAGGTTGCAAACTGAATATATTTTTTTCTGCATCTACCTCTGAAAAAATATTTGGCCTTCTAGTAGTGTGTCAGACTTTCTCTATTAGTCCATCTATACTGACCTCCATCAGGTTGCAAACTGAATATAATTTTTTTCTGCATCTAGCTCTGAAAAAATATTTGGCCTTCTAGTAGTGTGTCGGACTTTCTCTATTAGTCCATCTATACTGACCTCCATCAGGTTGCAAATTAAAACTAATTTTTATCTGCATCTACAGTCCTTCTGAAAAAATATTTGGGCTTCTAGCTGTGTGTGGGACTTGTTGTATTAGTCCATCTATACTGACCTCCATCAGGTTGCAAACTGAATATATTTTTTTCTGCATCTACCTCTGAAAAAATATTTGGCCTTCTAGTAGTGTGTCGGACTTTCTCTATTAGTCCATCTATACTGACCTCCATCAGGTTGCAAATTAAAAATAATTTTTATCTGCATCTACAGTACCTCTGAAAAAATATTTGGGCTTCTAGCTGTGTGCGGGACTTGTTGTATTAGTCCATCTATACTGACCTCCATCAGGTTGCAAACTGAATATATTTTTTTCTGCATCTACCTCTGAAAAAATATTTGGCCTTCTAGTAGTGTGTCGGACTTTCTCTATTAGTCCATCTATACTGACCTCCATCAGGTTGCAAATTCAAAATAATTTTTTTCTGCATCTAACCCAGCCAATAGTTTTGGCCTAATACCACAGTTTGGCCACTCAGCTCTGCTCGGTTACCATCCATTGTTTTTTTGTGCAAACAACTCCAGAGTTGTGAATTAGTTAACCACCAAAATGAGTGGAAAAAGGCCTGCTGCTGGTGGAAAGGGGAATAGGCTTGTTGGGAAGGGGAAAAAAGGTTGTGTCCGTGGGGTAGGTGTTAAAGCAACAGTAACATCTGCAGAAGAAAGACCATCTTCCAGCCAAACTAAAATGTCTACTTCTTTTAGCGGACAATGTGATAAAATCCCTTTCTTACGGCCACGCCAATCGCTACAAATTCCAGATGAGGCACAAAAACAGCAGGTGCTTCAACGGATATCAAGTGCTCCTTTAAGTGGGCTCTCCTCCACATCAACTTCAACATCACAAATACTCCAGTCCTCAAAGGTGTCACCCAAATCGCACTTGCTTCCTCACAGCTCCCAAATCTCCAGCTGCCCGTCTGAGTATGAGGTAGAACAGATGGTTGAGTCTGCAGAGCTGTTTACTCATACTATAGCCTGGGAATCAGAGGTCGACTCCAGCGCTTCTGTGAATCCAGATGAGGAATTGATCTGCACTGATGCCCAGAATCTTTATGAGTCGGATCCAGGACCAGACGCAGAAGGTTCTGACCATAATGTAGACCCTAATTCACAAACTGTAACTCCTGTTGGTGGAGACAATGAGGAAGACGATGATAAGACTCAAATACCTGATTGGAGCGACAACTTTAGTTTTTTGTCAGGGCAGGAACAGGTTGGCTCTGAGGACGACGGGTGTGATAACGCACAGGGTGATGATGCTGAGGTCGGAGATCCCACTTACTGTCAACCCACAGTCAGCCAAGAGATGAGGTCAGCAGAGGAGGTGGAGGAAGATGCTAGTGACGACGAGGTCAGGTTGCGCCTTCCTGGACAGAGACGTAGTACTGGAAGCACGTCAACAACTGCATCCTCAAACACAACTCTGCCTCTCACCACAAGTCGTGGTGGCTCTTCAGGTCGCATGGGTGCTAAGCCTTGCATAGCCTGGGCATTTTTTCAGATCGATAAAGATGACCCAACTCGTGTTATCTGTAACATTTGTCAGCAAAAGCTAAGTAGAGGCCAAAAAATACATAGTTTGAGTACTTCATGCATGAACCGGCACATGGACATGAAGCATAAGTTGCAGTGGGAAGCTCAGTGTGCTACAATGCGGCCTAGCCGGCCGGGCCAACCACCGTCTGCCATATCTTGTGCATCCGCGGCCTCTTCATCCTCTGTGACTGGGGGGACAGCAGTCACACCTGTTTTGGGGCGCAGACCTGCCACCTCTTTACCCGCAACAGCCAGCGTGATTGGCAGGTCATCATTTTCTTTGGAGGTGGTAACACCAGCTGGTGTTGAGCGCTGTCCGACATCGATAGCACCACCTTTGGATGAAGGCAACCTAACATGTCCGCCTGCATCTTCCTCACAGACCGGCAGTTTGCCGGGGACACCCTTATCAACCCCGTCTAAGCACAATAGCCAGCCCTCGGTCCCTCAGATGTGGACAAGTAAAAGACCATTTCCTCCTAGCCATGAGAAAGCTAAGAGGTTGAATTTTACCATCTGCAAGCTCTTGGCTACAGAAATGCTGCCTTTCCGCCTGGTGGACACAGAGGATTTTCGAGACCTTATGTCCGTCGCAGTGCCCCAGTACCAGATGCCCAGTCGGCACTACTTCTCAAAGAAAGGTGTGCCTGCGCTCCACCAGCATGTCGCACACAACATCACCGCTTCTTTGAGAAACTCTGTGTGTGACAGGGTGCATTTCACCACAGACACTTGGACGAGTAGGCATGGACAGGGGCGTTACATGTCGCTGACTGGGCACTGGGTAACTATGGTGACAGCAGGACAAGGGGCTGCTGTCCAAGTCTTGCCATCCCCACGAGTTGTGCGTCAATCCTCTTTATGTCAAAGTTCCTCCACTGCTTCTGCCTCCTCAACCTCCTCTCGGTCTTCCACCTGCACCCAAAGCCTGTCTGGTCATGCCACAAGCTTTCTAACTGCGCAGAAGGGATCCTGCACACCTCCTTACTATGCTGGCAGTAGGGCTCAACGTCATCAGGCGGTTATTACATTGAAATGTCTGGGAAATGTGAGTCACACAGCTGAGGAGTTGTGGTCAGCTCTGGAGAACCAATTTCATGAATGGTTGTCTCCACTGGACCTGAAACCAGGGAAGGCCGTGTGCGACAATGCTGCAAACCTGGGTGCGGCCCTTCGCCGGGGCAATGTCACACACGTGCCTTGTATGGCTCACGTGTTGAACCTGGTTGTCCAGCAATTTTTAGCCCACTATCCCAGACTAGATGGCCTTCTGCAGAGGGCACGGTCGCTGTGTGCTCACTTCCGCCGTTCGCATCCCGCAGCTCAGCGACTTACATCTCTACAGAAGTCGTTGGGCCTGCCACTTCACCGGCTAAAATGCAATGTGCCTACCCGGTGGAATTCAACTCTGCACATGTTGCAGCGACTGTGGCAGCACCGACAAGCCCTGGTGCAATACGTTCTGACGTATAGCCTGGGCCAACGAGATTCAGAGGTGGGGCAAATCACGCTGGAGGAGTGGTCTCAGATCAGGGACCTATGCACCCTTCTGCACAGTTTTGAAATGGCAACGAAGATGTTTAGTGCTGACGATGCCATTATCAGCATGACTATTCCGGTGATTTACATGCTGGAGCACATGTTAAACAGAATTCGGAGTCAGGTGGTGGCACAAGAGGAGGTGGAGGAAGTAGAGGAGGAGGAGTTGTATGCGGAAGGGCTAACATCTGCAAGGTCCAGAAGGTCGGCAGCACCAAGGCGGCAGGCATGTGAGGGTGGGGGAGATGGTTTTACCAGGGCGCATGGTAGCAGCCAAACTAGTGAGGAAGGTGCAGGAGCCCAGGAAGAAGTGGAGGACGAACTGATGGAAGACTCATCAGATGAGGGAGACCTTGATCACATTTCTGTTGTGCGAGGTTGGGGGGAGAGGACAGAGGAAGGAAGCATGATTGTTACCTCGCCACCAACACAACAGGGACTTGGTGCTCCTGGATGCGCAACACACATGAGTGCCTTCTTGCTGCACTACCTGCAACATGACCCTCGAATTGTGAGAATTAGAAATAATCCTGACTACTGGGTTGCCACACTGTTTGATCCCCGGTACAAAAGTAAATTTGCAGAAATTATTCCTGCCATAGAAAGGGATGCACGCATGCAGGAGTATCAGCAGAGACTGTTGCAGAATCTTACATGTGCTTTTTCACAAAATACCAGTGGTGCACGTAGTGAATCTCACAGTTCCAACTTGCCAACCGTGGGACCGTCAAGTGTTCAGTACTCAAACCGTAACAGAACCACAGTATCTGCTGGTAACATCAATTTTGCGGAATCATTTCACCACTTTTTTAGCCCATCCTTTGCAAGGCCACAGGAGACAAGAAGTCTGACACATAGTCAACGCCTAGAGACGATGGTACAGGAGTATCTCCAAGTAAACATTGAAGCCACGACTGTGTCACTGGACCCTTGCTCTTTTTGGGCTTCCAATCTGGATAAATGGCCGGAGCTAGCCACTTACGCCTTGGAGATCCTGTCATGCCCCGCAGCCAGCGTTCTGTCTGAACGTGTGTTCAGCGCTGCTGGTGGTGTGCTGACAGATAAGCGCACGCGGCTCTCCACTGATAATGTAGACAGACTCACGTTCATAAAGATGAACAAATCATGGATCCGAAACGACTTTTCTACCCGTGTGTCATCCTGGGGAGAGTAAAAGCTTGATGATTGGTTAAAATCACCCTACCAAACGTTTTAAGCTTTCAAATTACTAATCATGTTTATCTGTATCTTGACTGGAAAATAATTTGGGCTTTGTAGCAGTGTGCAGCACTGATCCTATTAGGCCATCTATAATAAGCTCCACCAGATTTAAAATTAAAAATAATTTTTAGCTGCATCTAGCCCGGAAAATAATTTTGGGGCTCCGAGATGCGCAAGACACATAAGTGCTTTCTTGCTGCACTACCTGCAGCATGACCCTCATATTGTCAGAATTCGAAGTAATCATGACTACTGGGTTGCCACACTCTTAGATCCCCCAAACTTTTTGATCAACCTTTTCATTTTAATAAAGACCAAAAAAATGGTCATTTTTGAAATTATAAGCATTAGCAGGTTGTTAGAAACTGAAATCAAACAGTTTTCAACTCAAAACTTTATTCTAGGTGATGTTACATTTTCACATAGGACCCCTTGTTCGAAAGGAGCTTCTGAACTCTCTCGTCCATTGAATTTGTCAGGTTTTGGATGGTTTCTGCTTCAATTGTTTTGCATGAGGACAGAATACCCTCCCAGAGCTGTTGCTTAGATGTGAACTGCCTCCCGCCATCATAGACACTCCTTTTAATGATGCCTCAAAGGTTCTGAATGGGGTAGAGGTCAGGGGAGCATGGGGGTCACACCATAAGTTTGTCCCCTTTTATGCCCATATCAGCCAGAGATGCAGATGTTTTATGTGCAGCATGAGATGGTGCATTATCATGCAGAAAAATGATCTTGCTGTGAAATACACGGTTCTTCTTCTTGAACCATGGCAGGAAGTGCTGTTTGAGAAAATCCACATACATTATGGAGTTCATCTTTAGCGCCTTCAGGGATCCTAAAGGGGCCGACAATCTCTCTCCCCATGATTCCAGCCCAAAACATTACTCCACCTCCTCCTTGTTGGCGCTGTAGCCGTGTTTGCGTGGGGTGTCCATCAACCAGCCATCCTCCACTCCATCCATCTGGACCATCGAGCGCTGCACGGCACTCATCCGTGAACAAAACAGTTTTGAAATCAGTCTTCATGTAATGTTTGGCCCACTGGAGCCGTTTCTGCTTGTGTGAAGTGGATAGAGGAGGTCGACAGGATGGCGTATGCACAGCTGCAAACCTCTGAAGGACCCTGCATCTTGTTGTTCGGGGGAAGTTGGAGGCACAAGCAGCTTCAAAAACTTGTCTGCTGCTATGACAAGGCTTTTTTGCCGCTGCTCTTTCAACCTGACGTAATTGCCTGTAGGAAAGAGTCCTCAATTTGCCCTTATCAGCACGCACACGTGTGTACTGTGAATCAGCTACATACTTCTTGATTGCCAAGACACTTCATCCTGATCATCGCACAATGTTGATTGTAGTCATGCCTTGACCTAAACACTCCACAATTTGTTGCTTCTCAGCAGCCGACACATCCTTTTTCTTTCCCATTTTGGCAGAAAATGTAGGCTGCTTAATAATGTGAGAGAGCCTTCTTAAGTAGTATTGCCTTTCATTGGACACACCTGCCAAACTAATTAGCACAGGTGTCTGCAATTGCTTACAGTGATATAAAGAGCCCTGACACACATCACCATCAATGAGTTTAACTGACAAACAAACAAATTCTTCCCTTATCACTCCTAAACACTTTTTGCATAATAATTTGGAACGCGGTGTACATGTGCTTTTCCACAAAACACCAGCGGTTCACGTAGTGAATCTTACAGTTCTAACTTGCCAACCGTGGTCTGTATGGAATTGTTCAATAAAGGGCCCAAAATTAAGATAACATAGATGGGAGAGGTCTCTATGAATAGGAATTCCTAAGTATTTGATACCCTGTGAGGGCCAGGCAAAGGGAAAGTTGGACTGGATGGAATCCTATATGGATTTGGGGAGGGAGACATCGAGGGCCTCAGACTTCGCTGCATTGATTTTAAAATTTGACCATGTAACAAAGTGATCTATTTCAGCCATAACAGCATGGATGGATATATGTGATTGAGTGATATATACTAGGACATCATCAGCAAATAGAGAGCACTTGTACTCGGTGCCTTCCACCTCAATCCACCTAATATTGGGGTTATGGCGAATTGATGAGAGCAGGTGCTCCGTCACTAGGATGTATAAGAGAGGGGACAGAGGACATCCCTGCCTTGTCCCATTGGTGATTGTGAAAGGTGATGAAAATGTTCTGACGCACCCCCTGGGCCTTGGGACACCCGGAGTCGGACCCTTTTTGGTGGATGCTGGTGGTTGTAGTCTTTGTGGCGGCGACCCGGTTCCGTGGCTCAGGGCGGTCAAACCAGTGGCGGAACTATTTATGTGGTTTTGATGTTTAAATGTCCGACTACGCCACCCGTGGATTGCGGTCAGAGTGAACCGCCGCTACAGGGCAGACCGCTGAGGCTGGTGTTGTGGGTGCAGCAGAGCGTAGCATAACTCCCCACGGGAGGAGTATAGCCTCAGGGCAGTGTATGCGGAGGATGGGGGTGATGGTGCAGGGCAGCAGCAGTAACGACACGGAGTCAGTGATGCAGTCCAGGGCCTTTACTCACAGTTCTTATTATCCAGACCACGTCTGCAGGTAACGGCTGCCCACGTCGTACTGTGCTCACCAGGTGAGGGGCTCAGACAACTCCCAGATAACTTTGGAGCACTTCACAGGACCCCCTTTGTGTGTCCTTTGTCTGGCCTTTCTTACCAACACTTCTGTCCGGCTGCCTCGGGCCTCCTCTTGGTAAACTTGGCGCCAGTTTCCCTGACCCTATGTAGTGCCTTCCTAGCGGGTGTAGCGAGGGGCTGCGCCACATAAAATGTCAGAGCCTCCGGTTTCTAGCTGAGGGTCGTTTCCTGCCTCCACTAGTTCGGGGACCGGTCTCCCCCTTTGGCCTGACCCCTCCACGCAGGTGGATTCGGGCGTGCGGTGGCGACTCGCCCATCCGCACCCCTGGGATCCCTTCATTCCTCATTTCTGGAGCCTTCTCCGCTCCTCTTCCTTCCTTCTCCCTCTTCCAGGCCTGGGCCTCTGTTACTAGGCCCGCCTCCGGAGCAGAGCTCATGCAGAGCCCCTGCTCCCTGCCACTTCTGCTCAGACTTCTCTGCACTGAACTAAGATGGTGCCCACCTTTTATACTCCCTTCTCAATGCACCCAGGAACTGCTTCCTCCCTGCTCCTGCACTACAGGGTTCCCCTTCCTCAGTGTTCCCTCCCCCCACTCCAGCCAGGGACAGGGACTGTCGTGCCCATCTCAGGGGCATATTGGTCGCCCTGCCCCACGGCAATGTGGTGTAATGCATGCAGGTGTCGGGTCCTGATCCACACTCCATCCTTACCTGAGAGTGAGATATCACACCTCTGGGTGAGGTGCAATACGTCTGTAGCAACCGAGCCCTCAGGGTGCTACAGTTCCATTTATCTTCAGCCTAGGTGACGTATTGCGATACAGGGCCGTGATTTTGGCTATAAAAGGGTCCCCTAGACCCCTACCCCAAGCTTTTTAAGAGAATCATATATGGCGTGCCAGGAGACTCTATGGAATGCTTTCTCAGCATCCAACGAGAGTATCTAATTACAAATTTTTAACTGCATCTAGCCCAGGAAATACTTTGTGCCTAGTAGCAGTGTCTGCTAGTCAGCGGATTATCCCGGCTGTTAAGCAAGCTACACCACCTGTAGTTTAGACACTTAATTTTTTCAAAGGAAATGCTTCGGGACCATGGGATACTCAGTGAAGAGCATCAGGAGGCACCCATAGGCATAGGGGCTGGGACTGGCAGTAGGATGCCTTGCGGTGGACAGCCGAGCTCGATCCTTATAAAAGCTTTTTAACTGCAGCAGCTTTAGTGGACGCTACTGGAGCTGGAATTACGCGGCTGCTGGCATGAGACTTGCCCTCCAATAGATCCTTGTAAATGGATTTAAAGTGTATTCATTCAAATTAGAGAGACAATTTAAATTAAAAAGCTTAGAGCTGCCTCCACCACAGGGGGGCTCGCTCGACCCACCAGCGGACAGGCACCAGTATTGGGAGAGGGGGGCTGGCCATCAGGGTTCACCGCGGCTCTGGCACAAACCCGGCGACACGGAGGTGGCACGGGCAGGAGCGGACTGGCCGTGTCGGCTTCTCACTTTTTGGATTTTAGAAGGGCATGACATGCCTATATCTGTGTCTCCCCCTCCTTTTACTCCTCCACCTCTTTTATTTTCGCATGACTATATGTACTTTTCACTTTTCCATGTGTTAGTTGTGTCTTCTGAGCAGTTTGTCAGCTTTTGGACACCTTTGAAGGTGTTTTCTATGTGTTTCTATGTGTTTTTGTTTGCCTGCCATTGGTTTTAACGGTGTTCGAAGGTGTTCGACGAACAGTTCGACGAACAGTTCGGCGAACACACGGGTGTTCGACGAACCGAACCGAACTCGAACACTACGGGGGTGGCTCATCACTAGTACCGATGCTGAATTGCCGGCCGGCTTTTTTAAAGAGACGGTGCATGAAAACACTAAATGGAATTCTAAATTGTCGGGTACCGGTGTATGCCGCTGCTGAATTGCCGGCTTTTCATGTTTCACTGTGAGCACTGTTCCCATCGATTTGGGCAATCACTGTAATGCCACAACCACCATGGCTGTGGAATTACAGTGAGTGGCAGACAATCCCTGCATGATGTGAAAAAATCCAGTTACGCTTTTGGTGCACGAACAGTTATCAAACATAACCTCGAACAGCCACATTTTTTGCAAATCGTTCGCGTTCGTCGAACGACTCGAACACCGCTCATCTCTAATGCTGACTCCGAAACGAAATATGAAATATTGTAAGGTCCATGTGTCTGACAATAATGGGACCTATATCTTTAGAGATAGAATCAACTAGGGAATGATAGGGATATTTTTCAGGAACTGAAAAAAACTACCTAGAGCTGTATCGCAAAAACACCAGAATAGCAGACTGCAGCTATGCGTTGTGTGGTCTCTAACTGAAGATAAAATCATAAGGGAAAAAACTGCACCATTGGCACGCTTCTGTGGTCAACGAGCTATGAGTTATCGCAGAAGTTAGTGTTTTTAATAAAAATGTACAGGCTTTAGACCAGCCCACATGATGTCACCAAAAGGAGCGTGGGGGAAAATCTCCCCTTAGGTATAAGAGAACTCATGGACATTACAGAAGCACTCATTGCCACTGGGGTATAAAGATTATAAGCAGTGGGTCCTGTTCGATAACAGCATAATCAAGCTGGGGAGCCCCTCCTTCACCTATATTAAATTGTCTCCACGATCATATAAGGTAAGTTTTTCTTCTTTTATCCTGTTTGTTTATGTAATTGCTTATATATTTTAATGTCTCCTTTGTAACATCCTTGTGTATATATTTTTCCTAAACACTTCCTCCCTTTTGGATTAAATATAAAATTGAATAGTTCTGTTTCTTTTGTTCTGTAATCGTTCCCTTCCCAGAAGCCATACCCACTACCAAAATGCAGGCGTCCGGCCAGGCCTGTAATATATTTCAAACTCAGCCGGTGGTGGCAGAGAATAATAATAATTGGGCTATCATGAATCTGACAGTGACTCTTCAGAGGGCATAAACATGGATTCCTGGCTTTGGAACCCAGAGATGTGACGCCATACTCTCACTGATCGCTTGCCGATATCTAAGTAGTGAGTAGTCTGGATTGTGTGCTCGCAATTCCAGACTAAATACTGGCAGCGTGATGGCACGGTGAGATATTGTGTGATCCCCCCAGTGTCATCTCTGTCTGGATTTCCTAACAGTGTCATTGTCCTGCTGGAAGACCTATGAACTAGGTTGCAAACCCAGCTTTCTAACACTGGGCACTACATTGCGACCAAAATTCTTTTGGGAATCTTCACATTTCATTATGCTTTGCACATAGTCAAGGCACCCAGTGCCTTTATTTGCAGGCCTCATTTCATTTACAGTAAACAGTTGAATGATGTGCTTTAACAAAAAGCTCTATCTTGGTCTCATCTGTCCACAAGACGCCAGATGGCTATTTAAAAATAGTGGAGGCCGCCTGCTGGCACTCCAATTTCAAACTTTACAGAATGTATCCGAAAAAGAAAATTTGACCACCTCAGATGGATACATTATATTGCAGTATCAATATACGGCTATGCAAGGCATAGCCAGCTGCTGGCCCTCCAAAAATGCTTAGTGAGGGCTGGCTACTGGCCATCTGCTGGCCAGCTAAAATTTGAATGAGGGCAGCCTAATGACCCTCTGACAATAGTGGGGCCACCTGCTGGCCCTCTAACAATAGTAAGGGCTGACTGCTGACTGCTGGTCATCTAAAATTAGTAAAGGCCGCCTGATGACACACTACAAATAGTGAGGGCAGCTTGATGGCCCTGAAAAAAAATGTGACTTTCATGTCTCACACACCACATGACCAGATAAGGTATTAAAATGTTAAAATTACATTTACTGTTTTTTTTCACTGTTGAACTTGAAAAAATGCAGCAAAAACACTACGAGTGAACATAGCTCAAGGTGTGAAGGAGCATTTTTTTCTCTTATTTACTTTGCCTTATGTACAAGTCATTATCCTGGAAATAATGTTTCCTAACATTCTTTGCAGTAGAATCCATTTTAGTTTCGTTTTTGTATGTTTTATTGTCAGTCCGTAAAAGTGGCATAATACTCTGACAACATTGTTCCCAGCAGCAACCTGGGATTCAGAGATGCTTCCCCAAGCTGTTCCTATGCCATTTCAGTGCTGATTCCATCAATTTAATCAATTTTTAGACCCCTCCAGACTTCCGTTGGTATGGAGGGGCGCTGGAAAATAGCTTGAGTTTCCCATTGTCTTCCATTATACTCATTACTCGGGTTGAGCAATTCATAATGTTCGGATGCTCGACCCGAGTAACGAGTACCCAAGCATTTTAGTGCACACTCATCTCTAGTCATAACCTCCTCTGGTCTTGAAAATTAGAGCCAATCAGCAAATGTAAGCATCATATTCATTTTCAGCACTGCAAAATTAGTAAGGTACAGCTGTTTTCATCTCAGAACTAATTTGGCTGTAGATCAGTGTAATCATACATTTCTTACCTATTTTTATGAACCAACCCTTTTAACCTCACATCATAATAAGCTGCAATGAGGAAGAAATTGTCCCACTTCTCGCACTCATTGCACTTCTTGGAATTAGGAGTACATGCTCTGCATTATCAGGTCATTATAAAATCAGCAGATGGGACCATCGGGGAAGACAATGAAGCACGAGCATCAAAATTATCTAAAACTAAACCTTACCAAATAAAAATTAGATACTAAAGAAGCACTGCAAGCAAAAAAAATGTATTCCCTAATCATTTATCAATGGGTATGTATTGTAGTGTGGATGTGTTTAATACCAATCACTGTCTTATTTACTCCACAACAACATTCTGATCATCTTCAGTACCATATGACTACAATTCAGACTATCCAACTTACTCTGCTTCTTGTATGTGGACAGGAAGTCACTTTCTTAATGTAAGTCTATGAGAGCCTCGAAATGTGTCTCACATGCTTACATTGAGAAAGTGACTTCCTGTCCACATACATTCATATGTACATTCAATAAGACAGTGTGTGAGCCAGCTGGTCTGAATTGTGGTAATCTGGTTCAGAAGGGGATCGTTATATGGCTGGTAATTGGAGAAGATGGCAAACAATATGTATACAAACAAATGCACTGTGCTCTACATAAGTATTGCAATGGGGTTAGAGACTATATATTTTTCTTTCATTTTGCATTAATTTTCTAAAAATGGAAGTCTACCTAATATATTTGTATTAGCTTATATCATTCAAAATACCCTTATCCTATTTATTAGGCATCAAAAAAAAATTGGGCAAATCAAACACATTTGGTGCAACCAACTCCAGTGGTTCCATCATGTTTCTTTCCTACCTGTCCAACATGTAACAGATTCATTCATTTCATTTAATAAATGTGTCCCAATGTCTCCTGCTGACTGTTTTCTTTATAAAGAAAAGTTGCTAGTAGCTGCTGAACTAATAATGTGAAATGTTTTGTCTGAGAAAAGAGCTTCTTGGAAGTTTGAGTCTGATCTGATGAATCAAAGCAGGAGAACATTAGGGGTCATATAACTAAGGTGAGTTTACACCTGGCACCATTTTCAGTTATTTACAGTACTATCCAATTTTTTGTCTAATAAATGTATCTCTAAAATTTCATTTTCTTTTATTGCTGTAGGGTAAATGGTTTAAAGTGCTAACATGCTAAGAAATATAGGATTGCTGATAGCACAGGATACTTAGATACTTTAGTAAATTCCAAACAATAGAAGTTTTGTATATTAACTTTATGAATAATAAATGCAGGAGTCTCTCGAGAGATTGTGTCCTACAGCAGCTAATTTATTTGCTTGCACTGCAAGAAGCGCACACAGCAGGGAGCAACCACGGAGCAGCGATTTTGTAGTTACTCACAGGACATCTTAACAGCGTATATTTATAAATTCATTTAATTCATGCTCTGCTTTAAAGAAATGGATAAAAGAAAAATTATTTCCTAGAATAGGCATGTTATGTTAACCCAGCACTTGTTGAAAGTGTGGATAGAACATTCTGTAAGAATTGCAGCATCTCATGCTCAAACACATTATTTTCTTTCATTTCTTTTGTCTTGTAGTTGCTCATTGTTGTGTCATGGCAAGTCAAATGTGACAAATACACAATATGAAATATACCATCTGGAGACTATTACTTGATGCTAATGGCAGTGTTATGGACTTGGCACAAAAATAACCTAATAGATTGTAATACTGTAATTCTATGATAACAATGTAACTTAAAGCATCTCTCCTGCATTTTCTTTATTTCACTGCCAGAGTGGTATTATTAATACATGTTCCCTACCCTAGTAATATATTTACCAGATATGTCCTCCGGCTCCTCTCCAGTCCCACTCCACCATCTTGTGACACAGCTTTTGACTCACCGGAAGTCAGAGGTAATAGTTAGAAGCTCTCAATAAAAGTCTATCAGAGTCTCATTCTGGCCTTGTTCTGGCTCTCATAGACTTACATTGAGTAGTGACTTCTGGCTTGCCCAGCAAACACTGGAGTGATCTAGCAGGTCAGAACCACAGAAGATCGACTGGAGCAGTGCTGAGAACAGACGAAGATGGTGGCAGATAAGTGTAACACTTGGGGCAGGGAATTTATATTAGTGATAGCACTCAGGCTTTGAAATAAAAAAAAATGCTGGAATGGTGCTTTGGACCATGTTCACATGTTTAGTATTTGGTTAGTATTTTACATCAGTATTTGTAAGCCAAAACTAGTATGGATGAGTTTAGTGCTCGGTGATACTCGGTTATCACTCGAGTATCTGGATGCTCGGATGCGCTTGTTACTCGTCAAGCATTGGGCGATGCTGGAATTCAAACTCGAATCCCTGCCCTGCATCTTTGGCGCCTGTTACGCAGCTAATAAACATGTGGGGATTGCCTGTGAGTCACTGTAATGCCGTAGCCATCTTGCCACACTAACGCCATTGGACAGCTCTGTGACAGTTCATATTGGCGGGAGCGAGTGCTTTTCCAAGCATGTGTGTGGACATTATAACGATTCAGAGTCCTGTACTGTTGACACTGATGCTGAAGCAGAACCATCATACTAAGAGCCCTTATCAGGGCTAATCCTTTGCTTTGCTGTTTGTATCACATACATTCTGCATTTAGTGTAGGGAGGGAGAGAGAGTTGCAGGAGCAGCGAGAGTGAAAGAATACAGTCTGTAAGATGAGATTAGGGCTGTGCAGTCCTTTGGCAAATATATAGCTGCAACTTTTTTTGGGGTGTGCTGAAAAAATTGAATATATTTGATCCATCAAGTATTTTTGTTATATAACACTCCCAAAAATTGTTGAAACATTTTCTGGATTTCTCACCCATATTCTGTAATGTGGAGTATATTTCTGTGATCTCTGAAACTGAAAAAAATGTTGTAGGGTTACATTTGTCAGCCATACAGTATCACGTGGTCTGGGTACATTTTTATGATCTATTAAACTGAAAAAAAGTGTTTAAAAATGTTGTAGGGTTACATTTCTCAGCCTTACAGTATTGTCTAGGTACAATTCTATGATCTCTAAAACTGATAAAAAGTGTTTAAAAATTTTGTAGTGTTACATTTCTCAGCCATGCAGTATTAAGTGGTCTGGGTACATTCTTGTGATCTCTAAAACTGAGAAAAAGCATTTAAAAATTTTGTAGGGATACATTTCTCAGCCATACAGTATTATGTGGTCTGGTTGAATTTTTGTGATGTCTAAAACTGAGAAAAAGCATTTAAAATTTTGTAGGGTAACATTTCTCAGCCATACATTGTTATGTGGTCTGAAAACGTTTCCGTGATCTCTAAACCTAAGAAAAAGCTTTTAAAAATGTTGTAGGGTTACATTTCTCAACCATAAAGTGTTACGTGCTTAGTGGGTGGCAAAGATGGCAGAAGCATGCGAAACTCCTGAGGGAATGACCGGAGGAATATTGGAGTCAGAGGAAGCTGGCACAACAGCACAGGTGGTAGGAGCCTGTAGTCCTCATCCGGCCGATAACCCGGACCCAACAAGGCCTGAACCCAGGCCGCATCCTTTACCAGTGAGGTTTTTACGGACTACAGATGGAAGAGCCAGGATCCAGGAACTGGTGAGTGGACTGCGGGGTTTAGGCTGGTCAGAAGGGACAAGGAGGCAAGCCAGGACCAGGTCAGGACAGATGTTGTTGGACCCGCTAGCCGTAAGGTACTGAGAGTTGGCATCTTGGGGGGTGGTAGTTACTTATGACCGTCAGCAGAAAAGGGGGTCCATTGAAGAGTTTGGGTCCTGTCATCATATCTCGTTGAACCATCGGGCAGTAGAGAAGGAATACTTGCCTTAAAAGCTGCAAGAGCTGACAGCTGGAATTTGGGTCACATTTCTCAAAATGGAGGGGCAACATCACTGGTATGCAGTGGGTGTGATCCCAGAAGGAATTGAGCAGAATGAACTTTTCTTGGGGAATGAATGGGCCTGGGAGAGGCTACTTGAGGTGACTCGAGCAAGGGCTACTACCATCCCCGAGAGATTGTACTATCCTTGGGGTTCCACACATCTTATCTGGAAGCAGACGATGGTTCAGGTGAATCAGGGGGCGGTTGCCTATTTCCATATGTTAGGGGCTTCGGCTCTACCTGAAGCCGGGTGACTTGCTGCCCGGGTACCTGGCAATCGGGCTCCAGGAACCAGGTGGAGGCAGTCCCCCCAGCCTCAAGAGGAAGGAGAAGAAGAAGGGGACACCTGAAGAGGATTACTCTTTTGTGCAAAGCCTTTATGACTGTAGAAGTACAGCAACTACCCTTTAAAAATATTTCAATAAGGTCTGACAATTGTGTTCTTTCAGGGGTCTATGGATGACCCTCCTTATAGTTTTTTTTAATAGCTTTGCACTTTCTGCTAATCCTTTAAGAGTGTATAAGTGCATAAAATACACTTTCAAAATATTTATGTTCCAAATTTTTTATGGATTCAATGACTCCTCCATGTAGTTTAGCATGGCTATTTTTGCATTAACGTGGTTTGTAAAACTTACAAAGAGCGTTGAAAAATATTTCTGGATTAGAATACTCATCCATAGAGTATTATGTGATTTTTGTCACATTTTGGTAGTATATAGCACTAGCAAAAAGTGTTTAAAAATTTTGCTTCTTTACTTTTCTCACCCGTTCACTATTCAGTGGTCTGGAATGCATTTCTGTAATATATAACACTCCAAAAAAGCGTTAACATTTTTTGCTGGGTTACATTTCTCACCCATACACTTTTCCATCTTCTGGGGTACATTTTTGTGATTTATAAGACTCAGAAAAAGCGTAAAAAAATTAGCGGGGTTAAATTTTTCGCCCATACACTATTCCGTATTATGGGACACATTTTGTTGGTATATAACCCTCAAAAAACTTGTTCAAAACTTTATCAGTATCATATTGCTCATCTGTACAGTATAACGTCTTCTTGGATACATTTTGTTGTTATATAACCCTCAAAAAACTTTTTCAATATTTTATAATTATCATATTGCTCACCCATAGAGTATTATGTGTTCTTGGGTACATTTCGGAAGTATATAACCCTCAAAAAACTTGTTCCAAAATTTATCATTATTATATTGCTCATCCATACAGTATAAAGTGTTCTAGGGAACGTTTCATTGGTATATAACACTACAAAAAGAATTAGTAAGCCATACAGTGTAGTGTGCTTAGTTGGTACCAAGTCAACAAAGATGGCTGAATCCCGCAAGACTCCCGAGGCAGAAACCAGGGGAATATCGGAGCCAGACCAAGCTCGTTCGACAGTGGAGGTGGCAGGAGCCTGTGGTTCAGAACCAGTCACTTTACCAGAACTACCAAGGCCTGAACCCAGGCTGAAGCCTTCACCACTGGGGTTTTCGGGGATTGCAGACAGGAGAGCCAGGAACAAGCAACTAGTAAGTGGACTGCTGGGTCTAGGCTGGTCGGAAGAGAGAAGTAGGCAAGCCAGGACTAGGCAGGCCTGGAGAAATGCTAGCAGGCCCGCTAGCCGCAAGGTACCGACAGTTGGCATCCTGTGGGAAGATTGTTGCATACGACCGGCAGCAAAGAAAGGGGTGCATCGAAGAGTTTGAGACCCGTCATCACATCTCATTCAACCAGTGGCCAGTACAAACTAAACACTTGCCTAGAAGGGTGAAAGAGCTGATGGCTTGAACCAGGGCCATGTTCCTCAACACAGAGGGTCAACATAGCTGGCATGCAGTGTGTGTGATACCAGAAGGAAGGGAGCAGGATGAACCCTTCTTGAGATATGAACGGGCATGAGAGAGATTTCTTGAGGTGGATCAAGGAGGGACTACTACCCCCTTCAGAGATCGTGCTGTCCTTGTGTTTCCCCACTTCCTATGTGGGAGCAGGTGATGGTGCAGGTGATATAGGGAGCTGTCACCCACTTCTACATGTCGGGGGCTCCGGCACTACCCAAAAATGGGTCACTTACAGCCCAGGCTCCTGGGAATCATGCTCCAGGAAACAGGTGGAGGCAGTCTTCCCAGTCTCCCCAGCTTCACGAGGAAGGAGAAGAAGCGGACACCTGAAGAGGATTACTGTATTACTCTCCTTATAATTTTTTACTGGTTTTGTACTTTGTGCAAAGCCTTTATGAGTGTAGGAGTACATGAAGTACACTTTCAAAATATTTATGTTCAAAAACACTTTTTGGATTCAATTAATCATCCATACAGTTTAAAGCGGTTATTGTTACAAAATGTGTCAACAACATACTATGTGAGTGAAATTTGTAAGCCGCTAATGTAGTGGTTCTCTGGCCCATGCTCTGTGTGTGACATAAGTAAGCTGCTAATGTAGGGGTACTGTGGCCCATGCTCTGTGGGTGTAATGGACTGGAACTGGACTGGAAGTAGCAAGCCTCAGTCTCTGATAAAAGTTTTATGCTATTTATTTACTTCCTATTTTACCATGATTGCTGTAGTGAAAGAACCACTTTGTCATTTTCCTATCCACATTTGTTTGCAGGGCATTTGTCCTGCTCTTACCCCCATTTAGCTTCCTTTTGCAGCCCCCATAGCCCTGACTATGACCATTTTAAAGCTATTTTAAAGCACCGAAGTTCATGTCCCCATTGATTTGTATTGGGTTAGGGTCTGGAGTGAAGTTTGAGGTCAAGTTCGGACCCAAACCCAACTTTTACTGCATGTTTGGCCAACTCGAATATCCATGAATTTGCTCATCTCTACTTGTGATATGTACTGTCTAACTTTATTTGTGTGAAATTTCGTTGATTTGAAATAAAAAAACAAAATTGGCCGGGAACAGATGTAGAAATTTGGTTGTTCAAAAATTGACTATTGTCACATATACTCCAAAAATTGGTTTGTGTGAAATTTCATTGGTTTTTAAAAAAACACAAAAATGGCCTGGTACAGGTGTAGAAATTTGGTTGTTCACTAATTGACTATTGTCACTTAAATTGTAAAACTTGGTTTGTGTCAAATTTCGTTGCTGTTAAAAAAACAAAATCAGTTGCTACAGGTGCACAAATTTGATTGTTCAAAAATTGACTATTACTATCAAGATTTTTTCCTTTTTACAGCAAAGATAATTTGTCACAGTTTTCTTTTTGTTAATAACACTTTTTTCATCAAAGGATGTTTCATTTCTTTCAAACTGTACAGTTAAAAAAATCTAAATGTTGTAGAAAAAACGGTGGCCTCCTTGTAATATATACTGTTAAACTTGGTTCATGTGAAATTTCATTGTTTTGACATAAAAAACAAAATTGGCATGGTACAGGGGTAGAAATTTAGTAGTTCAAAAATTGATTATTGTCACATATACTGTAGAACTTGGTTTATGTGAAATTTCATTGATTTGTAATAAAACAATAAAATTGTCCTAATACAGGTGTCGAAATTTACTCCCCCAGTACTTGGTCCCCAGCCGCCACTGTTTCTCCCTGTCTTCTACTAGCACGTGTCCAGGAACATCACCCATGCAATTACCAATTCACTAACTGGCACTGTCCACTTAACGACCAACACGTGGACAAGCACTTGTGGCCAGGGACACTAAATTTCCCTGACGGCACACTGAGTGAACATTGTGGAGGCTGAGGCTGAGTCACAACACATGTGCCCTCGACGCTGAGGATTGCTGACTCTACTTCTATCAGGGTTTCCTTCACCTCCTACACTAGTTCCTGCACTCCCTCCTGATCCTCCTCATCCTCAATCTCCGATGTGCTATCTCAGAGCACGTTGTCCACATCAGCTGGAAGCTCTGTAGCACTGCCTCAGCAAAGCAGCAACAGGCTCTGTTGAAGCTAATTTGTCTAGGAGACAAACCTCAGATCATGGCAGAGTTACTTAAAGGAATAACAGAGCAGACAGATCTGTGGTTTTTGCATCTGAACCTCCAACTAGGCATGGTCGTGTGTGATAATGGGCGTAACCTTGTGGCGGCTGTGAAGTTTGGCAAGCTCACACGCGTATCATGCTTGGCACATGTGCTCAACTTAGTAGTAGAGATGAGCGTTGTTCTACTCGAACTGTTCGCCAATCTCAAATTCGAGCTGTTTTGGGCGGTGTTCGAGCCGTTCGGCGAACACGAACAATTTGAGAAAAATTCGGCTGTTCGAGGTTATGTTCGATAACTGTTCGTGCACCAAAATCATAACTGGATTTTTTCTCAGTAATGATGAAAATTAATGTTAATACGCAGTTTGAGTGTACAGCGGGGTGGGGGGAGGGGCAGGGGATGGATCTCTGCAGGAACAATGAAGATCTCCATTTTTTTTTCTCTTTCCCGCATTTGCAGTGGGGAGGTGCAATCTGTCAGCCTATCAGCAGCGCACACACGGAGCGAAGTGCTTTTTTTCACACAAGCAAGGGCATGTGTCATTGGCAGTGTATGTCACATGTCCTTGCCCTATAAGACCAAGCCATTTTCCCCGTCGCCACCATTTTCTCACTGCTGCAGCTGCGTGTTAGACGGCACCGCTGTTGCTGTGTGCGCTATACCTTGTTAATTTCAAGCCAATTTTCGCACAAATGTACAGATAGCTTGGGAGTAGGGAATAGTTGTGATTGCAGTCCTTTTAAGGACTAGGTTACAGCATTTCCTACGACTTTTATCAGGGAGGTCTGTGCTCTTAAATAGATAGGTTGTGGGAGTAAAGACTAATTGTAATTGGAGTCCTTTTCAGGACTAGGTTACATCAGTTCCTATCAGTTTTTGCCAGGCAGGTCTGTGCCAGTGCTGTGCAAGTTTTTTTCACAGCATTTGGCTGAATCTAGCAAAGCTAATCCTTTTTGGCCTATTGCAGAGTGTGTTAGTCAGTGGAGTAGCCTATCTGTGTTGCAAGATATACTACCTGTGTATAGAATACCAATTTTTTTACTGCACCTAGTGAAGTAAAATCTTTTGGGCATAGCATCATTCTATTAGTCCATCTATACTGACCTCCATCAGGTTGCAAATTAAAACTAATTTTTATCTGCATCTACAGTACCTCTGAAAAAACATTTGGGCTTCTACCTGTGTGTGGGACTTGTTGTATTAGTCCATCTATACTGACCTCCATCAGGTTGCAAACTGAATATATTTTTTTCCTGCATCTACCTCTGAAAAAATATTGGGCTTCTAGCTGTGTGTGGGTCTTGTTTTATTAATCCATCTATACTGACCTCCATCAGGTTGCAAACTGAATATAATTTTTTTCTGCATCTAGCTCTGAAAAAATATTTGGCCTTCTAGTAGTGTGTCGGACTTTCTCTATTAGTCCATCTATACTGACCTCCATCAGGTTGCAAACTGAATATAATTTTTTTCTGCATCTAGCTCTGAAAAAATATTTGGCCTTCTAGTAGTGTGTCGGACTTTCTCTATTAGTCCATCTATACTGACCTCCATCAGGTTGCAAATTAAAACTAATTTTTATCTGCATCTACAGTACCTCTGAAAAAATATTTGGGCTTCTAGCTGTGTGTGGGACTTGTTGTATTAGTCCATCTATACTGACCTCCATCAGGTTGCAAACTGAATATATTTTTTTCTGCATCTACCTCTGAAAAAATATTGGGCTTCTAGCTGTGTGTGGGACTTGTTGTATTAGTCCATCTATACTGACCTCCATCAGGTTGCAAACTGAATATATTTTTTTCTGCATCTACCTCTGAAAAAATATTGGGCTTCTAGCTGTGTGTGGGTCTTGTTCTATTAATCCATCTATACTGACCTCCATCAGGTTGCAAACTGAATATAATTTTTTTCTGCATCTAGCTCTGAAAAAATATTTGGCCTTCTAGTAGTGTGTCGGACTTTCTCTATTAGTCCATCTATACTGACCTCCATCAGGTTGCAAATTAAAACTAATTTTTATCTGCATCTACAGTACCTCTGAAAAAATATTTGGGCTTCTAGCTGTGTGTGGGACTTGTTGTATTAGTCCATCTATACTGACCTCCATCAGGTTGCAAACTGAATATATTTTTTTCTGCATCTACCTCTGAAAAAATATTGGGCTTCTAGCTGTGTGTGGGACTTGTAGTATTAGTCCATCTATACTGACCTCCATCAGGTTGCAAACTGAATATATTTTTTTCTGCATCTACCTCTGAAAAAATATTGGGCTTCTAGCTGTGTGTGGGTCTTGTTCTATTAATCCATCTATACTGACCTCCATCAGGTTGCAAACTGAATATAATTTTTTTCTGCATCTAGCTCTGAAAAAATATTTGGCCTTCTAGTAGTGTGTCGGACTTTCTCTATTAGTCCATCTATACTGACCTCCATCAGGTTGCAAATTAAAACTAATTTTTATCTGCATCTACAGTACCTCTGAAAAAATATTTGGGCTTCTAGCTGTGTGTGGGACTTGTTGTATTAGTCCATCTATACTGACCTCCATCAGGTTGCAAACTGAATATATTTTTTTCTGCATCTACCTCTGAAAAAATATTGGGCTTCTAGCTGTGTGTGGGTCTTGTTCTATTAATCCATCTATACTGACCTCCATCAGGTTGCAAATTGAATATAATTTTTTTCTGCATCTAGCTCTGAAAAAATATTTGGCCTTCTAGTAGTGTGTCGGACTTTCTCTATTAGTCCATCTATACTGACCTCCATCAGGTTGCAAATTAAAACTAATTTTTATCTGCATCTACAGTACCTCTGAAAAAATATTTGGGCTTCTAGCTGTGTGTGGGACTTGTTGTATTAGTCCATCTATACTGACCTCCATCAGGTTGAAAACTGAATATATTTTTTTCTGCATCTACCTCTGAAAAAATATTGGGCTTCTAGCTGTGTGTGGGACTTGTTGTATTAGTCCATCTATACTGACCTCCATCAGGTTGCAAACTGAATATATTTTTTTCTGCATCTACCTCTGAAAAAATATTGGGCTTCTAGCTGTGTGTGGGTCTTGTTCTATTAATCCACCTATACTGACCTCCATCAGGTTGCAAATTCAAAATAATTTTTTTCTGCATCTAACCCAGCCAATAGTTTTGGCCTAATACCACAGTTTGGCCACTCAGCTCTGCTCGGTTACCATCCATTGTTTTTTTGTGCAAACAACTCCAGAGTTGTGAATTAGTTAACCACCAAAATGAGTGGAAAAAGGCCTGCTGCTGGTGGAAAGGGGAATAGGCGTGTTGGGAAGGGGAAAAAAGGTTGTGTCCGTGGGGTAGGTGTTAAAGCAACAGTAACATCTGCAGAAGAAAGACCATCTTCCAGCCAAACTAAAATGTCTACTTCTTTTAGCGGACAATGTGATAAGATCCCTTTCTTACGGCCACGCCAATCGCTACAAATTCCAGATGAGGCACAAAAACAGCAGGTGCTTCAACGGATATCAAGTGCTCCTTTAAGTGGGCTCTCCTCCACATCAACTTCAACATCACAAATACTCCAGTCCTCAAAGGTGTCACCCAAATCGCACTTGCTTCCTCACAGCTCCCAAATCTCCAGCTGCCCGTCTGAGTATGAGGTAGAACAGATGGTTGAGTCTGCAGAGCTGTTTACTCATACTATAGCCTGGGAATCAGAGGTCGACTCCAGCGCTTCTGTGAATCCAGACGAGGAAATGATCTGCACTGATGCCCAGAATCTTTATGAGTCGGATCCAGGACCAGACGCAGAAGGTTCTGACCATAATGTAGACCCTCATTCCCAAACTGTAACTCCTGTTGGTGGAGACAATGAGGAAGACGATGATAAGACTCAAATACCTGATTGGAGCGACAACTTTAGTTTTTTGTCAGGGCAGGAACAGGTTGGCTCTGAGGACGACGGGTGTGATAACGCACAGGGTGATGATGATGAGGTCGGAGATCCCACTTACTGTCAACCCACAGTCAGCCAATAGATGAGGTCAGCAGAGGAGGTGGAGGAAGATGCTAGTGACGACGAGGTCAGGTTGCGCCTTCCTGGACAGAGACGTAGTACTGGAAGCACGTCAACAACTGCATCCTCAAACACAACTCTGCCTCTCACCACAAGTCGTGGTGGCTCTTCAGGTCGCATGGGTGCTAAGCCTTGCATAGCCTGGGCATTTTTTCAGATCGATAAAGATGACCCAACTCGTGTTATCTGTAACATTTGTCAGCAAAAGCTAAGTAGAGGCCAAAAAATACATAGTTTGAGTACTTCATGCATGAACCGGCACATGGACATGAAGCATAAGTTGCAGTGGGAAGCTCAGTGTGCTACAATGCGGCCTAGCCGGCCGGGCCAACCACCGTCTGCCATATCTTGTGCATCCGCGGCCTCTTCATCCTCTGTGACTGGGGGGACAGCAGTCACACCTGTTTTGGGGCGCAGACCTGCCACCTCTTTACCCGCAACAGCCAGCGTGATTGGCAGGTCATCATTTTCTTTGGAGGTGGTAACACCAGCTGGTGTTGAGCGCTGTCCGACATCGATAGCACCACCTTTGGATCAAGGCAACCTAACATGTCCGCCTGCATCTTCCTCACAGACCGGCAGTTTGCCGGGGACACCCTTATCAACCCCGTCTAAGCACAATAGCCAGCCCTCGGTCCCTCAGATGTGGACAAGTAAAAGACCATTTCCTCCTAGCCATGAGAAAGCTAAGAGGTTGAATTTCACCATCTGCAAGCTCTTGGCTACAGAAATGCTGCCTTTCCACCTGGTGGACACAGAGGATTTTCGAGACCTTATGTCCGTCGCAGTGCCCCAGTACCAGATGCCCAGTCGGCACTACTTCTCAAAGAAAGGTGTGCCTGCGCTCCACCAGCATGTCGCACATAACATCACCGCTTCTTTGAGAAACTCTGTGTGTGACAGGGTGCATTTCACCACAGACACTTGGACGAGTAGGCATGGACAGGGGCGTTACATGTCGCTGACTGGGCACTGGGTAACTATGGTGACAGCAGGACAAGGGGCTGCTGTCCAAGTCTTGCCGTCCCCACGAGTTGTGCGTCAATCCTCTTTATGTCAAAGTTCCTCCACTGCTTCTGCCTCCTCAACCTCCTCTCGGTCTTCCACCTGCACCCAAAGCCTGTCTGGTCATGCCACAAGCTTTCTAACTGCGCAGAAGGGATCCTGCACACCTCCTTACTATGCTGGCAGTAGGGCTCAACGTCATCAGGCGGTTTTTACATTGAAATGTCTGGGAAATGTGAGTCACACAGCTGAGGAGTTGTGGTCAGCTCTGGAGAACCAATTTCATGAATGGTTGTCTCCACTGGACCTGAAACCAGGGAAGGCCGTGTGCGACAATGCTGCAAACCTGGGTGCAGCCCTTCGCCGGGGCAATGTCACACACGTGCCTTGTATGGCTCACGTGTTGAACCTGGTTGTCCAGCAATTTTTAGCCCACTATCCCAGACTAGATGGCCTTCTGCAGAGGGCACGGTCGCTGTGTGCTCACTTCCGCCGTTCGCATCCCGCAGCTCAGCGACTTACATCTCTACAGAAGTCGTTGGGACTGCCACTTCACCGGCTAAAATGCGATGTGCCTACCCGGTGGAATTCAACTCTGCACATGTTGCAGCGACTGTGGCAGCACCGACAAGCCCTGGTGCAATACGTTCTGACGTATAGCCTGGGCCAACGAGATTCAGAGGTGGGGCAAATCACGCTGGAGGAGTGGTCTCAGATCAGGGACCTATGCACCCTTCTGCACAGTTTTGAAATGGCGACGAAGATGTTTAGTGCTGACGATGCCATTATCAGCATGACTATTCCGGTGATTTACATGCTGGAGCACATGTTAAACAGAATTCGGAGTCAGGTGGTGGCACAAGAGGAGGTGGAGGAAGTAGAGGAGGAGGAGTTGTATGCGGAAGGGCTAACATCTGCAAGGTCCAGACGGTCGGCAGCACCAAGGCGGCAGGCATGTGAGGGTGGGGGAGATGGTTTTACCAGGGCGCATGGTAGCAGCCAAACTAGTGAGGAAGGTGCAGGAGCCCAGGAAGAAGTGGAGGACGAACTGATGGAAGACTCATCAGATGAGGGAGACCTTGATCACATTTCTATTGTGCGAGGTTGGGGGGAGAGGACAGAGGAAAGAAGCATGATTGTTACCTCGCCACCAACACAACAGGGACTTGGTGCTCCTGGATGCGCAACACACATGAGTGCCTTCTTGCTGCACTACCTGCAACATGACCCTCGAATTGTGAGAATTAGAAATAATCCTGACTACTGGGTTGCCACACTGTTAGATCCCCGGTACAAAAGTAAATTTGCAGAAATTATTCCTGCCATAGAAAGGGATGCACGCATGCAGGAGTATCAGCAGAGACTGTTGCAGAATCTTACATGTGCTTTTCCACAAAATACCAGTGGTGCACGTAGTGAATCTCACAGTTCCAACTTGCCAACCGTGGGACCGTCAAGTGTACAGCACTCAAACCGTAACAGAACCACAGTATCTGCTGGTAACATCAATTTTGCGGAATCATTTCACCACTTTTTTAGCCCATCCTTTGCAAGGCCACAGGAGACAAGAAGTCTGACACATAGTCAACGCCTAGAGACGATGGTACAGGAGTATCTCCAAGTAAACATTGAAGCCACGACTGTGTCACTGGACCCTTGCTCTTTTTGGGCTTCCAATCTGGATAAATGGCCGGAGCTAGCCACTTACGCCTTGGAGATCTTGTCATGCCCCGCAGCCAGCGTTCTGTCTGAACGTGTGTTCAGCGCTGCTGGTGGTGTGCTGACAGATAAGCGCACGCGGCTCTCCACTGATAATGTAGACAGACTCACGTTCATAAAGATGAACAAATCATGGATCCGAAACGACTTTTCTACCCCTGTGTCATCCTGGGGAGAGTAAAAGCTTGATGATTGGTTAAAATCACCCTACCAACCATTTTAAGCTTTCAAATTACTAATCATGTTTATCTGTATCTTGACTGGAAAATAATTTGGGCTTTGTAGCAGTGTGCAGCACTGATCCTATTAGGCCATCTATACTAAAGCTTCACCAGATTTAAAATTAAAAATAATTTTTAGCTGCATCTAGCCCGGAAAATAATTTTGCCTTCTTGCTGCACTACCTGCAGCATGACCCTCATATTGTCAGAATTCGAAGTAATCATGACTACTGGGTTGCCACAGTCTTAGATCCCCCAAACTTTTCGATCAACCTTTTCATTTTAATAAAGACCAAAAAAATGGTCATTTTTGAAATTATAAGCATTAGCAGGTTGTTAGAAACTGAAATCAAACAGTTTTCAACTCAAAACTTTATTCTAGGTGATGTTACATTTTCACATAGGACCCCTTGTTCGAAAGGAGCTTCTGAACTCTCTCGTCCATTGAATTTGTCAGGTTTTGGATGGTTTCTGCTTCAATTGTTTTGCATGAGGACAGAATACCCTCCCAGAGCTGTTGCTTAGATGTGAACTGCCTCCCGCCATCATAGACACTCCTTTTAATGATGCTCCAAAGGTTCTGAATGGGGTAGAGGTCAGGGGAGCATGGGGGTCACACCATAAGTTTGTCCCCTTTTATGCCCATATCAGCCAGAGATGCAGATGTTTTATGTGCAGCATGAGATGGTGCATTATCATGCAGAAAAATGATCTTGCTGTGAAATACACGGTTCTTCTTCTTGAACCATGGCAGGAAGTGCTGTTTGAGAAAATCCACATACATTATGGAGTTCATCTTTAGCGCCTTCAGGGATCCTAAAGGGGCCGACAATCTCTCTCCCCATGATTCCAGCCCAAAACATTACTCCACCTCCTCCTTGTTGGCGCTGTAGCCGTGTTTGCGTGGGGTGTCCATCAACCAGCCATCCTCCACTCCATCCATCTGGACCATCGAGCGCTGCACGGCACTCATCCGTGAACAAAACAGTTTTGAAATCAGTCTTCATGTAATGTTTGGCCCACTGGAGCCGTTTCTGCTTGTGTGAAGTGGATAGAGGAGGTCGACAGGATGGCGCATGCACATCTGCAAACCTCTGAAGGACCCTGCATCTTGTTGTTCGGGGGACGTTGGAGGCACAAGCAGCTTCAAAAACTTGTCTGCTGCTATGACAAGGCTTTTTTGCCGCTGCTGTTTCAACCTGACGTAATTGCCTGTAGGAAAGAGTCCTCAATTTGCCCTTATCAGCACGCACACGTGTGTACTGTGAATCAGCTACATACTTCTTGATTGCCAAGACACTTCATCCTGATCATCGCACAATGTTGATTGTAGTCATGCCTTGACCTAAACACTCCACAATTTGTTGCTTCTCAGCAGCCGACACATCCTTTTTCTTTCCCATTTTGGCAGAAAATGTAGGCTGCTTAATAATGTGAGAGAGCCTTCTTAAGTAGTCTTGCCTTTCATTGGACACACCTGCCAAACTAATTAGCACAGGTGTCTGCAATTGCTTACAGTGATATAAAGAGCCCTGACACACATCACCATCAATGAGTTTAACTGACAAACAAACAAATTCTTCCCTTATCACTCCTAAACACTTTTTGCATAATAATTTGGAACGCAGTGTACATGTGCTTTTCCACAAAACACCAGTGGTTCACGTAGTGAATCTTACAGTTCTAACTTGCCAACCGTGGTCTGTATGGAGTTGTTCAATAAAGGGCCCAAAATTAAGATAACATAGATGGGAGAGGTCTCTATGAATAGGAATTCCTAAGTATTTGATAGCCTGTGAGGGCCAGGCAAAGGGAAAGTTGGACTGGATGGAATCCTATATGGATTTGGGGAGGGAGACATCACTAGGATGTATAAGAGAGGGGACAGAGGACATCACTGCCTTGTCCCATTGGTGATTGTGAAAGGTGATGAAAATGTTCTGACGCACCCCCTGGGCCTTGGGACACCCGGAGCCGGACCCTTTTTGGTGGATGCTGGTGGTTGTAGTCTTCGTGGCGGCGACCCGGTTCCGTGGCTCAGGGCGGTCAAACCAGTGGCGGAACTATTTATGTGGTTTTGATGTTTAAATGTCCGACTACGCCACCCGTGGATTGCGGTCAGAGTGAACCGCCGCTACAGGGCAGACCGCTGAGGCTGGTGTTGTGGGTGCAGCAGAGCGTAGCATAACTCCCCACGGGAGGAGTATAGCCTCAGGGCAGTGTATGCGGAGGATGGGGGTGATGGTGCAGGGCAGCAGCAGTAACGACACGGAGTCAGTGATGCAGTTCAGGGCCTTTACTCACAGTTCTTATTATCCAGACCACTTCTGCAGGTAACGGCTGCCCACGTCGTACTGTGCTCACCAGGTGAGGGGCTCAGACAACTCCCAGATAACTTTGGAGCACTTCACAGGACCCCCTTTGTGTGTCCTTTGTCTGGCCTTTCTTACCAACACTTCTGTCCGGCTGCCTCGGGCCTCCTCTTGGTAAACTTGGCGCCAGTTTCCCTGACCCTATGTGGTGCCTTCCTAGCGGGTGTAGCGAGGGGCTGCGCCACATAAAATGTCAGAGCCTCCGGTTTCTAGCTGAGGGTCGTTTCCTGCCTCCACTAGTTCGGGGACCGGTCTCCCCCTTTGGCCTGACCCCTCCACGCAGGTGGATTCGGGCGTGCGGTGGCGACTCGCCCGTCCGCACCCCTGGGATCCCTTCATTCCTCGTTCCTGGAGCCTTCTCCGCTCCTCTTCCTTCCTTCTCCCTCTTCCAGGCCTGGGCCTCTGTTACTAGGCCCGCCTCCGGAGCAGAGCTCATGCAGAGCCCCTGCTCCCTGCCACTTCTGCTCAGACTTCTCTGCACTGAACTAAGATGGTGCCCACCTTTTATACTCCCTTCTCAATGCACCCAGGAACTGCTTCCTCCCTGCTCCTGCACTACAGGGTTCCCCTTCCTCAGTGTTCCCTCCCCCCACTCCAGCCAGGGACAGGGACTGTCGTGCCCATCTCAGGGGCATATTGGTCGCCCTGCCCCACGGCAATGTGGTGTAATGCATGCAGGTGTCGGGTCCTGATCCACACTCCATCCTTACCTGAGAGTGAGATATCACACCTCTGGGTGAGGTGCAATACGTCTGTAGCAACCGAGCCCTCAGGGTGCTACAGTTCCATTTATCTTCAGCCTAGGTGACGTATTGCGATACAGGGCCATGATTTTGGCTATAAAAGGGTCCCCCTAGACCCCTACCCCAAGCTTTTTAAGAGAATCATATATGGCGTGCCAGGAGACTCTATGGAATGCTTTCTCAGCATCCAACGAGAGTATCTACTTACAAATTTTTAACTGCATCTAGCCCAGGAAATACTTTGTGCCTAGTAGCAGTGTCTGCTAGTCAGCGGATTATCCCGGCTGTTAAGCAAGCTGCACCACCTGTAGTTTAGACACTTAATTTTTTCAAAGGAAATGCTTCGGGACCATGGGATACTTAGTGAAGAGCATCAGGAGGCACCCCAAGGCATAGGGGCTGGGACTGGCAGTAGGATGCCTTGCGGTGGACAGCCGAGCTCGATCCTTATAAAAGCTTTTTAACTGCAGCAGCTTTAGTGGACGCTACTGGAGCTGGAATTACCGCGGCTGCTGGCATGAGACTTGCCCTCCAATAGATCCTTGTAAATGGATTTAAAGTGTATTCATTCAAATTAGAGAGACAATTTAAATTAAAAAGCTTAGAGCTGCCTCCACCACAGGGGGGCTCGCTCGACCCACCAGCGGACAGGCACCAGTATTGGGAGAGGGGGGCTGGCCGTCAGGGTTCACCGCGGCTCTGGCACAAACCCGGCGACACGGAGGTGGCACGGGCAGGAGCGGACTGGCCGTGTCGGCTTCTCACTTTTTGGATTTTAGAAGGGCATGACATGCCTATATCTGTGTCTCCCCCTCCTTTTACTCCTCCACCTCTTTTATTTTCGCATGACTATATGTACTTGTCACTTTTCCATGTGTTAGTTATGTCTTCTGAGCAGTTTGTCAGCTTTTGGACACCTTTGAAGGTGTTTTCTATGTGTTTCTATGTGTTTTTGTTTGCCTGCCATTGGTTTTAACGGTGTTCGAAGGTGTTCGACGAACTGTTCGATGAACAGTTCGGCGAACACACGGGTGTTCGACGAACCGAACCGAACTCGAACACTACGGGGGTGGCTCAACACTACTTAGTAGTTCAGCATTTTCTGCAAACCTACCCAGATTTGCCAGAGCTTATGGTCAAGGTACGCCGCGTCAACGTCTGTTTACGCAAATCAGCTAGAGCTGCCTCTGCTCTGGCAGTGCTGCAGCAGCGCATGCAAGTGCCAGCTCACCGACTGATGTGCAACATGACCACGCGCTGGAAATCTACACTGCACATACTGGAAAGGCTTTGTGAGCAACAGAGGCCAGTGGTGGAATACCAGCTCCAACATGCCAGTCGGCATTTTGCTCAGCCTCCACACATAACAACTGAAGAGTCGGCATAGATGTCTGACATTTGTGTGGTTCTTCAAGACTTTGAGGACTCCGCAAAGGTGGTGAGCTGCGATGGTGCCATCATAAGCGCAACAATCCCACTTCTGTACCTATTTAAACAGTCACTGGTGACAATTAAACATGAAGCTTTGCATGCGGACCAGGTGGAGCCGGAGAAAGACATGAGACAGGGAGATAATACCCAGCCCAGCCTCAGCTCATCTGCTCAGCACAGATTCGTTAACAATGAGGAGGTGAAGGCTGAGGAGGAGGAACAGGACCTGGATGATAGCGCAAAAAAGGGTAGTATTCACACAAGCTTCGTCCTGTCTCCCCAACGTGGATAGGCTGAGGATGTGAATGAGGAAGAAGAGATGGAGGAGGAGAAGGAGATGGAGCATCATCATCATGGTGGAGACAGGGAAGTGTTGGGTGTAGAGAGCTTGGCACATATGGCCGAATTTAGGTACCCTTTCTCTCACGTCATCATCTCGTTACATGTATCTTGGCCAAAAAAGAGTACTGGTTGTTCACCTTGCTAAACTCACGCTACAATTAGAACTTTGCATCTTTTCTTCCTGAAGCTGAGAGGTGGGTCTTCTAAAATGGTGCTATACCAGAAGGCCATGGTGGAAAGTTTGTTGAAAAAATTCCCATCAGACAACACTAGCAGCAGAGGGCAAGCTTCCTTGCCCAACCAAGGAGGAGAGGTGAGAGAGACACACACAAGGTACAGCAGAGGCAGGTGCACACTGTCAAAGGCCTGGGCCAATTTGATCACACCCTCCCAGCATCCATGCCCTCATGACTAGGTATATTGGACAAGGAAGAAAAAGTTTTAAAAGACGGTAAAGCAATACCTGGCCGTCCAAACCAGCGTACTCCCTATTTTCTTTGCAACCTTCAGCTATTGGGTCTCAAAGCCGGACAATTTCCAAGAACTGTCCCTCTATGCCTTGGAGGTGTTGTGCTGCCCTGCTGCTAGCGTCTTGTCTGAGCAGATTTTTAGTGCGAGAGGGGGGTCATACCAGACAGGTGCTTTAGCCTGTCAACAGAAAGTGCTGACAGGCTCACTCTGATAACAATGAACAAAGAATGGCATAGACCCGACTTTTACACTCCCCAGATGATAGCGGCACAGAAAGTGTTTTTAATATTATATTTGAATGAGGCCTGCCAGTTGTTGCCTCCTAGGGTCTATGGAGGACCATACTTATAATTGTTTCCTGGCTTTGCACTGTGTGCAGAGCTTTTATGAGTGTAGAAGTACCACAACTACACCTTTGTTCACAATATTTGAATGAAGCACTACAGTTAGTGCCTTCAGGGGTGTATAGATGACCCTGCTTGTAATTTTTGGCTGAATTTGCACTTAATGTATAGCCTTTATGAGTCTAGGAGTACCACTACATGACTATTTGAACAGAATGAGTATGAGGCCCTCCTTTATGTCTAATACAGGGTGTAACAGAGTCCCTAAATTTTGGCAGTTCTTCTTCCTTAATAAATTACACTGAAATTTCCTTTTCTTTCATAAAAAATTCAATTTTGGTTAACTTAAATTAGATTTTTCTAAATCCTTTTTAAATTTTGCCTTATATACAACTTATTATACTGGAAAAAATGTTTCTTATCATTTTTTTTTCCTGTCAATGGCAATTTCTCGTCGATTTGGAATGTTTTGTCAGTCCTTAAAGTTGAGTAACAGTGTAACAGCATTGTAACCCATGCTGTTCTCCTTCCATTCAGCACTTTTCCCATCCATTTGAACATTTTCACTGCCACCCAGACCTCCTTGCAGGGTCAGCTGGAAAAATGCTCAAATTTCCCATTGACTCCTATTATACTCGTTACTCGAAACGAGTACTCGAGCATTAGGAAATGCTCGGTACGGGTAAAGAGCACCCGAGCATTTTAGTGCTCACTCATCTCTAAAAACCAGTAGTGGGTGAAAAATATAGACGTGGTGCCAGTGTTTCTATCATACTTTTCCTCTGATTGTCCCACTCCTGGTTTTGGATTACAAATGCTGATGTAAAATACTGACCAAATACTGAACATGTGAATGTGGCCTTAGGCTATGTTCCCATGATAAGTATTTGATGAGTATTTGATGTTACAGATTTTCTGCAGCTTTACTACATCAATTAGCTAAATTAGGTTAAATGCGTATTTTTCATTGCGTGTTTAACATGTATTTTGAGGATATCTTTTTGTCTCTTCTTGGTATGTTAAATGCAGATGTTTTATTTTTTATACCTCCTGGTATTTGCCTTTAACAAAACTTTATTAATACAGTCATATATGGATTACACACAAAAGTGCATATTTGCTTTTTGCCTGCAGATTTTCTGGATCTAATGTAATTTTATGGGGAAAATACACACATGAAATCTGTACCTGTAAGAGAAACTTGCATGTTGCAGATTTAAAAAACGCACAGCAGGTCAGTTTACACTGTGTGAAAAAAAGAAAAATAAGCAGAGAGAGCACAAGATTTCTATTAATCCCATCTACTTTGCATTTTGCGAATCGAAAATACACCACGTCAAAAACCCATCATGGGAGCTTATTCTTAAAGTGAATTTGCATATGTTCCATGTAGCCTGATGGTCAGTCCCTTGTATTTCCTCTGTTAGCCCAAGAAACTCCAGCCGGATGTAGGTAAAAAATTAAAAACGTTTTACACAAATTTTGATAAAATACATAATTAAAAAAATCATAAATTAAAAATAAGATGAAATTTTAAAGCCAGAAAGTGTTCTTAGCATTATATGAATCAAGCATATCCATAGCGAACACGAGCAATCAAATGTCATCTAGGATTCCAGAGACTGATGGCACAACATACGCTATAGATCACTATCACACTATTGTATACAGTGCTGGCCAAAAGTATTGGCACCCCTGCAATTCTGTCAGATAATACTCAGTTTCTTCCTTAAAATGATTGCAATCACAAATTCTTTGGTATTATTCTCTTCATTTAACTTGCTTGCAAGGAAAAAACACAAAAGAGAATGAAGCAAAAATCAAATCATTGATCATTTCACACAAAACTCCAAAAAAGGGCCGGACAAAAGTATTGGCACCCTCAGCCTAATACTTGGTTGCACAACCTTTAGCCAAAATAACTGCGAACAACCACTTCCGGTAACCATCAATGAGTTTCTTACAATGCTCTGCTGGAATTTTAGACCATTCTTCTTTGGCAAACTGCTCCAGGTCCCTGATATTTGAAGGGTGTCTTCTCCAAACTGCCATTTTGAGATCTCTCCACAGGTGTTCTATGGGATTTAGGTCTGGACTCATTGCTGGCCACCTTTGAAGTCTCCAGTGCTTTCTCTAAAACCATTTTATAGTGCTTTTGGAAGTGTGCTTTGGGTCATTGTCCTGTTGGAAGACCCATGACCTCTGAGGGAGACCCAGCTTTCTCACACTGGGCCCTACATTATGCTGCAAAATTTGTTGGTAGTCTTCAGACTTCATAATGCCATGCACACGGTAAAGCAGTCCAGTGCCAGAGGCAGCAAAGCAACCCCAAAACATCAGGGAACCTCCGCCATGTTTGACTGTAGGGACCGTGTACTTTTCTTTGAATGCCTCTTTTTTTTCCTGTACACTCTCTGTTGATGCTTTTTCCCAAAAAGCTCTACTTTTGTCTCATCTGACCAGAAAACATTCTTCCAAAACGTTTTAGGCTTTCTCAGGTAAGTTTTGGCAAACTCCAGCCTGGCTTTTTTATGCCTCGGGGTAAGAAGTGGGGTCTTCCTGGTTATCCTACATACAGTCCCTTTTCATTCAGACGTCGACGGATAGTACGGGTTGACACTGTTGTACCCTCGGACTGCTGGGCAGCTTGAACTTGTTTGGATGTTAGTCGAGGTTCTTTATCCACCATCAGCACAATCTTGCGTTGAAATCTCTCGTCAATTTTTCTTTTCCGTCCACATCTAGGGAGGTTAGCCACAGTGCCATGGGCTTTAAACTTCTTGATGACACTGCGCACGGAAGACACAGGAACATTCAGGTCTTTGGAGATGGACTTGTAGCCTTGAGATTGCTCATGCTTCCTCACAATTTGGTTTCTCAAGTCCTCAGACAGTTCTTTGGTCTTTTTTCATTTCTCCATGCTCAATGTGGTACACACAAGGACAGAGGACAGAGGTTGAGTCAACTTTAATCCATGTTAACTGGCTGCAAGTGTGATTTAGTTATTGCCAACACCTTTTAGGTGCCACAGGTAAGTTACAGGTGCTGTTAGATACACGAATAAGAGAAACATCACATGATTTTTCAAAGGGTGCCAATACTTTTGTCCACCCCCTTTTTTAGGTTTGGTGTGGAATTATATCCTATTTGGCTTTGAGACAATTCTTTTTGTGTTTTTTTCATTGAAGACAAATTAAATGAAGAGAATAATACCAAAGAATTTGTGATTGCAATCATTTTCAGGAAGAAACGGAGTATTATCTCAAAGAATTGCAGTGGTGCCAATACTTTTGGCCAGCACTGTATGTGTCACCCCAGGCCTGGATGCCACAAATATTAAAGGCTGTATCTGAGAGCAGGAGGGAGGTTCCCTGGTCAGGGACAATTAGCATACATCACCTCCTGTCCCAGGCCAGTAGGGGGAGCAGGCTGCCCCTATAAAAGCTGGAGCTGAGGGCAGGGTTAGAGACAACTGGACGACCTAGCTCAGGACTGAGACTAGTCCCAGAGAAGGAGGGACAGTTGAGCTGTAGCCAAGGAGTCCGTGAGGCAGTGGAGAAGCTGTGAGCCAGGGACAGAGGCGACGAGAGCCGGTCCTGGCTGAGAGAATCACCACCGGACATTGGGGTCCGAGGCTGTCAGGGTTGCAAGCCCTGCAGCAGATAACCAACCCCCAAGGGATTTCAGGTCCCTTGGCCTAAGAAGCCAGGAGGCTCCGCCACACAGAGGGACCGGTACAGCACGGAGAAGCAAAAGGTACCTAAGGCCCGAGTCGCAAGCCATACAGGCGAAGTACACGGCCAGCTCAGGGATGTGGGCTATTACACCACGAAAAGGGGGATAGTTAGCAAGGGCAGAGAGAGAACGGTAGGCCTTCACACTCACCCTGACCAGTGGGGCTCGCCCGAATGCCCTCAGACACCCAGGCCATTCCTGCCCGGTACTCCTGTTGGGTCAGTAGTAATACCTACAATAAAGACCCTGGACTGTTTGAAGTGGACTCTGAACTCTTATTACTGTAGCCTACACCATCACCCCCAGCATCCACCTACATTGCCCTGAGGCTACACTCTTCCCGTGGGGAGTTATCCTATCCCTGTGCTGCACACCAACACCAGCCTCAGCGGTCTGCCTTGCAGCGGCGGTCATCCCTGACCGCAATCCACGGGTGGCGTGATCGGACATTCATAACTCTACAAATAGACTGCCACAGCATTTGGTCTGACCACCCTGAGCCACGGGATCAGGTTGCCACTACTACCCCCATCATCGTACTGAAGCCCGGTTCCGGGTGCCCCACGGCCCAGGGGGCGAGTCAGCTTTTGGCGTAGTCGGCAGGATTGTGACCAACCCGCCACAAACGGGTATTGTGTGCCTGAAAAAGACTTTGCACTTACCTGACTGAAGTTTCCCGCCATCCGGAGCCGTTTCCCGCCATCTTCAGCCGTTTTCACGCCATCTTCAGCCGTTTTCCCTCCAACGGGCGCCATTTTCGGGACGCCGCGCGGGAAGAAGAGGGGCATAGACGTCCAAACCGCGTGAGACCTGAAGCCCCACCCTACGCACTGACGCTGCGCAGGGTCCTGGAAGGAGAGAGAGCGACGCTGACGTGACCAGGACGCGACGCAAGGTCCTCGCCCGGAGCAGCACCAGCGGAGCCGCGGCCTACGGAAGAGGATCAACGGAAGGTAGGCCACGGTTAACTAGGGGGGAGGAAGATGACGGACGTGGAGGGACCTTCTACCACCAGCGTGGCTGCAGCAGCGGTGATGCCGTTCTCCATGCTCTACAACCCCGGGAGCAGCCTGGCTGCCCCAATACTCAGGGGAATCCCATACATTAACTGACTTTAAGGAAAGACTGCACAGTTTATTTAAAGTTTATCCCCTGACAGAAGAACAGAAAGTGAGCATGCTGACGGGGCAGCTAACCGGTGCAGCCCAGCGGGAAGTGAAATCATGGTCAGATAAAGAGAAAAGGACTGTAAAGGACATTCTGACCCGGCTGCGAAGTACCTTCGATACCCGTACCTCAGCAGAAATCAAAATGCGGTTCTATGGCTGTAAGCAGCGAGCCCAAGATAGTATCAGAGACTATGCCTTGATCCTGCAAGAAGCTCTGGGAGCAATTAAACAAGCTGACCCTGGCAGCGTGCAGGACACCAATAAACTGTTGACTGACCAGTTCATAGAAGGTCTGCTGTCCAGCGCCCACAGAACCCAAATGCGCCTCATGGCCCTACAGAACACCGATTTGACTTTTGTGCAGTTCAAGGATAGGGCCATCCGGGTGCTTCAAGAACCCGCACCAGGTGGCGCTGTAGTTTCCCGGCGCCCTGCCATCACTTACCACCAGGGGGCGGCGCCCTACCCCGCAGACCTTGTGGGGGATGATGCGCAGGCCCTAAGTCCATCCCAGCCTGCCAACCTGCACCATCAGGTCCAAGAATTAACCAAGAGTGTGGCTGCATTGACCAGGACCGTACAGTCTTTGCAGATGGAACCATCAAGACCAATCAAGCTGGCTTCCAGTCCGGAGGATGTCCTATGGCGTCGACAGAGGAGGATCCCGTCGTTCAGAGGGAGGCCCGCCGACCGTTACACCGAGGATGGACAGCCGATTTGCCGCCGTTGCAGCCAGCCAGGACACGTAGCCAGGTACTGTACTTTAAATGAGTCCGACCTGGGGCAGAGGGCCAACCCCCAGGCATAAGGTCATCAGGCCCGTCTAATTGGCGCGATAAGTACGTGGGGGGATGCCTGGTCTTACCCGTAGTGCTGGACGGTATCCCCATGAGTGCACTGCTGGACACCGGGTCTCAAGTGACTACCATCCCCTACGTACTTTTCAAGCGGTACTGGAGTGACGCTGACATAACCCGCTATCCAGACGATGACTTAAGCATCATCGCCAGCAATGGCCAACCCGTGCCGCACGTGGGGTTCAGAGAGATGACCATCAAGATTGGTAAGGTTGAACTGCCGGCACAGGGAGTGATCATTATGGACATTGACCATCGTGAAAGTCACCCTAAAATAACCTTGGGTACTAATGTGATTGAAAACTGTCTTTCAGAAGTAATTGTGATTTTGCAGCAGGTGGCGATGAATGCGAGCTCCAGCCAACAGAGGGTCCTCCAGAAAGAGATAAGAGCCCTAATGAGACGCCAACAGGTAGAACTGTCTGGTGGTGAGATCGGTAGCGTGAGGATGAGCGACCTGTTCCCCACTGCCATGCCTCCCAAAAGCGAAATGATGATCTGGTGTCGGACTGCAATCGGGTTAAGAGGGAGAGACTACCAAGCCATGGTAGAACCGTGTACTCAGACAGCAGGCCCACCATTTTGACAGCCCGGGGGGTGGTTGATGTCCGCCATGGAAGGGTGCCCGTCCGGATCTTAAACATCGGGGAAAGGGAAGTACACTTGCCCCGGTACGCTACACTAGCCAAATTGTATTTTGAGGATATCTTTTTGTCTCTTCTTGGTATGTTAAATGCAGATGTTTTATTTTTTATACCTCCTGGTATTTGCCTTTAACAAAACTTTATTAATACAGTCATATATGGATTACACACAAAAGTGCATATTTGCTTTTTGCCTGCAGATTTTCTGGATCTAATGTAATTTTATGGGGAAAATACACACATGAAATCTGTACCTGTAAGAGAAACTTGCATGTTGCAGATTTAAAAAACGCACAGCAGGTCAGTTTACACTGTGTGAAAAAAAGAAAAATAAGCAGAGAGAGCACAAGATTTCTATTAATCCCATCTACTTTGCATTTTGCGAATCGAAAATACACCACGTCAAAAACCCATCATGGGAGCTTATTCTTAAAGTGAATTTGCATATGTTCCATGTAGCCTGATGGTCAGTCCCTTGTATTTCCTCTGTTAGCCCAAGAAACTCCAGCCGGATGTAGGTAAAAAATTAAAAACGTTTTACACAAATTTTGATAAAATACATAATTAAAAAAATCATAAATTAAAAATAAGATGAAATTTTAAAGCCAGAAAGTGTTCTTAGCATTATATGAATCAAGCATATCCATAGCGAACACGAGCAATCAAATGTCATCTAGGATTCCAGAGACTGATGGCACAACATACGCTATAGATCACTATCACACTATTGTATACAGTGCTGGCCAAAAGTATTGGCACCCCTGCAATTCTGTCAGATAATACTCAGTTTCTTCCTTAAAATGATTGCAATCACAAATTCTTTGGTATTATTCTCTTCATTTAACTTGCTTGCAAGGAAAAAACACAAAAGAGAATGAAGCAAAAATCAAATCATTGATCATTTCACACAAAACTCCAAAAAAGGGCCGGACAAAAGTATTGGCACCCTCAGCCTAATACTTGGTTGCACAACCTTTAGCCAAAATAACTGCGAACAACCACTTCCGGTAACCATCAATGAGTTTCTTACAATGCTCTGCTGGAATTTTAGACCATTCTTCTTTGGCAAACTGCTCCAGGTCCCTGATATTTGAAGGGTGTCTTCTCCAAACTGCCATTTTGAGATCTCTCCACAGGTGTTCTATGGGATTTAGGTCTGGACTCATTGCTGGCCACCTTTGAAGTCTCCAGTGCTTTCTCTAAAACCATTTTATAGTGCTTTTGGAAGTGTGCTTTGGGTCATTGTCCTGTTGGAAGACCCATGACCTCTGAGGGAGACCCAGCTTTCTCACACTGGGCCCTACATTATGCTGCAAAATTTGTTGGTAGTCTTCAGACTTCATAATGCCATGCACACGGTAAAGCAGTCCAGTGCCAGAGGCAGCAAAGCAACCCCAAAACATCAGGGAACCTCCGCCATGTTTGACTGTAGGGACCGTGTACTTTTCTTTGAATGCCTCTTTTTTTTCCTGTACACTCTCTGTTGATGCTTTTTCCCAAAAAGCTCTACTTTTGTCTCATCTGACCAGAAAACATTCTTCCAAAACGTTTTAGGCTTTCTCAGGTAAGTTTTGGCAAACTCCAGCCTGGCTTTTTTATGCCTCGGGGTAAGAAGTGGGGTCTTCCTGGTTATCCTACATACAGTCCCTTTTCATTCAGACGTCGACGGATAGTACGGGTTGACACTGTTGTACCCTCGGACTGCTGGGCAGCTTGAACTTGTTTGGATGTTAGTCGAGGTTCTTTATCCACCATCAGCACAATCTTGCGTTGAAATCTCTCGTCAATTTTTCTTTTCCGTCCACATCTAGGGAGGTTAGCCACAGTGCCATGGGCTTTAAACTTCTTGATGACACTGCGCACGGAAGACACAGGAACATTCAGGTCTTTGGAGATGGACTTGTAGCCTTGAGATTGCTCATGCTTCCTCACAATTTGGTTTCTCAAGTCCTCAGGCCAGCTCAGGGATGTGGGCTATTACACCACGAAAAGGGGGATAGTTAGCAAGGGCAGAGAGAGAACGGTAGGCCTTCACACTCACCCTGACCAGTGGGGCTCGCCCGAATGCCCTCAGACACCCAGGCCATTCCTGCCCGGTACTCCTGTTGGGTCAGTAGTAATACCTACAATAAAGACCCTGGACTGTTTGAAGTGGACTCTGAACTCTTATTACTGTAGCCTACACCATCACCCCCAGCATCCACCTACATTGCCCTGAGGCTACACTCTTCCCGTGGGGAGTTATCCTATCCCTGTGCTGCACACCAACACCAGCCTCAGCGGTCTGCCTTGCAGCGGCGGTCATCCCTGACCGCAATCCACGGGTGGCGTGATCGGACATTCATAACTCTACAAATAGACTGCCACAGCATTTGGTCTGACCACCCTGAGCCACGGGATCAGGTTGCCACTACTACCCCCATCATCGTACTGAAGCCCGGTTCCGGGTGCCCCACGGCCCAGGGGGCGAGTCAGCTTTTGGCGTAGTCGGCAGGATTGTGACCAACCCGCCACAAACGGGTATTGTGTGCCTGAAAAAGACTTTGCACTTACCTGACTGAAGTTTCCCGCCATCCGGAGCCGTTTCCCGCCATCTTCAGCCGTTTTCACGCCATCTTCAGCCGTTTTCCCTCCAACGGGCGCCATTTTCGGGACGCCGCGCGGGAAGAAGAGGGGCATGGACGTCCAAACCGCGTGAGACCTGAAGCCCCACCCTACGCACTGACGCTGCGCAGGGTCCTGGAAGGAGAGAGAGCGATGCTGACGTGACCAGGACGCGACGCAAGGTCCTCGCCCGGAGCAGCACCAGCGGAGCCGCGGCCTACGGAAGAGGATCAACGGAAGGTAGGCCACGGTTAACTAGGGGGGAGGAAGATGACGGACGTGGAGGGACCTTCTACCACCAGCGTGGCTGCAGCAGCGGTGATGCCGTTCTCCATGCTCTACAACCCCGGGAGCAGCCTGGCTGCCCCAATACTCAGGGGAATCCCATACATTAACTGACTTTAAGGAAAGACTGCACAGTTTATTTAAAGTTTATCCCCTGACAGAAGAACAGAAAGTGAGCATGCTGACGGGGCAGCTAACCGGTGCAGCCCAGCGGGAAGTGAAATCATGGTCAGATAAAGAGAAAAGGACTGTAAAGGACATTCTGACCCGGCTGCGAAGTACCTTTGATACCCGTACCTCAGCAGAAATCAAAATGCGGTTCTATGGCTGTAAGCAGCGAGCCCAAGATAGTATCAGAGACTATGCCTTGATCCTGCAAGAAGCTCTGGGAGCAATTAAACAAGCTGACCCTGGCAGCGTGCAGGACACCAATAAACTGTTGACTGACCAGTTCATAGAAGGTCTGCTGTCCAGCGCCCACAGAACCCAAATGCGCCTCATGGCCCTACAGAACACCGATTTGACTTTTGTGCAGTTCAAGGATAGGGCCATCCGGGTGCTTCAAGAACCCGCACCAGGTGGCGCTGTAGTTTCCCGGCGCCCTGCCATCACTTACCACCAGGGGGCGGCGCCCTACCCCGCAGACCTTGTGGGGGATGATGCGCAGGCCCTAAGTCCATCCCAGCCTGCCAACCTGCACCATCAGGTCCAAGAATTAACCAAGAGTGTGGCTGCATTGACCAGGACCGTACAGTCTTTGCAGATGGAACCATCAAGACCAATCAAGCTGGCTTCCAGTCCGGAGGATGTCCTATGGCGTCGACAGAGGAGGATCCCGTCGTTCAGAGGGAGGCCCGCCGACCGTTACACCGAGGATGGACAGCCGATTTGCCGCCGTTGCAGCCAGCCAGGACACGTAGCCAGGTACTGTACTTTAAATGAGTCCGACCTGGGGCAGAGGGCCAACCCCCAGGCATAAGGTCATCAGGCCCGTCTAATTGGCGCGATAAGTACGTGGGGGGATGCCCGGTCTTACCCATAGTGCTGGACGGTATCCCCATGAGTGCACTGCTGGACACCGGGTCTCAAGTGACTACCATCCCCTACGTACTTTTCAAGCGGTACTGGAGTGACGCTGACATAACCCGCTATCCAGACGATGACTTAAGCATCATCGCCAGCAATGGCCAACCCGTGCCGCACGTGGGGTTCAGAGAGATGACCATCAAGATTGGTAAGGTTGAACTGCCGGCACAGGGAGTGATCATTATGGACATTGACCATCGTGAAAGTCACCCTAAAATAACCTTGGGTACTAATGTGATTGAAAACTGTCTTTCAGAAGTAATTGTGATTTTGCAGCAGGTGGCGATGAATGCGAGCTCCAGCCAACAGAGGGTCCTCCAGAAAGAGATAAGAGCCCTAATGAGACGCCAACAGGTAGAACTGTCTGGTGGTGAGATCGGTAGCGTGAGGATGAGCGACCTGTTCCCCACTGCCATGCCTCCCAAAAGCGAAATGATGATCTGGTGTCGGACTGCAATCGGGTTAAGAGGGAGAGACTACCAAGCCATGGTAGAACCGTGTACTCAGACAGCAGGCCCACCATTTTGACAGCCCGGGGGGTGGTTGATGTCCGCCATGGAAGGGTGCCCGTCCGGATCTTAAACATCGGGGAAAGGGAAGTACACTTGCCCCGGTACGCTACACTAGCCAAATTGTTTGCCGTCAAGCACAATGCTATCCGGGTCATGGAACCCTTGCCTCCATCTCCCCCGGTGGAGGGTAATGGCTCCCAGAAACACAAGGAGGACTGGTGCCAGAAGCTCCATGTGGGTGCTGACTCCACTCCCCTGCACCAAAAACAAGGAGTCTACCGGGTGGAAGTGCATTGAGGTGAAGGTGAAGAGGTATTGGGAATCCTGCAGAAAATACCTGTGTGAATTGCGTGAAGAGGTATTGGGAATCCTGCAGAAAATACCTGTGTAAATTGCGTGAAGAGGTATTGGGAATCCTGCAGAAAATACCTGTGTGAATTGCGTTTGCGAGTGTGAACGAACTGCGTGTGTCCGGAGCGTAAGTGCGAACGAAAGTAAGCGTGTGATTTGTTTTTCAGTGACTTTGGATTCAGGGAGTTTGGAAGGGAGGACTTAGGACTAGAGATGAGCGTTGTTCTACTCGAACTGTTCGCCAATCTCAAATTCGAGCTGTTTTGGGCGGTGTTCGAGCCGGTCGGCGAACACGAACAATTTGAGAAAAATTCGGCTGTTCGAGGTTATGTTCGATAACTGTTCATGCACCAAAATCATAACTGGATTTTTTCTCAGTAATGATGAAAATTAATGTTAATACGCAGTTTGAGTGTACAGCGGGGCGGGGGGAGGGGCAGGGGATGGATCTCTGCAGGAACAATGAAGATCTCCATTTTTTTTTCTCTTTCCCGCATTTACAGTGGGGAGGTGCAATCTGTCAGCCTATCAGCAGCGCACACACGGAGCGAAGTGCTTTTTTTCACACAAGCAAGGGCATGTGTGATTGGCAGTGTATGTCACATGTCCTTGCCCTATAAGACCAAGCCATTTTCCCCGTCGCCACCATTTTCTCACTGCTGCAGCTGCGTGTTAGACGGCACCGCTGTTGCTGTGTGCGCTATACCTTGTTAATTTCAAGCCAATTTTCGCACAAATATACAGATAGCTTGGGAGTAGGGAATAGTTGTGATTGCAGTCCTTTTAAGGACTAGGTTACAGCATTTCCTACGACTTTTATCAGGCAGGTCTGTGCTCTTAAATAGATAGATTGTGGGAGTAAAGACTAATTGTAATTGGAGTCCTTTTCAGGACTAGGTTACATCAGTTCCTATCAGTTTTTGCCAGGCAGGTCTGTGCCAGTGCTGTGCAAGTTTTTTTCACAGCATTTGGCTGAATCTAGCAAAGCTAATCCTTTTTGGCCTATTGCAGAGTGTGTTAGTCAGTGGAGTAGCCTATCTGTGTTGCAAGATATACCACCTGTGTATAGAATACCAATTTTTTTACTGCACCTAGTGAAGTAAAATCTTTTGGGCATAGCATCATTCTATTAGTCCATCTATACTGACCTCCATCAGGTTGCAAACTGAATATAATTTTTTTCTGCATCTAGCTCTGAAAAAATATTTGGGCTTCTAGCAGTGTGTGGGACTTGGTCTATTAGTCCATCTATACTGACCTCCATCAGGTTGCAAATTAAAAATAATTTTTTTCTGCATCTAGCTCTGAAAAAATATTTGGGCTTCTAGCAGTGTGTGGGACTTGGTCTATTAGTCCATCTATACTGACCTCCATCAGGTTGCAAATTAAAAATAATTTTTTTCTTCATTTATCTCTGAAAAAATATTTGGGCTTCTAGCAGCGTGTGGGACTTGTTCTATTAGTCCATCTATACTGACCTCCATCAGGTTGCAAATTAAAAATAATTTTTTTCTGCATCTAGCTCTGAAAAAATATTTGGGCTTCTAGCAGTGTGTGGGACTTGGTCTATTAGTCCATCTATACTGACCTCCATCAGGTTGCAAATTGAATAAAAAAATTTTCTGCATCTAGCTCTGAAAAAATATTTGGGCTTCTAGCGGTGTGTGGGACTTGGTCTATTAGTCCATCTATACTGACCTCCATCAGGTTGCAAATTAAAAATAATTTTTTTCTGCATCTAGCTCTGAAAAAATATTTGGGCTTCTAGCAGTGTGTGGGACTTGGTCTATTAGTCCATCTATACTGACCTCCATCAGGTTGCAAATTAAAAATAATTTTTTTCTTCATTTAGCTCTGAAAAAATATTTGGGCTTCTAGCAGTGTGTGGGACTTGGTCTATTAGTCTATCTATACTGACCTCCATCAGGTTGCAAATTAAAAATAATTTTTTTCTGCATCTAGCTCTGAAAAAATATTTGGGCTTCTAGCAGTGTGTGGGACTTGGTCTATTAGTCCATCTATACTGACCTCCATCAGGTTGCAAATTAAAAATAATTTTTTTCTTCATTTAGCTCTGAAAAAATATTTGGGCTTCTAGCAGTGTGTGGGACTTGTTCTATTAGTCCTTCTATACTGACCTCCAGCAGGTTGCAAATTGAATATAATTTTTTTCTGCATCTAGCTCTGAAAAAATATTTGGGCTTCTAGCGGTGTGTGGGACTTGGTCTATTAGTCCATCTATACTGACCTCCATCAGGTTGCAAATTAAAAATAATTTTTTTCTGCATCTAGCTCTGAAAAAATATTTGGGCTTCTAGCAGTGTGTGGGACTTGGTCTATTAGTCCATCTATACTGACCTCCATCAGGTTGCAAATTAAAAATAATTTTTTTCTGCATCTAGCTCTGAAAAAATATTTGGGCTTCTAGCAGTGTGTGGGACTTGGTCTATTAGTCCATCTATACTGACCTCCATCAGGTTGCAAATTAAAAATAATTTTTTTCTTCATTTAGCTCTGAGAAAATATTTGGGCTTCTAGCAGTGTGTGGGACTTGTTCTATTAGTCCTTCTATACTGACCTCCAGCAGGTTGCAAATTGAATATAATTTTTTTCTGCATCTAGCTCTGAAAAAATATTTGGGCTTCTAGCGGTGTGTGGGACTTGGTCTATTAGTCCATCTATACTGACCTCCATCAGGTTGCAAATTAAAAATAATTTTTTTCTGCATCTAGCTCTGAAAAAATATTTGGGCTTCTAGCGGTGTGTGGGACTTGGTCTATTAGTCCATCTATACTGACCTCCATCAGGTTGCAAATTAAAAATAATTTTTTTCTGCATCTAGCTCTGAAAAAATATTTGGGCTTCTAGCAGTGTGTGGGACTTGGTCTATTAGTCCATCTATACTGACCTCCATCAGGTTGCAATTTGAATAAAAAAATTTTCTGCATCTAGCTCTGAAAAAATATTTGGGCTTCTAGCGGTGTGTGGGACTTGGTCTATTAGTCCATCTATACTGACCTCCATCAGGTTGCAAATTAAAAATAATTTTTTTCTGCATCTAACCCAGCCAATAGTTTTGGCCTAATACCACAGTTTGGCCACTCAGCTCTGCTCGGTTACCATCCATTGTTTTTTTGTGCAAACAACTCCAGAGTTGTGAATTAGTTAACCACCAAAATGAGTGGAAAAAGGCCTGCTGCTGGTGGAAAGGGGAATAGGCGTGTTGGGAAGGGGAAAAAAGGTTGTGTCCGTGGGGTAGGTGCAGAAGAAAGACCATCTTCCAGCCAAACTAAAATGTCTACTTCTTTTAGCGGACAATGTGATAAGATCCCTTTCTTACGGCCACGCCAATCGCTACAAATTCCAGATGAGGCACAAAAACAGCAGGTGCTTCAACGGATATCAAGTGCTCCTTTAAGTGGGCTCTCCTCCACATCAACTTCAACATCACAAATACTCCAGTCCTCAAAGGTGTCACCCAAATCGCACTTGCTTCCTCACAGCTCCCAAATCTCCAGCTGCCCGTCTGAGTATGAGGTAGAACAGATGGTTGAGTCTGCAGAGCTGTTTACTCATACTATAGCCTGGGAATCAGAGGTCGACTCCAGCGCTTCTGTGAATCCAGACGAGGAAATGATCTGCACTGATGCCCAGAATCTTTATGAGTCGGATCCAGGACCAGACGCAGAAGGTTCTGACCATAATGTAGACCCTCATTCCCAAACTGTAACTCCTGTTGGTGGAGACAATGAGGAAGACGATGATAAGACTCAAATACCTGATTGGAGCGACAACTTTAGTTTTTTGTCAGGGCAGGAACAGGTTGGCTCTGAGGACGACGGGTGTGATAACGCACAGGGTGATGATGATGAGGTCGGAGATCCCACTTACTGTCAACCCACAGTCAGCCAAGAGATGAGGTCAGCAGAGGAGGTGGAGGAAGATGCTAGTGACGACGAGGTCAGGTTGCGCCTTCCTGGACAGAGACGTAGTACTGGAAGCACGTCAACAACTGCATCCTCAAACACAACTCTGCCTCTCACCACAAGTCGTGGTGGCTCTTCAGGTCGCATGGGTGCTAAGCCTTGCATAGCCTGGGCATTTTTTCAGATCGATAAAGATGACCCAACTCGTGTTATCTGTAACATTTGTCAGCAAAAGCTAAGTAGAGGCCAAAAAATACATAGTTTGAGTACTTCATGCATGAACCGGCACATGGACATGAAGCATAAGTTGCAGTGGGAAGCTCAGTGTGCTACAATGCGGTCTAGCCGGCCGGGCCAACCACCGTCTGCCATATCTTGTGCATCCGCGGCCTCTTCATCCTCTGTGACTGGGGGGACAGCAGTCACACCTGTTTTGGGGCGCAGACCTGCCACCTCTTTACCCGCAACAGCCAGCGTGATTGGCAGGTCATCATTTTCTTTGGAGGTGGTAACACCAGCTGGTCTTGAGCGCTGTCCGACATCGATAGCACCACCTTTGGATCAAGGCAACCTAACATGTCCGCCTGCATCTTCCTCACAGACCGGCAGTTTGCCGGGGACACCCTTATCAACCCCGTCTAAGCACAATAGCCAGCCCTCGGTCCCTCAGATGTGGACAAGTAAAAGACCATTTCCTCCTAGCCATGAGAAAGCTAAGAGGTTGAATTTCACCATCTGCAAGCTCTTGGCTACAGAAATGCTGCCTTTCCGCCTGGTGGACACAGAGGATTTTCGAGACCTTATGTCCGTCGCAGTGCCCCAGTACCAGATGCCCAGTCGGCACTACTTCTCAAAGAAAGGTGTGCCTGCGCTCCACCAGCATGTCGCACACAACATCACCGCTTCTTTGAGAAACTCTGTGTGTGACAGGGTGCATTTCACCACAGACACTTGGACGAGTAGGCATGGACAGGGGCGTTACATGTCGCTGACTGGGCACTGGGTAACTATGGTGACAGCAGGACAAGGGGCTGCTGTCCAAGTCTTGCCGTCCCCACGAGTTGTGCGTCAATCCTCTTTATGTCATTTTTCCTCCACTGCTTCTGCCTCCTCAACCTCCTCTCGGTCTTCCACCTGCACCCAAAGGCTGTCTGGTCATGCCACAAGCTTTCTAACTGCGCAGAAGGGATCCTGCACACCTCCTTACTATGCTGGCAGTAGGGCTCAACGTCATCAGGCGGTTTTTACATTGAAATGTCTGGGAAATGTGAGTCACACAGCTGAGGAGTTGTGGTCAGCTCTGGAGAACCAATTTCATGAATGGTTGTCTCCACTGGACCTGAAACCAGGGAAGGCCGTGTGCGACAATGCTGCAAACCTGGGTGCGGCCCTTCGCCGGGGCAATGTCACACACGTGCCTTGTATGGCTCACGTGTTGAACCTGGTTGTCCAGCACTGATCCTATTAGGCCATCTATAATAAGCTTCACCAGATTTAAAATTAAAAATAATTTTTAGCTGCATCTAGCCCGGAAAATAATTTTGGGGCTCCGAGATGCGCAAGACACATAAGTGCCTTCTTGCTGCACTACCTGCAGCATGACCCTCATATTGTCAGAATTCGAAGTAATCATGACTACTGGGTTGCCACACTCTTAGATCCCCCAAACTTTTCGATCAACCTTTTCATTTTAATAAAGACCAAAAAAATGGTCATTTTTGAAATTATAAGCATTAGCAGGTTGTTAGAAACTGAAATCAAACAGTTTTCAACTCAAAACTTTATTCTAGGTGATGTTACATTTTCACATAGGACCCCTTGTTCGAAAGGAGCTTCTGAACTCTCTCGTCCATTGAATTTGTCAGGTTTTGGATGGTTTCTGCTTCAATTGTTTTGCATGAGGACAGAATACCCTCCCAGAGCTGTTGCTTAGATGTGAACTGCCTTCCGCCACCATAGACACTCCTTTTAATGATGCTCCAAAGGTTCTGAATGGGGTACAGGTCAGGGGAGCATGGGGGTCACACCATAAGTTTGTCCCCTTTTATGCCCATATCAGCCAGAGATGCAGATGTTTTATGTGCAGCATGAGATGGTGCATTATCATGCAGAAAAATGATCTTGCTGTGAAATACACGGTTCTTCTTCTTGAACCATGGCAGGAAGTGCTGTTTGAGAAAATCCACATACATTATGGAGTTCATCTTTAGCGCCTTCAGGGATCCTAAAGGGGCCGACAATCTCTCTCCCCATGATTCCAGCCCAAAACATTACTCCACCTCCTCCTTGTTGGCGCTGTAGCCGTGTTTGCGTGGGGTGTCCATCAACCAGCCATCCTCCACTCCATTCATCTGGACCATCGAGCGCTGCACGGCACTCATCCGTGAACAAAACAGTTTTGAAATCAGTCTTCATGTAATGTTTGGCCCACTGGAGCCGTTTCTGCTTGTGTGAAGTGGATAGAGGAGGTCGACAGGATGGCATATGCACAGCTGCAAACCTCTGAAGGACCCTGCATCTTGTTGTTCGGGGGACGTTGGAGGCACAAGCAGCTTCAAAAACTTGTCTGCTGCTATGACAAGGCTTTTTTGCCGCTGCTGTTTCAACCTGACGTAATTGCCTGTAGGAAAGAGTCCTCAATTTGCCCTTATCAGCACGCACACGTGTGTACTGTGAATCAGCTACATACTTCTTGATTGCCAAGACACTTCATCCTGATCATCGCACAATGTTGATTGTAGTCATGCCTTGACCTAAACACTCCACAATTTGTTGCTTCTCAGCAGCCGACACATCCTTTTTCTTTCCCATTTTGGCAGAAAATGTAGGCTGCTTAATAATGTGAGAGAGCCTTCTTAAGTAGTCTTGCCTTTCATTGGACACACCTGCCAAACTAATTAGCACAGGTGTCTGCAATTGCTTACAGTGATATAAAGAGCCCTGACACACATCACCATCAATGAGTTTAACTGACAAACAAACAAATTCTTCCCTTATCACTCCTAAACACTATTTGCATAATAATTTGGAACGCGGTGTACATGTGCTTTTCCACAAAACACCAGTGGTTCACGTAGTGAATCTTACAGTTCTAACTTGCCAACCGTGGTCTGTATGGAATTGTTCAATAAAGGGCCCAAAATTAAGATAACATAGATGGGAGAGGTCTCTATGAATAGGAATTCCTAAGTATTTGATACCCTGTGAGGGCCAGGCAAAGGGAAAGTTGGACTGGATGGAATCCTATATGGATTTAGGGAGGGAGACATCGAGGGCCTCAGACTTCGCTGCATTGATTTTAAAATTTTACCATGTAACAAAGTGATCTATTTCAGCCATAACAGCAGGGATGGATATATGTGATTGAGTGATATATACTAGGACATCATCAGCAAATAGAGAGCACTTGTACTCGGTGCCTCCCACCTCAATCCACCTAATATTGGGGTTATGGCGAATTGATGAGAGCAGGTGCTCCGTCACTAGGATGTATAAGAGAGGGGACAGAGGACATCCCTGCCTTGTCCCATTGGTGATTGTGAAAGGTGATGAAAATGTTCTGACGCACCCCCTGGGCCTTGGGACACCCGGAGCCGGACCCTTTTTGGTGGATGCTGGTGGTTGTAGTCTTCGTGGCGGCGATCCGGTTCCGTGGCTCAGGGCGGTCAAACCAGTGGCGGAACTATTTATGTGGTTTTGATGTTTAAATGTCCGACTACGCCACCCGTGGATTGCGGTCAGAGTGAACCGCCGCTACAGGGCAGACCGCTAAGGCTGGTGTTGTGGGTGCAGCAGAGCGTAGCATAACTCCCCACGGGAGGAGTATAGCCTCAGGGCAGTGTATGCGGAGGATGGGGGTGATGGTGCAGGGCAGCAGCAGTAACGACACGGAGTCAGTGATGCAGTTCAGGGCCTTTACTCACAGTTCTTATTATCCAGACCACGTCTGCAGGTAACGGCTGCCCACGTCGTACTGTGCTCACCAGGTGAGGGGCTCAGACAACTCCCAGATAACTTTGGAGCGCTTCACAGGACCCCCTTTGTGTGTCCTTTGTCTGGCCTTTCTTACCAACACTTCTGTCCGGCTGCCTCGGGCCTCCTCTTGGTAAACTTGGCGCCAGTTTCCCTGACCCTATGTGGTGCCTTCCTAGCGGGTGGAGCAAGGGGCTGCGCCACATAAAATGTCAGAGCCTCCGGTTTCTAGCTGAGGGTCGTTTCCTGCCTCCACTAGTTCGGGGACCGGTCTCCCCCTTTGGCCTGACCCCTCCACGCAGGTGGATTCGGGCGTGCGGTGGCGACTCGCCCGTCCGCACCCCTGGGATCCCTTCATTCCTCGTTCCTGGAGCCTTCTCCGCTCCTCTTCCTTCCTTCTCCCTCTTGCAGGCCTGGGCCTCTGTTACTAGGCCCGCCTCCGGAGCAGAGCTCATGCAGAGCCCCTGCTCCCTGCCACTTCTGCTCAGACTTCTCTGCACTGAACTAAGATGGTGCCCACCTTTTATACTCCCTTCTCAATGCACCCAGGAACTGCTTCCTCCCTGCTCCTGCACTGCAGGGTTCCCCTTCCTCAGTGTTCCCTCCCCCCACTCCAGCCAGGGACAGGGACTGTCGTGCCCATCTCAGGGGCATATTGGTCGCCCTGCCCCACGGCAATGTGGTGTAATGCATGCAGGTGTCGGGTCCTGATCCACACTCCATCCTTATCTGAGAGTGAGATATCACACCTCGGGGTGAGGTGCAATACGTCTGTAGCAACCGAGCCCTCGGTGCTACAGTTCCATTTATCTTCAGCCTAGGTGACGTATTGTGATACAGGGCCGTGATTTTGGCTATAAAAGGGTCCCCTAGACCCCTACCCCAAGCTTTTTAAGAGAATCATATATGGCGTGCCAGGAGACTCTATGGAATGCTTTCTCAGCATCCAACGAGAGTATCTACTTACAAATTTTTAACTGCATCTAGCCCAGGAAATACTTTGTGCCTAGTAGCAGTGTCTGCTAGTCAGCGGATTATCCCGGCTGTTAAGCAAGCTACACCACCTGTAGTTTGGACACTTAATTTTTTCAAAGGAAATGCTTCGGGACCACGGGATACTTAGTGAAGAGCATCAGGAGGCACCCCAAGGCATAGGGGCTGGGACTGGCACTAGGATGCCTTGCGGTGGACAGCCGAGCTCGATCCTTATAAAAGCTTTTTAACTGCAGCAGCTTTAGTGGACGCTACTGGAGCTGGAATTACGCGGCTGCTGGCATGAGACTTGCCCTCCAATAGATCCTTGTAAATGGATTTAAAGTGTATTCATTCAAATTAGAGGGACAATTTAAATTAAAAAGCTTAGAGCTGCCTCCACCACAGGGGGGCTCTCTCGACCCACCAGCGGACAGGCACCAGTATTGGGAGAGGGGGGCTGGCCGTCAGGGTTCACCGCGGCTCTGGCACAAACCCGGCGACACGGAGGTGGCACGGGCAGGAGCGGACTGAATGTGTCGGCTTCTCACTTTTTGGATTTTAGAAGGGCATGACATGCCTATATCTGTGTCTCCCCCTCCTTTTACTCCTCCACCTCTTTTCTTTTTGCATGACTATATGTACTTGTCACTTTTCCATGTGTTAGTTGTGTCTTCTGAGCAGTTTGTCAGCTTTTGGACACCTTTGAAGGTGTTTTCTATGTGTTTCTATGTGTTTTTGTTTGCCTGCCATTGGTTTTAACGGTGTTCGAAGGTGTTCGACGAACAGTTCGACGAACAGTTCGGCGAACACACGGGTGTTCGACGAACCGAACCGAACTCGAACACTACGGGGGTGGCTCAACACTACTTAGGACTAAATTGCTGACTGTATTTCATTCTTTCTTTACTTTACTTTTTACTTAATTAATCCACCTGACCTACTTATCTGATTCCCCCATCCATACTTGATACTTAATTGATCCCCCGTCCATACTTAACTGATCCCCCACTGATATCTAATTGATACACTTGCACATCCCTAATTGATCCCCGTCCATACACCTATATATAAATAATTGTGTTTTGTACTTGTGTATATATATACTGACTGTATCCCCATATTTAGAATGACGTCCATGTTGTCCGGAGCCGTGCAGTGTACATCTTGCACAATGTATGCATTCCGTGAGCAACCGCTCGAGGATCCATACTGCTGCGAGAGATGTGAGCATATCGTGCACTTGGAAGCCCAAATTCTGGATCTAAGTGCTCAGATAGCGGTACTGAGGAGCATCGACAACATGGAACGGAGTTTGCTGCTCACCGAGCAGACACTCAATGGGTCAATACTGGGGGTGGAGCATAGAGGGAAAGTGCAGGCTGAACAGGCAGGGAGCTGGATAACAGTTAGGAGGGATAGAGGGAAGAAGTATAGGAAGGCTGGTTCAGAATCGACATTATTGGAGCACGACAGATCCTCTGACCGCCGGGGGAGTGTATGCTCCAGTAATGAGGGGGAGGGGGGAAGTGTAGGGCAGGCAAGACAGGTTCTGGTAGTGGGTGACTCTATTATTAGGGGGACAGACAGGGCAATCTGTCACAAAGACCGGGATCGCCGAACGGTGTGCTGCCTCCCTGGCGCTCGAGTCCGGCACATCGCGGATCGGGTTGACAGGTTACTGGGTGGGGCTGGCGAAGACCCAGCAGTCATGGTCCACATCGGCACCAATGACAAATTGAGTGGTAGATGGTGGGTCCTTAAAAATGATTTCAGGGACCTAGGTAGGAAGCTTAGGGCAAGGACCTCCAAGGTAGTTTTCTCAGAAATACTACAAATCCCGCGAGCCACACAGGAGCGCCAATGGTAAGTTAGGGAGGTGAATAAATGGCTAAAGAGTTGGTGCAAGGCAGAAGGGTTTGGGTTCATGGAGAACTGGGCCGACTTCGCGGTCGGCTACAGGCTCTACCGTAGGGACGGGCTGCACCTCAATGGGGAGGGTGCAGCGGTGCTGGGGAAGAAGATGGCTAATAGGTTGGAGGAGTTTTTAAACTAGAGACGGGGGGGGAAACCAAGGAAATAGGTGGGATGTGAGGCAAGCAAGGGGGAAGAGGAGAAGTGAATATAATGAGGGTGGAGAGGGGGGTGGGGATAGTACAGTTAGATCGTTAGAGAAGAATAGGATGCTAAATAACCCCAAAGTTTTATCTTGCATGCTGACCAACGCAAGAAGCCTGACCAATAAGGCGGATGAGCTGCGGGCGCTTATATCGGAGGAGAGGTATGACATCGTAGGTATAACAGAGACTTGGCTAGACGATAGCTACGGCTGGGCGGTAAATTTATTAGATTATAGTTTATTTAGAAGGGACCGGAAACAGGGGAAAGGCGGAGGAGTCTGCTTATATGTAAAGTCATGTCTAAAACCCAGACTAAGGGAAGATATAGGAGAGGGAGAAGAGGGGGTCGAGTCCATGTGGGTAGAGATAGAGGGGGCAAAAAATAATAATAAAATATTACTGGGGGTCTGCTATAAGCCACCAAATATAACAGAGGAGAATGAGAATCTGCTATTAGGACAAATAGACAAAGTAGCAAAACATAATGAAGTGATTGTAATGGGGGATTTCAACTACCCGGATATTGACTGGGAAACAGAAACCTGTAGATCTCAGAAAGGAAAAAGGTTCTTGACAAATATTAAGGATAATTATCTCTCCCAACTAGTGCAGGAACCAACGAGAGGGAAGGCCGTGTTGGACTTAATATTGACTAATAGGCCTGATAGAATAACTGAGGTACAGATAGGGGGGCACCTAGGTAATAGCTACCATAATATTATCGACTTCAAAATGCCCTTCAGTAGGGTTATCAATAAGGGAACAACAAAAACATTAAACTTTAGGAGGGCGAAATTTGATCAGCTGATAGAAAACCTTCAACTTATTGACTGGGACAAAGTACTTAATCAATGGAATACGAATAGTAAATGGGAAACCTTCAAAAGAATTCTGAATACTCAGTGCGAGAGGTATATACCGTATGGGAATAAAAGGGCCAGAAATAAGAGGAAACCAATATGGTTGAACAAGAACTTAAAAGGGGCGTTAAATAGCAAAAAAGAGGCATTCAAGAGATTAAAACAGGAAAACAGTAAGGAGGCACTAATGTGTTACAAGGAAAAAAAGAGAACCTGTTAAAAACAAATAAAAATAGCGAAGGAGGAAACTGAGAGACTTATTGCTAGGGAAAGTAGATCAAATCCCAAACTGTTCTTTACGTATATAAATAGTAAAAGGATTAAATCGGATAATATTGGACCGATAAAAAGTGAGGAAGGCAAAATCATAGAGAAAGATGAGGATAAAGCTAATCTATTAAATAATTTTTTTTCGACAACTTTCACAAAGGAAATAGAACTAACAGGAGAAATGAGAAGGGACAAGCTTAATCCTCCACTAAGTATGACTAATCTAACCCAAGTTGAGGTACAGAAACGCCTCAGTAACATTAAAATAAACAAATCACCAGGACCTGATGGCATACACCCACGGGTACTAAGGGAACTAAGTAATGTGATAGACAGACCGTTATATCTTATATTTAAGGACTCTGTTGAGACTGGGTCTGTACCACTTGATTGGCGACAGGCGAATGTAGTGCCAATATTCAAAAAGGGAGCGAAAAGTGACGCCGGAAACTATCGGCCGGTGAGTCTGACGTCCGTTGTGGGCAAAATTTTTGAAAGCTTCATTAAAGAGGCAATTACGGAGCATCTTGATGCTAATAATCTTTTAATCCCGAACCAACATGGATTCATGAGGAATCGCTCCTGCCAAAAAAACCTGATTGACTTCTACGAGGAGGTTAGCTCTCGAGTAGATCAGGGGGAACCAGTGGATGTCGTGTATCTCGACTTCTCAAAAGCGTTCGATAGCGTGCCACATAATAGGTTGGTATACAAAATGAGAATGATGGGGCTGGGGGAAAATGTCTGCAAGTGGGTAGATAACTGGCTAAAGGATAGAAGGCAGAAGGTGGTTATAAATGGAATATTCTCAGATTGGGTAAGCGTCACTAGTGGGGTACCACAGGGGTCTGTACTAGGCCCAATGTTATTTAATATCTTTATTAACGACATAGTCAACGGGATAAATAGTAAAATATCAATATTTGCAGATGACACAAAGTTATGTAAAACAATTAATACAAAAGAGGACAATGCAGACCTACAGAGGGATTTGGATAAGCTGGGTAGGTGGAGCATTAAATGGCAAATGAGGTTTAACGAGGAGAAATGTAAGGTCACACATATGGGAAGGAAAAATGGAAGTCACCAGTACTCACTGAATGGGAAATCATTGGGGAATTCAGAGATGGAGAAGGACTTGGGCATCTTGATTGATAGCAAACTAAATTGGAGTGCCCAAAGTCAGGCCGCTGCTGTAAGGGCAAACAGGGTAATGGGATGTATCAGAAGAGGTATAGCTGCAAAGGATGAGAACATTCTTCTTCCACTGTACAAAGCACTGGTCAGACCACACTTGGAATACTGTGCTCAGTTATGGGCCCCAATATATAGAAAGGATATAAATGAGCTTGAAAAGGTACAAAGGAGGGCAACAAAATTAATAAAGGGAATGGAGGGACTGCAATACCCAGAGAGGTTGGCAAAACTAGGACTATTCAGCCTGGAAAAGAGAAGGTTGAGGGGGGACATAATAAATGTGTACAAATATGTTAGGGGACAGTATAGAGATCTTGCCAGGGATTTGTTCAAAAGGAGGGATATTACGGTAACAAGAGGGCATTCACTAAGACTGGAAGAGAAAAGGTTTCAGCACCAGCATAGGAAGGGGTTCTTTACGGTAAGAGCAGTGAGAATATGGAATTCACTGAGTGAGGAGACGGTAATGTCAGATTCACTACACCAGTTCTAGCGGGGACTGGATGCATTTCTAGATACTAGGCAGATTTCAGCATATACTTAAAAATAAAATAAAATAGTATGTTGATACAGGGATTTATTCTGACTGCTGGTTTCAGAGTCGGGAGGGAATTTTTCCTCAGGTGAAGATTGGCTAAATCATTTGGGGTTTTTGCCCTCCTCTGGATCAACTTTAGCAATTACAGAACTAACAGGTCGAACTTGATGGACGCAAGTCTTTATTCGGCTTTACAAACTATGTTACTATGTTACTATGTTCAGGAGTACGAGAAAATTTTTAGTAAGCACCCGCTAGACTTCGGCCGAGTAAAGGGAGTAAAACACCACATCCCCACGGGGAGCCACCCACCAATAAAAGAGAGCCACAGACCTGTACCCCCTGCACATTATCAGAACGCAAAGGGCATGCTGAGAGAAATGAAAGAAGCTGGGGTCATTAGAGACAGCTGTAGCCTCTGGGCAGCCCCCTTGGTTCTGGTAAAAAAGAAAGACGGTACCATGAGAATGTGCGTGGACTATAGACAAATCAATCGTATCACCCATAAAGACGCATACCCGTTACCTAGGATAGAGGAGTCTTTAGCAGTACTAAAATCAGCTAACTTCTTTTCTACTTTGGATCTTACTAGCGGGTACTGACAGGTTCCTGTGGCAGAGGTTGACAAGGAGAAGACCGCCTTCACCACCCCGATGGGATTGAGCGAATTCAAGTGTATGCCATTCGGGCTCTGCTACGCACCCGGGACCTTCCAGAGGCTGATGGAATGCTGTCTAGGGCACCGAAACTTCCAGACGGTCTTACTTTACCTGGACGACGTGATCGTCTATTCGAAGACCTACGAGGACCATCTTAAACACCTGGCAGAGGTGTTCGAAGCCCTGGCAGGCTATGGCATGAAAGTGAAACCCTCTAAGTGCCATCTTTTAAAGCCGAAGGTACAGTACCTGGGACACGTGGTGAGTGCAGAAGGAGTAGCCCCTGACCCCGACAAGGTCACAGTAATCAAGAGCTGGCCAAGCCCCTCAAACATCAAAGAAGTGAGGCAGTTCCTCGGGTTAGTAGGCTACTACTGAAGGTTCATCCCCGGGTTCACAAAGATGGCAGCTCCAATGCAGAACTTCCTGATAGGTCAATCCAAGACCAGAAGTAAAAAGCCACCCTTCAAGTGGGACAAGCCGGAAGAGGAGTCCTTCCGGCAGTTGAAGATGGCCCTCACGGGGGATGAGATCCTGGCCTACCCCGATTATGGCCAGCCTTTCATCCTCCACACAGACGCCAGCAATGTGGGGCTGGGAGCCATACTGTCACAGAACCAGCAGGGCAGAGAAAGGGTGATCGCGCCCGCCTGCCGGAAGCTGTGGCCCACTGAAAGAAACCCGGAGAATTACAGCTCCTTCAAGCTAGAATTCTTGGCAGTGGTGTGGGCCGTCACAGAACGGTTTAAGCATTACCTGGCCTCTGCAAAGTTCACTGTGTACACGGACAACAACCCGCTGACACACCTGGACAATGCGGTGGATGGCCCGGCTATCAAATTATGACTTCACAATCAAATACCGGGCAGGCAGGACCAACGCCAATGCAGACGCCCTATCAAGAATGCCTCATCTACCCGAAGGAGAAGAAGACTAGGAATTGCTGGAGGAAGTAGAGCTCCCTGCGTTCCACCGGTATGGGGCCACTCAGTATTCTCATCGGGTAAGAGACAAATACCTAACCACAATCATGTTCAACCCCTTACCCCACCATGGCTGGGCTGAAATGCAAGATAGTGACCCTGCAGTTCGCCTGGTGAAAGACCTGTTAACCCAGGCAGACGCTAGCCCTGGCCCGGACGCTCCAGAGGAAGCCAAGCCGTTATGGAAGGAGAAAAGCAGGCTATTCCTCTACGAAGGTAAGCTGTGCAGAAGGCTTGTCAACCACCGGACGCACAAGTTGACTTGGCAGGTAGTGGTCCCAAGATGAGATGCAGCAATGGTCCTGGAGGCCTACCATGACAGAGCGGGACACTTCGGGTGGAAGAAACTGGAGTTCCTACTGAGAGAGCGGTTCTACTGGATCGGTATGAGAGGGGCCATAGAGAAGTGGAGCAGCGACTGCGGCCCATGCCACCTCAGAAGGAAGGACCATACCAGCCAGAAGACACCCTTGAGGCCCATCGTCACCAGGCAGCCTCTTGAGCTAGTAGCTCTGGACCATGTGAAGTTGGCTCCAAGCCGGTCCGGCTACATCTATGCCCTCACGATTGTGGACCATTACTCCTGGTTCCCGGTGGTGGTTCCTGTTAAAGACCTGACAGCCCAAACAGCGGCCAGAGCCTTCCAGCAACACTTCTGCCGTCCAAACGGGTATCCGGAACAGGTCTTGACAGATCAAGGTCCAGCATTTGAGGCTGAAGTATTCCAGGAGTTCTGCAACCTCTACGGCTGTAGGAAGATTTGGACAACGCCTTACCACCCGCAAACCAACGGGCTGTGTGAGAAAATGAACAATATCATCATTGATCTCCTCAAGACGTTGCCCCTGGAAGAACGAAGCCTGTGGCCGGAGAAGCTGCCAGACCTGATTGACTTGTACAACCATATCCCGGTGAATGCTACAAATTGCACCCCGGCTTACCTGATGCGCGCAAGACCAGGTAAGCTGCCTATAGACCTGGAGATGGGAGTCCTGACACCCGAGGACACCTCCCCAGACGAGGACTGGGATATGAAACGGCGGCTACAGTACAAGAAGGTACAGGAGAGTGTGGAGAGGAGTCTGGCTCAAGCGAGAGAAAAGCAGGAAAGGCTCTTCAACCAATACGCCCCTGCTGGTCCCCTGGAACCTGGAGAGCAGGTCCTGAAGCGGAAGAGAAGGCTTCACAAGCTGGACGACCAGTGGGAGAGTGACCCGTACACAGTTTTGCAGTCCGACCACAACAACCCGAAGGTATGTGTGATCACCAAGGATGGAGGAGAAACCACTAGCACCGTCTCCAGAGACCACCTAAAACGGTGCCCCGAGCAGCTACAAAGTCCAAGTGAAGATCAAGATGACCTTGAACCCGCAGAGCACAAGGAAGAAATGATCAGCACAGTTCTCGGAGAGTTCCCCCGGACCTGGAGCCTACAGAAGAACAAGAAGAACAAGCAGCCCCAGAGGCAGAAGAACCCTTGCCAGCAGCCCAGGAGAGTCAACCCTCTGCTGACAGTGAGCCTGCCATGCCTGCAGTAAGCCAAAGGACCCGCAGACAGCTGCCTGCCCTGCCTGTAAACCCAGCTAGTAGCTGTACCCTTAATACTTGTGGGGAAAGCCAGGTTAGACCACCACCAGACAGTGGGTTACGGAGGTCAACCCGGAGCACTAGGGGTCAAATACCAGCTCGCTGGAAGACCTAAAATGCACAGTGTAAATATTTAATGTTTTATGTTTGTACCCTGGCTATTAATACTGTTTTCCCAGTATGGACTAACAGGTTATGAACTTTGAGTAACCGGGACTTCCTTGTAAATATGTTCGGAGCCTAACCAAAGGAATGAATAAAGACTGTCAAGGACTCGGGCAAGGACAGACCCCCACCAGGAACGACTCAGAGTCTTTGCAGTGCAGTTCAGGGTGTTCACTGATGATGATAAGGCAGACCCTCCCGGGAGTACTGGCTAGCATAAGGGGCCTGGTCAGTCTGTGAACAAACAGGAGTTCCCCTGGCCAGGTGGAGTTGTAGGCCTCCCCATCTGTCTGCACTCTTCCTGGCTACCTTGCTGTAAGCGAGTGGAAGTAGCCCACGTCCCTGAGTATACCGTGTGGTGCTCAACCGTATGGCTGGTGACTTGGGGCCTTCTGATAGCCTCCACTCCTCGATGGCGGTGCTGGTCCCTTGCTTGTGACTGATCCTCCGGGCTTCTATGGCCAGAGGACCTGGAATCCCCTGCCGGCTGGTTTCTGCTGCTGGACTTAGAGATCCCCACAGCCTCAGACTCCGTTGTCCGGTCGTAGTGTCTTCAGCCAGGACGAGCAATATCTGCTTCCAGTCCCTGGCACTCAGCTCCTGCTCCTACAGAGCTCCTAGCTGTTGCTTTCCCTGTGTCTGGAACTTCACTCTCTCTCTACTCTCTAGCTTCACTTTCTCTCCCTTCTCTCTGCTCTAATCCCGCCCCAGATCCAGTTTATATAGGGCAGGTTCCTCCCCTATCTGGTCTGGGACAGGAGGTGTTGCATGTTCAAGGCTCCTGACCAGGAAACTCCCACTTGCTCTCAGACGTGATACTTCTATCACTGTGGCAACCAGACCCCTGGGGTGCCACATTCCCCCCTAGTGAATTTTAGTACTCCGGGACTAAATACATTTTTGAAACATAGTATAACAGGGTATGAACAATAATACAACAACATATGTACAAGAAGTTTAGTCTTTAGAGGTCACGGCGCGTCCGTGACCGGGTGTCCATGTCACCCAATGAGGTGAAGTCTTGACTTGTGCGGGGACCTGTCTAAAGCAAACCCCAAATGTTGGCCCTTGGCGTGGCTGCAAGGCAAAGCGAACTACTTTGGACCTCACGGGGCCACGCCAGACAGGTTTTTCTTCTGTGGCCATCTTCACAAGAGGCTCCAAGTGCAACTATTTACAATGTAGTTCCGGTTATTCAGCGTCCATAACCTGACAGTCCAAATAAACCTGCTGGGTAACTAGAGGAACATAATTAATAAACAGGCAACAAAAACATACACCAATTTCAGCATTTGCAATTTACAGGTTAATCCACATTCTAGATTCTCCAGCGAGCGGGCATCTGTCCTCTAGTGCTCCTGGTGGACCTACGTAACCCAATATCTGGCTCTGCACTACAGGGTGATGGAGGTGTTGCGGGTAGGCCTGGCAGCTTCCTGCATACTCTTTGGCTTACTAGGGGCACGACAGGCTCACTACTAGCAGAGGGTTGATTCTCCTGGGCTGCTGGTATGGATCCTTCTGCCTCCTGGGCCGGCTGCTCTTCCGACACTCCCTGTTCTTCTGTAGGCCCTTTAGGGGCTGGCTGGAGAAAGGTGAGGACGGGTACCACGACTGCGTTGTTGATTTGAGTCCAGGACCGGGGAAAGTCTCCGAGTACGGTGCTGATCATTTCTTCCCTTTCCTCTGCGGGTTGAGGGTTCTCTTGATCTTCGTCAGTGCTTTGCAGCTGCTCGGGACACTTTTTCAGGTGGTCTCTGGAGACAATGGCTGTGGTTTCTCCTCCATCTTACTGATTATACAGACTTTTGGATTCTCATGGCGTGAAGGCAGTACGGTGTACGGGTATTTCTCCCACTGGTCATCCAACTTATGGAGCCGCCTCTTTCTCTTCAAGACCTGCTCTCCAGGTACCAGGGGAACAGCGGGAGCATGCTGGTTATAAGACTTCTCTTGCCTTTCTCTTGCTTGAGACAGACTTCGCTCGACGCTCTCTTGTACTTTCCGGTACTGCTGCTGCCATTCGGTATCCCTGTCAGCCTCTGGTGAGGTGTCCTCAGGTGTCAGGACTCCCATATCCAGGTCAATAGGCAGCTTACCAGGTCTTGCTCTCATTGGGTAAGCCGGGGTACAGTTGGTGGAACTTACCGGGATGTGGTTATACAGGTCCACCAGATCAGGCAGTTTCTCAGGCCACAGATTACGTTCTTCCAGGGGTAACGTTTTTAGCAAGTCTATCACCACCTGGTTCATTTTTTCACATAGTCCGTTGGTCTGAGGGTGATAGGGCGTTGTTCTTATCTTCCTGCAGCCATACAGGTTGCAGAACTCCTGGAAGACCTCCGCTTCGAAGGCTGGTCCTTGGACCGTCAACACTTGCTCCGGATACCCGTGTGGATGGCAGAAGTGCAGCTGGAAGGCTCTGGCTGCTGTTTGAGCTGTCAAGTCTTTGACAGGGACCACCACCAGGAACCGGGAGTAGTGATCTATGATGGTGAGGGCGTAGATATACCCGGACCTGCTCGGAGCCAGTTTCACATGGTCCAGAGCTACCAGCTCCCGTGGCTGCCTGGTGATGATGGGCTGCAGAGGAGTCTTCTGGCTGGCACGGTCCTTCCTTTATAGGTTGCACGGGCCACAGTCTTTGCACCATCTCTCGATGGCTCCTCTCATGCCTACCCAGAAGAACCGTCCACGCAACAGGAACTCCAGCTTCTTCCATCCGAAGTGCCCTGCTCCATCGTGGTATGCCTCCAGAACCATAGCCGCGTCTCGTCTCGGGACCACTACCTGCCAGGTCAGCAGGTAGTGGTCAGCTTCTCTTTGTAAAGAAACAGCTTACTTTTCTCTTTCCACAGTTGCTTGGTCTCCTCCGGAGCATCTGGGTCAAGGCGGGCATCAGCCTGTGTCAGCATTTCCTTCACCAGACGGACTGCGGGGTCACTGTCTTGCGTCTCCGCCCAGCTGTAGTGGGGTAAGGGATTGAATGTAGCAGAGTGCCTTTCCTTACGCGGTGGGAATACTGGGTAATCCCATGAAGGTGGAACGCAAGGAGTTTGATCTCTTCTAGTTCTTCTGGATCTTCTCCTCCGTCCAGTAAGTTTGGCATTCTGGACAGGGCATCCGCGTTGGCATTTGAGCGTCCCGCCCGGTATTTGATGGTAAATTCATAGTTGGACAGGCGGGCCATCCATCTCTGCTCCCGGGCACCCACTTTTGCAGTGTCCAGGTGTGTCAACGGGTTGTTATCTGTGTACACGGTGAACTTGGAAGAGGCAAGGTAATGCTTGAAACGTTCGGTCACTGCCCACACCACTGCCAGGAACTCTAACTTGAAGGAGCTATAATTCTCAGGGTTCCTTTCTGTGGGCCGTAGTTTCCGGCTGACGTAAGCGATTACCCGTTCTCTCCCCTGCTGGATCTGGGACAGTAGGGCTCCTAGCCCGATGTTGCTTGCATCCGTGTGGAGGATAAAGGGCTGGCCGTACTCAGGGTACACCAGGATTTCATCCCCCGTGAGGGCCATCTTCAGCTGGCGGAAGGACTCCTCTTCCAGCTTTTCCCACCTGAAGGGTGGCTTCTGGTTTTTGGCCTTCCTGGACTGGCCTATCAGGAGGTCCTGCATTGAAGCTGCCATTCTGGTGAAACCGGGAATGAATCTTCTGTAGTAGCCTACCAACCCGAGGAACTGCCGCACTTCCTTTACGCTGGAGGGGCTTGGCCAGTCCTTAATAACGGTGATCTTATCGGGGTCGGGAGCCACTCCGTCAGCACTCACCACGTGTCCCAGGTACTGTACTTTTGGTTTCAGTAGATGACACTTGGAGGGTTTCACCTTTAGGACGTAGCTTGCCAGGGCGTCAAACACTTCTGCCAGGTGTTTCAGATGGTCCTCGTAGGTCTTGGAATAAATGATGACATCGTCCAGGTATAACAGGACCGTAATTCCGGTGTCCCAGACAGCATTCCATCAACCGCTGGAAGGTTCCTGGTGCGTTGCAGAGCCCGAACGGCATACAGTTGAATTCGCTGAGACCCATCGGGGTGGTGAACGCAGTCTTCTCCTTGTCCGCCTCTGCTACAGGAACCTGCCAGTACCCGCTAGTAAGATCCAAAGTGGAGAAGAAGTTAGCAGATTTTAATGCAGCTAAAGATTCTTCTATCCTAGGTAACGGGTACGCATCTTTGTGTGTGATTCGGTTGACCTTTCTGTAGTCTACACACATTCTCATGGTGTTGTCTTTCTTTTTCACTAGAACTAGTGGAGCTGCCCAGGGGCTACAGCTGTCCCTGATTACCCCAGCCTCCTTTATGTCTCGCAACATCCCCTTTGCATGCTGATAGTGTGCAGGGGGTACAGTTCGGTATCTTTCCTTTATGGGTGGATGGTCTCCTTTGGGGATGTGATGTTCTACCCCCTTTACTCGCCCGAAGTCTAGCGGGTGTTTACTAAAGACTAGTGTTGAGCCACCCCCGTAGTGTTCGAGTTCGGTTCGGTTCGTCGAACACCCGTGTGTTCGCCGAACTGTTCGTCGAACTGTTCGTCGAACACCTTCGAACACCGTTAAAACCAATGGCAGGCAAACAAAAACACATAGAAACACATAGAAAACACCTTCAAAGGTGTCCAAAAGCTGACAAACTGCTCAGAAGACACAACTGACACATGGAAAAGTGACAAGTACATATAGTCATGCGAAAAGAAAAGAGGTGGAGGAGTAAAAGGAGGGGGAGACACAGATATAGGCATGTCATGCCCTTCTAAAATCCAAAAAGTGCAGTCCGCTCCTGCCCGTGCCACCTCCGTGTCACCGGGTTTGTGCCAGAGCCGCGGTGAACCCTGACGGCCAGCCCCCCTCTCCCAATACTGGTGCCTGTCCGCTGGTGGGTCGAGCGAGCCCCCCTGTGGTGGAGGCAGCTCTAAGCTTTTTAATTTAAATTGTCTCTCTAATTTGAATGAATACACTTTAAATCCATTTACAAGGATCTATTGGAGGGCAAGTCTCATGCCAGCAGCTGCGTAATTCCAGCTCCAGTAGCGTCCACTAAAGCTGCTGCAGTTAAAAAGCTTTTATAAGGATCGAGCTCGGCTGTCCACCGCAAGGCATCCTACTGCCAGTCCCAGCCCCTATGCCTTGGGGTGCCTCCTGATGCTCTTCACTGAGTATCCCGTGGCCACGAAGCATTTCCTTTGAAAAAATTAAGTGTCCAAACTACAGGTGGTGTAGCTTGCTTAACAGCCGGGATAATCCGCTGACTAGCAGACACTGCTACTAGGCACAAAGTATTTCCTGGGCTAGATGCAGTTAAAAATTTGTAATTAGATACTCTCGTTGGATGCTGAGAAAGCATTCCATAGAGTCTCCTGGCACGCCATATATGATTCTCTTAAAAAGCTTGGGGTAGGGGTCTAGGGGACCCTTTTATAGCCAAAATCACGGCCCTGTATCACAATACGTCACCTAGGCTGAAGATAAATGGAACTGTAGCACCCTGAGGGCTCGGTTGCTACAGAGGTATTGCACCTCACCCAGAGGTGTGATATCTCACTCTCAGGTAAGGATGGAGTGTGGATCAGGACCCGACACCTGCATGCATTACACCACATTGCCGTGGGGCAGGGCGACCAATATGCCTCTGAGATGGGCATGACAGTCCCTGTCCCTGGCTGGAGTAGGGGGAGGGAATACTGAGGAAGGGGAAGCCTGTAGTGCAGGAGCAGGGAGGAAGCAGTTCCTGGGTGCATTGAGAAGGGAGTATAAAAGGTGGGCACCATCTTAGTTCAGTGCAGAGAAGTCTGAGCAGAAGTGGCAGGGAGCAGGGGCTCTGCATGAGCTCTGCTCCGGAGGCGGGCCTAGTAACAGAGGCCCAGGCCTGGAAGAGGGAGAAGGAAGGAAGAGGAGCGGAGAAGGCTCCAGGAATGAGGAATGAAGGGATCCCAGGGGTGCGGACGAGTGAGTCGCCACCGCACGCCCGAATCCACCTGCGTGGAGGGGTCAGGCCAAAGGGGGAGACCGGTCCCCGAAACTAGTGGAGGCAGGAAACGACCCTCAGCTAGAAACCGGAGGCTGTGACATTGTATGTGGCGCAGCCCCTCGCTACACCCGCTAGGAAGGCACCACAAAGGGTCAGGGAAACTGGCGCCAAGTTTACCAAGAGGAGGCCCGAGGCAGCCGGACAGAAGGGTTGGTAAGAAAGGCCAGACAAAGGACACACAAAGGGGGTCCTGTGAAGCGCTCCAAAGTTATCTGGGAGTTGTCTGAGCCCCTCACCTGGTGAGCACAATACGACGTGGGCAGCAATTACCTGCAGACGTGGTCTGGATAATAAGAACTGTGAGTAAAGGCCCTGGACTGCATCACTGACTCCGTGTCGTTACTGCAGCTGCCCTGCACCATCACCCCCATCCTCCGCATACACTGCCCTGAGGCTATACTCCTCCCGTGGGGAGTTATGCTACGCTCTGCTGCACCCACAACACCAGCCTCAGCGGTCTGCCCTGCAGCGGCGGTTCACTCTGACCGCAATCCACGGGTGGCGTAATCGGACATTTAAACATCAAAACCACATAAATAGTTCCGCCACTGGTTTGACCACCCTGAGCCACGGAACCGGGTCGCCGCCACGAAGACTACAACCACCAGCATCCACCAAAAAGGGTCCGGCTCCGGGTGTCCCAAGGCCCAGGGGGTGCATCAGAACATTTTCATCACCTTTCACAATCACCAATGGGACAAGGCAGGGATGTCCTCTGTCCCCTCTCTTATACATCCTAGTGATGGAGCACCTGCTCTCATCAATTCGCCATAACCCCAATATTAGGTGGATTGAGGTGGCAGGCACCGAGTACAAGTGCTCTCTATTTGCTGATGATGTCCTAGTATATATCACTCAATCACATATATCCATCCATGCTGTTATGGCTGAAATAGATCACTTTGTTACATGGTCAAATTTTAAAATCAATGCAGCGAAGTCTGAGGCCCTCGATGTCTCCCTCCCCAAATCCATATAGGATTCCATCCAGTCCAACTTTCCCTTTGCCTGGCCCTCACAGGGTATCAAATACTTAGGAATTCCTATTCATAGAGACCTCTCCCATCTATGTTATCTTAATTTTGGGTCCTTTATTGAACAACTCCATACAGACCACAGTTGGCAAGTTAGAACTGTAAGATTCACTACGTGAACCACTGGTGTTTTGTGGAAAAGCACATGTACACTGTGTTCCAAATTATTATGCAAAAAGTGTTTAGGAGTGATAAGGGAAGAATTTGTTTGTTTGTCAGTTAAACTCATTGATGGTGATGTGTGTCAGGGCTCTTTACATCACTGTAAGCAATTGCAGACACCTGTGCTAATTAGTTTGGCAGGTGTGTCCAATGAAAGGCAAGACTACTTAAGAAGGCTGTCTCACATTATTAAGCAGCCTACATTTTCTGCCAAAATGGGAAAGAAAAAGGATGTGTCGGCTGCTGAGAAGCAACAAATTGTGGAGTGTTTAGGTCAAGGCATGACTACAATCAACATTGTGCGATGATCAGGATGAAGTGTCTTGGCAATCAAGAAGTATGTAGCTGATTCACAGTACACACGTGTGCGTGCTGATAAGGGCAAATTGAGGACTCTTTCCTACAGGCAATTACGTCAGGTTAAAAGAGCAGCGGCAAAAAAGCCTTGTCATAGCAGCAGACAAGTTTTTGAAGCTGCTGGTGCCTCCAAGGTCCCCCGAACAACAAGATGCAGGGTCCTTCAGAGGTTTGCAGCTGTGCATACGCCATCCTGTCGACCTCCTCTATCCACTTCACACAAGCAGAAACGGCTCCAGTGGGCTAAACATTACATGAAGACTGATTTCAAAACTGTTTTGTTCACGGATGAGTGCCGTGCAGCGCTCGATGGTCCAGATGGATGGAGTGGAGGATGGCTGGTTGATGGACACCCCACGCAAACACGGCTACAGCGCCAACAAGGAGGAGGTGGAGTAATGTTTTGGGCTGGAATCATGGGGAGAGAGATTGTCGGCCCCTTTAGGATCCCTGAAGGCGCTAAAGATGAACTCCATAATGTATGTGGATTTTCTCAAACAGCACTTCCTGCCATGGTTCAAGAAGAAGAGCCGTGTATTTCACAGCAAGATCATTTTTTTTCATGATAATGCACCATCTCATGCTGCACATAAAACATCTGCATCTCTGGCTGATATGGGCATAAAAGGGGACAAACTTATGGTGTGACCCCCATGCTCCCCTGACCTCTACCCCATTCAGAACCTCTGGAGCATCATCAAAAGGAGTGTCTATGATGGCGGGAGGCAGTTCACATCTAAGAAACAGCTCTGGGAGGGTATTCTGTCCTCATGCAAAACAATTGAAGCAGAAACCATCCAAAACCTGACAAATTCAATGGACGAGAGAGTTCAGAAGCTCCTTTCGAACAAGGGGTCCTATGTGAAAATGTAACATCACCTAGAATAAAGTTTTGAGTTGAAAACTGTTTGATTTCAGTTTCTAATAACCTGCTAATGCTTATAATTTCAAAAATGACAATTTTTTTGGTCTTTATTAAAATGAAAAGGTTGATCGAAAAGTTTGGGGGATCTAAGAGTGTGGCAACCCAGTAGTCATGATTACTTCGAATTCTGACAATATGAGGGTCATGTTGCAGGTAGTGCAGCAAGAAGGCACTTATGTGTCTTGCGCATCTCGGAGCCCCAAAATTATTTTCCGGGCTAGATGCAGCTAAAAATTATTATTAATTTTAAATCTGGTGGAGCTTAGTATAGATGGCCTAATAGGATCAGTGCTGCACACTGCTACAAAGCCCAAATTATTTTCCAGCCAAGATACAGATAAACATGATTAGTAATTTTAAATCTGGTGGAGCTTATTATAGATGGCCTAATAGAATCAGTGCTGCACACTGCTACAAAGCCCAAATTATTTTCCAGCCAAGATACAGATAAACATGATTAGTAATTTGAAAGCTTAAAATGGTTGGTAGGGTGATTTTAACCAATCATCAAGCTTTTACTATCCCCAGGATAACACAGGGGTAGAAAAGTCGTTTCGGATCCATGATTTGTTCATCTTTATGAACGTGAGTCTGTCTACATTATCAGTGGAGAGCCGCGTGCGCTTATCTGTCAGCACACCACCAGCAGCGCTGAACACACGTTCAGACAGAACGCTGGCTGCGGGGCATGACAAGATCTCCAAGGCGTAAGTGGCTAGCTCCGGACATTTATCCAGATTGGAAGCGCAAAAAGAGCAAGGGTCCAGTGACACAGTCATGGCTTCAATGTTTACTTGGAGATACTCCTGTACCATCGTCTCTAGGCGTTGACTATGTGTCAGACTTCTTGTCTCCTGTGGCCTTGCAAAGGATGGGCTAAAAAAGTGGTGAAATGATTCCGCAAAATTGATGTTACCAGCAGATACTGTGGTTCTGTTACGGTTTGAGTGCTGAACACTTGACGGTCCCACGGTTGGCAAGTTGGAACTGTGAGATTCACTACGTGCACCACTGGTGTTTTGTGGAAAAGCACATGTAAGATTCTGCAACAGTCTCTGCTGATACTCCTGCATGCGTGCATCCCTTTCTATGGCAGGAATAATTTCGGCAAATTTACTTTTGTACCGGGGATCTAACAGTGTGGCAACCCAGTAGTCAGGATTATTTCTAATTCTCACAATTCGAGGGTCATGTTGCAGGTAGTGCAGCAAGAAGGCACTCATGTGTGTTGCGCATCCAGGAGCACCAAGTCCCTGTTGTGTTGGTGGCGAGGTAACAATCATGCTTCCTTCCTCTGTCCTCTCCCCCCAACCTCGCACAACAGAAATGTGATCAAGGTCTCCCTCATCTGATGAGTCTTCCATCAGTTCCTCCTTCACTTCTTCCTGGGCTCCTGCACCTTCCTCACTAGTTTGGCTGCTACCATGCGCCCTGGTAAAACCATCTCCCCCACCCTCACATGCCTGCCGCCTTGGTGCTGCCGACCGTCTGGACCTTGCAGATGTTAGCCCTTCCGCATACAACTCCTCCTCCTCTACTTCCTCCACCTCCTCTTGTGCCACCACCTGACTCCGAATTCTGTTTAACATGTGCTCCAGCATGTAAATCACCGGAATAGTCATGCTGATAATGGCATCGTCAGCACTAAACATCTTCGTCGCCATTTCAAAACTGTGCAGAAGGGTGCATAGGTCCCTGATCTGAGACCACTCCTCCAGCGTGATTTGCCCCACCTCTGGATCTCGTTGGCCCAGGCTATACGTCAGAACGTATTGCACCAGGGCTTATCGGTGCTGCCACAGTCGCTGCAACATGTGCAGAGTTGAATTCCACCGGGTAGGCACATCGCATTTTAGCCGGTGAAGTGGCAGCCCAACGACTTCTGTAGAGATGTAAGTAGCTGAGCTGCGGGATGCGAACGGCGGAAGTGAGCACACAGCGACCGTGCCCTCTGCAGAAGGCCATCTAGTCTGGGATAGTGGGATAAAAATTGCTGGACAACCAGGTTCAACACATGAGCCATACAAGGCACGTGTGTGACATTGCCCTGGCGAAGGGCCGCACCCAGGTTTGCAGCATTGTCGCACACGGCCTTCCCTGGTTTCAGGTCCAGTGGAGACAACCATTCATGAAATTGGTTCTCCAGAGCTGACCACAACTCCTCAGCTGTGTGACTCACATTTCCCAGACATTTCAAAGTAAAAACCGCCTGATGACGTTGAGCCCTACTGCCAACATAGTAAGTTGGTGTGCAGGATCCCTTCTGCGCAGTTAGAAAGCTTGTGGCATGACCAGACAGGCTTTGGGTGCAGGTGGAAGACCGAGAGGAGGTTGAGGAGGCAGAAGCAGTGGAGGAACTTTGACATAAAGAGGATTGACGCACAACTCGTGGGGACGGCAAGACTTGGACAGCAGCCCCTTGTCCTGCTGTCACCATAGTTACCCAGTGCCCAGTCAGCGACATGTAACGCCCCTGTCCATGCCTACTCGTCCAAGTGTCTGTGGTGAAATGCACCCTGTCACACACAGAGTTTCTCAAAGAAGCGGTGATGTTGTGTGCAACATGCTGGTGAAGCGCAGGCACACCTTTCTTTGAGAAGTAGTGCCGACTGGGCATCTGGTACTGGGGCACTGCGACGGACATAAGGTCTCGAAAATCCTCTGTGTCCACCAGGCAGAAAGGCAGCATTTCTGTAGCCAAGAGCTTGCAGATGGTGAAATTCAACCTCTTAGCTTTCTCATGGCTAAGAGGAAATGGTCTTTTCCTTGTCCACATCTGAGGGACCGAGGGCTGGCTATTGTTCTTAGACGGGGTTGATAAGGGTGTCCCCGGCAAACTGCCGGTCTGTGAGGAAGATGCAGGCGGACATGTTAGGTTGCCTTGATCCAAAGGTGGTGCTATCGATGTCGGGCAGCGCTCAACACCAGCTGGTGTTACCACCTCCAAAGAAAATGATGACCTGCCAATCACGCTGGCTGTTGTGGGTAAAGAGGTGGCAGGTCTGCGCCCCAAAACAGGTGTGACTGCTGTCCCCCCAGTCACAGAGGATGAAGAGGTCGCGGATGCACAATATATGGCAGACGGTGGTTGGCCCGGCCGGCTAGGCCGCATTGTAGCACACTGAGCTTCCCACTGCAACTTATGCTTCATGTCCATGTGCCGGTTCATGCATGAAGTACTCAAACTATGTATTTTTTGGCCTCTACTTAGCTTTTGCTGACAAATGTTACAGATAACACGAGTTGGGTCATCTTTATCGATCTGAAAAAATGCCCAGGCTATGCAAGGCTTAGCACCCATGCGACCTGAAGAGCCACCACGACTTGTGGTGAGAGGCAGAGTTGTGTTTGAGGATGCAGTTGTTGACGTGCTTCCAGTACTACGTCTCTGTCCAGGAAGGCGCAACCTGACCTCGTCGTCACTAGCATCCTCCTCCACCTCCTCTGCTGACCTCATCTCTTGGCTGACTGTGGGTTGACAGTAAGTGGGATCTCCAACCTCATCATCATCACCCTGTGCGTTATCACACCCGTCGTCCTAAGAGCCAACCTGTTCCTGCCCTGACAAAAAACTAAAATTGTCGCTCCAATCAGGTATTTGAGTCTCATCATCGTCTTCCTCATTGTCTCCACCAACAGGAGTTACAGTTTGGGAATGAGGGTCTACATTATGGTCAGAACCTTCTGCGTCTGGTCCTGGATCCGACTCATAAAGATTCTGGGCATCAGTGCAGATCATTTCCTCGTCTGGATTCACAGAAGCGCTGGAGTCGACCTCTGATTCCCAGGCTATAGTATGAGTAAACAGCTCTGCAGACTCAACCATCTGTTCTACCTCATACTCAGACGGGCAGCTGGAGATTTGGGAGCTGTGAGGAAGCAAGTGCGATTTGGGTGACACCTTTGAGGACTGGAGTATTTGTGATGTTGAAGTTGATGTGGAGGAGAGCCCACTTAAAGGAGCACTTGATATCCGTTGAAGCACCTGCTGTTTTTGTGCCTCATCTGGAATTTGTAGCGATTGGCGTGGCCGTAAGAAAGGGATCTTATCACATTGTCCGCTAAAAGAAGTAGACATTTTAGTTTGGCTGGAAGATGGTCTTTCTTCTGCAGATGTTACTGTTGCTTTAACATCTACCCCACGGACACAAACTTTTTTCCCCTTCCCAACACGCCTATTCCCCTTTCCACCAGCAGCAGGCCTTTTTCCACTCATTTTGGTGGTTAACTAATTCACAACTCTGGAGTTGTTTGCACAAAAAAACAATGGATGGGAACCGAGCAGAGCTGAGTGGCCAAACTGTGGTATTAGGCCAAAACTATTGGCTGGGTTAGATGCAGAAAAAAATTATATTCGATTTGCAACCTGATGGAGGTCAGTATAGATGGACAAATAGAACAAGTCCCACACACAGCTAGAAGCCCAAATATTTTTTCAGAGGTAGATGCAGATAAAAATTATTTTTAATTTGCAACCTGATGGAGGTCAGTATAGATGGACTAATAGAGAAAGTCCCACACACTGCTAGGAGGCCAAATATTTTTTCAGAGCTAGATGCAGATAAAAAATATTTTTAATTTGCAACCTGATGGAGGTCAGTATAGATGGACTAATAGAGAAAGTCCCACACACTGCTAGAAGCCCAAATATTTTTTCAGAGGTAGATGCAGAAAAAAATTATATTCAGTTTGCAACCTGATGGAGGTCTGTATAGATGGATTAATAGAACAAGTCCCACACACAGCTAGAAGCCCAATATTTTTTCAGAGGTAGATGCAGAAAAAAAATTATTTTTAATTTGCAACCTGATTGAGGTCAGTATAGATGGACTAATAGAGAAAGTCCCACACACTGCTAGAAGGCCAAATATTTTTGCAGAGCTAGATGCAGAAAAAAATTATATTCAGTTTGCAACCTGATGGAGGTCAGTATAGATGGACTAATAGAACAAGTCCCACACACAGCTAGAAGCCCAAATATTTTTTCAGAGGTAGATGCAGATAAAAATTATTTTTAATTTGCAACCTGATGGAGGTCAGTATAGATGGACTAGTAGAGAAAGTCCCACACACTGCTAGAAGGCCAAATATTTTTTCAGAGCTAGATGCAGAAAAAAATTATATTCAGTTTGCAACCTGATGGAGGTCAGTATAGATGGACTAATAGAACAAGTCCCACACACTGCTAGAAGCCCAAATATTTTTTCAGAGCTAGATGCAGAAAAAATTATATTCAATTTGCAACCTGATGGAAGTCAGTATAGATGGTCTAATAGAATGATGCTATGCCCAAAAGATTTTACTTCACTAGGTGCAGTAAAAAATTGGTATTCTATACACAGGTGGTATATCTTGCAACACAGATAGGCTACTCCACTGACTAACACACTCTGCAATAGGCCAAAAGGGATTAGCTTTGCTAGATTCAGCCAAATGCTGTGAAAAAAACTTGCACAGCACTGGCACAGACCTGCCTGGCAAAAACTGATAGGAACTGATGTAACCTAGTCCTGAAAAGGACTGCAATTACAATTAGTCTTTACTCCCACAATCTATCTATTTAAGAGCACAGACCTGCCTGATAAAAGTCGTAGGAAATGCTGTAACCTAGTCCTTAAAAGGACTGCAATCACAACTATTCCCTACTCCCAAGCTATCTGTAGATTTGTGCGAAAATTGGCTTGAAATTAACAAGGTATAGCGCACACAGCAACAGCGGTGCCGTCTAACACGCAGCTGCAGCAGTGAGAAAATGGTGGCGACGGGGAAAATGGCTTGGTCTTATAGGGCAAGGACATGTGACATACACTGCCAATGACACATGCCCTTGCTTGTGTGAAAAACAGCAGTTCGCTCCGTGTGTGCGCTGCTGATAGGCTGACAGATTGCACCTCCCCACTGCAAATGCGGGAAAGAGAAAAAAAAATGGAGATCTTCATTATTCCTGCAGAGATCCATCCCCTGCCCCTCCCCCCACCCCGCTGTACACTCAAACTGCGTATTAACATTAATTTTCATCATTACTGAGAAAAAATCCAGTTATGATTTTGGTGCACGAACAGTTATCGAACATAACCTCGAACAGCCGAATTTTTCTCAAATCGTTCGTGTTCGCCGAACGGCTCGAACACCGCCCAAAACAGCTCGAATTTGAGATTGGCGAACAGTTCGAGTAGAACAACGCTCATCTCTACTAAAGACTCTTTCGTACTCCTGAACCACCCGGTAGACTCCCTGTTTTTGGTGTGAGGGAGTGGAGTCAGTACCCAAATGCAGCTGCTGACACCAGTCTTCCATTTGTTTCTTAGAGCCGTTACCTTCCTCTGGTTGAGACGGAGGCAAGGGTTCTACGGCCTTTACAGAATTTTGGTTTATGGTGAACAACTTGGCTAGCGTGGCATACCGGGGCAGATATACTTCTCTCTCCCCGATATTTATGATGCGGACGGGCACCCTCCCATGGCGTACGTCGACCACCCCTCGTGCTGTCAAAATGGTGGGCCTACTGTCCGAGTAGAGGGGTTTGACCATTGCTTGGTAGTCTCTACCTCTTAGACCAATAGCTGCCCGGCACCATATCATCATCTAATTTTTCGGGGGCATGGCAATAGGGAACGGGTCACACATTCTCACGCTACCAATCTCACCACCAGATAGTTCCACCTGTTGCCGTTTCATCAGCGCCCGGATCTCCTTTTGTAGGACACGCTGCTGGCTGGAACTGGCGTTCATGGCAACCTGCTGTAAAATGAGAATTATCTCTGCAAGACAATTTTCAATCACGTTAGTACCCAAGGTTATTTAGGGTGACTCTCACGACGGTCAATGTCCACGATAATCAGTCCTTGTGCCGCCAGTTCAACTTTACTGATTTTAATGGTCACCTCTTTGAATCCCACCTGCGGCACTGGCTGACCATTGCTGGCGATGATACTCAGGTCGTCATCTGGGTAGCGGGTTATGTCCGAGTCATTCCAGTACCGCTTAAAGAGCACATAAGGGATGGTAGTCACCTGTGACCCGGTGTCTAGTAGGGCACTCATAGGAATGCCATCCAGTACCACAGGCAAAACTGGACATCCCCCTACGTATTTATCACGCCAGTTCGATGGGCCTGATGATCTTATGCCTGGGGGTTGGCCCTCTGCCCCAGGTTGTGCCCATTTAAATGACAGTACCTTGCCATATGTCCGGGTTGATTGCAGCGGCGGCAGATGGGTTGTCCGTCCTCATTGTATCGGTCGCTGGGTCTTCCTCTGGACGATGGGATCCTCCTCTGTCGGCGCCATGGGACGTCCTCTGGTCCAGATGCCAGCTGGATCTTTCCTGGAGGAGAGACCTGTAAAGACTGCACAGTTCTGGTTAGCGCGGTAACGCTTTTGGTTAGCTCTTGGACCTTCCACAGGCCCTGCAGACAAGGGCGCCGCCTCCTTGGGATAAGTGATAGCGGGGCGCCTGTGGGTTACAGTGCCACCCGGTGCCGGTTCTCAGAGCACCCGGATGGCTCTGTCCTTGAACTGTGCAAAATCTAAATCAGGGTCCTGTAGGGCCATTGCCCGCAACTGGGTTCGGTGGGCATTGGACAGTAGACCCTCTATGAATTGTTCAGTCAACAGCTTATCTTCATTCCGCATGCTGTCAGGGTGTGCCTGCTTAATGGCTCTCAGGGCCTCCTGCAAGTTCAAAGCATAATCCCTTATACTTTCCTGTGCCCGTTGCTTGCACCCGTAAAATCTTAGTTTAATCTCTGCTGAGGTGCGGGTATCGAAAGTGTCCTTTAGACGGGCCAGTATTTCTCTGACAGTCCCCTTCTCCCGTGGTGGCAGGACTTTACCTCCCTTTGGGCTGCTCCGATTAACTGGCCCACCAAGATGCTCACTTTTTGTTCTTCTGTCAGGGGATATACTTGGAAGAGGCTGTTTAGTCTTTCCTTAAAGTCACTTAGGGTGTGTGACTCCCCTGATTACTGGGGTAGCCATGCCGCTCCGGGGATATATGGCATCGTGAATGTCATCACTGCGGCAGCAGCCGCGCTGGCGGTGGTATCTTCCGCCCCCCCAGTTAACCGTGGTCTACCTTTTGTTGCTCTTCCTCCGTAGGCCGCGGCTCCGCAAGCGATCGTCGGGGTTGAGGACCTTGCGTAGCGTGCTGATGACGTCGGCGTCCGCTGGGCTCCTTCCAGGACCTTGCGCAGCGTCAGGACGTAGGGCGGGGCTTCAGCTCTCGCGCGTTTTCGGCGTCCACGCCCCTCTTCTTCCCGCGCGGCGTCCCGAAAATGGCGCCCAATGGCGGGAAAACGACTGCGGATGGCGGGAAAACGGCTGCGGATGGCGGGAAACTTCACCACGGCAGGTATGACAGTCTTTTGAAGGCATTCAGTACCCGGTGGTTGCGGGCACGTGATCCTGCCGACTATGCCAAAGTTGACGCGCCCCCTGGGCCATGTGTGCACGCGTGTGGGTTACCCGGAGCCGGGTCTCTGGGGGTTGTAGTCTCCGTGGAGGCGACCCGGTCCCGTGGCTCAGGGTGGTCAAACTAGTGGCAGTCTTTTATATGTTTTAGGTTAATGTCCGACTACACCACCCGTGGATTGCGGTCAGGGTGTACCGCCGCTGCGAGGCAGACCGCTGAGGCTGGTGTTGTGTGCGCAGCAGAGGATGGGACAACTCCCCATGGGAGGAGTATAGCCTCAGGGCAGTGAGTGTGAATGATGGGAGTGATGGTGCACGGGTGAAGCAGGAACGACTCAGAGTCTTTGCAGTGCAGTTCAGGGTCTTTACTGATGATGATAAGGCAGACCCTCCCGGGAGTACTGGCTAGCATAAGGGGCCTGGTCAGTCTGTGAACAAACAGGAGTTCCCCTGGCCAGGTGGAGTTGTAGGCCTCCCCGTCTGTCTTCACTCTTCCTGGCTACCTTGCTGTAAGCGAGTGGAAGTAGCCCACGTCCCTGAGTATACCGTGTGGTGCTCACCCATATGGCTGGTGACTTGGGGCCTTCTGATAGCCTCCACTCCTCGATGGTGGTGCTGGTCCCTTGCTTGTGACTGAGCCTCCAGGCTTCTATAGCCAGAGGACCTGGAATCCCCTGCCGGCTGGTTTCTGCTGCTGGACTTAGAGATCCCCACAGCCTCGGACTCCATTGTCCGGTCGTAGTGTCTTCAGCCAGGATGAGCAATATCTGCTTCCAGTCCCTGGCACTCAGCTCCTGCTCCTACAGAGCTCCTTGCTGTTGCTTTCCCTGGGTCTGGAACTTCACTCTCTCTCTACTCTCTAGCTTCACTTTCTCTCCCTTCTCTCTGCTCTAACCCCGCCCCAGATCCAGTTTATATAGGGCAGGTTCCTCTCCTATCTGGTCTGGGACAGGAGGTGTTGCATGTTCAAGGGCTCCTGACCAGGAAACTCCCACTTGCTCTCAGACTTGATATTTCTATCACTGTGGCAACCAGACCCCTGGGGTGCCACACATGCGTATTTGCCTATACAATGCATTGGAAAAACGCATGGCAAATACGCATGCAAATACACGTCAAATACGCGTCAAAAACACATGTAAAAAACGCATGCGTTTTTCTGCCAAGGAGATGCAGAAATACTCAGGAAAATTTCTGCTTCATTTCTGCATCGTGGGCACTAAGCCTTTCAGTACCATACAAGTGCCTTCGCACCAATATAAGCAATAAAAATCTTCTCAGGATATTGCATTTTTGCTGCATTTTAAATGCATTTTTCCCCTTATTTGATGATTTTTTTTAATGCAGATTTCACACACCGTTTTTAATGTGATTTTTTTTAGTACAGAAAAGCTTTGATTCTGCACTTAAAAAAGTAACTGCAATTTTTACATGGGGGTTTTTAGGCTCCACAAAGAAGCCTCTAGAGAGAAAAAACACCATAACTGCACAGTTCAGCAGCATCTTTAAACGCGTAGTGGGTACGTGTTCACAGTCACTTTTCTTGGACAGTTAAACAAAGCAGATTATCTATGCAAAAAAAGCAGCAGTAAAAAAACCCAGTATTTATGCAACAGGTGAACATGGTATAAAATGTCAAAGCAAAGTGGATGCAATTTCATGAAAACTCTTGTCCTCAGTGCATCTAAAGACACTATTGTACGGTGGGGATTTAGTGACCTTGCTGACCAAAAGAGCTTACACTTTATATGAGAGAAAGCAAGCACAGCTCCCAACCGTCCTGGATTCAGCAGTGCCGTTCCGACTGTAACGCACGCTGTCTTCTGTAGTGCAGGCTTTACTTACCTCTCCATTGGTTGTGTTCATTGCATGGTAGCTGTGACTCCTTTGTGTACTGGGGCTGTATCTCTGATCTGGTTATACTAATATTCACTTGAACAATAGTGATGAGTGAGCACGCTCGTTTAACCCTTTTGCCGAGCACGCTCAGGTGCTTTCCGAGTATCTTTGGCGTATAATAAGTTCAAGTCCCTGTGTCTGCATGATTTATGGCTGTTAGTCAGCCTCAACATATGCAGAGATTGCCTGTTTGTTAGGGAATCCTCACATGTGTTGAGGCTGACTAACAATCATAAATCATGCAGACGCAGGGACTTGAGCTTAATATACGAGCACGCTGAAGATACTCGGTAAGCACCCGAGCGTGCTCGACGAAAGGGTTAAACGAGCACTCTCGCTCATCACTATTGAATAACTCTCTTTTTTTCTTTTTTTGAAGGTCTGGTCTCCCCATAAATTGAACTTCCAACCTGTAACATTGGAAGCAGCAGCAAAATCTATGAGGCACAGGATCCACTGCAGAATATTTGAGAATTTCCATACTTGAATGTGTTTAGTATTCTGCTTTATTATAGGGTCAATGTACTGGTATGTAGAGATAAGTCTCTACCATATATACCAGATCATTTCTATGCACTTGTATTTTAAGGGTCTAATATTTTTTTTACTTCCTATAAAATGACTACAAAGTAATAAAATAAACATCACAATTCATCAAATAACAAAGATATATTTGATATCTCTGTAATTGTAACAAGTCATACAATACAGTGAACAAATTATTTATGGTGATCTGTAAACGGCGTACACAAATGATGATTTGATTTTTGTCTCTCCATTAAAGGGGTATTCTCAAGTTGTCTCTTGAGCACTTCAGAGCAATTTCCTCATAGTTTCCTTAGTTTCTGGTTTCTAGTAGGGGAGGCATAAATACATATATTTCAAAATACATAAAAGAACCTCCAAAATTTCAAAGTTTAACCAGTTCAGGACCGGGTATTGTACCCCTCTTGCTGAATAGGCACTTTTTTTCATAAAAAGGGTTTGAAGAGCTGTAACATTTCTTCTTTGTTCAGATATTCAAATTATTCTCATATTTTTTATTGTGATACATGGGGCTTAATTTTTGATATTTTCATGCTCTCATTTTTATTTTTTATTATCAGGTGATATTGCTCGGAAAATGAAGGAAATAAGTTTGCTTTTCACATTTTTAATTTTTTATGACCTCAACGGACACCTAAAATACATTTTAAAATATGCTCCCCTTTCTGTAACAATTATTTTTGGATATCTGACAATTTTTTTTTACAGGGACACAGTTACAATGATTTGATAGACAGTGGCTTTTATTGACTCATTGAATCTACTGTTTATTTATTGACTTTTATACTGTTTTTACATTTTTTTTCGCATATTGTGCCACTCATAAAGTCATAAAAGACCTCTGAGGGGCATTTCAATATTTAAATACTTTTATTTTATGCTGAGTTCCTGTAACTAGGGATGGCATATTAGCCTCAGTTACAGTGGAAATGCAGCCTCCTGGCGGCATAGCAGATCTGACTGGGTCTCCTAGGACCCAGCAGCTCCTGCACCCTCCCTAGGGGCAGCATGACTGGTTATAATTGGACATCACATGATAGCTGGGTCTGGAGAAGACAGTGCCATTAGTGCTTCTTATTCAGTATACACAGTGATTCTTCAACACTGTATATTTAGCGATAGAGAAGGCTGAGACAGTAATAAACTGACTACCCACTTTCGCAGCTGCATAATTGCGTGCAGCTGTTCTACTATGCAGTGATGTTTTAGAACATCACTGTAGAGTAGAATGCAGACCACCTGGAGGTTTAAAGTATATGGGTGGAATGGAAATAGTTAAATCACTCCTCTTCTTTCCAAATATAAATAGCAAAATGTAATTTTTTTTATCCCAAACTGTGAAAGCTGATATGGGAATAAAAATTAAAATTGTAATTTTTTGGGTTATTGCAATTCCACCAGAAAAGCAATAAATTCCACCAAAAATGCAATAAAAATTATCAAAATGATTTATTAAAAACGTCATCTTGAGATGCAGAAAACAATCCTTCACAAAGGTCTATTGATGATAAATAAAAAGTTATGGGTCTCTGAAAGTGGTAGTATGAACCATTTTTTTTCGATAAATTTTCCCAAATTTTTTCACCATTTAAAAACCATATGCAAACAAAACCCAAAAAACAGTCTAGGAATTACATTTTTTCACCATTTCACAGAACTTGGATTTTTTCCCCCATTTTTCAGTACCTTGTATGTTAAAATAAATGGTGTAACTCAAAACTACATCTCGTCCTGCAAAAATCAAGGTGTCTCATCAGAAAGATTAAAATGTTACTTGAATACAAGGCAGAAAAAAATGAAAGCACAAAAATAAAAAATCACCTGGTCCTTAAAGGGTTAAAGCAAACACAGCATCAGTAATGACAAAAGTGACCTCATTGTATATGGCTATAGGTAAACAGATAGTAACCAGTGGTGGCTTAATAACACACTGCACTTTTTATGATTTTTAAAATTAAAAAACATTCAAACAATGTTCCCTTTTTGAGGGTAGCTAGGCATGCCAGTCTTTATACACAGCAATATCCATTTTTGGGGAGTAGCAATAGGTTTAATGTTTGAAATCAAAAGAAGCAATCTCTTGGCTTATTTTAGCTGTCAAAAATTAACGAGGTTGTCCACTACCCTAACACAGTTACTATTGGCGCCATAAATGCTTAAGGGTAATATCCCTAAAGATCCCCATATACATTTTCTGCCAGTTTCAAGTTGTTTTATGCCTTTTTGCTTCATTTCCCATGCCTTGGTATCCGCCCTGTTTTTACAGCCATCAATTCCTCTTCAGATTTCTCTCCCCCCTTTTAGCTACATTTCCCATCAAACTTTGTGCTGTACTGCAAGCCAGCAGTGAGCACACCCCCTGAAACTCTGAATAAACCAATACCACTCCTGTCCCAGATTCACACAGCCTCAGCATTAGGTCCTATCTAGAACACTGTTACAAAGTATATGAGCAATGTACAAAGCACCAGAATAGCAACTCTGGCAGCTCCCCCGCTAACTAATGGATGGATGGCAGGGGATTAATAGATGGGGAGAGACACATGAATGTATATTATAGAGAGAATACAGCAAAGAGTATATATATATAAAGTACAGATCAAATGTTTGGACACACCTTCTCATTTAAAGATTTTTCTGCATTTTCATGACTATGAAAATTGTACATTCACACTGAAGGCATCAAAACTATGAATTAACACATGTGGAATTATATACTTAACAAAAAAGTGTGAAACAACTGAAAATATGTCTTATATTCTAGGTTCTTCAAAGTGGCCACTAGAGATGAGCGGTGTTCGACTCGAACTGTTCGCCAATCTCAAATTCGAGCTGTTTTGGGCAGTGTTCGAGCCGTTCGGCGAACACGAACAATTTGAAAAAAATTCGGCTGTTCGAGGTTATGTTCGATAACTGTTCGTGCACCAAAATCATAACTGGATTTTTTCTCAGTAATGATGAAAAATAATGTTAATGAGCAGTTTGAGTGTACAGCGGGGAGGGGGAGGGGCAGGGGATGGATCTCAGCAGAAATAATGAAGATCTCCATTTTTTTTCTCTTTCCTGCATTTACAGTGGGGAGGTGCAGTCTGTCAGCCTATCAGCAGCGCACACACGGAGCGAACTGCTTTTTTTCACACAAGCAAGGGCATGTGTCATTGGCAGTGTATGTCACATGTCCTTGCCCTATAAGACCCAGCCATTTTCCCCGTCGCCACCATTTTCTCACTGCTGCAGCTGCATGTTAGACGGCACCGCTGTTGCTGTGTGCGCTATACTTTGTTAATTTCAAGCCAATTTTCGCACAAATCTACAGATAACTTGGGAGTAGGGAATAGTTGTGATTGCAGTCCTTTTAAGGACTAGGTTACATTATTTCCTATGACTTTTATCAGGCAGGTCTGTGGTTTTAAATAGATAGGTTGGGAGTAAAGACTAATTGTAATTGCAGTCCTTTTCAGGGCTAGGTTACATCAGTTCCTATCACTTTTATCAGGCAGGTCTGTGCTCTTAAATAGATAGGTTGGGAGTAAAGACTAATTGTAATTGCAGTCCTTTTGAGGGCTAGGTTACATCAGTTCCTATCAATTTTTGCCAGGCAGGTCTGTTTTAGTGCTGTGCAAGTTTTTTTATAGCATTTGGCTAAATCTAGCAAAGCAAATTCTTTTTGGCCTCTTGCAGTGTGTGTTAGTCTGTGGAGTAGCCTATCTGTGCTGCAAGCTACACCACCTGTGTATAGAATACTAATTTTTTTACTGCACCTAGTGGAGTAAAACCTTTTGGGCATAGCATCATCCTATTAGTCCATCTATACTAACCTCCACCAGGTTGCAAATTCAAAATAATTTTAATATGCATCTTGCTCTGAAAAAATATTTCGGCTTGTAGCAGTGTGTGGGGCTTGTTCTATTAGGCCTTCTAAACTAACCTCCTCCAGGTTGCAAATTCAATATAATTTTTTTCTGCATCTAGCTCTGAAAAAATATTTCGGCTTGTAGCAGTGTGTGGGACTGGTTCTAATAGTCCATCTATACTAACCTCCACCAGGCTGCAAATTCAATATAATTTTTTTCTGCATCTAGCTCTGAAAAAATATTTTGGCTTGTAGCAGTGTGTGGGACTTGTTCGATTAGTCCATCTATACTAACCTCCACCAGGTTGCAAATTCAAAATAATTTTTATCTGCATCTAGCTCTGAAAAAATATTTCGGCTTGTAGCAGTGTGTGGGACTTGTTCTATTAGTCCAACTATACTAACCTCCACCAAGTTGCAAATACAATATAATTTTTTTCTGCATCTAGCTCTGAAAAAATATTTCGGCTGGTAGCAGTGTGTGGGACTTGTTCTATTAGTCCATCTATACTAACCTCCATCAGGTTGCAAATTCAAAATAATTTTTATCTCCATCTAGCTCTGAAAAAATATTTCGGCTTGTAGCAGTGTGTGGGACTTGTTCTATTAGTCCATCTATACTAACCTCAGCCATGTTGCAAATTCAATAGAATTTTTTTCTGCATCTAGCTCTGAAAAAATATTTTGGCTTGTAGCAGTGTGTGGGACTTGTTCTATTAGTCCATCTATACTAACCTCCACCAGGTTGCAAATTCAATATAATTTTTTTCTGCATCTAGCTCTGAAAAAATATTTCGGCTTGTAGCAGTGTGTGGGACTTGTTCTATTAGTCCATCTATACTAACCTCAGCCATGTTGCAAATTCAATAGAATTTTTTTCTGCATCTAGCTCTGAAAAAATATTTTGGCTTGTAGCAGTGTGTGGGACTTGTTCTATTAGTCCATCTATACTAACATCCACCAGGTTTCAAATTCAAAATAATTTTTATCTGCATCTAGCTCTGAAAAAATATTTCGGCTTGTAGCAGTGTGTGGGACTTGTTCTATTAGTCCAACTATACTAACCTCCACCAGGTTGCAAATTCAATATAATTTTTTTCTGCATCTAGCTCTGAAAATATATTTCGGCTAGTAGCAGTGTGTGGGACTTGTTCTATTAGTCCATCTATACTAACCTCCATTAGGTTGCAAATTCAAAATAATTTTTATCTGCATCTTGCTCTGAAAAAATATTTTGGCTTGTAGCAGTGTGTGGGACTTGTTCTATTAGTCCATCTATACTAGCCTCCACCAGGTTGCAAATTCAATATAATTTTTTTCTGCATCTAGCTCTGAAAAAATATTTCGGCTTGTAGCAGTGTGTGGGACTTATTCTATTAGTCCATCTATACTAACCTCCACCAGGTTGCAAATTCAATATAATTTTTTTCTACATCTAGCTCTGAAAAAATATTTTGACTTGTAGCAGTGTGTGGGACTTCTTCTATTAGTCCATCTATACTAACCTCCACCAGGTTGCAAATTCAAAATAATTTTTATCTGCATCTAGTTCTGAAAAAATATTTTGGCTTGTAGCAGTGTGTGGGACTTGTTCTATTAGTCCATCTATACTAACCTCCACCAGGTTGCAAATTCAATATAATTTTTTTCTGCATCTAGCTCTGAAAATTTTTTTTCGGCTTGTAGCAGTGTGTGGGACTTGTTCTATTAGTCCATCTGTACTTACCTCCACCAGGTTGCAAATTCAAAATAATTTTTATCTGCATCTAGCTCTGAAAAAATATTTTGGCTTGTAGCAGTGTGTGGGACTTGTTCTATTAGTCCATCTATACTAACCTCCACCAGGTTGCAAATTCAATATAATTTTTTTCTGCATCTAGCTCTGAAAAAATATTTCGGCTTGTAGCAGTGTGTGGGACTTGTTCTATTAGTCCATCTACATTAACCTCCACTAGGTTGCAAATTCAATATAATTTTTTTCTGCATCTAGTTCTAAAAAAATATTTTGGCTTGTAGCAGTGTGTGGGACTTGTTCTATTAGTCCATCTATACTAACCTCCACCAGGTTGCAAATTCAATATAATTTTTTTCTGCATCTAGCTCTGAAAAAATATTTCGGCTTGTAGCAGTGTGTGGGACTTGTTCTATTAGTCCATCTACATTAACCTCCACTAGGTTGCAAATTCAATATAATTTTTTTCTGCATCTAGCTCTAAAAAAATATTTTGGCTTGTAGCAGTGTGTGGGACTTGTTCTATTAGTCCATCTATACTAACCTCCACCAGGTTGCAAATTCAATATCATTTTTTTTCTGCATCTAGCTCTGAAAAAATATTTTGGTTTGTAGCAGTGAGTGGGACTTGTTCTATTAGTCTATCTATACTGACCTCCACCAGGTTGCAAATTCAATATAATTTTTTTCTGCATCTAGCTCTGAAAAAATATTTCGGCTTGTAGCAGTGTGTGGGAATTGGTCTATTAGTCCATCTATACTAATCTCCACCAGGTTGCAAATTCAAAATTATTTTTATCTGCATCTAGCTCTGAAAAAATATTTTGGCTTGTAGCAGTGTGTGGGACTTGTTCTATTAGTCCATCTATACTAACCTCCATCAGGTTGCAAATTCAAAATAATTTTTATCTGCATCCAGCGCTGAAAAAATATTTCGGCTTGTAGCAGTGTCTGGGACTTGTTCTATTAGTTCATCTATAGTAGCCTCCACCAGGTTGCAAATGCAATATAATTTTTTTCTGCATCTAGCTCTGAAAAAATATTTCGGCTTGTAGCAGTGTGTGGGACTTGTTCTATTAGTCCATCTATACTAACCTCCACCAGATTGTAAATTCAATATAATTTTTTTCTGCATCTAGCTCTGAAAAAATATTTCGACTTGTAGCAGTGTGTGGGACTTGTTCTATTAGTCCATCTATACTAACCTCCACCAGGTTGCAAATTCAAAATAATTTTTATCTGCATCTAGCTCTGAAAAAATATTTCGGCTTGTAGCAGTGTGTGGGACTTGTTCTATTAGTCCATCTATACTAACCTCCACCAGGTTGCAAATTCAATATAATTTTTTTCTGCATCTAGCTCTGAAAATTTTTTTTCGGCTTGTAGCAGTGTGTGGGACTTGTTCTATTAGTCCATCTATACTAACCTCCACCAGGTTGCAAATTCAAAATAATTTTTATCTGCATCTAGCTCAGAAAAAATATTTTGGCTTGTAGCAGTCTGTGGGACTTGTTCTATTAGTCCATCTATTCTAACCTCCACCAGGTTGGAAATTCAATATAATTTTTTTCTGCATCTAGCTCTGAAAAAATATTTCGGCTTGTAGCAGTGTGTCGGACTTGTCCTATTAGTACAACTATACTAGCCTCCACCAGGTTGCAAATTCAATATAATTTTTTTCCGCACCTAGCTCTGAAAAAATATTTCGGCTTGTAGCAGTGTGTGGGACTTGTTCTATTAGTCCATCTATATTAACCTCCACCAGATTGGAAATTCAATATAATTTTTTTCTACATCTAGCTCTGAAAAAATGTTTCGACTGTCCCCGGAGCGGCATGGCTACCCCAGTACTCAGGGGAGTCACACACCCTAAGTGACTTTAAGGAAAGACTAAACAGCCTCTTCCAAGTATATCCCCTGACAGAAGAACAAAAAGTGAGCATCTTGGTGGGCCAGTTAATCGGAGCAGCCCAAAGGGAGGTAAAGCCCTGGCCACCACGGGAGAAGGGGACTGTCAGAGAAATACTGGCCCATCTAAAGGACACTTTCGATACCCGCACCTCAGCAGAGATTAAACTAAGATTTTACGGGTGCAAGCAACGGGCACAGGAAAGTATAAGGGATTATGCTTTGAACTTGCAGGAGGCCCTGAGAGCCATTAAGCAGGCACACCCTGACAGCATGCGGAATGAAGATAAGCTGTTGACTGAACAATTCATAGAGGGTCTACTGTCCAATGCCCACCGAACCCAGTTGCGGGCAATGGCCCTACAGGACCCTGATTTAGATTTTGCACAGTTCAAGGACAGAGCCATCCGGGTGCTCTGAGAACCGGCACCGGGTGGCACTGTAACCCACAGGTGCCCTGCTATCACTTATCCCAAGGAGGCGGCGCCCTTGTCTGCAGGGCCTGTGGAAGGTCCAAGAGCTAACCAAAAGCGTTGCCGCGCTAACCAGAACTGTGCAGTCTTTACAGGTCTCTCCTCCAGGAAAGATCCAGCTGGCATCTGGACCAGAGGACGTCCCATGGCGCCGACAGAGGAGGATCCCATCGTCCAGAGGAAGACCCAGCGACCGATACAATGAGGACGGACAACCCATCTGCCGCCGCTGCAATCAACCCGGACATATGGCAAGGTACTGTCATTTAAATGGGCACAACCTGGGGCAGAGGGCCAACCCCCAGGCATAAGATCATCAGGCCCATCGAACTGGCGTGATAAATACATAGGGGGATGTCCAGTCTTGCCTGTGGTACTGGATGGCATTCCTATGAGTGCCCTACTAGACACCGGGTCACAGGTGACTACCATCCCTTATGTGCTCTTTAAGCGGTACTGGAATGACTCGGACATAACCCGCTATCCAGATGACGACCTGAGTATCATCGCCAGCAATGGTCAGCCAGTGCCGCAGGTGGGATTCAAAGAGGTGACCATTAAAATCGGTAAAGTTGAACTGGCGGCACAAGGACTGATTATCGTGGACATTGACCGTCGTGAGAGTCACCCTAAATAACCTTGGGTACTAACGTGATTGAAAATTGTCTTGCAGAGATAATTCTCATTTTACAGCAGGTTGCCATGAACGCCAGTTCCAGCCAGCAGCGTGTCCTACAAAAGGAGATCCGGGCGCTGATGAAACGGCAACAGGTGGAACTATCTGGTGGTGAGATTGGTAGCGTGAGAATGTGTGACCCGTTCCCTATTGCCATGCCCCCGAAAAGTGAGATGATGATATGGTGCCGGGCAGCTATTGGTCTAAGAGGTAGAGACTGCCAAGCAATGGTCGAACCCCTCTACTCGGACAGTAGGCCCACCATTTTGACAGCACGGGGGGTGGTCGATGTACGCCATGGGAGGGTGCCCGTCCGCATCATAAATATCGGGGAGAGAGAAGTATATCTGCCCCCGGTATGCCACGCTAGCCAAGTTGTTCACCATAAACCAAAATTCTGTAAAGGCCGTAGAACCCTTGCCTCCGTCTCAACCAGAGGAAGGTAACGGCTCTAAGAAACAAATGGAAGACTGGTGTCAGCAGCTGCATTTGGGTACTGACTCCACTCCCTCACACCAAAAACAGGGAGTCTACCGGGTGGTTCAGGAGTACGAAAGAGTCTTTAGTAGAGATGAGCGTTGTTCTACTCGAACTGTTCGCCAATCTCAAATTCGAGCTGTTTTGGGCGGTGTTCGAGCCGTTCGGCGAACACGAACAATTTGAGAAAAATTTGGCTGTTCGAGGTTATGTTCGATAACTGTTCGTGCACCAAAATCATAACTGGATTTTTTCTCAGTAATGATGAAAATTAATGTTAATACGCAGTTTGAGTGTACAGCGGGGTGAGGGGAGGGGCAGGGGATGGATCTCTGCAGGAATAATGAAGATCTCCATTTTTTTTTCTCTTTCCCGCATTTGCAGTGGGGAGGTGCAGTCTGTCAGCCTATCAGCAGCGCACACACGGAGCGAACTGCTGTTTTTCACACAAGCAAGGGCATGTGTCATTGGCAGTGTATGTCACATGTCCTTGCCCTATAAGACCAAGCCATTTACCCCGTCGACACCATTTTCTCAATGCTGCAGCTGCGTGTTAGACGGCACCGCTGTTGCTGTGTGCGCTATACCTTGTTAATTTCAAGCCAATTTTCGCACAAATCTACAGATAGCTTGGGAGTAGGGAATACTTGTGATTGCAGTCCTTTTAAGGACTAGGTTACATTATTTCCTATGACTTTTATCAGGCAGGTCTGTGGTTTTAAATAGATAGGTTGGGAGTAAAGACTAATTGTAATTGCAGTCCTTTTCAGGGCTAGGTTACATCAGTTCCTATCACTTTTATCAGGCAGGTCTGTGCTCTTAAATAGATAGGTTGGGAGTAAAGACTAATTGTAATTGCAGTCCTTTTGAGGGCTAGGTTACATCAGTTCCTATCAATTTTTGCCAGGCAGGTCTGTTTTAGTGCTGTGCAAGTTTTTTTACAGCATTTGGCTAAATCTAGCAAAGCAAATTCTTTTTGGCCTCTTGCAGTGTGTGTTAGTCTGTGGAGTAGCCTATCTGTGCTGCAAGCTACACCACCTGTGTATAGAATACTAATTTTTTTACTGCACCTAGTGAAGTAAAACCTCTTGGGCATAGCATCATCCTATTAGTCCATCTATACTAACCTCCACCAGGTTGCAAATTCAAAATAATTTTAATATGCATCTTGCTCTGAAAAAATATTTCGGCTTGTAGCAGTGTGTGGGGCTTGTTCTATTAGGCCATCTAAACTAACCTCCTCCAGGTTGCAAATTCAATATAATTTTTTTCTGCATCTAGCTCTGAAAAAATATTTCGGCTTGTAGCAGTGTGTGGGACTGGTTCTAATAGTCCATCTATACTAACCTCCACCAGGTTGCAAATTCAATATAATTTTTTTCTGCATCTAGCTCTGAAAAAATATTTTGGCTTGTAGCAGTGTGTGGGACTTGTTCGATTAGTCCATCTATACTAACCTCCACCAGGTTGCAAATTCAAAATAATTTTTATCTGCATCTAGCTCTGAAAAAATATTTCGGCTTGTAGCAGTGTGTGGGACTTGTTCTATTAGTCCAACTATACTAACCTCCACCAAGTTGCAAATACAATATAATTTTTTTCTGCATCTAGCTCTGAAAAAATATTTCGGCTGGTAGCAGTGTGTGGGACTTGTTCTATTAGTCCATCTATACTAACCTCCATCAGGTTGCAAATTCAAAATAATTTTTATCTCCATCTAGCTCTGAAAAAATATTTCGGCTTGTAGCAGTGTGTGGGACTTGTTCTATTAGTCCATCTATACTAGCCTCCACCAGGTTGCAAATTCAATATAATTTTTTTCTGCATCTAGCTCTGAAAAAATATTTCGGTTTGTAGCACTGTGTGGGACTTGTTCTATTAGTCCATCTATACTAACCTCGACCAGGTTGCAAATTCAATATAATTTTTTTCTGCATCTAGCTCTGAAAAAATATTTCGGCTTGTAGCAGTGTGTGGGACTTGTTCTATTAGTCCATCTATACTAACCTCCACCAGATTGGAAATTCAATATAATTTTTTTCTACATCTAGCTCTGAAAAAATGTTTCGACTTGTAGCAGTGTGTGGGACTTGTTCTATTAGTCCATCTATACTAACCTCCACCAGGTTGCAAATTCAATATAATTTTTTTCTGCATCTAGCTCTGAAAAAATATTTCGGCTTATAGCAGTGTGTGGGACTTGTTCTATTAGTCCATCTATACTAACCTCCACCAGGTTGCAAATTCAATATAATTTTTATCTGCATCTAGCTCTGAAAAAATATTTTGGCTTGTAGCAGTGTGTGGGACATGTTCTATTAGTCCATCTATACTAACCTCCACCAGGTTGCAAATTCAATATAATTTTTTTCTGCATCCAGCACTGAAATTTTTTTTTCGGCTTGTAGCAGTGTGTGGGACTTGTTCTATTAGTCCATCTATACTAACCTCCACCAGGTTGCAAATTCAAAATAATTTTTATCTGCATCTACCTCAGAAAAAATATTTTGGCTTGTAGCAGTGTGTGGGACTTGTTCCATTAGTCCATCTATACTAACCTCCACCAGGTTGCAAATTAAATATAATTTTTTTCTGCATCTAGCTCTTAAAAAATATTTTGGCTTGTAGCAGTGTGTGGGACTTGTTCTATTAGTCCATCTATACTAGCCTACACCAGGTTGGAAATTCAATATAATTTTTTTCTACATCTAGCTCTGAAAAATTATTTCGACTTGTAGCAGTCTGTGGGACTTGTTCTATTAGTCCATCTATACTAACCTCCACCAGGTTGCAAATTCAATATAATTTTTTTCTGCATCTAGCTCTGATTTTTTTTTTTCGGCTTGTAGCAGTGTGTGGGACTTGTTCCATTAGTCCATCTATACTAACCTCCACTAGGTTGCAAATTCAATATAATTTTTATCTGCATCTAGCTCTGAAAAAATATTTTGGCTTGTAGCAGTGTGTGGGACTTGTTCTATTAGTCCATCTATACTAACCTCCACCAGGTTGGAAATTCAATATAATTTTTTTCCACATCTAGCTCTGAAAAAATATTTCGACTTGTAACAGTGTGTGGGACTTGTACTATTAGTCCATCTATACTAACCTCCACCAGGTTGCAAATTCAATATAATTTTTATCTGCATCTAGCTCTGAAAATTTTTTTTGCCTTGTAGCAGTGTGTGGGACTTGTTCTATTAGTCCATCTATACTAACCTCCATCAGGTTGCAAATTCAAAATAATTTTTATCTGCATCTAGCTCTGAAAAAATATTTTGGCTTGTAGCTGTGTGTGGGACTTGTTCTATTAGTCCATGTACACTAACCTCCACTAGGTTGCAAATTCAATATAATTTTTTTCTGCATCTAGCTCTAAAAAAAATATTTTGGCTTGTAGCAGTGTGTGGGACTTGTTCTATTAGTCCATCTATACTAGCCTCCACCAGGTTGCAAATTCAATATAATTTTTTTCTGCATCTAGCTCTGAAAAAATATTTCGGTTTGTAGCACTGTGTGGGACTTGTTCTATTAGTCCATCTATACTAACCTCGACCAGGTTGCAAATTCAATATAATTTTTTTCTGCATCTAGCTCTGAAAAAATATTTCGGCTTGTAGCAGTGTGTGGGACTTGTTCTATTAGTCCATCTATACTAACCTCAGCCATGTTGCAAATTCAATAGAATTTTTTTCTGCATCTAGCTCTGAAAAAATATTTTGGCTTGTATCAGTGTGTGGGACTTGTTCTATTAGTCCATCTATACTAACATCCACCAGGTTTCAAATTCAAAATAATTTTTATCTGCATCTAGCTCTGAAAAAATATTTCGGCTTGTAGCAGTGTGTGGGACTTGTCCTATTAGTCCAACTATACTAACCTCCACCAGGTTGCAAATTCAATATAATTTTTTTCTGCATCTAGCTCTGAAAATATATTTCGGCTAGTAGCAGTGTGTGGGACTTGTTCTATTAGTCCATCTATACTAACCTCCATTAGGTTGCAAATTCAAAATAATTTTTATCTGCATCTAGCTCAGAAAAAATATTTTGGCTTGTAGCAGTCTGTGGGACTTGTTCTATTAGTCCATCTATTCTAACCTCCACCAGGTTGGAAATTCAATATAATTTTTTTCTGCATCTAGCTCTGAAAAAATATTTCGGCTTGTAGCAGTGTGTCGGACTTGTCCTATTAGTACATCTATACTAGCCTCCACCAGGTTGCAAATTCAATATAATTTTTTTCCGCACCTAGCTCTGAAAAAATATTTCGGCTTGTAGCAGTGTGTGGGACTTGTTCTATTAGTCCATCTATACTAACCTCCACCAGATTGGAAATTCAATATAATTTTTTTCTACATCTAGCTCTGAAAAAATGTTTCGACTTGTAGCAGTGTGTGGGACTTGTTCTGTTAGTCCATCTATACTAACCTCCACCAGGTTGCAAATTCAATATAATTTTTTTCTGCATCTAGCTCTGAAAAAATATTTCGGCTTGTAGCAGTGTGTGGGACTTGTTCTATTAGTTCATTTATACTAGCCTCCACCAGGTTGCAAATTCAATATAATTTTTATCTGCATCTAGCTCTGAAAAAATATTTTGGCTTGTAGCAGTGTGTGGGACTTGTTCTATTAGTCCATCTATACTAACCTCCACCAGGTTGCAAATTCAAAATAATTTTTATCTGCATCTACCTCAGAAAAAATATTTTGGCTTGTAGCAGTGTGTGGGACTTGTTCCATTAGTCCATCTATACTAACCTCCACCAGGTTGCAAATTAAATATAATTTTTTTCTGCATCTAGCTCTTAAAAAATATTTTGGCTTGTAGCAGTGTGTGGGACTTGTTCTATTAGTCCATCTATACTAGCCTACACCAGGTTGGAAATTCAATATAATTTTTTTCTACATCTAGCTCTGAAAAATTATTTCGACTTGTAGCAGTCTGTGGGACTTGTTCTATTAGTCCATCTATACTAACCGCCGCCTGGTTGCAAATTCAATATAATTTTTTTCTGCATCTAGCTCTGATTTTTTTTTTTCGGCTTGTAGCAGTGTGTGGGACTTGTTCTATTAGTCCATCTATACTAACCTCCACTAGGTTGCAAATTCTATATAATTTTTATCTGCATCTAGCTCTGAAAAAATATTTTGGCTTGTAGCAGTGTGTGGGACTTGTTCTATTAGTCCATCTATACTAACCTCCACCAGGTTGGAAATTCAATATAATTTTTTTCCACATCTAGCTCTGAAAAAATATTTCGACTTGTAACAGTGTGTGGGACTTGTTCTATTAGTCCATCTATACTAACCTCCACCAGGTTGCAAATTCAATATAATTTTTTTCTGCATCTAGCTCTGAAATTTTTTTTTCTGCTTGTAGCAGTGTGTGGTACTTGTTCTATTAGTCCATCTATACTAACCTCCACCAGGTTGCAAATTCAATATAATTTTTATCTGCATCTAGCTCTGAAAAATTTTTTTGCCTTGTAGCAGTGTGTGGGACTTGTTCTATTAGTCCATCTATACTAACCTCCATCAGGTTGCAAATTCAAAATAATTTTTATCTGCATCTAGCTCTGAAAAAATATTTTGGCTTGTAGCTGTGTGTGGGACTTGTTCTATTAGTCCATGTACACTAACCTCCACTAGGTTGCAAATTCAATATAATTTTTTTCTGCATCTAGCTCTAAAAAAATATTTTGGCTTGTAGCAGTGTGTGGGACTTGTTCTATTAGTCCATCTATACTAACCTCCACCAGGTTGCAAATTCAATATCATTTTTTTCTGCATCTAGCTCTGAAAAAATATTTCAGCTTGTAGCAGTGTGTTGGACTTGTTCTATTAGTCCATCTATACTAACCTAAATCAGGTTGCAAATTCAAAATAATTTTTATCTGCATCTAGCTCTGAAAAAATATTTCGGCTTGTAGCAGTGTGTGGGACTTGTTCTATTAGTTCATTTATACTAGCCTCCACCAGGTTGCAAATTCAATATAATTTTTATCTGCATCTAGCTCTGAAAAAATATTTTGGCTTGTAGCAGTGTGTGGGACTTGTTCTATTAGTCCATCTATACTAACCTCCACCAGGTTGCAAATTCAATATCATTTTTTTCTGCATCTGGCTCTGAAAAAATATTTCGGCTTGTAGCAGTGTGTGCGACTTGTTCTAATTGTCCATCTATACTGACCTCCACCAGGTTGCAAATTCAATATAATTTGTTTCTGCATCTAGCTCTGAAAAAATATTTCAGCTTGTAGCGGTGTGTGGGACTTGTTCTATTAGTCCATCTATACTAATCTCCACCAGGTTGCAAATTCACAATTATTTTTATCTGCATCTAGCTCTGAAAAAATATTTTGGCTTGTAGCAGTGTGTGGGACTTGTTCTATTAGTCCATCTATACTAATCTCCATCAGGTTGCAATTTCAAAATAATTTTTATCTGCATCTAGCGCTGAAAAAATATTTCGACTTGTAGCAGTGTGTGGGACTTGTTCTATTAGTCCATCTATACTAACCTCCACCAGGTTGCAAATTCAATATAATTTTTTTCTGCATCTAGCTCTGAAAAAATATTTCGGCTTATAGCAGTGTGTGGGACTTGTTCTATTAGTCCATCTATACTAACCTCCACCAGGTTGCAAATTCAATATAATTTTTATCTGCATCTAGCTCTGAAAAAATATTTTGGCTTGTAGCAGTGTGTGGGACATGTTCTATTAGTCCATCTATACTAAACTCCACCAGGTTGCAAATTCAATATAATTTTTTTCTGCATCTAGCACTGAAATTTTTTTTTCGGCTTGTAGCAGTGTGTGGGACTTGTTCTATTAGTCCATCTATACTAACCTCCACCAGGTTGCAAATTCAAAATAATTTTTATCTGCATCTAGCTCAGAAAAAATATTTTGGCTTGTAGCAGTGTGTGGGACTTGTTCCATTAGTCCATCTATACTAACCACCACCAGGTTGCAAATTAAATATAATTTTTTTCTGCATCTAGCTCTTAAAAAATATTTTGGCTTGTAGCAGTGTGTGGGACTTGTTCTATTAGTCCATCTATACTAGCCTACACCAGGTTAGAAATTCAATATAATTTTTTTCTACATCTAGCTCTGAAAAATTATTTCGACTTGTAGCAGTCTGTGGGACTTGTTCTATTAGTCCATCTATACTAACCTCCACCAGGTTGCAAATTCAATATAATTTTTTTCTGCATCTAGCTCTGATTTTTTTTTTTCGGCTTGTAGCAGTGTGTGGGACTTGTTCTATTAGTCCATCTATACTAACCTCCACTAGGTTGCAAATTCTATATAATTTTTATCTGCATCTAGCTCTGAAAAAATATTTTGGCTTGTAGCAGTGTGTGGGACTTGTTTTATTAGTCCATCTATACTAACCTCCACCAGGTTGGAAATTCAATATAATTATTTTCTACATCTAGCTCTGAAAAAATATTTCGACTTGTAGCAGTGTGTGGGACTTGTTCTATTAGTCCATCTATACTAACCTCCACCAGGTTGCAAATTCAATATAATTTTATTCTGCATCTAGCTCTGAATTTTTTTTTTCTGCTTGTAGCAGTGTGTGGGACTTGTTCTATTAGTCCATCTATACTAACCTCCACCAGGTTGCAAATTCAATATAATTTTTATCTGCATCTAGCTCTGAAAATTTTTTTTGCCTTGTAGCAGTGTGTGGGACTTGTTCTATTAGTCCATCTATACTAACCTCCATCAGGTTGCAAATTCAAAATAATTTTTATCTGCATCTAGCTCTGAAAAAATATTTTGGCTTGTAGCTGTGTGTGGAACTTGTTCTATTAGTCCATGTACACTAACCTCCACTAGGTTGCAAATTCAATATAATTTTTTTCTGCATCTAGCTCTAAAAAAATATTTTGGCTTGTAGCAGTGTGTGGGACTTGTTCTATTAGTCCATCTATACTAACCTCCACCAGGTTGCAAATTCAATATAATTTTTTTCTGCATCTAGCTCTGAAAAAATATTTCAGCTTGTAGCAGTGTGTTGGACTTGTTCTATTAGTCCATCTATACTAACCTCCATCAGGTTGCAAATTCAAAATAATTTTTATCTGCATCTAGCTCTGAAAAAATATTTCGGCTTGTAGCAGTGTGTGGGACTTGTTCTATTAGTTCATTTATACTAGCCTCCACCAGGTTGCAAATTCAATATAATTTTTATCTGTATCTAGCTCTGAAAAAATATTTTGGCTTGTAGCAGTGTGTGGGACTTGTTCTATTAGTCCATCTATACTAACCTCCACCAGGTTGCAAATTCAATATCATTTTTTTCTGCATCTAGCTCTGAAAAAATATTTCGGCTTGTAGCAGTGTGTGCGACTTGTTCTAATTGTCCATCTATACTGACCTCCACCAGGTTGCAAATTCAATATAATTTGTTTCTGCATCTAGCTCTGAAAAAATATTTCAGCTTGTAGCGGTGTGTGGGACTTGTTCTATTAGTCCATCTATACTAATCTCCACCAGGTTGCAAATTCAAAATTATTTTTATCTGCATCTAGCTCTGAAAAAATATTTTGGCTTGTAGCAGTGTGTTGGACTTGTTCTATTAGTCCATCTATACTAACCTCCATCAGGTTGCAAATTCAAAATAATTTTTATCTGCATCTAGCTCTGAAAAAATATTTCGGCTTGTAGCAGTGTGTGGGACTTGTTCTATTAGTTCATCTATACTAGCCTCCACCAGGTTGCAAATTCAGTATAATTTTTATCTGCATCTAGCTCTGAAAAAATATTTTGGCTTGTAGCAGTGTGTGGGACTTGTTCTATTAGTCCATCTATACTAACCTCCACCAGGTTGCAAATTCAATACAATTTTTTTCTGCATCTAGGTCTGAAATTTTTTTTTCGGCTTGTAGCAGTGTGTGGGACTTGTTCTATTAGTCCATCTATACTAACCTCCACCAGGTTGCAAATTCAAAATAATTTTTATCTGCATCTAGCTCTGAAAAAATATTTTGGCTTGTAGCAGTGTGTGGGACTTGTTCTATTAGTCCATCTATACTAACCTCCATCAGGTTGCAAATTCAAAATAATTTTTATCTGCATCTAGCTCTGAAAAAATATTTCTGCTTGTAGCAGTGTGTGGGACTTGTTCTATAAGTCCATCTACACTAGCCTTCAACAGGTTGCAAATTCAAACTAATTTTTTTCTGCATCTAGCTATGAAAAAATATTTCGGCTTGTAGCAGTCTGTGGGACTTGTTCTATTAGTCCATCGATACTAACCTCCACCAGGTTGCAAATTCAATATAATTTTTTTCTGCATCTAGGTCTGAAAAAATATTTCGACTTGTAGCACTGTGTGGGACTTGTTCTATTAGTCCATCTATACTAACCTCCACCAGGTTGCAAATTCAAAATAATTTTTATCTGCAACTAGCTCTGAAAAAATATTTCGGCTTGTAGCAGTGTGTGGGACTTGTTCTATAAGTTCATCTATAATAGCCTCCACCAGGTTGCAAATTCAATATAATTTTTATCTGCATCTAGCTCTGAAAAAATATTTTGGCTTGTAGCAGTGTGTGGGACTTGATCTATTAGTCCATCTATACTAACCTCCACCAGGTTGCAAATTCAATATAATTTTTTTCTGCATCTAGCTCTGAATATTTTTTTTCGGCTTGTAGCAGTGTGTGGGACTTGTTCTATTAGTCCATCTATACTAACCTCCACCAGGTTTCAAATTCAATATAATTTTTTTCTGCATCTAGCTCTGAATATTTTTTTTCGGCTTGTAGCAGTGTGTGGGACTTGTTCTATTAGTCCATCTATACTAACCTCCACCAGGTTGCAAATTCAATATAATTTTTTTCTGCATCTAGCTCTGAAAAAATATTTCGGCTTCTAGCAGTGTGTGGGACTTGTTCTATTAGTCCATCTACACTAACCTCCACTAGGTTGCAAATTCAATATAATAATTTTCTGCATCCAGCTCTAAAAAAATATTTTGGCTTGTAGCAGTGTTTGGGACTTGTTCTAATAGTCCATCTATACTAACCTCCACCAGGTTGCAATTTTAATATAATTTTTTTCTGCATCTAGCTCTGAAAAAATATTTTGGCTTGTAGCAGTGTGTGGGACTTGTTCTATGAGTCCATCTATACTAATCTCCACCAGGTTGCAAATTCAAAATTATTTTTATCTGCATCTAGCTCTGAAAAAATATGTCGGCTTGTAGCAGTGTGTGGGACTTGTTCTATTAGTCCATCTATACTAACCTCCATCAGGTTGCAAATTCAAAATAATTTTTATCTGCATCTAGCTCTGAAAAAATATTTCGGCTTGTAGCAGTGTGTGGGACTTGTTCTATAAGTCAATCTATACTAGCCTCCACCAGGTTGCAAATTCAATATAATTTTTTTCTGCATCTAGCTCTGAAAAAATATTTCGGCTTGTAGCAGTGTGTGGGACTTGTTCCATTAGTCCATCTATACTAACCTCCACCAGGTTGCAAATTAAATATAATTTTTTTCTGCATCTAGCTCTTAAAAAATATTTTGGCTTGTAGCAGTGTGTGGGACTTGTTCTATTAGTCCATCTATACTAGCCTACACCAGGTTGGAAATTCAATATAATTTTTTTCTACATCTAGCTCTGAAAAATTATTTCGACTTGTAGCAGTCTGTGGGACTTGTTCTATTAGTCCATCTATACTAACCTCCACCAGGTTGCAAATTCAATATAATTTTTTTCTGCATCTAGCTCTGATTTTTTTTTTTCGGCTTGTAGCAGTGTGTGGGACTTGTTCTATTAGTCCATCTATACTAACCTCCACTAGGTTGCAAATTCTATATAATTTTTATCTGCATCTAGCTCTGAAAAAATATTTTGGCTTGTAGCAGTGTGTGGGACTTGTTCTATTAGTCCATCTATACTAACCTCCACCAGGTTGGAAATTCAATATAATTTTTTTCCACATCTAGCTCTGAAAAAATATTTCGACTTGTAACAGTGTGTGGGACTTGTTCTATTAGTCCATCTATACTAACCTCCACCAGGTTGCAAATTCAATATAATTTTTTTCTGCATCTAGCTCTGAAATTTTTTTTTCTGCTTGTAGCAGTGTGTGGGACTTGCTCTATTAGTCCATCTATACTAACCTCCACCAGGTTGCAAATTCAATATAATTTTTATCTGCATCTAGCTCTGAAAAATTTTTTTGCCTTGTAGCAGTGTGTGGGACTTGTTCTATTAGTCCATGTATACTAACTTCCATCAGGTTGCAAATTCAAAATAATTTTTATCTGCATCTAGCTCTGAAAAAATATTTTGGCTTGTAGCTGTGTGTGGGACTTGTTCTATTAGTCCATGTACACTAACCTCCACTAGGTTGCAAATTCAATATAATTTTTTTCTGCATCTAGCTCTAAAAAAATATTTTGGCTTGTAGCAGTGTGTGGGACTTGTTCTATTAGTCCATCTATACTAACCTCCACCAGGTTGCAAATTCAATATCATTTTTTTCTGCATCTAGCTCTGAAAAAATATTTCAGCTTGTAGCAGTGTGTTGGACTTGTTCTATTAGTCCATCTATACTAACCTAAATCAGGTTGCAAATTCAAAATAATTTTTATCTGCATCTAGCTCTGAAAAAATATTTCGGCTTGTAGCAGTGTGTGGGACTTGTTCTATTAGTTCATTTATACTAGCCTCCACCAGGTTGCAAATTCAATATAATTTTTATCTGCATCTAGCTCTGAAAAAATATTTTGGCTTGTAGCAGTGTGTGGGACTTGTTCTATTAGTCCATCTATACTAACCTCCACCAGGTTGCAAATTCAATATCATTTTTTTCTGCATCTGGCTCTGAAAAAATATTTCGGCTTGTAGCAGTGTGTGTGACTTGTTCTAATTGTCCATCTATACTGACCTCCACCAGGTTGCAAATTCAATATAATTTGTTTCTGCATCTAGCTCTGAAAAAATATTTCAGCTTGTAGCGGTGTGTGGGACTTGTTCTATTAGTCCATCTATACTAATCTCCACCAGGTTGCAAATTCACAATTATTTTTATCTGCATCTAGCTCTGAAAAAATATTTTGGCTTGTAGCAGTGTGTGGGACTTGTTCTATTAGTCCATCTATACTAATCTCCATCAGGTTGCAAATTCAAAATAATTTTTATCTGCATCTAGCGCTGAAAAAATATTTCGACTTGTAGCAGTGTGTGGGACTTGTTCTATTAGTCCATCTATACTAACCTCCACCAGGTTGCAAATTCAATATAATTTTTTTCTGCATCTAGCTCTGAAAAAATATTTCGGCTTATAGCAGTGTGTGGGACTTGTTCTATTAGTCCATCTATACTAACCTCCACCAGGTTGCAAATTCAATATAATTTTTATCTGCATCTAGCTCTGAAAAAATATTTTGGCTTGTAGCAGTGTGTGGGACATGTTCTATTAGTCCATCTATACTAAACTCCACCAGGTTGCAAATTCAATATAATTTTTTTCTGCATCTAGCACTGAAATTTTTTTTTCGGCTTGTAGCAGTGTGTGGGACTTGTTCTATTAGTCCATCTATACTAACCTCCACCAGGTTGCAAATTCAAAATAATTTTTATCTGCATCTAGCTCAGAAAAAATATTTTGGCTTGTAGCAGTGTGTGGGACTTGTTCCATTAGTCCATCTATACTAACCTCCACCAGGTTGCAAATTAAATATAATTTTTTTCTGCATCTAGCTCTTAAAAAATATTTTGGCTTGTAGCAGTGTGTGGGACTTGTTCTATTAGTCCATCTATACTAGCCTACACCAGGTTGGAAATTCAATATAATTTTTTTCTACATCTAGCTCTGAAAAATTATTTCGACTTGTAGCAGTCTGTGGGACTTGTTCTATTAGTCCATCTATACTAACCTCCACCAGGTTGCAAATTCAATATAATTTTTTTCTGCATCTAGCTCTGATTTTTTTTTTTCGGCTTGTAGCAGTGTGTGGGACTTGTTCTATTAGTCCATCTATACTAACCTCCACTAGGTTGCAAATTCTATATAATTTTTATCTGCATCTAGCTCTGAAAAAATATTTTGGCTTGTAGCAGTGTGTGGGACTTGTTCTATTAGTCCATCTATACTAACCTCCACCAGGTTGGAAATTCAATATAATTTTTTTCCACATCTAGCTCTGAAAAAATATTTCGACTTGTAACAGTGTGTGGGACTTGTTCTATTAGTCCATCTATACTAACCTCCACCAGGTTGCAAATTCAATATAATTTTTTTCTGCATCTAGCTCTGAAATTTTTTTTTCTGCTTGTAGCAGTGTGTGGGACTTGCTCTATTAGTCCATCTATACTAACCTCCACCAGGTTGCAAATTCAATATAATTTTTATCTGCATCTAGCTCTGAAAAATTTTTTTGCCTTGTAGCAGTGTGTGGGACTTGTTCTATTAGTCCATGTATACTAACCTCCATCAGGTTGCAAATTCAAAATAATTTTTATCTGCATCTAGCTCTGAAAAAATATTTTGGCTTGTAGCTGTGTGTGGGACTTGTTCTATTAGTCCATGTACACTAACCTCCACTAGGTTGCAAATTCAATATAATTTTTTTCTGCATCTAGCTCTAAAAAAATATTTTGGCTTGTAGCAGTGTGTGGGACTTGTTCTATTAGTCCATCTATACTAACCTCCACCAGGTTGCAAATTCAATATCATTTTTTTCTGCATCTAGCTCTGAAAAAATATTTCAGCTTGTAGCAGTGTGTTGGACTTGTTCTATTAGTCCATCTATACTAACCTAAATCAGGTTGCAAATTCAAAATAATTTTTATCTGCATCTAGCTCTGAAAAAATATTTCGGCTTGTAGCAGTGTGTGGGACTTGTTCTATTAGTTCATTTATACTAGCCTCCACCAGGTTGCAAATTCAATATAATTTTTATCTGCATCTAGCTCTGAAAAAATATTTTGGCTTGTAGCAGTGTGTGGGACTTGTTCTATTAGTCCATCTATACTAACCTCCACCAGGTTGCAAATTCAATATCATTTTTTTCTGCATCTGGCTCTGAAAAAATATTTCGGCTTGTAGCAGTGTGTGCGACTTGTTCTAATTGTCCATCTATACTGACCTCCACCAGGTTGCAAATTCAATATAATTTGTTTCTGCATCTAGCTCTGAAAAAATATTTCAACTTGTAGCGGTGTGTGGGACTTGTTCTATTAGTCCATCTATACTAATCTCCACCAGGTTGCAAATTCACAATTATTTTTATCTGCATCTAGCTCTGAAAAAATATTTTGGCTTGTAGCAGTGTGTGGGACTTGTTCTATTAGTCCATCTATACTAATCTCCATCAGGTTGCAAATTCAAAATAATTTTTATCTGCATCTAGCGCTGAAAAAATATTTCGACTTGTAGCAGTGTGTGGGACTTGTTCTATTAGTCCATCTATACTAACCTCCACCAGGTTGCAAATTCAATATAATTTTTTTCTGCATCTAGCTCTGAAAAAATATTTCGGCTTATAGCAGTGTGTGGGACTTGTTCTATTAGTCCATCTATACTAACCTCCACCAGGTTGCAAATTCAATATAATTTTTATCTGCATCTAGCTCTGAAAAAATATTTTGGCTTGTAGCAGTGTGTGGGACATGTTCTATTAGTCCATCTATACTAAACTCCACCAGGTTGCAAATTCAATATAATTTTTTTCTGCATCTAGCACTGAAATTTTTTTTTCGGCTTGTAGCAGTGTGTGGGACTTGTTCTATTAGTCCATCTATACTAACCTCCACCAGGTTGCAAATTCAAAATAATTTTTATCTGCATCTAGCTCAGAAAAAATATTTTGGCTTGTAGCAGTGTGTGGGACTTGTTCCATTAGTCCATCTATACTAACCTCCACCAGGTTGCAAATTAAATATAATTTTTTTCTGCATCTAGCTCTTAAAAAATATTTTGGCTTGTAGCAGTGTGTGGGACTTGTTCTATTAGTCCATCTATACTAGCCTACACCAGGTTGGAAATTCAATATAATTTTTTTCTACATCTAGCTCTGAAAAATTATTTCGACTTGTAGCAGTCTGTGGGACTTGTTCTATTAGTCCATCTATACTAACCTCCACCAGGTTGCAAATTCAATATAATTTTTTTCTGCATCTAGCTCTGATTTTTTTTTTTCGGCTTGTAGCAGTGTGTGGGACTTGTTCTATTAGTCCATCTATACTAACCTCCACTAGGTTGCAAATTCTATATAATTTTTATCTGCATCTAGCTCTGAAAAAATATTTTGGCTTGTAGCAGTGTGTGGGACTTGTTCTATTAGTCCATCTATACTAACCTCCACCAGGTTGGAAATTCAATATAATTATTTTCTACATCTAGCTCTGAAAAAATATTTCGACTTGTAGCAGTGTGTGGGACTTGTTCTATTAGTCCATCTATACTAACCTCCACCAGGTTGCAAATTCAATATAATTTTTTTCTGCATCTAGCTCTGAAATTTTTTTTTCTGCTTGTAGCAGTGTGTGGGACTTGTTCTATTAGTCCATCTATACTAACCTCCACCAGGTTGCAAATTCAATATAATTTTTATCTGCATCTAGCTCTGAAAATTTTTTTTGCCTTGTAGCAGTGTGTGGGACTTGTTCTATTAGTCCATCTATACTAACCTCCATCAGGTTGCAAATTCAAAATAATTTTTATCTGCATCTAGCTCTGAAAAAATATTTTGGCTTGTAGCTGTGTGTGGAACTTGTTCTATTAGTCCATGTACACTAACCTCCACTATGTTGCAAATTCAATATAATTTTTTTCTGCATCTAGCTCTAAAAAAATATTTTGGCTTGCAGCAGTGTGTGGGACTTGTTCTATTAGTCCATCTATACTAACCTCCACCAGGTTGCAAATTCAATATAATTTTTTTCTGCATCTAGCTCTGAAAAAATGTTTCAGCTTGTAGCAGTGTGTTGGACTTGTTCTATTAGTCCATCTATACTAACCTCCATCAGGTTGCAAATTCAAAATAATTTTTATCTGCATCTAGCTCTGAAAAAATATTTTGGCTTGTAGCAGTGTGTGGGACTTGTTCTATTAGTTCATTTATACTAGCCTCCACCAGGTTGCAAATTCAATATAATTTTTATCTGTATCTAGCTCTGAAAAAATATTTTGGCTTGTAGCAGTGTGTGGGACTTGTTCTATTAGTCCATCTATACTAACCTCCACCAGGTTGCAAATTCAATATCATTTTTTTCTGCATCTAGCTCTGAAAAAATATTTCGGCTTGTAGCAGTGTGTGCGACTTGTTCTAATTGTCCATCTATACTGACCTCCACCAGGTTGCAAATTCAATATAATTTGTTTCTGCATCTAGCTCTGAAAAAATATTTCAGCTTGTAGCGGTGTGTGGGACTTGTTCTATTAGTCCATCTATACTAATCTCCACCAGGTTGCAAATTCAAAATTATTTTTATCTGCATCTAGCTCTGAAAAAATATTTTGGCTTGTAGCAGTGTGTTGGACTTGTTCTATTAGTCCATCTATACTAACCTCCATCAGGTTGCAAATTCAAAATAATTTTTATCTGCATCTAGCTCTGAAAAAATATTTCGGCTTGTAGCAGTGTGTGGGACTTGTTCTATTAGTTCATCTGTACTAGCCTCCACCAGGTTGCAAATTCAATATAATTTTTATCTGCATCTAGTTCTGAAAAAATATTTTGGCTTGTAGCAGTGTGTGGGACTTGTTCTATTAGTCCATCTATACTAACCTCCACCAGGTTGCAAATTCAATACAATTTTTTTCTGCATCTAGGTCTGAAATTTTTTTTTCGGCTTGTAGCAGTGTGTGGGACTTGTTCTATTAGTCCATCTATACTAACCTCCACCAGGTTGCAAATTCAAAATAATTTTTATCTGCATCTAGCTCTGAAAAAATATTTTGGCTTGTAGCAGTGTGTGGAACTTGTTCTATTAGTCCATCTATACTAACATCCATCAGGTTGCAAATTCAAAATAATTTTTATTTGCATCTAGCTCTGAAAAAATATTTCTGCTTGTAGCAGTGTGTGGGACTTGTTCTATAAGTCCATCTATACTAGCCTTCAACAGGTTGCAAATTCAAACTAATTTTTTTCTGCATCTAGCTATGAAAAAATATTTCGGCTTGTAGCAGTCTGTGGGACTTGTTCTATTAGTCCATCGATACTAACCTCCACCAGGTTGCAAATTCAATATAATTTTTTTCTGCATCTAGGTCTGAAAAAATATTTCGACTTGTAGCACTGTGTGGGACTTGTTCTATTAGTCCATCTATACTAACCTCCACCAGGTTGCAAATTCAAAATAATTTTTATCTGCATCTAGCTCTGAAAAAATATTTCGGCTTGTAGCAGTGTGTGGGACTTGTTCTATAAGTTCATCTATAATAGCCTCCACCAGGTTGCAAATTCAATATAATTTTTATCTGCATCTAGCTCTGAAAAAATATTTTGGCTTGTAGCAGTGTGTGGGACTTGATCTATTAGTCCATCTATACTAACCTCCACCAGGTTGCAAATTCAATATAATTTTTTTCTGCATCTAGCTCTGAATATTTTTTTTCGGCTTGTAGCAGTGTGTGGGACTTGTTCTATTAGTCCATCTATACTAACCTCCACCAGGTTTCAAATTCAATATAATTTTTTTCTGCATCTAGCTCTGAATATTTTTTTTCGGCTTGTAGCAGTGTGTGGGACTTGTTCTATTAGTCCATCTATACTAACCTCCACCAGGTTGCAAATTCAATATAATTTTTTTCTGCATCTAGCTCTGAAAAAATATTTCGGCTTCTAGCAGTGTGTGGGACTTGTTCTATTAGTCCATCTACACTAACCTCCACTAGGTTGCAAATTCAATATAATAATTTTCTGCATCCAGCTCTAAAAAAATATTTTGGCTTGTAGCAGTGTTTGGGACTTGTTCTAATAGTCCATCTATACTAACCTCCACCAGGTTGCAATTTTAATATAATTTTTTTCTGCATCTAGCTCTGAAAAAATATTTTGGCTTGTAGCAGTGTGTGGGACTTGTTCTATGAGTCCATCTATACTAATCTCCACCAGGTTGCAAATTCAAAATTATTTTTATCTGCATCTAGCTCTGAAAAAATATGTCGGCTTGTAGCAGTGTGTGGGACTTGTTCTATTAGTCCATCTATACTAACCTCCATCAGGTTGCAAATTCAAAATAATTTTTATCTGCATCTAGCTCTGAAAAAATATTTCGGCTTGTAGCAGTGTGTGGGACTTGTTCTATAAGTCAATCTATACTAGCCTCCACCAGGTTGCAAATTCAATATAATTTTTTTCTGCATCTAGCTCTGAAAAAATATTTCGGCTTGTAGCAGTGTGTCGGACTTGTTCTATTAGTCCATCTATACTAACCTCCACCAGGTTGCAAATTCAATATAATTTTTTTCTGCATCTAGCTCTGAAAAAATATTTCGACTTGTAGCACTGTGTGGGACTTGTTCTATTAGTCCATCTATACTAACCTCCACCAGGTTGCAAATTCAAAATAATTTTTATTTGCATCTAGCTCTGAAAAAATATTTCGGCTTGTAGCAGTGTGTGGGACTTGTTCTATTAGTCCATCTATACTAACCTCTACTAGGTTGCAAATTCAATATGATTTTTTTCTGCATCTAGCTCTGAAATTTTTTTTTCGGCTTGTAGCAGTGTGTGGGACTTGTTCTATTAGTCCATCTATACTAACCTCCACCAGTTTGCAAATTCAAAATAATTTTTATCTGCATCTAGCTCTGAAAAAATATTTTGGCTTGTAGCAGTTTGTGGGACATGTTCTATTAGTCCATCTATACTAACCTCCACCAGGTTGCAAATTCAATATAATTTTTTTCTGCATCTAGCTCTGAAAAAATATTTCGGCTTGTAGCAGTGTGTGGGACTTGTTCTATTAGTCCATCTACACTAACCTCCACTAGGTTGCAAATTCAATATAATTTTTTTCTGCATCTAGCTCTAAAAAAATATTTTGGCTTGTAGCAGTGTGTGGGACTTGTTCTATTAGTCCATCTATAGTAACCTCCACCACGTTGCAAATTCAATATAATTTTTTTCTGCATCTAGCTCTGAAAAAATATTTTGGCTTGTATCAGTGTGTGGGACTTGTTCTATTAGTTTCTATACTAACCTCCACCAGGTTGCAACTTGTATATAATTTTTTTCTGCATCTAGCTCTGAAAAAATATTTCGACTTGTAGCAGTGTGTGGGACTTGTTCTAATAGTCCATCTATACTAACCTCCACCAGGTTGCAATTCAAAATAAATTTTATCTGTATCTAGCTCTGAAAAAATATTTTGGCTGGTAGCAGTGTGTGGGACTTGTTCTATTAGTCCATCTATACTAACCTCCACCAGGTTACAAATTCAATCTAATTTTTTTCTGCATTTAGCTCTGAAAAAATATTTTGGCTTGTAGCAGTGTGTGGGACTTGTTCTATTAGTCCATCTATACTAACCTCCACCAGGTTGGAAATTCAATATAATTTTTTTCTACATCTAGCTCTGAAAAAATATTTCGACTTGTAGCAGTGTGTGGGACTTGTTCTATTAGTCCATCTATACTAACCTCCACCAGGTTGCAAATTCAATATAATTTTTTTCTGCATCTAGCTCTGAAATTTTTTTTTCTGCTTGTAGCAGTGTGTGGGACTTGTTCTATTAGTCCATCTATACTAGCCTCCACCAGGTTGCAAATTCAATATAATTTTTATCTGCATCTAGCTCTGAAAATTTTTTTTGCCTTGTAGCAGTGTGTGGGACTTGTTCTATTAGTCCATCTATACTAACCTCCATCAGGTTGCAAATTCAAAATAATTTTTATCTGCATCTAGCTCTGAAAAAATATTTTGGCTTGTAGCTGTGTGTGGAACTTGTTCTATTAGTCCATGTACACTAACCTCCACTAGGTTGCAAATTCAATATAATTTTTTTCTGCATCTAGCTCTAAAAAAATATTTTGGCTTGTAGCAGTGTGTGGGACTTGTTCTATTAGTCCATCTATACTAACCTCCACCAGGTTGGAAATTCAATATAATTTTTTTCTACATCTAGCTCTGAAAAAATATTTCGACTTGTAGCAGTGTGTGGGACTTGTTCTATTAGTCCATCTATACTAACCTCCACCAGGTTGCAAATTCAATATAATTTTTTTCTGCATCTAGCTCTGAAATTTTTTTTTCTGCTTGTAGCAGTGTGTGGGACTTGTTCTATTAGTCCATCTATACTAACCTCCACCAGGTTGCAAATTTAATATAATTTTTATCTGCATCTAGCTCTGAAAATTTTTTTTGCCTTGTAGCAGTGTGTGGGACTTGTTCTATTAGTCCATCTATACTAACCTCCATCAGGTTGCAAATTCAAAATAATTTTTATCTGCATCTAGCTCTGAAAAAATATTTTGGCTTGTAGCTGTGTGTGGAACTTGTTCTATTAGTCCATGTACACTAACCTCCACTAGGTTGCAAATTCAATATAATTTTTTTCTGCATCTAGCTCTAAAAAAATATTTTGGCTTGTAGCAGTGTGTGGGACTTGTTCTATTAGTCCATCTATACTAACCTCCACCAGGTTGCAAATTCAATATCATTTTTTTCTGCATCTAGCTCTGAAAAAATATTTCAGCTTGTAGCAGTGTGTTGGACTTGTTCTATTAGTCCATCTATACTAACCTCCACCAGGTTGCAAATTCAAAATAATTTTTATCTGCATCTAGCTCTGAAAAAATATTTCGGCTTGTAGCAGTGTGTGGGACTTGTTCTATTAGTTCATTTATACTAGCCTCCACCAGGTTGCAAATTCAATATAATTTTTATCTGTATCTAGCTCTGAAAAAATATTTTGGCTTGTAGCAGTGTGTGGGACTTGTTCTATTAGTCCATCTATACTAACCTCCACCAGGTTGCAAATTCAATATCATTTTTTTCTGCATCTAGCTCTGAAAAAATATTTCGGCTTGTAGCAGTGTGTGCGACTTGTTCTAATTGTCCATCTATACTGACCTCCACCAGGTTGCAAATTCAATATAATTTGTTTCTGCATCTAGCTCTGAAAAAATATTTCAGCTTGTAGCGGTGTGTGGGACTTGTTCTATTAGTCCATCTATACTAATCTCCACCAGGTTGCAAATTCAAAATTATTTTTATCTGCATCTAGCTCTGAAAAAATATTTTGGCTTGTAGCAGTGTGTTGGACTTGTTCTATTAGTCCATCTATACTAACCTCCATCAGGTTGCAAATTCAAAATAATTTTTATCTGCATCTAGCTCTGAAAAAATATTTCGGCTTGTAGCAGTGTGTGGGACTTGTTCTATTAGTTCATCTATACTAGCCTCCACCAGGTTGCAAATTCAATATAATTTTTATCTGCATCTAGCTCTGAAAAAATATTTTGGCTTGTAGCAGTGTGTGGGACTTGTTCTATTAGTCCATCTATACTAACCTCCACCAGGTTGCAAATTCAATACAATTTTTTTCTGCATCTAGGTCTGAAATTTTTTTTTCGGCTTGTAGCAGTGTGTGGGACTTGTTCTATTAGTCCATCTATACTAACCTCCACCAGGTTGCAAATTCAAAATAATTTTTATCTGCATCTAGCTCTGAAAAAATATTTTGGCTTGTAGCAGTGTGTGGGACTTGTTCTATTAGTCCATCTATACTAACATCCATCAGGTTGCAAATTCAAAATAATTTTTATCTGCATCTAGCTCTGAAAAAATATTTCTGCTTGTAGCAGTGTGTGGGACTTGTTCTATAAGTCCATCTATACTAGCCTTCAACAGGTTGCAAATTCAAACTAATTTTTTTCTGCATCTAGCTATGAAAAAATATTTCGGCTTGTAGCAGTCTGTGGGACTTGTTCTATTAGTCCATCGATACTAACCTCCACCAGGTTGCAAATTCAATATAATTTTTTTCTGCATCTAGGTCTGAAAAAATATTTCGACTTGTAGCACTGTGTGGGACTTGTTCTATTAGTCCATCTATACTAACCTCCACCAGGTTGCAAATTCAAAATAATTTTTATCTGCATCTAGCTCTGAAAAAATATTTCGGCTTGTAGCAGTGTGTGGGACTTGTTCTATAAGTTCATCTATAATAGCCTCCACCAGGTTGCAAATTCAATATAATTTTTATCTGCATCTAGCTCTGAAAAAATATTTTGGCTTGTAGCAGTGTGTGGGACTTGTTCTATTAATCCATCTATACTAACCTCCACCAGGTTGCAAATTCAATATAATTTTTTTCTGCATCTAGCTCTGAATATTTTTTTTCGGCTTGTAGCAGTGTGTGGGACTTGTTCTATTAGTCCATCTATACTAACCTCCACCAGGTTTCAAATTCAATATAATTTTTTTCTGCATCTAGCTCTGAATATTTTTTTTCGGCTTGTAGCAGTGTGTGGGACTTGTTCTATTAGTCCATCTATACTAACCTCCACCAGGTTGCAAATTCAAAATAATTTTTATCTGCATCTAGCTCAGAAAAAATATTTTGGCTTGTAGCAGTGTGTGGGACTTGTTCTATTAGTCCATCTATACTAACCTCCACCAGGTTGCAAATTGAATATAATTTTTTTCTGCATCTAGCTCTGAAAAAATATTTCGGCTTCTAGCAGTGTGTGGGACTTGTTCTATTAGTCCATCTACACTAACCTCCACCAGGTTGCAAATTCAATATAATTTTTTTCTGCATCTAGCACTGAAAAAATATTTCGGCTTGTAGCAGTGTGTGGGACTTGTTCTATTAGTCCATCTACACTAACCTCCACTAGGTTGCAAATTCAATATAATTTTTTTCTGCATCTAGCTCTAAAAAAATATTTTGGCTTGTAGCAGTGTGTGGGACTTGTTCTATTAGTCCATCTATAGTAACCTCCACCACGTTGCAAATTCAATATAATTTTTTTCTGCATCTAGCTCTGAAAAAATATTTTGGCTTGTATCAGTGTGTGGGACTTGTTCTATTAGTTTCTATACTAACCTCCACCAGGTTGCAACTTGTATATAATTTTTTTCTGCATCTAGCTCTGAAAAAATATTTCGACTTGTAGCAGTGTGTGGGACTTGTTCTATTAGTCCATCTATACTAACCTCCACCAGGTTGCAATTCAAAATAAATTTTATCTGTATCTAGCTCTGAAAAAATATTTTGGCTGGTAGCAGTGTGTGGGACTTGTTCTATTAGTCCATCTATACTAACCTCCACCAGGTTACAAATTCAATCTAATTTTTTTCTGCATCTAGCTCTGAAAAAATATTTTGGCTTGTAGCAGTGTGTGGGACTTGTTCTATTAGTCCATCTATACTAACCTCCACCAGGTTGGAAATTCAATATAATTTTTTTCTACATCTAGCTCTGAAAAAATATTTCGACTTGTAGCAGTGTGTGGGACTTGTTCTATTAGTCCATCTATACTAACCTCCACCAGGTTGCAAATTCAATATAATTTTTTTCTGCATCTAGCTCTGAAATTTTTTTTTCTGCTTGTAGCAGTGTGTGGGACTTGTTCTATTAGTCCATCTATACTAACCTCCACCAGGTTGCAAATTCAATATAATTTTTATCTGCATCTAGCTCTGAAATTTTTTTTTGCCTTGTAGCAGTGTGTGGGACTTGTTCTATTAGTCCATCTATACTAACCTCCATCAGGTTGCAAATTCAAAATAATTTTTATCTGCATCTAGCTCTGAAAAAATATTTTGGCTTGTAGCTGTGTGTGGAACTTGTTCTATTAGTCCATGTACACTAACCTCCACTAGGTTGCAAATTCAATATAATTTTTTTCTGCATCTAGCTCTAAAAAAATATTTTGGCTTGTAGCAGTGTGTGGGACTTGTTCTATTAGTCCATCTATACTAACCTCCACCAGGTTGGAAATTCAATATAATTTTTTTCTACATCTAGCTCTGAAAAAATATTTCGACTTGTAGCAGTGTGTGGGACTTGTTCTATTAGTCCATCTATACTAACCTCCACCAGGTTGCAAATTCAATATAATTTTTTTCTGCATCTAGCTCTGAAATTTTTTTTTCTGCTTGTAGCAGTGTGTGGGACTTGTTCTATTAGTCCATCTATACTAACCTCCACCAGGTTGCAAATTTAATATAATTTTTATCTGCATCTAGCTCTGAAATTTTTTTTTGCCTTGTAGCAGTGTGTGGGACTTGTTCTATTAGTCCATCTATACTAACCTCCATCAGGTTGCAAATTCAAAATAATTTTTATCTGCATCTAGCTCTGAAAAAATATTTTGGCTTGTAGCTGTGTGTGGAACTTGTTCTATTAGTCCATGTACACTAACCTCCACTAGGTTGCAAATTCAATATAATTTTTTTCTGCATCTAGCTCTAAAAAAATATTTTGGCTGGTAGCAGTGTGTGGGACTTGTTCTATTAGTCCATCTATACTAACCTCCACCAGGTTGGAAATTCAATATAATTTTTTTCTACATCTAGCGCTGAAAAAATATTTCGACTTGTAGCAGTGTGTGGGACTTGTTCTATTAGTCCATCTATACTAACCTCCACCAGGTTGCAAATTCAATATCATTTTTTTCTGCATCTAGCTCTGAAAAAATATTTCGGCTTGTAGCAGTGTGTGCGACTTGTTCTAATTGTCCATCTATACTGACCTCCACCAGGTTGCAAATTCAATATAATTTGTTTCTGCATCTAGCTCTGAAAAAATATTTCAGCTTGTAGCGGTGTGTGGGACTTGTTCTATTAGTCCATCTATACTAATCTCCACCAGGTTGCAAATTCAAAATTATTTTTATCTGCATCTAGCTCTGAAAAAATATTTTGGCTTGTAGCAGTGTGTTGGACTTGTTCTATTAGTCCATCTATACTAACCTCCATCAGGTTGCAAATTCAAAATAATTTTTATCTGCATCTAGCTCTGAAAAAATATTTCGGCTTGTAGCAGTGTGTGGGACTTGTTCTATTAGTTCATCTATACTAGCCTCCACCAGGTTGCAAATTCAATATAATTTTTATCTGCATCTAGCTCTGAAAAAATATTTTGGCTTGTAGCAGTGTGTGGGACTTGTTCTATTAGTCCATCTATACTAACCTCCACCAGGTTGCAAATTCAATACAATTTTTTTCTGCATCTAGGTCTGAAATTTTTTTTTCGGCTTGTAGCAGTGTGTGGAACTTGTTCTATTAGTCCATCTATACTAACCTCCACCAGGTTGCAAATTCAAAATAATTTTTATCTGCATCTAGCTCTGAAAAAATATTTTGGCTTGTAGCAGTGTGTGGGACTTGTTCTATTAGTCCATCTATACTAACATCCATCAGGTTGCAAATTCAAAATAATTTTTATCTGCATCTAGCTCTGAAAAAATATTTCTGCTTGTAGCAGTGTGTGGGACTTGTTCTATAAGTCCATCTATACTAGCCTTCAACAGGTTGCAAATTCAAACTAATTTTTTTCTGCATCTAGCTATGAAAAAATATTTCGGCTTGTAGCAGTCTGTGGGACTTGTTCTATTAGTCCATCGATACTAACCTCCACCAGGTTGCAAATTCAATATAATTTTTTTCTGCATCTAGGTCTGAAAAAATATTTCGACTTGTAGCACTGTGTGGGACTTGTTCTATTAGTCCATCTATACTAACCTCCACCAGGTTGCAAATTCAAAATAATTTTTATCTGCATCTAGCTCTGAAAAAATATTTCGGCTTGTAGCAGTGTGTGGGACTTGTTCTATAAGTTCATCTATAATAGCCTCCACCAGGTTGCAAATTCAATATAATTTTTATCTGCATCTAGCTCTGAAAAAATATTTTGGCTTGTAGCAGTGTGTGGGACTTGTTCTATTAGTCCATCTATACTAGCCTCCACCAGGTTGCAAATTCAATATAATTTTTTTCTGCATCTAGCTCTGAATATTTTTTTTCGGCTTGTAGCAGTGTGTGGGACTTGTTCTATTAGTCCATCTATACTAACCTCCACCAGGTTTCAAATTCAATATAATTTTTTTCTGCATCTAGCTCTGAATATTTTTTTTCGGCTTGTAGCAGTGTGTGGGACTTGTTCTATTAGTCCATCTATACTAACCTCCACCAGGTTGCAAATTCAAAATAATTTTTATCTGCATCTAGCTCAGAAAAAATATTTTGGCTTGTAGCAGTGTGTGGGACTTGTTCTATTAGTCCATCTATACTAACCTCCACCAGGTTGCAAATTGAATATAATTTTTTTCTGCATCTAGCTCTGAAAAAATATTTCGGCTTCTAGCAGTGTGTGGGACTTGTTCTATTAGTCCATCTACACTAACCTCCACCAGGTTGCAAATTCAATATAATTTTTTTCTGCATCTAGCACTGAAAAAATATTTCGGCTTGTAGCAGTGTGTGGGACTTGTTCTATTAGTCCATCTACACTAACCTCCACTAGGTTGCAAATTCAATATAATTTTTTTCTGCATCTAGCTCTAAAAAAATATTTTGGCTTGTAGCAGTGTGTGGGACTTGTTCTATTAGTCCATCTATAGTAACCTCCACCACGTTGCAAATTCAATATAATTTTTTTCTGCATCTAGCTCTGAAAAAATATTTTGGCTTGTATCAGTGTGTGGGACTTGTTCTATTAGTTTCTATACTAACCTCCACCAGGTTGCAACTTGTATATAATTTTTTTCTGCATCTAGCTCTGAAAAAATATTTCGACTTGTAGCAGTGTGTGGGACTTGTTCTATTAGTCCATCTATACTAACCTCCACCAGGTTGCAATTCAAAATAAATTTTATCTGTATCTAGCTCTGAAAAAATATTTTGGCTGGTAGCAGTGTGTGGGACTTGTTCTATTAGTCCATCTATACTAACCTCCACCAGGTTACAAATTCAATCTAATTTTTTTCTGCATCTAGCTCTGAAAAAATATTTTGGCTTGTAGCAGTGTGTGGGACTTGTTCTATTAGTCCATCTATACTAACCTCCACCAGGTTGGAAATTCAATATAATTTTTTTCTACATCTAGCTCTGAAAAAATATTTCGACTTGTAGCAGTGTGTGGGACTTGTTCTATTAGTCCATCTATACTAACCTCCACCAGGTTGCAAATTCAATATAATTTTTTTCTGCATCTAGCTCTGAAATTTTTTTTTCTGCTTGTAGCAGTGTGTGGGACTTGTTCTATTAGTCCATCTATACTAACCTCCACCAGGTTGCAAATTCAATGAAATTTTTATCTGCATCTAGCTCTGAAAATTTTTTTTGCCTTGTAGCAGTGTGTGGGACTTGTTCTATTAGTCCATCTATACTAACCTCCATCAGGTTGCAAATTCAAAATAATTTTTATCTGCATCTAGCTCTGAAAAAATATTTTGGCTTGTAGCTGTGTGTGGAACTTGTTCTATTAGTCCATGTACACTAACCTCCACTAGGTTGAAAATTCAATATAATTTTTTTCTGCATCTAGCTCTAAAAAAATATTTTGGCTTGTAGCAGTGTGTGGGACTTGTTCTATTAGTCCATCTATACTAACCTCCACCAGGTTGGAAATTCAATATAATTTTTTTCTACATCTAGCTCTGAAAAAATATTTCGACTTGTAGCAGTGTGTGGGACTTGTTCTATTAGTCCATCTATACTAACCTCCACCAGGTTGCAAATTCAATATAATTTTTTTCTGCATCTAGCTCTGAAATTTTTTTTTCTGCTTGTAGCAGTGTGTGGGACTTGTTCTATTAGTCCATCTATACTAACCTCCACCAGGTTGCAAATTTAATATAATTTTTATCTGCATCTAGCTCTGAAAATTTTTTTTGCCTTGTAGCAGTGTGTGGGACTTGTTCTATTAGTCCATCTATACTAACCTCCATCAGGTTGCAAATTCAAAATAATTTTTATCTGCATCTAGCTCTGAAAAAATATTTTGGCTTGTAGCTGTGTGTGGAACTTGTTCTATTAGTCCATGTACACTAACCTCCACTAGGTTGCAAATTCAATATAATTTTTTTCTGTATCTAGCTCTAAAAAAATATTTTGGCTTGTAGCAGTGTGTGGGACTTGTTCTATTAGTCCATCTATACTAACCTCCACCAGGTTGGAAATTCAATATAATTTTTTTCTACATCTAGCGCTGAAAAAATATTTCGACTTGTAGCAGTGTGTGGGACTTGTTCTATTAGTCCATCTATACTAACCTCCACCAGGTTGCAAATTCAATATAATTTTTTTCTGCATCTAGCTCTGAAATTTTTTTTTCTGCTTGTAGCAGTGTGTGGGACTTGTTCTATTAGTCCATGTACACTAACCTCCACTAGGTTGAAAATTCAATATAATTTTTTTCTGCATCTAGCTCTGAAAAAATATTTCGGCTTCTAGCAGTGTGTGGGACTTGTTCTATTAGTCCATCTACACTAACCTCCACTAGGTTGCAAATTCAATATAATAATTTTCTGCATCCAGCTCTAAAAAAATATTTTGGCTTGTAGCAGTGTTTGGGACTTGTTCTAATAGTCCATCTATACTAACCTCCACCAGGTTGCAATTTTAATATAATTTTTTTCTGCATCTAGCTCTGAAAAAATATTTTGGCTTGTAGCAGTGTGTGGGACTTATTCTATGAGTCCATCTATACTAATCTCCACCAGGTTGCAAATTCAAAATTATTTTTATCTGCATCTAGCTCTGAAAAAATATGTCGGCTTGTAGCAGTGTGTGGGACTTGTTCTATTAGTCCATCTATACTAACCTCCATCAGGTTGCAAATTCAAAATAATTTTTATCTGCATCTAGCTCTGAAAAAATATTTCGGCTTGTAGCAGTGTGTGGGACTTGTTCTATAAGTCAATCTATACTAGCCTCCACCAGGTTGCAAATTCAATATAATTTTTTTCTGCATCTAGCTCTGAAAAAATATTTCGGCTTGTAGCAGTGTGTGGGACTTGTTCTATTAGTCCATCTATACTAACCTCCACCAGGTTGCAAATTCAATATAATTTTTTTCTGCATCTAGCTCTGAAAAAATATTTCGACTTGTAGCACTGTGTGGGACTTGTTCTATTAGTCCATCTATACTAACCTCCACCAGGTTGCAAATTCAAAATAATTTTTATATGCATCTAGCTCTGAAAAAATATTTCGGCTTGTAGCAGTGTGTGGGACTTGTTCTATTAGTCCATCTATACTAACCTCTACTAGGTTGCAAATTCAATATGATTTTTTTCTGCATCTAGCTCTGAAATTTTTTTTTCGGCTTGTAGCAGTGTGTGGGACTTGTTCTATTAGTCCATCTATACTAACCTCCACCAGTTTGCAAATTCAAAATAATTTTTATCTGCATCTAGCTCTGAAAAAATATTTTGGCTTGTAGCAGTTTGTGGGACATGTTCTATTAGTCCATTTATACTAACCTCCACCAGGTTGCAAATTCAATATAATTTTTTTCTGCATCTAGCTCTGAAAAAATATTTCGGCTTGTAGCAGTGTGTGGGACTTGTTCTATTAGTCCATCTACACTAACCTCCACTAGGTTGCAAATTCAATATAATTTTTTTCTGCATCTAGCTCTAAAAAAATATTTTGGCTTGTAGCAGTGTGTGGGACTTGTTCTATTAGTCCATCTATAGTAACCTCCACCACGTTGCAAATTCAATATAATTTTTTTCTGCATCTAGCTCTGAAAAAATATTTTGGCTTGTATCAGTGTGTGGGACTTGTTCTATTAGTTTCTATACTAACCTCCACCAGGTTGCAACTTGTATATAATTTTTTTCTGCATCTAGCTCTGAAAAAATATTTCGACTTGTAGCAGTGTGTTGGACTTGTTCTATTAGTCCATCTATACTAACCTCCACCAGGTTGCAATTCAAAATAAATTTTATCTGTATCTAGCTCTGAAAAAATATTTTGGCTGGTAGCAGTGTGTGGGACTTGTTCTATTAGTCCATCTATACTAACCTCCACCAGGTTACAAATTCAATCTAATTTTTTTCTGCATCTAGCTCTGAAAAAATATTTTGGCTTGTAGCAGTGTGTGGGACTTGTTCTATTAGTCCATCTGTACTAACCTCCACTAGGTTGCAAATTCAATATATTTTTTTTCTGCATCTAGCTCTGAAAAAATATTTTGTCTTGTAGCAGTGTGTGGGACTTGTTCTATTAGTCAATCTATACTAACCTCCACCAGGTTGCAAATTCAATATAATTTTTTTCTGCATCTAGCTCTGAAAAAATATTTTTGCTTGTAGCAGTTTGTGGGACATGTTCTATTAGTCCATCTATACTAACCTCCACCAGGTTGCAAATTCAATATAATTTTTTTCTGCATCTAGCTCTGAAAAAATATTTCGGCATGTAGCAGTGTGTGGGACTTGTTCTATTAGTCCATCTACACTAACCTCCACTGGGTTGCAAATTCAATATAATTTTTTTCTGCATCTAGCTCTAAAAAAATATTTTGGCTTGTAGCAGTGTGTGGGACTTGTTCTATTAGTCCATCTATACTAACCTCCACCACGTTGCAAATTCAATATAATTTTTTTCTGCATCTAGCTCTGAAAAAATATTTTGGCTTGTATCAGTGTGTGGGACTTGTTCTATTAGTTTCTATACTAACCTCTACCAGGTTGCAACTTGTATATAATTTTTTTCTGCATCTAGCTCTGAAAAAATATTTCGGCTTGTAGCAGTGTGTGGGACTTGTTCTATTAGTCCATCTATACTAACCTCCACCAGGTTGCAATTCAAAATAAATTTTATCTGTATCTAGCTCTGAAAAAATATTTTGGCTGGTAGCAGTGTGTGGGACTTGTTCTATTAGTCCATCTATACTAACCTCCACCAGGTTACAAATTCAATATAATTTTTTTCTGCATCTAGCTCTGAAAAAATATTTTGGCTTGTAGCAGTGTGTGGGACTTGTTCTATTAGTCCATCTGTACTAACCTCCACTAGGTTGCAAATTCAATATATTTTTTTTCTGCATCTAGCTCTGAAAAAATATTTTGTCTTGTAGCAGTGTGTGGGACTTGTTCTATTAGTCAATCTATACTAACCTCCACCAGGTTGCAAATTCAATATAATTTTTTTCTGCATCTAGCTCTGAAAAAATATTTAGGCTTGTAGCAGTGTGTGGGACTTGTTCTATTAGGCCATCTATACTAACCTCCACCAGGTTGCAAATTCAATATAATTTTTTTCTGCATCAAGCTCTGAAAAAATATTTCGGCTTGTAGCAGTGTGTGGGACTTGTTCTATTAGTCCATCTATACTAATCGCCACCAGGTTGCAAATTCAAAATAATTTTTATCTGCATCTAGCTCTGAAAAAATATTTTGGCTTGTAGCAGTGTGTGGGACTTGTTCTATTAGTCCATCTATACTAACCTCCACCAGGTTGCAAATTCAATATAATTTTTTTCTGCATCTAGCTCTGAAAAAATATTTCGGCTTGTAGTAGTGTGTGGGACTTGGTCTATTAGTCCATCTATACTAACCTCCACCAGGTTGCAAATTCAATATAATTTTTTTCACCATTTAGCTCTGAAAAAATATTTCAGCATGTAGCAGTGTGTGGGACTTGCTCTCTTAGTCCATCTATACTAACCTACACCAGGTTGCAAATTCAATATAATTTTTTTCTGCATCTAGCTCTGAAAAAATATTTCGGCTTGTAGCAGTGTGTGGGACTTGTTCTATTAGTCCATCTATACTAATCTCCACCAGGTTGCAAATTCAAAATTATTTTTATCTGCATCTAGCTCTGAAAAAATATGTCGGCTTGTAGCAGTGTGTGGGACTTGTTCTATTAGTCCATCTATACTAACCTCCATCAGGTTGCAAATTCAAAATAATTTTTATCTGCATCTAGCTCTGAAAAAATATTTCGGCTTGTAGCAGTGTGTGGGACTTGTTCTATAAGTCAATCTATACTAGCCTCCACCAGGTTGCAAATTCAATATAATTTTTTTCTGCATCTAGCTCTGAAAAAATATTTCGGCTTGTAGCAGTGTGTGGGACTTGTTCTATTAGTCCATCTATACTAACCTCTACTAGGTTGCAAATTCAATATGATTTTTTTCTGCATCTAGCTCTGAAATTTTTTTTTCGGCTTGTAGCAGTGTGTGGGACTTGTTCTATTAGTCCATCTATACTAACCTCTACTAGGTTGCAAATTCAATATGATTTTTTTCTGCATCTAGCTCTGAAATTTTTTTTTCGGCTTGTAGCAGTGTGTGGGACTTGTTCTATTAGTCCATCTATACTAACCTCCACCAGTTTGCAAATTCAAAATAATTTTTATCTGCATCTAGCTCTGAAAAAATATTTTGGCTTGTAGCAGTTTGTGGGACATGTTCTATTAGTCCATTTATACTAACCTCCACCAGGTTGCAAATTCAATATAATTTTTTTCTGCATCTAGCTCTGAAAAAATATTTCGGCTTGTAGCAGTGTGTGGGACTTGTTCTATTAGTCCATCTACACTAACCTCCACTAGGTTGCAAATTCAATATAATTTTTTTCTGCATCTAGCTCTAAAAAAATATTTTGGCTTGTAGCAGTGTGTGGGACTTGTTCTATTAGTCCATCTATAGTAACCTCCACCACGTTGCAAATTCAATATAATTTTTTTCTGCATCTAGCTCTGAAAAAATATTTTGGCTTGTATCAGTGTGTGGGACTTGTTCTATTAGTTTCTATACTAACCTCCACCAGGTTGCAACTTGTATATAATTTTTTTCTGCATCTAGCTCTGAAAAAATATTTCGACTTGTAGCAGTGTGTGGGACTTGTTCTATTAGTCCATCTATACTAACCTCCACCAGGTTGCAATTCAAAATAAATTTTATCTGTATCTAGCTCTGAAAAAATATTTTGGCTGGTAGCAGTGTGTGGGACTTGTTCTATTAGTCCATCTATACTAACCTCCACCAGGTTACAAATTCAATCTAATTTTTTTCTGCATCTAGCTCTGAAAAAATATTTTGGCTTGTAGCAGTGTGTGGGACTTGTTCTATTAGTCCATCTGTACTAACCTCCACTAGGTTGCAAATTCAATATATTTTTTTTCTGCATCTAGCTCTGAAAAAATATTTTGTCTTGTAGCAGTGTGTGGGACTTGTTCTATTAGTCAATCTATACTAACCTCCATCAGGTTGCAAATTCAATATAATTTTTTTCTGCATCTAGCTCTGAAAAAATATTTTTGCTTGTAGCAGTTTGTGGGACATGTTCTATTAGTCCATCTATACTAACCTCCACCAGTTTGCAAATTCAATATAATTTTTTTCTGCATCTAGCTCTGAAAAAATATTTCGGCATGTAGCAGTGTGTGGGACTTGTTCTATTAGTCCATCTACACTAACCTCCACTGGGTTGCAAATTCAATATAATTTTTTTCTGCATCTAGCTCTAAAAAAATATTTTGGCTTGTAGCAGTGTGTGGGACTTGTTCTATTAGTCCATCTATACTAACCTCCACCACGTTGCAAATTCAATATAATTTTTTTCTGCATCTAGCTCTGAAAAAATATTTTGGCTTGTATCAGTGTGTGGGACTTGTTCTATTAGTTTCTATACTAACCTCTACCAGGTTGCAACTTGTATATAATTTTTTTCTGCATCTAGCTCTGAAAAAATATTTCGGCTTGTAGCAGTGTGTGGGACTTGTTCTATTAGTCCATCTATACTAACCTCCACCAGGTTGCAATTCAAAATAAATTTTATCTGTATCTAGCTCTGAAAAAATATTTTGGCTGGTAGCAGTGTGTGGGACTTGTTCTATTAGTCCATCTATACTAACCTCCACCAGGTTACAAATTCAATATAATTTTTTTCTGCATCTAGCTCTGAAAAAATATTTTGGCTTGTAGCAGTGTGTGGGACTTGTTCTATTAGTCCATCTGTACTAACCTCCACTAGGTTGCAAATTCAATATATTTTTTTTCTGCATCTAGCTCTGAAAAAATATTTTGTCTTGTAGCAGTGTGTGGGACTTGTTCTATTAGTCAATCTATACTAACCTCCACCAGGTTGCAAATTCAATATAATTTTTTTCTGCATCTAGCTCTGAAAAAATATTTAGGCTTGTAGCAGTGTGTGGGACTTGTTCTATTAGGCCATCTATACTAACCTCCACCAGGTTGCAAATTCAATATAATTTTTTTCTGCATCAAGCTCTGAAAAAATATTTCGGCTTGTAGCAGTGTGTGGGACTTGTTCTATTAGTCCATCTATACTAATCGCCACCAGGTTGCAAATTCAAAATAATTTTTATCTGCATCTAGCTCTGAAAAAATATTTTGGCTTGTAGCAGTGTGTGGGACTTGTTCTATTAGTCCATCTATACTAACCTCCACCAGGTTGCAAATTCAATATAATTTTTTTCTGCATCTAGCTCTGAAAAAATATTTCGGCTTGTAGTAGTGTGTGGGACTTGGTCTATTAGTCCATCTATACTAACCTCCACCAGGTTGCAAATTCAATATAATTTTTTTCACCATTTAGCTCTGAAAAAATATTTCAGCATGTAGCAGTGTGTGGGACTTGCTCTCTTAGTCCATCTATACTAACCTACACCAGGTTGCAAATTCAATATAATTTTTTTCTGCATCTAGCTCTGAAAAAATATTTCGGCTTGTAGCAGTGTGTGGGACTTGTTCTATTAGTCCATCTATACTAATCTCCACCAGGTTGCAAATTCAAAATTATTTTTATCTGCATCTAGCTCTGAAAAAATATGTCGGCTTGTAGCAGTGTGTGGGACTTGTTCTATTAGTCCATCTATACTAACCTCCATCAGGTTGCAAATTCAAAATAATTTTTATCTGCATCTAGCTCTGAAAAAATATTTCGGCTTGTAGCAGTGTGTGGGACTTGTTCTATAAGTCAATCTATACTAGCCTCCACCAGGTTGCAAATTCAATATAATTTTTTTCTGCATCTAGCTCTGAAAAAATATTTCGGCTTGTAGCAGTGTGTGGGACTTGTTCTATTAGTCCATCTATACTAACCTCCACCAGGTTGCAAATTCAATATAATTTTTTTCTGCATCTAGCTCTGAAAAAATATTTCGACTTGTAGCACTGTGTGGGACTTGTTCTATTAGTCCATCTATACTAACCTCCACCAGGTTGCAAATTCAAAATAATTTTTATATGCATCTAGCTGTGAAAAAATGTTTCGGCTTGTAGCAGTGTGTGGGACTTGTTCTATTAGTGCATCTATACTAACCTCTACTAGGTTGCAAATTCAATATAATTTTTTTCTGCATCTAGCTCTGAAAATTTTTTTTCGGCTTGTAGCAGTGTGTGGGACTTGTTCTATTAGTCCATCTATACTAACCTCCACCAGGTTGCAAATTCAAAATAATTTTTATCTGCATCTAGCTCTGAAAAAATATTTTGGCTTGTAGCAGTTTGTGGGACATGTTCTATTAGTCCATCTATACTAACCTCCACCAGGTTGCAAATTCAATATAATTTTTTTCTGCATCTAGCTCTGAAAAAATATTTTGGCTTGAAGCAGTGTGTGGGACTTGTTCTATTAGTCCATCTACATTAACCTCCACTAGGTTGCAAATTCAATATAATTTTTTTCTGCATCTAGCTCTAAAAAAATATTTTGGCTTGTAGCAGTGTGTGGGACTTGTTCTATTAGTCCATCTATAGTAACCTCCACCACGTTGCAAATTCAATATAATTTTTTTCTGCATCTAGCTCTGAAAAAATATTTTGTCTTGTATCAGTGTGTGGGACTTGTTCTATTAGTTTCTATACTAACCTCCACCAGGTTGCAACTTGTATATAATTTTTTTCTGCATCTAGCTCTGAAAAAATATTTCGACTTGTAGCAGTGTGTGGGACTTGCTCTCTTAGTCCATCTATACTAACCTCCACCAGGTTGCAAATTCAATATAATTTTTTTCTGCATCTAGCTCTGAAAAAATATTTCGGCTTGTAGCAGTGTGTGGGACTTGTTCTATTAGTCCACCTATACTAACCTCCACTAGGTTGCAAATGCAATATAATTTTTTTCTGCATCTAGCTCTCAAAAATTTTTTCGGCTTGTAGCAGTGTGTGGGACTTGTTCTATTAGTCCATCTATACTAACCTCCACCAGGTTGCAAATTCAATATAATTTTTATCTGCATCTAGCTCTGAAAAAATATTTTGGCTTGTAGCAGTGTGTGGGACTTGTTCTATTAGTCCATCTATACTAACCTCCACCAGGTTGCAAATTCAATATAATTTTTTTCTGCATCTAGCTCTGAAATTTTTTTTTCGGCTTGTAGCAGTGTGTGGGACTTGTTCTATTAGTCCATCTATACTAACCTCCACCAGGTTGCAAATTCAAAATAATTTTTATCTGCATCTAGCTCTGAAAAAATATTTCGGCTTGTAGCAGTGTGTGGGACTTGTTGTAACGGGTCCGGGAGGCGGAACCTCTGAGCTACTATACAAGGGGGCGGCCCTTGTAAGGGAGCGGGTGGCAGTCTCTGGATGAACGGACAGGGAGATACGGCAAGTGATCAGGGCAGTCTCTGGGTGAACGGACAGGGAGATACGGCAAGTGATCAGGGCAGTCTCTGGGTAAGGGGTAGGTACGACCTGTGATGGCAGAGCCTCCGGGTAGGCTAGCAGGCAGATGGTAGATTGGTGCTCCCAGGTGAGCAAGCGAGAGTCTCTGGAATAGCAGGTGGTCACGGCACGTGACGGCGGAGCCTCCGGGCTGGCAGGCAGGCAGGTAACGGAGAAGCGCTCCCAGGTGAGCGGGCAAGAGTCTCTGGAATAGCTGGTGGTCACCGCACGAGACAACGGGACCTCCGGGCTGGCAAGCAGGCAGGTAACGGAGATGCGCTCCCAGGTGAGCGGGCAAGAGTCTCTGAGATAGCTGGTGGTCACAGCACGTGACAACGGAGCCTCCGGGCTGGCAAGCAGGCAGGTAACGGAGAAGCGCTCCCAGGTGAGCGGGCAAGCTGGTCCATAGACAGACTGACCGGAGTAGTAAGGCAGACCGTCGGACCTCAGGCAAGCAGGCAGGTAGCTGATATGCGCTCCCAGGTGAGCGGGCAGGCTGGTCCTTAGACAGACTGACAGGAGTAGTAAGGCAGACCGTCGGACCTCAGACTGGCAGACAGGTAACAAGTATTCAGGCAGGAATCAGGCAGGTAACTGGCAGGAATCAGGCAGGTAACTGGCAGGTAACTGGCAGGTAACTGGCAACGGGACCTGAGGGCTGAAGCACAGGTGAGACACAGGTGCAAACAACATTGCTCGGGCACCTCCATTTTGGAGGAGGTGCCTTATATATGATGAAGTCCTCCGGCCATTGGCCGGGGACTCTTTAGGGCGGCGCGCGCGGCCCCTTTAAGAGGAGGGGAGCGCGCGCGCGCCCTAAGCACAGGGGCCGGGAAGGAGCGCGCGCTGAGAGCAGAGCAGGAGGAGGACGCCGGGACGGAGCGCGCGCTGACAGCAGAGCGGGGGGAGGATGCTGGGCATGGAGCAGAGCGGTGAGAGGAGCAGCGTCCCTGCCTAGCAGAGGGCAGGGACGCCGGCACTACAGTACCCCCCCTTTAGGCCCCCCCTTTTTTAGGCCAGACAGAAATTTAGCTAGGATGAGAGGGGCATGGATGTTCTCCCGGGGCTCCCACGTTCTCTCCTCAGGACCAAACCCCTTCCAATCTACCAGGAAAAAGGTCTTTCCTCTTACCCTTTTGGTGGCAAGAATGTTCTCTACCTCAAACTCGTCCTCAGCAGAAACCGGAGCAGGAGGCGTACCTGTAGACTTGGAAAAAGAGTTAAGCACCACAGGTTTGAGGAGAGATACATGGAAGGAGTTAGGGATCCGTAAGTTGGCCGGGAGTTTCAATTTATAGGCCACCGGGTTGATCTGACTGATGACCTCCAGTGGGCCGATGAACCGAGGCCCTAACTTATAGGAAGGGATCTTGAGCCGGACATATTTGGACGAGAGCCAGACTTTATCCCCAGGGCGGAATTGAGGAGGGTCCAGACGTTTTTTGTCAGCGTGTCTTTTCATACGCTCGGATGACAGAAGGAGTGCGGACCGGGTACTCTCCCATATGGAGGAAAATTTGTTAACAAGAGATTCCGCAGCCGGATTGTCCACCGAGGTGGAGACGGGAAACGGGATCCGAGGATGCTGACCGTAGACTACAAAAAACGGGGATTTGGAGGAAGACTCGCTCTCGTGATTGTTGTACGAGAATTCGGCCCATGGCAGGAGATCCACCCAGTCAGAATGGTGGGCATTAACGAAGTGCCGAAGGTAACTGGTCAGGTTCTGATTGATCCGCTCCACTTGACCATTAGACTGTGGGTGGTAAGCGGAGGAGAAGTCCAGGGTGACGTCCAGCAATTTACAAGTGGCTCTCCAGAAACGGGAAGTGAACTGTACTCCTCGATCCGACACGATGTGACGGGGCAGGCCATGAAGACGGAAGATGTGGCGAATAAAGTCTTTAGCCAGCTCGGGTGCAGACGGAAGACCTGGCAGTGGAATGAAGTGAGCCATCTTGGAAAAGCGGTCAGCGACCACCCAAATGACCGTACAACCGGCAGAGACGGGCAGATCAGTTATGAAGTCCATCGCTATATGCTGCCAGGGGGCAGCAGGTACTGGCAGAGGTAGGAGGCGGCCGGCCGGCAGGTGTCTCGGAACTTTGTTGCGGGCGCAGGACACACAGGCAGAAACAAAGTCAATTACATCCTTGTGCAGGTTAGGCCACCAGTAGTGCCGGGTAATAAGCTGGAGGGTCTTTTTCTGACCGGCGTGGCCAGCTAGTTTAGACGAATGACCCCAGTGTAGGATCTTCTCCCGATCAGGTACTGGTACGAACGTCTTACCAGGAGGAAGACGATTTAGACTCACGGGAGCCACCTGCATTACTCTGGCGGGATCGATGATGTGTTTCGGATCCTCCTCGAGATCAGACACCAGAAAGGATCGAGACAAGGCGTCCGCCTTGACGTTTTTGTCAGCCGGGCGAAAATGAAGGACAAAATCAAAACGAGCAAAAAACAAGGACCACCGGGCTTGGCGCGGGTTAAGTCTCTGGGCATGCTGGAGGTAAGCCAAGTTCTTGTGGTCAGTGTAAATTATTACCGGGTGAAGAGCCCCCTCGAGCAGGTAACGCCACTCCTCCAATGCCAGTTTGATGGCCAATAACTCTCGGTCTCCTATGGAATAGTTGCGCTCAGAGGAGGAGAAGAGTTTTGAGAAGAAGCCACAAGTTACCATCCTCCCGGAAGATGATTTTTGAGTAAGTACCGCTCCGGCTCCAGAGGAGGAGGCGTCAACTTCCAGGAAGAACTGCTTGTTGCCATCTGGGCGATGCAGCACCGGGGCGGAAGAGAAGGCCTGTTTAAGGGAAAGAAAGGCCTCCTCTGCTTCGGGTGGCCACTCTTTGGGATTAGCACCTTTACGGGTGAGCGCAGAAATTGGGGCCGTCCGGGAAGAGAAGTGTGGTATGAAGAGGCGGTAGTAGTTGGCGAAGCCCAGGAATCGCTGAATGGCCTTCAACCCCTCCGGTCGGGGCCATTTCTCGATGGCAGACAGTTTCTCAGGATCCATTTGTAGGCCGGTCTGAGAGATAATGTAGCCCAGAAACGGAAGCGAGGTCTGCTCAAAGAGGCACTTCTCAAATTTAGCGTAGAGATGGTTCTGTCTTAGCCTGAGCAGGACCTGACGAACGTCCCTCCGGTGAGTCTGGAGATCCGGAGAGAAGACCAAGATGTCGTCCAGGTACACCACTACGCAGGAGTAGAGAAGGTCCCGGAAGATGTCATTGACCAACTCTTGAAAGACGGCAGGAGCGTTACAGAGACCAAAGGGCATTACCAGGTATTCATAGTGGCCGTCCCGGGTGTTGAATGCCGTCTTCCATTCATCCCCCTGACGAATACGAACCAGGTTGTACGCCCCACGAAGGTCCAGTTTGGTGAAGATCCTAGCCCCCCTCAGACGATCAAATAATTCTGGAATGAGCGGAAGGGGGTACTTATTCTTCACCGTGATCAGGTTTAGGCCTCTATAGTCTATACAGGGACGGAGAGAGCCGTCCTTCTTTTTGACGAAAAAGAAGCCTGCTCCCGCCGGGGAGGTAGATTTCCGGATGAATCCTCTGGCCAGATTCTCCTCAATATATTCGGACATTGACCGGGTCTCAGCAGCGGATAAAGGATAGATACGCCCACGGGGAGGAGTAGTACCGGGTAGCAGATCGATGGGACAGTCGTATGGTCTATGTGGTGGTAATGTCTCTGCCTCCTTTTTATTAAAGACATCTGCATAAGACCAATAAGGAATCGGAAGTCCAGGTAGATTAGCTGGGGTAGGAGAGGGACGGACGGGATGGACGGGAACCAGGCAGGTTTTATGACAGTCTTGTCCCCAGCGAAGGACCTCTCCGGTTTGCCAGTCTAGCACGGGTGCATGTCTCTGGAGCCAGGGCAGACCTAGCAAGAGGGCGTGAGAGAGTCCAGGCAGAACATGAAAGGAGATACTTTCAGAATGCAGCATTCCCACCTGCAGGGTAATGGATTCGGTGATGAGTTGAATGGGGCGAGGTAAGAGGCCCCCATCCACGGCAGCGACAGACAAGGGTACAGCCAGAGGTTTGGTGGGGATGCGGTATTTCTCAACCAGGGACTGTGAAATAAGGTTCCCGGCTGCTCCAGAGTCAAGTTGGGCTAGTTCGAAATAACGGTTCTCCCCGTAGATGATCGAAACAGACAACAGCAGGGATGGAGAGGATTTATACTTGTCTAGGTGGACCTCTCTGAGCGAACCTAGACACAGGCGTTTCCCGACCTCTCCGGGCAGGCACGGATCCGGTGCTCCTTACTGCCACAGTAGAAGCAGCTCCCCTCGGCACGGCGTGAGTCCTGACGGGTTTTGACCATCTTGGTCTGGTCGACCTGCATAGGCTCAGGAGAGTGTACCTGGGGAGAAACGGAGGGAATGACGGGTTTCTGGAAAGTAGGAGCTAAACGTGGAATCCTTCTCTCACGGGTGACCTCTTTGGCACGCTCCTGGAACCGTAGGTCAATCCGGGTGGCAAGGGTTATTAGATCATCGAGAGAGGTAGGAATGTCCCGACCAGCAAGTTCATCTTTAATACGACCGGACAGACCCTCCCAGAAGACGGATACCAGAGCGTCGTTATCCCAGGCCAGCTCCGAGGCAAGGGTGCGGAACCGTATGGCATATTGGCCCACGGTGAGACCCTCCTGACGGAGGCGTAGCAGAGAGGATGCGGATGAGGTCTTCCGTCCGGGTTCGTCGAAGACTTTCCGGAAAGCTGAGAGAAAAGCAGGCAAGTTGGACACCAGGGGGTCTCCTCTCTCCCATAGAGGATTTAGCCAGGCCAGGGCCTCCCCGGTGAGATGGGACATGATAAAGGCAATTTTGGCCCGGTCGGAATTAAACTGATGGGACAAAAGTTCAAAGTGCAGGGTGCACTGATTTATGAAGCCCCGAGCCTGGGCGGAGTCACCTCCGAAGCGAGGAGGTGCAGACAGCCGGGGTCCGGGATAGGTTACCATGGTATTAGTGGGTAGCGGAGCTGCCGGGTTGCGAGTCATGGTACTGGCAGTGGCTGCAGGTGGTGCAGTCAGAGTGTCCAGGCGAGTATTGACATTCCGCAGGTGACCCAGGATGGACTCCTGTTGGGACCTTTGACGGGATAGTTCATGACACAGGTCCGTGAGCGAGGGAGCTTGGGTGCCACCGGGTTCCATGGCCCGAGCAAACTGTAACGGGTCCGGGAGGCGGAACCTCTGAGCTACTATACAAGGGGGCGGCCCTTGTAAGGGAGCGGGTGGCAGTCTCTGGATGAACGGACAGGGAGATACGGCAAGTGATCAGGGCAGTCTCTGGGTGAACGGACAGGGAGATACGGCAAGTGATCAGGGCAGTCTCTGGGTAAGGGGTAGGTACGACCTGTGATGGCAGTGCCTCCGGGTAGGCTAGCAGGCAGATGGTAGATTGGTGCTCCCAGGTGAGCAAGCGAGAGTCTCTGGAATAGCAGGTGGTCACGGCACGTGACGGCGGAGCCTCCGGGCTGGCAGGCAGGCAGGTAACGGAGAAGCGCTCCCAGGTGAGCGGGCAAGAGTCTCTGGAATAGCTGGTGGTCACCGCACGAGACAACGGGACCTCCGGGCTGGCAAGCAGGCAGGTAACGGAGATGCGCTCCCAGGTGAGCGGGCAAGAGTCTCTGAGATAGCTGGTGGTCACAGCACGTGACAACGGAGCCTCCGGGCTGGCAAGCAGGCAGGTAACGGAGAAGCGCTCCCAGGTGAGCGGGCAAGCTGGTCCATAGACAGACTGACCGGAGTAGTAAGGCAGACCGTCGGACCTCAGGCAAGCAGGCAGGTAGCTGATATGCGCTCCCAGGTGAGCGGGCAGGCTGGTCCTTAGACAGACTGACAGGAGTAGTAAGGCAGACCGTCGGACCTCAGACTGGCAGACAGGTAACAAGTATTCAGGCAGGAATCAGGCAGGTAACTGGCAGGAATCAGGCAGGTAACTGGCAGGTAACTGGCAGGTAACTGGCAACGGGACCTGAGGGCTGAAGCACAGGTGAGACACAGGTGCAAACAACATTGCTCGGGCACCTCCATTTTGGAGGAGGTGCCTTATATATGATGAAGTCCTCCGGCCATTGGCCGGGGACTCTTTAGGGCGGCGCGCGCGGCCCCTTTAAGAGGAGGGGAGCGCGCGCGCGCGCGCCCTAAGCACAGGGGCCGGGAAGGAGCGCGCGCTGAGAGCAGAGCAGGAGGAGGACGCCGGGACGGAGCGCGCGCTGACAGCAGAGCGGGGGGAGGATGCTGGGCACGGAGCAGAGCGGTGAGAGGAGCAGCGTCCCTGCCTAGCAGAGGGCAGGGACGCCGGCACTACACTTGTTCTATAAGTCCATCTATACTAGCCTCCAACAGGTTGCAAATTCCAACTAATTTTTTTCTGCATCTAGCTCTGAAAAAATATTTTGGCTTGTAGCAGTCTGTGGGACTTGTTCTATTAGTCCATCGATACTAACCTCCACCAGGTTGCAAATTGAATATAATTTTTTTCTGCATCTAGGTCTGAAAAAATATTTCGACTTGTAGCACTGTGTGGGACTTGTTCTATTAGTCCATCTATACTAACCTCCACCAGGTTGCAAATTCAAAATAATTTTTATCTGCATCTAGCTCAGAAAAAATATTTTGGCTTGTAGCAGTGTGTGGGACTTGTTCTATTAGTCCATCTATACTAACCTCCACCAGGTTGCAAATTCAATATAATTTTTTTCTGCATCTAGCTCTGAAAAAATATTTCGGCTTGCAGCAGTGTGTGGGACTTGTTCTATTAGTCCATCTACACTAACCTCCACTAGGTTGCAAATTCAATATAATAATTTTCTGCATCCAGCTTTAAAAAAATATTTTGGCTTGAAGCAGTGTTTGGGACTTGTTCTAATAGTCCATCTATACTAACCTCCACCAGGTTGCAATTTTAATATAATTTTTTTCTGCATCTAGCTCTGAAAAAATATTTTGGCTTGTAGCAGTGTGTGAGACTTGTTCTATTAGTCCATCTATACTAACCTCCACCAGGTTGCAAATTCAATATAATTTTTTTCTGCATCTAGCTCTGAAAAAATATTTCGGCTTGTAGTAGTGTGTGGGACTTGGTCTATTAGTCCATCTATACTAACCTCCACCAGGTTGCATATTCAATATAATTTTTTTCACCATCTAGCTCTGAAAAAATATTTCGGCATGTAGCAATGTGTGGGACTTGCTCTCTTAGTCCATCTATACTAACCTCCACCAGGTTGCAAATTCAATATAATTTTTTTCTGCATCTAGCTCTGAAAAAATATTTCGGCTTGTAGCAGTGTGTGGGACTTTTTCTATTAGTCCATCTATACTAACCTCCACCAGGTTGCAAATTCAATATAATTTTTTTCTGCATCTAGCTCTGAAAAAATATTTTGGCTTGTATCAGTGTGTGGGACTTGTTCTATTAGTTTCTATACTAACCTCCACCAGGTTGCAACTTGTATATAATTTTTTTCTGCATCTAGCTCTGAAAAAATATTTCGACTTGTAGCAGTGTGTGGGACTTGTTCTATTAGTCCATCTATACTAACCTCCACCAGGTTGCAATTCAAAATAAATTTTATCTGTATCTAGCTCTGAAAAAATATTTTGGCTGGTAGCAGTGTGTGGGACTTGTTCTATTAGTCCATCTGTACTAACCTCCACTAGGTTGCAAATTCAATATATTTTTTTTCTGCATCTAGCTCTGAAAAAATATTTTGTCTTGTAGCAGTGTGTGGGACTTGTTCTATTAGTCAATCTATACTAACCTCCACCAGGTTGCAAATTCATTATAATTTTTTTCTGCATCTAGCTCTGAAAAAATATTTTGGCTTGTAGCAGTTTGTGGGACATGTTCTATTAGTCCATCTATACTAACCTCCACCAGGTTGCAAATTCAATATAATTATTTTCTGCATCTAGCTCTGAGAAAATATTTCGGCTTGTAGCAGTGTGTGGGACTTGTTCTATTAGTCCATCTACACTAACCTCCACTAGGTTGCAAATTCAATATAATTTTTTTCTGCATCTAGCTCTAAAAAAATATTTTGGCTTGTAGCAGTGTGTGGGACTTGTTCTATTAGTCCATCTATACTAACCTCCACCACGTTGCAAATTCAATATAATTTTTTTCTGCATCTAGCTCTGAAAAAATATTTTGGCTTGTATCAGTGTGTGGGACTTGTTCTATTAGCTTCTATACTAACCTCCACCAGGTTGCAACTTGTATATAATTTTTTTCTGCATCTAGCTCTGAAAAAATATTTTGACTTGTAGCAGTGTGTGGGACTTGTTCTATTAGTCCATCTAAACTAACCTCCACCAGGTTGCAATTCAAAATAAATTTTATCTGTATCTAGCTCTGAAAAAATATTTTGGCTGGTAGCAGTGTGTGGGACTTGTTCTATTAGTCCATCTATACTAACCTCCACCAGGTTACAAATTCAATCTAATTTTTTTCTGCATCTAGCTCTGAAAAAATATTTTGGCTTGTAGCAGTGTGTAGGACTTGTTCTATTAGTCCATCTGTACTAACCTCCACTAGGTTGCAAATTCAATATATTTTTTTTCTGCATCTAGCTCTGAAAAAATATTTTGTCTTGTAGCAGTGTGTGGGACTTGTTCTATTAGTCAATCTATACTAACCTCCACCAGGTTGCAAATTCAATATAATTTTTTTCTGCATCTAGCTCTGAAAAAATATTTAGGCTTGTAGCAGTGTGTGGGACTTGTTCTATTAGGCCATCTATACTAACCTCCACCAGGTTGCAAATTCAATATAATTTTTTTCTGCATCTAGCTCTGAAAAAATATTTTGGCTTGTAGCAGTGTGTAGGACTTGTTCTATTAGTCCATCTATACTAATCGCCACCAGGTTGCAAATTCAAAATAATTTTTATCTGCATCTAGCTCTGAAAAAATATTTTGGCTTGTAGCAGTGTGTGGGACTTGTTCTATTAGTCCATCTATACTAACCTCCACCAGGTTGCAAATTCAATATAATTTTTTTCTGCATCTAGCTCTGAAAATATATTTCGGCTTGTAGTAGTGTGTGGGACTTGGTCTATTAGTCCATCTATACTAACCTCCACCAGGTTGCAAATTCAATATAATTTTTTTCACCATCTAGCTCTGAAAAAATATTTCGGCATGTAGCAGTGTGTGGGACTTGCTCTCTTAGTCCATCTATACTAACCTCCACCAGGTTGCAAATTCAATATAATTTTTTTCTGCATCTAGCTCTGAAAAAATATTTCAGCTTGTAGCAGTGTGTGGGACTTGTTCTATTAGTCCATCTATACTAACCTCCACCAGGTTGGAAATTCAATATAAATTTTTTCTGCATCTAGCTCTCAAAAAATATTTCGGCTTGTAGCAGTGTGTGGGACTTGTTCTATTAGTCCATCTATACTAACCTCCATCAGGTTGCAAATTCAAAATAATTTTTATCTGCATCTAGCTCTGTAAAAATATTTCGGCTTGTAGCAGTGTGTGGGACTTGTTCTATTAGTTCATCTATACTAGCCTCCACCAGGTTGCAAATTCAATATAATTTTTATCTGCATCTAGCTCTGAAAAAATATTTTGGCTTGTAGCAGTGTGTGGGACTTGTTCTATTAGTCCATCTACACTAACCTCCACCAGGTTGCAAATTCAATATAATTTTTTTCTGCATCTAGCTCTGAAATTTTTTTTTCTACTTGTAGCAGTGTGTGGGACTTGTTCTATTAGTCCATCTATACTAACCTCCACCAGGTTGCAAATTCAAAATAATTTTTATCTGCATCTAGCTCTGAAAAAATATTTTGGCTTGTAGCAGTGTGTGGGACTTTTCTATTAGTCCATCTATATTAACCTCCATCAGGTTGCAAATTCAAAATAATTTTTATCTGCATCTACCTCTGAAAAAATATTTCGGCTTGTAGCAGTGTGTGGGTCTTGTTCTATAAGTTCATCTATACTAGCCTCCAACAGGTTGCAAATTCAAACTAATTTTTTTCTGCATCTAGCTCTGAAAAAATATTTTGGCTTGTCTGTGGGACTTGTTCTATTAGTCCATCGATACTAACCTCCACCAGGTTGCAAATTCAATATAATTTTTTTCTGCATCTAGGTCTGAAAAAATATTTCGACTTGTAGCACTGAGTGGGACTTGTTCTATTAGTCCATCTTTACTAGCCTCCACCAGGTTGCAAATTCAATATAATTTTTATCTGCATCTAGCTCTGAAAAAATATTTTGTCTTGTAGCAGTGTGTGGGACTTGTTCTATTAGTCAATCTATACTAACCTCCACCAGGTTGGAAATTCAATATAAATTTTTTCTGCATCTAGCTCTCAAAAAATATTTCGGCTTGTAGCAGTGTGTGGGACTTGTTCTATTAGTCCATCTATACTAACCTCCATCAGGTTGCAAATTCAAAATAATTTTTATCTGCATCTAGCTCTGTAAAAATATTTCGGCTTGTAGCAGTGTGTGGGACTTGTTCTATTAGTTCATCTATACTAGCCTCCACCAGGTTGCAAATTCAATATAATTTTTATCTGCATCTAGCTCTGAAAAAATATTTTGGCTTGTAGCAGTGTGTGGGACTTGTTCTATTAGTCCATCTACACTAACCTCCACCAGGTTGCAAATTCAATATAATTTTTTTCTGCATCTAGCTCTGAAATTTTTTTTTCTACTTGTAGCAGTGTGTGGGACTTGTTCTATTAGTCCATCTATACTAACCTCCACCAGGTTGCAAATTCAAAATAATTTTTATCTGCATCTAGCTCTGAAAAAATATTTCGGCTTGTAGCAGTGTGTGGGACTTTTCTATTAGTCCATCTATATTAACCTCCATCAGGTTGCAAATTCAAAATAATTTTTATCTGCATCTACCTCTGAAAAAATATTTCGGCTTGTAGCAGTGTGTGGGTCTTGTTCTATAAGTCCATCTATACTAGCCTCCAACAGGTTGCAAATTCAAACTAATTTTTTTCTGCATCTAGCTCTGAAAAAATATTTTGGCTTGTCTGTGGGACTTGTTCTATTAGTCCATCGATACTAACCTCCACCAGGTTGCAAATTCAATATAATTTTTTTCTGCATCTAGGTCTGAAAAAATATTTCGACTTGTAGCACTGAGTGGGACTTGTTCTATTAGTCCATCTTTACTAGCCTCCACCAGGTTGCAAATTCAATATAATTTTTATCTGCATCTAGCTCTGAAAAAATATTTTGTCTTGTAGCAGTGTGTGGGACTTGTTCTATTAGTCAATCTATACTAACCTCCACCAGGTTGCAAATTCAATATAATTTTTTTCTGCATCTAGCTCTGAAAAAATATCTTGGCTTGTAGCAGTTTGTGGGACATGTTCTATTAGTCCATCTATACTAACCTCCACCAGGTTGCAAATTCAATATAATTTTTTTCTGCATCTTGCTCTGAAAAAATATTTCGGCTTGTAGCAGTGTGTGGGACTTGTTCTATTAGTCCATCTATACTAACCTCCATCAGGTTGCAAATTCAAAATAATTTTTATCTGCATCTAGCTCTGTTAAAATATTTCGGCTTGTAGCAGTGTGTGGGACTTGTTCTATTAGTCCATCTACACTAACCTCCACTAGGTTGCAAATTCAATATAATAATTTTCTGCATCCAGCTTTAAAAAAATATTTTGGCTTGTAGCAGTGTTTGGGACTTGTTCTAATAGTCCATCTATACTAACCTCCACCAGGTTGCAATTTTAATATAATTTTTTTCTGCATCTAGCTCTGAAAAAATATTTTGGCTTGTAGCAGTGTGTGGGACTTGTTCTATTAGTCCATCTATACTAACCTCCACCAGGTTGCAAATGCAATATAATTTTTTTCTGCATCTAGCTCTGAAAAAATATTTCGGCTTGTAGTAGTGTGTGGGACTTGGTCTATTAGTCCATCTATACTAACCTCCACCAGGTTGCAAATTCAATATAATTTTTTTCACCATCTAGCTCTGAAAAAATATTTCGGCATGTAGCAGTGTGTGGGACTTGCTCTCTTAGTCCATCTATACTAACCTCCACCAGGTTGCAAATTCAATATAATTTTTTCCTGCATCTAGCTCTGAAAAAATATTTCGGCTTGTAGCAGTGTGTGGGACTTTTTCTATTAGTCCATCTATACTAACCTCCACCAGGTTGGAAATTCAATATAATTTTTTTCTGCATCTAGCTCTCAAAAAATATTTCGGCTTGTAGCAGTGTGTGGGACTTGTTCTATTAGTCCATCTATACTAACCTCCATCAGGTTGCAAATTCAAAATAATTTTTATCTGCATCTAGCTCTGTAAAAATATTTCGGCTTGTAGCAGTGTGTGGGACTTGTTCTATTAGTTCATCTATACTAGCCTCCACCAGGTTGCAAATTCAATATAATTTTTATCTGCATCTAGCTCTGAAAAAATATTTTGGCTTGTAGCAGTGTGTGGGACTTGTTCTATTAGTCCATCTATACTAACCTCCACCAGGTTGCAAATTCAAAATAATTTTTATCTGCATCTAGCTCTGAAAAAATATTTTGGCTTGTAGCAGTTTGTGGGACATGTTCTATTAGTCCATCTATACTAACCTCCACCAGGTTGCAAATTCAATATAATTTTTTTCTGCATCTAGCTCTGAAAAAATATTTTGGCTTGTAGCAGTGTGTGGGACTTGTTCTATTAGTCCATCTACACTAACCTCCACTAGGTTGCAAATTCAATATAATTTTTTTCTGCATCTACCTCTAAAAAAATATTTTGGCTTGTAGCAGTGTGTGGGACTTGTTCTATTAGTCCATCTATACTAACCTCCACCACGTTGCAAATTCAATATAATTTTTTTCTGCATCTAGCTCTGAAAAAATATTTTGGCTTGTATCAGTGTGTGGGACTTGTTCTAATAATTTCTATACTAACCTCCACCAGGTTGCAACTTGTATATAATTTTTTTCTGCATCTAGCTCTGAAAAAATATTTTGACTTGTAGCAGTGTGTGGGACTTGTTCTATTAGTCCATCTATACTAACCTCCACCAGGTTGCAATTCAAAATAAATTTTATCTGTATCTAGCTCTGAAAAAATATTTTGGCTGGTAGCATTGTGTGGGACTTGTTCTATTAGTCCATCTATACTAACCTCCACCAGGTTACAAATTCAATCTAATTTTTTTCTGCATCTAGCTCTGAAAAAATATTTTGGCTTGTAGCAGTGTGTGGGACTTGTTCTATTAGTCCATCTGTACTAACCTCCACTAGGTTGCAAATTCAATATATTTTTTTTCTGCATCTAGCTCTGAAAAAATATTTTGTCTTGTAGCAGTGTGTGGGACTTGTTCTATTAGTCAATCTATACTAACCTCCACCAGGTTGCAAATTCAATATAATTTTTTTCTGCATCTAGCTCTGAAAAAATATCTTGGCTTGTAGCAGTTTGTGGGACATGTTCTATTAGTCCATCTATACTAACCTCCACCAGGTTGCAAATTCAATATAATTTTTTTCTGCATCTAGCTCTGAAAAAATATTTCGGCTTGTAGCAGTGTGTGGGACTTGTTCTATTAGTCCATCTACACTAACCTCCACTAGGTTGCAAATTCAATATAATTTTTTTCTGCATCTAGCTCTAAAAAAATATTTTGGCTTGTAGCAGTGTGTGGGACTTGTTCTATTAGTCCATCTATACTAACCTCCACCACGTTGCAAATTCAATGTAATTTTTTTCTGCATCTAGCTCTGAAAAAATATTTTGGCTTGTATCAGTGTGTGGGACTTGTTCTATAACTTTCTATACTAACCTCCACCAGGTTGCAACTTGTATATAATTTTTTTCTGCATCTAGCTCTGAAAAAATATTTCGACTTGTAGCAGTGTGTGGGACTTGTTCTATTAGTCCATCTATACTAACCTCCACCAGGTTGCAATTCAAAATAAATTTTATCTGTATCTAGCTCTGAAAAAATATTTTGGCTGGTAGCAGTGTGTGGGACTTGTTCTATTAGTCCATCTATACTAACCTCCACCAGGTTACAAATTCAATCTAATTTTTTTCTGCATCTAGCTCTGAAAAAATATTTTGGCTTGTAGCAGTGTGTGGGACTTGTTCTATTAGTCCATCTGTACTAACCTCCACTAGGTTGCAAATTCAATATATTTTTTTTCTGCATCTAGCTCTGAAAAAATATTTTGTCTTGTAGCAGTGTGTGGGACTTGTTCTATTAGTCAATCTATACTAACCTCCACCAGGTTGCAAATTCAATATAATTTTTTTCTGCATCTAGCTCTGAAAAAATATTTAGGCTTGTAGCAGTGTGTGGGACTTGTTCTATTAGGCCATCTATACTAACCTCCACCAGGTTGCAAATTCAATATAATTTTTTTCTGCATCAAGCTCTGAAAAAATATTTTGGCTTGTAGCAGTGTGTGGGATTTGTTCTATTAGTCCATCTATACTAATCGCCACCAGGTTGCAAATTCAAAATAATTTTTATCTGCATCTAGCTCTGAAAAAATATTTTGGCTTGTAGCAGTGTGTGGGACTTGTTCTATTAGTCCATCTATACTAACCTCCACCAGGTTGCAAATTCAATATAATTTTTTTCTGCATCTAGCTCTGAAAAAATATTTCTGCTTGTAGTAGTGTGTGGGACTTGGTCTATTAGTCCATCTATACTAACCTCCACAAGGTTGCAAATTCAATATAATTTTTTTCACCATCTAGCTCTGAAAAAATATTTCGGCATGTAGCAGTGTGTGGGACTTGCTCTCTTAGTCCATCTATACTAACCTCCACCAGGTTGCAAATTCAGTATAATTTTTTTCTGCATCTAGCTCTGAAAAAATATTTCGGCTTGTAGCAGTGTGTGGGACTTGTTCTATTAGTCCATCTATACTAACCTCCTCCAGGTTGGAAATTCAATATAATTTTTTTCTGCATCTAGCTCTCAAAAAATATTTCGGCTTGTAGCAGTGTGTGGGACTTGTTCTATTAGTCCATCTATACTAACCTCCATCAGGTTGCAAATTCAAAATAATTTTTATCTGCATCTAGCTCTGTAAAAATATTTCGGCTTGTAGCAGTGTGTGGGACTTGTTCTATTAGTTCATCTATACTAGCCTCCACCAGGTTGCAAATTCAATATAATTTTTATCTGCATCTAGCTCTGAAAAAATATTTTGGCTTGTAGCAGTGTGTGGGACTTGTTCTATTAGTCCATCTATACTAACCTCCACCAGGTTGCAAATTCAATATAATTTTTTTCTGCATCTAGCTCTGAAATTTTTTTTTCGGCTTGTAGCAGTGTGTGGGACTTGTTCTATTAGTCCATCTATACTAACCTCCACCAGGTTGCAAATTCAAAACAATTTTTATCTGCATCTAGCTCTGAAAAAATATTTCGGCTTGTAGCAGTGTGTGGGACTTTTCTATTAGTCCATCTACACTAACCTATACTAGGTTGCAAATTCAATATAATAATTTTCTGCATCCAGCTTTAAAAAAATATTTTGGCTTGTAGCAGTGTTTGGGACTTGTTCTAATAGTCCATCTATACTAACATCCACCAGGTTGCAATTTTAATATAATTTTTTTCTGCATCTAGCTCTGAAAAAATATTTTGGCTTGTAGCAGTGTGTGTGACTTGTTCTATTAGTCCATCTATACTAATCTCCACCAGGTTGCAAATTCAAAATTATTTTTATCTGCATCTAGCTCTGAAAAAATATGTCGGCTTGTAGCAGTGTGTGGAACTTGTTCTATTAGTCCATCTATACTAACCTCCATCAGGTTGCAAATTCAAAATAATTTTTATCTGCATCTAGCTCTGAAAAAATATTTCGGCTTGTAGCAGTGTGTGGGACTTGTTCTATTAGTCAATCTATACTAGCCTCCACCAGGTTGCAAATTCAATATAATTTTTTTCTGCATCTAGCTCTGAAAAAATATTTTGGCTTGTAGCAGTGTGTGGGACTTGTTCTATTAGTCCATCTGTACTAACCTCCACTAGGTTGCAAATTCAATATATTTTTTTTCTGCATCTAGCTCTGAAAAAATATTTTGTCTTGTAGCAGTGTGTGGGACTTGTTCTATTAGTCAATCTATACTAACCTCCACCAGGTTGCAAATTCAATATAATTTTTTTCTGCATCTAGCTCTGAAAAAATATCTTGGCTTGTAGCAGTTTGTGGGACATGTTCTATTAGTCCATCTATACTAACCTCCACCAGGTTGCAAATTCAATAGAATTTTTTTCTGCATCTAGCTCTGAAAAAATATTTCGGCTTGTAGCAGTGTGTGGGACTTGTTCTATTAGTCCATCTACACTAACCTCCACTAGGTTGCAAATTCAATATAATTTTTTTCTGCATCTAGCTCTAAAAAAATATTTTGGCTTGTAGCAGTGTGTGGGACTTGTTCTATTAGTCCATCTATACTAACCTCCACCACGTTGCAAATTCAATGTAATTTTTTTCTGCATCTAGCTCTGAAAAAATATTTTGGCTTGTATCAGTGTGTGGGACTTGTTCTATAACTTTCTATACTAACCTCCACCAGGTTGCAACTTGTATATAATTTTTTTCTGCATCTAGCTCTGAAAAAATATTTCGACTTGTAGCAGTGTGTGGGACTTGTTCTATTAGTACATCTATACTAACCTCCACCAGGTTGCAATTCAAAATAAATTTTATCTGTATCTAGCTCTGAAAAAATATTTTGGCTGGTAGCAGTGTGTGGGACTTGTTCTATTAGTCCATCTATACTATCCTCCACCAGGTTACAAATTCAATCTAATTTTTTTCTGCATCTAGCTCTGAAAAAATATTTTGGCTTGTAGCAGTGTGTGGGACTTGTTCTATTAGTCCATCTGTACTAACCTCCACTAGGTTTCAAATTCAATATATTTTTTTTCTGCATCTAGCTCTGAAAAAATATTTTGTCTTGTAGCAGTGTGTGGGACTTGTTCTATTAGTCAATCTATACTAACCTCCACCAGGTTGCAAATTCAATATAATTTTTTTCTGCATCTAGCTCTGAAAAAATATTTAGGCTTGTAGCAGTGTGTGGGACTTGTTCTATTAGGTCATCTATACTAACCTCCACCAGGTTGCAAATTCAATATAATTTTTTTCTGCATCAAGCTCTGAAAAAATATTTTGGCTTGTAGCAGTGTGTGGGATTTGTTCTATTAGTCCATCTATACTAATCGCCACCAGGTTGCAAATTCAAAATAATTTTTATCTGCATCTAGCTCTGAAAAAATATTTTGGCTTGTAGCAGTGTGTGGGACTTGTTCTATTAGTCCATCTATACTAACCTCCACCAGGTTGCAAATTCAATATAATTTTTTTCTGCATCTAGCTCTGAAAAAATATTTCTGCTTGTAGTAGTGTGTGGGACTTGGTCTATTAGTCCATCTATACTAACCTCCACCAGGTTGCAATTCAAAATAAATTTTATCTGTATCTAGCTCTGAAAAAATATTTCGGCTTGTAGCAGTGTGTGGGACTTGTTCTATTAGTCCATCTATACTAACCTCTACCAGGTTGCAAATTCAATATAATTTTTTTCTGCATCTAGCTCTGAAATTTTTTTTTCGGCTTGTAGCAGTGTGTGGGACTTGTTCTTTTAGTCCATCTATACTAACCTCCACCAGGTTGCAAATTCAAAATAATTTTTATCTGCATCTAGCTCTGAAAAAATATTTTGGCTTGTAGCAGTGTGTGGGACTTGTTCTATTAGTCCATCTATACTAACCTCCACCAGGTTGCAAATTCAATATAATTTTTTTCTGCATCTAGCTCTGAAAAAATATTTCGGCTTGTAGCAGTGTGTGAGACTTGTTCTATTAGTCCATCTACGCTAACCTCCACTAGGTTGCAAATTCAATATAATTTTTTTCTGCATCTAGCTCTAAAAAAATATTTTGGCTTGTAGCAGTGTGTGGGACTTGTTCTATTAGTCCATCTATACTAACCTCCACCAGGTTGCAATTCAAAATAAATTTTATCTGTATCTAGCTCTGAAAAAATATTTTGGCTGGTAGCAGTGTGTGGGACTTGTTCTATTAGTCCATCTATACTAACCTCCACCAGGTTACAAATTCAATCTAATTTTTTTCTGCATCTAGCTCTGAAAAAATATTTTGGCTTGTAGCAGTGTGTGGGACTTGTTCTATTAGTCCATCTGTACTAACCTCTAGGTTGCAAATTCAATATATTTTTTTTCTGCATCTAGCTCTGAAAAAATATTTCGGCATGTAGCAGTGTGTGGGACTTGCTCTCTTAGTCCATCTATACTAACCTCCACCAGGTTGCAAATTCAGTATAATTTTTTTCTGCATCTAGCTCTGAAAAAATATTTCGGCTTGTAGCAGTGTGTGGGACTTGTTCTATTAGTCCATCTATACTAACCTCCTCCAGGTTGGAAATTCAATATAATTTTTTTCTGCATCTAGCTCTCAAAAAATATTTCGGCTTGTAGCAGTGTGTGGGACTTGTTCTATTAGTCCATCTATACTAACCTCCATCAGGTTGCAAATTCAAAATAATTTTTATCTGCATCTAGCTCTGTAAAAATATTTCGGCTTGTAGCAGTGTGTGGGACTTGTTCTATTAGTTCATCTATACTAGCCTCCACCAGGTTGCAAATTCAATATAATTTTTATCTGCATCTAGCTCTGAAAAAATATTTTGGCTTGTAGCAGTGTGTGGGACTTGTTCTATTAGTCCATCTATACTAACCTCCACCAGGTTGCAAATTCAATATAATTTTTTTCTGCATCTAGCTCTGAAATTTTTTTTTCGGCTTGTAGCAGTGTGTGGGACTTGTTCTATTAGTCCATCTATACTAACCTCCACCAGGTTGCAAATTCAAAATAATTTTTATCTGCATCTAGCTCTGAAAAAATATTTCGGCTTGTAGCAGTGTGTGGGACTTTTCTATTAGTCCATCTACACTAACCTATACTAGGTTGCTTTAAAAAAATATTTTGGCTTGTAGCAGTGTTTGGGACTTGTTCTAATAGTCCATCTATACTAACATCCACCAGGTTGCAATTTTAATATAATTTTTTTCTGCATCTAGCTCTGAAAAAATATTTTGGCTTGTAGCAGTGTGTGTGACTTGTTCTATTAGTCCATCTATACTAATCTCCACCAGGTTGCAAATTCAAAATTATTTTTATCTGCATCTAGCTCTGAAAAAATATGTCGGCTTGTAGCAGTGTGTGGAACTTGTTCTATTAGTCCATCTATACTAACCTCCATCAGGTTGCAAATTCAAAATAATTTTTATCTGCATCTAGCTCTGAAAAAATATTTCGGCTTGTAGCAGTGTGTGGGACTTGTTCTATTAGTCAATCTATACTAGCCTCCACCAGGTTGCAAATTCAATATAATTTTTTTCTGCATCTAGCTCTGAAAAAATATTTCGGCTTGTAGCAGTGTGTGAGACTTGTTCTATTAGTCCATCTACGCTAACCTCCACTAGGTTGCAAATTCAATATAATTTTTTTCTGCATCTAGCTCTAAAAAAATATTTTGGCTTGTAGCAGTGTGTGGGACTTGTTCTATTAGTCCATCTATACTAACCTCCACCAGGTTGCAATTCAAAATAAATTTTATCTGTATCTAGCTCTGAAAAAATATTTTGGCTGGTAGCAGTGTGTGGGACTTGTTCTATTAGTCCATCTATACTAACCTCCACCAGGTTACAAATTCAATCTAATTTTTTTCTGCATCTAGCTCTGAAAAAATATTTTGGCTTGTAGCAGTGTGTGGGACTTGTTCTATTAGTCCATCTGTACTAACCTCCACTAGGTTGCAAATTCAATATATTTTTTTTCTGCATCTAGCTCTGAAAAAATATTTCGGCATGTAGCAGTGTGTGGGACTTGTTCTCTTAGTCCATCTATACTAACCTCCACCAGGTTGCAAATTCAGTATAATTTTTTTCTGCATCTAGCTCTGAAAAAATATTTCGGCTTGTAGCAGTGTGTGGGACTTGTTCTATTAGTCCATCTATACTAACCTCCTCCAGGTTGGAAATTCAATATAATTTTTTTCTGCATCTAGCTCTCAAAAAATATTTCGGCTTGTAGCAGTGTGTGGGACTTGTTCTATTAGTCCATCTATACTAACCTCCATCAGGTTGCAAATTCAAAATAATTTTTATCTGCATCTAGCTCTGTAAAAATATTTCGGCTTGTAGCAGTGTGTGGGACTTGTTCTATTAGTTCATCTATACTAGCCTCCACCAGGTTGCAAATTCAATATAATTTTTATCTGCATCTAGCTCTGAAAAAATATTTTGGCTTGTAGCAGTGTGTGGGACTTGTTCTATTAGTCCATCTATACTAACCTCCACCAGGTTGCAAATTCAATATAATTTTTTTCTGCATCTAGCTCTGAAATTTTTTTTTCGGCTTGTAGCAGTGTGTGGGACTTGTTCTATTAGTCCATCTATACTAACCTCCACCAGGTTGCAAATTCAAAATAATTTTTATCTGCATCTAGCTCTGAAAAAATATTTCGGCTTGTAGCAGTGTGTGGGACTTTTCTATTAGTCCATCTACACTAACCTATACTAGGTTGCAAATTCAATATAATAATTTTCTGCATCCAGCTTTAAAAAAATATTTTGGCTTGTAGCAGTGTTTGGGACTTGTTCTAATAGTCCATCTATACTAACATCCACCAGGTTGCAATTTTAATATAATTTTTTTCTGCATCTAGCTCTGAAAAAATATTTTGGCTTGTAGCAGTGTGTGTGACTTGTTCTATTAGTCCATCTATACTAATCTCCACCAGGTTGCAAATTCAAAATTATTTTTATCTGCATCTAGCTCTGAAAAAATATGTCGGCTTGTAGCAGTGTGTGGAACTTGTTCTATTAGTCCATCTATACTAACCTCCATCAGGTTGCAAATTCAAAATAATTTTTATCTGCATCTAGCTATGAAAAAATATTTCGGCTTGTAGCAGTGTGTGGGACTTGTTCTATTAGTCAATCTATACTAGCCTCCACCAGGTTGCAAATTCAATATAATTTTTTTCTGCATCTAGTTCTGAAAAAATATTTCGGCTTGTAGCAGTGTGTGGGACTTGTTCTGTTAGTCCATCTATACTAACCTCCACCAGGTTGCAAATTCAATATAATTTTTTTCTGCATCTAGCTCTGAAAAAATATTTCGACTTGTAGCACTGTGTGGGACTTGTTCTATTAGTCCATCTATACTAACCTCCACCAGGTTGCAAATTCAAAATAAGTTTTATATGCATCTAGCTCTGAAAAAATATTTCGGCTTGTAGCAGTGTGTGGGACTTGTTCTATTAGTCCATCTATACTAACCTCTACCAGGTTGCAAATTCAATATAATTTTTTTCTGCATCTAGCTCTGAAATTTTTTTTTTGGCTTGTAGCAGTGTGTGGGACTTGTTCTTTTAGTCCATCTATACTAACCTCCACCAGGTTGCAAATTCAAAATAATTTTTATCTGCATCTAGCTCTGAAAAAATATTTTGGCTTGTAGCAGTGTGTGGGACTTGTTCTATTAGTCCATCTATACTAACCTCCACCAGGTTGCAAATTCAATATAATTTTTTTCTGCATCTAGCTCTGAAAAAATATTTCGGCTTGTAGCAGTGTGTGAGACTTGTTCTATTAGTCCATCTACGCTAACCTCCACTAGGTTGCAAATTCAATATAATTTTTTTCTGCATCTAGCTCTAAAAAAATATTTTGGCTTGTAGCAGTGTGTGGGACTTGTTCTATTAGTCCATCTATACTAACCTCCACCACGTTGCAAATTCAATATAATTTTTTTCTGCATGTTGCTCTGAAAAAATATTTTGGCTTGTATCAGTGTGTGGGACTTGTTCTATTAGTTTCTATACTAACCTCCACCAGGTTGCAACTTGTATATAATTTTTTTCTGCATCTAGCTCTGAAAAAATATTTCGACTTGTAGCAGTGTGTGGGACTTGTTCTATTAGTCCATCTATACTAACCTCCACCAGGTTGCAATTCAAAATAAATTTTATCTGTATCTAGCTCTGAAAAAATATTTTGGCTGGTAGCAGTGTGTGGGACTTGTTCTATTAGTCCATCTATACTAACCTCCACCAGGTTACAAATTCAATCTAATTTTTTTCTGCATCTAGCTCTGAAAAAATATTTAGGCTTGTAGCAGTGTGTGGGACTTGTTCTATTAGTCCATCTGTACTAACCTCCACTAGGTTGCAAATTCAATATATTTTTTTTCTGCATCTAGCTCTGAAAAAATATTTTGTCTTGTAGCAGTGTGTGGGACTTGTTCTATTAGTCAATCTATACTAACCTCCACCAGGTTGCAAATTCAATATAATTTTTTTCTGCATCTAGCTCTGAAAAAATATTTAGGCTTGTAGCAGTGTGTGGGACTTGTTCTATTAGGCCATCTATACTAACCTCCACCAGGTTGCAAATTCAATATAATTTTTTTCTGCATCAAGCTCTGAAAAAATGTTTTGGCTTGTAGCAGTGTGTGGGACTTGTTCTATTAGTCCATCTATACTAATCGCCACCAGGTTGTAAATTCAAAATAATTTTTATCTGCATCTAGCTCTGAAAAAATATTTTGGCTTGTAGCAGTGTGTGGGACTTGTTCTATTAGTCCATCTATACTAACCTCCACCAGGTTACAAATTCAATCTAATTTTTTTCTGCATCTAGCTCTGAAAAAATATTTTGGCTTGTAGCAGTGTGTGGGACTTGTTCTATTAGTCCATCTGTACTAACCTCCAATAGGTTGCAAATTCAATATATTTTTTTTCTGCATCTAGCTCTGAAAAAATATTTTGTCTTGTAGCAGTGTGTGGGACTTGTTCTATTAGTCAATCTATACTAACCTCCACCAGGTTGCAAATTCAATATAATTTTTTTCTGCATCTAGCTCTGAAAAAATATTTAGGCTTGTAGCAGTGTGTGGGACTTGTTCTATTAGGCCATCTATACTAACCTCCACCAGGTTGCAAATTCAATATAATTTTTTTCTGCATCAAGCTCTGAAAAAATATTTTGGCTTGTAGCAGTGTGTGGGACTTGTTCTATTAGTCCATCTATACTAATCGCCACCAGGTTGTAAATTCAAAATAATTTTTATCTGCATCTAGCTCTGAAAAAATATTTTGGCTTGTAGCAGTGTGTGGGACTTGTTCTATTAGTCCATCTATTCTAACCTCCACCAGGTTGCAAATTCAATATAATTTTTTTCTGCATCTAGCTCTGAAAAAATATTTCGGCTTGTAGTAGTGTGTGGGACTTGGTCTATTAGTCCATCTATACTAACCTCCACCAGGTTGGAAATTCAAAATAATTTTTTTCTGCATCTAGCTCTCAAAAATATTTTGGCTTTTAGCAGTGTGTGGGACTTGTTCTATTAGTCCATCTATACTAACCTCCACCAGGTTGCAAATTCAATATAATTTTTTTCACCATCTAGCTCTGAAAAAATATTTCGGCTTGTAGCAGTGTGTGGGACTTGCTCTATTAGTCCATCTATACTAACCTCCACCAGGTTGCAAATTCAATATAATTTTTTTCTGCATCTAGCTCTGAAAAAATATTTCGGCTTGTAGCAGTGTGTGGGACTTGTTCTATTAGTCCATGTATACTAACCTCCACCAGGTTGCAAATTAAATATTATTTTTTTCTGCATCTAGCTCTTAAAAAATATTTTGGCTTGTAGCAGTGTGTGGGACTTGTTCTTTTAGTCCATCTATACTAACCTCCATCAGGTTGGAAATTCAATATAATTTTTTTCTGCATCTAGCTCTCAAAAAATATTTCCGCTTGTAGCAGTGTGTGGGACTTGTTCTATTAGTCCATCTATACTAACCTCCACCAGGTTGCAAATTCAATATAATTTTTTTCTGCATCTAGCTCTGAAAAAATATTTCGGCTTGTAGCAGTGTGTGGGACTTGTTCTATTAGTCCATCTATACTAACCTCCACCAGGTTGCAATTCAATATAATTTTTTTCTGCATCTAACCCAGCCAATACTTTAGGGCTAATACCACAGTTTGGCCACTCAGCTCTGCTCGTTTCCCATCCATTGTTTTTTGTGCAAACAACTCCAGAGTTGTGAATTAGTCAACCACCAAAATGAGTGGAAAAAGGCCTGCTGCTGGTGGAAAGGGGAATAGGCATGTTGGGTAGGGAAAAAAAGGTTGTGTCCGTGGGGTAGGTGTTAAAGCAACAGTAACATCTGCAGATGAAAGACCATCTTCCAGCCAAACTAAGATGTCGTCTTCTTTTAGCGGACAATGTGATAAGATCCCTTTCTTACAGCCACGCCAATCACTACAAATTCCAGATGAGGCACAACAACAGCAGGTGCTTCAACGGATATCAAGTGCTCCTTTAAGTGGGCTCTGCTCCACCTCAACTTCAACATCAGAAATACTCCAGTCTGCAGAGGTGTCACCCCAATCGCACTTGCTTCCTCACAGCTCCCAAGTCTCCAGCTGCCCGTCTGAGTACGGGGTAGAACAGATGGTTGAGTCTGCAGAGCTGTTTACTCATACTATAGCCAGGGAATCAGATGTCGGCTCCAGAGCTTCTGTGAATCCAGACGATGAAATGATCTGCACTGATGCCCAGAATCTTTATGAGTCAGATCCAGGACCAGATGCAGAAGGTTCTGACCATAATGTAGACCCTCGTTTCCAAACTGTAACTCCTATTGGTGGAGACAATGAGGAAGACGATGATGAGACTCAAATACCTGATTGGAGCGACAACTTTAGTTTTTTGTCAGGGCAGGAAGAGGTTGGCTCTGAGGACGACTTGTCTGATAACACACCACACAGGGTGATGATGACGAGGTTGGAGATCCCACTTACTGTCAACCCACAGTCAGCCAGTCGATGAGGTCAGCAGAGAAGGTGGAGGAGGATGCTAGTGAAGACGAGGTCAGGTTGCGCCTTCCTGGACAGAGACGTAGTACTGGAAGCACGTCAACAACTGCATCCTCAAACACAACTCTGCCTCTGACCACAAGTCGTGGTGGCTCTTCAGGTCGCATGGGTGCTAAGCCTTGCATAGCCTGGGCATTTTTTCAGATCGATAAAGATGACCCAACTCATGTTATCTGTAACATTTGTCAGCAAAAGCTAAGTAGAGGCCAAAAAATACATAGTTTGAGTACTTCATGCATGAACCGGCGCTGTCCGACATCGATAGCACCACCTTTGGATCAAGGCAGCCTAACATGTCCACCTGCATCTTCCTCACAGACCGGCAGTTTGCCGGGGACACCCTTCTCAACCCCATCTAAGCACAACAGCCGCCCTCGGTCCCTCAGATGTGGACAAATAAAAGACCATTTCCTCCTAGCCATGTGAAAGCTAAGAGGTTGAATTTCACCATCTGCTAGCTCTTGGCTACAGAAATGCTGCCTTTCCGCCTGGTGGACACAGAGGATTTTCGAGACCTTATGTCCGTCGCAGTGCCCCAGTACCAAATGCTCAGTCGGCACTACTTCTCAAAGAAAGGTGTGCCTGCGCTACACCAGCATGTCGCACACAACATCACCGCTTCTTTGACAAACTCTATGTGTGACAGGGTGCATTTCACCACAGACACTTGGATGAGTAGGCATGGACAGGGGCGTTACATGTCACTGACTGGGCACTGGGTAACTATGGTGACAGCAGGACAAGGGGCTGCTGTCCAAGTCTTGCCATCCCCACGAGTTGTGCATCAATCCTCTTTATCTCGAAGTTCCTCCACTGCTTCTGCCTCCTCAACCTCCTCTCGGTCCTCCACCTGCACCCAAAGCCTGTCTGGTCATGCCACAAGCTTTCTAACTGCGCAGAAGGGATCCTGCACACATCCTTACTATGCTGGCAGCAGGGCTCAACGTCATCAGGCGTTTTTTACTTTGAAATGTCTGGAAAATGTGAGTCACACAGCTGAGGAGTTGTGGTCAGCTCTGGAGAACCAGTTTCATGAATGGTTGTCTCCACTGGACCTGAAACCAGGGAAGGCCGTGTGCGATAATGCTGCAAACCTGGGTGCGGTCCTTCGCCGGGGCAATGTCACACACGTGACTTGTATGGCTCACGTGTTGAACCTGGTTGTCCAGCAATTTTTAGCCCACTATCCCAGGCTAGATGGCCTTCTGCAGAGGGCACGGTCGCTGTGTGCTCACTTCCGACGTTCGCATCCTGCAGCTCAGCGACTTACATCTCTGCAGAAGTCGTTGGGCCTGCAACTTCACCAGCTAAAGTGTGATGTGCCTACCCGGTGGAATTCAATTCTGCACATGTTGCAGCGACTGTGGCAGCACCGACAAGCCCTGGTGCAATACGTTCTGACGTATAACCTGGGCCAACGAGATCCAGAGGTGGGGCAAATCACGCTGGAGGAGTGGTCTCAGATCAGGGACCTTTGCACCCTTCTGCACAGTTTTGAAATGGTGACGAATATGTTTAGTGCTGACGAAGCCATTATCAGCATGACTATTCCAGTGATTTACATGCTGGAGCACATGTTAAACAGAATTCGGAGTCAGGTGGTGGCACAAGAGGAGGTGGAGGAAGTAGAGGAGAAGGAGTTGTATGCGGAAGGGCTAACATCTGCAATGTCCAGATGGTCGGCAGCACCAAGGCGGCAGACATGTGAGGGTGGGGGAGATGGTTTTACCAGGGCGCATGGTAGCAGCCAAACTAGTGAGGAAGGTGCAGGAGCCCAGGAAGAAGTGGAGGACGAACTCATAGAAGACTCATTAGATGAGGGAGACCTTGATCACATTTCTGTTGTGCGAGGTTGGGGAGAGAGGGCAGAGGAAGGAAGCATGATTGTTACCTCGCCACCAACACAACAGGGACTTGGTGCTCCTGGATGCGCAACACACATGAGTGCCTTCTTGCTGCACTACCTGCAACATGACCCTCGAATTGTGAGAATTAGAAATAATCCTGACTACTGGGTTGCCACACTGTTAGATCCCCGGTACAAAAGTAAATTTGCAGAAATTATTCCTGCCATAGAAAGAGATGCACGCATGCAGGAGTATCAGCAGAGACTGTTGCAGAATCTTACATGTGCTTTTCCCCAAAACACTAGTGGTGCACGTAGTGAATCTCACAGTTCCAACTTGCCAACTGTGGGACCGTCAAGTGTTCAGCACTCAAAACGTAATAGAAACACAGTATCTGCTGGTAACATCAATTTTGCGGAATCATTTCACCACTTTTTTAGCCCATCCTTTGCAAGGCCACAGGAGACAAGAAGTCTGACACATAGTCAACGCCTACAGACGATGGTACAGGAGTATCTCCAAGTAAACATTGAAGCCATGACTGTGTCACTGGACCCTTGCTCTTTTTGGGCTTCCAATATGGATAAATGGTCGGAGCTCGCCACTTACGCCTTGGAGATCTTGTCATACCCTGCAGCCAGCGTTCTGTCTGAACGTGTGTTCAGCGCTGCTGGTGGTGTGCTGACAGATAAGCACACGCGGCTCTCCACTGATAATGTAGACAGACTCACGTTCATAAAGATGAACAAATCATGGATCCGAAATTACTTTTCTACCCCTGTGTCATCCTGGGGAGAGTAAAAGCTTGATGATTTGTTAAAATCACCTCACCAACCGTTTTAAGCTTTCAAATTACTAATCATTTTTATCTGTATCTTGGCTGGAAAATAATTTGGGCCTTGTAGCAGTGTGCAGTACTTATTCTATTAGGCCATCTATACTAAAATCCACCAGATTTAAAATTACTTAACATGTTTATCTGTATCTTGGCTGGAAAATAATTTGGGCCTTGTAGCAGTGTGCAGTACTGATTCTATTAGGCCATCTATACTAAACTCCACCAGATTTAAAATTACTAATCATGTTTATCTGTATCTTGGCTGGAAAATAATTTGGGCCTTGTAGCAGTTTGCAGTACTGATTCTATTAGGCCATCTATACTAAACTCCACCAGATTTAAAATTACTAATCATGTTTATCTGTATATTCGCTGTTAAATAGTTTGGGCCTTGTATCAGTTTGCAGTACTGATTCTATTAGGCCATTTATACTAAGCTCCACCAGCTTTCAAATTAATAATAATTTTTAGCTGCATCTAGCCCAGAAAATAATTTTGGGGCTCCTAACTGCGCAAGACACATGAGTGCCTTCTTGCTGCACTACCTGCAACATGACCCTCAGATTGTCAGAATTCTAAATAATCCTGATTACTGGGTTGCCATACTCTTAGATCCCCCACACTCTTCGATCAACCTTTTCATTTTAATAAAGAACAAAAAAATGGCCATTTTTGAAATTATAAGCATTAGCAGGTTATTAGAAACTGAAATCAAACAGTTTTCAACTCAAAATTTTATTCTAGGTGATGTTATATTTGCACATAGGACCCCTTGTTTGAAAGGAGCTTCTGAACTCTCTCGTCCATTGAATTTGTCAGGTTTTTGATGGTTTCTGCTTCAATTGTTTTGCATGAGGACAGAATACCCTCCCAGAGCTGTTGCTTAGATGTGAACTGCCTCCTGCCATCATGTGTTAGTTGTGTCTTCTGAGCAGTTTGTCAGCTTTTGGACATCTTTGAAGGTGTTTTCTATGTGTTTCTATGTGTTTTTGTTTGCCTGCCATTGGTTTTAACGGTGTTCGACGAACAGTTCGACGAACAGTTCGGCGAACATACGGGTGTTTGACGAACCGAACCGACCTCGAACACTACGGGCGAGGCTCAACACTAGTGGCCACCTTTTGCTTTGATGACTGCTTTGCACACTCTTGGCATTCTCTTGATGAGCTTCAAGAGGTAGTCACCGGAAATGGTCTTCCAACAATCTTGAAGGAGTTCCCAGAGATGCTTAGCACTTGTTGGCCCTTTTGCCTTCACTCTGCGGTCCAGCTCACCCAAACCATCTCGATTGGGTTCAGATCTGGTGACTGTGGAGGCCAGGTCATCTGGCGTAGCACCCCATCACTCTCCCTCTTGGTCAAATAGCCCTTACACAGCCTGGAGGTGTGTTTGGGGTCACCGTCCTGTTAAAAAATAAAATGATGGTCCAACTAAATGCAAACCAGATGGAATAGCATGCAGCTGCAAGATGCTGTGGTAGCCATGCTGGTTCAGTATGCCTTCCATTTTGAATAAATCCCCAACAGCGTCACCAGCAAAGCACCCCCGCGCCATCACACCTCCTCCTCCATGCTTCATGGTGGGAACCAGGCATCGTTCACCTTTTCTGAGACGCAAAAAGACTCGGTGGTTGGAACCAAAGATCTAAAATTTGGACTCATCAGACCAAAGCACAGATTTCCACTGGTCTAATGTCCATTTCTTGTGTTCTTTAGCCAAAACAAGTCTCTTCTGCTTGTTGCCTGTCCTTAGCAGTGGTTTCCTAGCAGCTATTTTACCATGAAAGCCTGCTGCACAAAGTCTCCTCTTAACAGTTGTTGTAGAGATGTGTCTGCTGCTAGAACTCTGTGTGGCATTGACCTGGTCTCTAATCTGAGCAGCTGTTAACCTGCGATTTCTGAGGCTGGTGACTCGGATAAACTTATCCTCAGAAGCAGAGGTGACACTTGGTCTTCCTTTCCTGGGGAGATCCTCATGTGAGCCAGTTTCTTTGTAGCGCTTGATGGTTTTTGCAACTGCACTTGGGGACACTTTCAAAGTTTGGCCAATTTTTTGGACTGATTGATCTTCATTTCTTAAAGTAATGATGGCCACTCGTTTTTCTTTACTTAGCTGCTTTTTTCTTGCCATAAAGCAAATTCTAACAGTGTAATCAGTAGGACTATCAGCTGTGTATCCACCTGACTTCTGCACAATACAACTGATGCTCCCAACCCTATTTATAAGGCAAGAAATCCCACTTATCAAACCTGACAGGGCACATCTGTGAATTGAAAACCATTTCTGGTGACTACCTCTTGAAGCTCATCAAGAGAATGCCAAGAGTGTGCAAAGCAGTCATCAAAGCAAAAGGTGGCTACTTTGAAGAACGTAGAATATAAGACATATTTTCAGTTGTTTCACACGTTTTTGTTAAGTATATAATTCCACATGTGCTAATTCATAGTTTTGATGCCTTCAGTGTGAATGTACAATTTTCAAATTCATGAAAATACAGAAAAATCTTTAAATGAGAAGGTGTGTCCAAACTTTTGGTCTGTACTGTATATATATATATATATATATATATATATATATATATATATATATATATATATATATACAGGTGCTTCTCACTAAATTAGAATATCATCAAAAAGTTAATTTATTTCAGTTCTTCAATACAAAAAGTGAAACTCATATATTATATAGAGTCATTACAAACAGAGTGATCTATTTCAAGTATTTATTTCTGTTAATGTTGATGATTATGGCTGACAGCCAATGAAAACATACAAGTCATTATCTCAATAAATTAGAATACTTTACTTTATAACAACAGCTTGAAAAAATGTTTTTAAAAACCGAAATGTTGGCCTACTGAAATGCAAGTTCAGTAAATGCACTCAAAACTTTGTCGGGGCTCCTTTTGCATCAGTTACTCCATTAATGCGGCGTGGCATGGAGGTGATCAGCATGTGGCACTGCTGAGGTGTTATGGAAACCCAGGTTGCTCTGATAGCAGCCTTCAGCTCGTCTGCATTGTTGGGTCTGGTGTCTCTCATTTTCCTCTTGACAATACCCCATAGATTCTCTATGGGGTTAAGGTCAGGCGAGTTTGCTGGCTAATCAAGCACAGTGATACTGTTGTTTTTAAACCAGGTATTGGTACTTTTGGCAGTGTGGACAGGTGCCAAGTCCTGCCGGAGAATGAAATTTCCATCTCCAAAAAGCTTATCGGCAGAGGGAAGCATGAAGTGCTCTAAAATTTCCTGGTAGACGGCTGTGCTGACTTTGATCTTGATAAAACACAGTGGACCTACACCAGCAAATGACATGGCTCCCCAAACCATTACTGATTGTGGAAACTTCACACTCGACCTCAAGCAGCTTGGATTGTGTGCCTCCCCACTCTTCCTCCAGACTCTGGGACTAGTGATGAGCGAGCACTAAAATGCTTGGGTATTCGTTGTTAGGGTCGAGCATTGGGAGAGTTCATAGTGCCGAGGTGAGGCCATGATGATGATAGAGGCCACCATTTGATCAGTTTTCTGTTATTTGGAATGCAAGCACAAGTATGCAGCCACCCACTTACCCACCCACCCACAGGCTATACTGCCAAATTTTTGACAGCTGATTGCACTTGAAATGTGGCCTTCTAGACTTGTGGAGGCTTAATCTGTCCACATCCTTATGGCGGCGGCCATACTCGGTCCCCTGCCGCCACTATTTGTCCCGGTGTCGTCTCCGCCTTCCACAAGCATGGGTACTACAACATTACCCGTGCCCTCCCCAGTGCACTTACTGGGAAGGACCGCCTAACCACAAACATGTGGACAAGTGAATATGGCCAGAGATGGTACGGAGCCAGTCCTCAGCATGTGAGTTGTATTTTACACAGCCATATTTTTTAGCTCGGTGAAAGGACTGACTTTTGGGAAACCGTATCTATTCCGGCTGTAATTTCTCCTTCACCATGTTCCGCCCATTGTCACACACGACCATGCCTGGCTGTATGTTCAGCGGTGAGAGCCACAGATCTGGCTGCTGTGTTACAGCTTTCAACAACTCTGCAGAGTAGTGCGGTTTGTCACCTAAGCATTAAGCATGTTATCTTCAGCACAGCCTGTTGCCACTTGGCCAAGGCAGTGCTGCAGTGCTTTCAGCTTGTGACTGATGTGGTCATTTCAGAGAAGGAGGCTGAACTGGAGGAGGAGGTGCAGAAGCTGAGCAATGTGATAACATTGAGGTTACATTGGAGACTCTGGTTTTTATACTAAAGAAAGATCCTACTGTGTTTTTTTTTTACGTTATTTTTTAAGACAAATGCATTTTCCGGGAAATGTAAGTTTAACATTTTACAATCTTATCTGGCCATATGGTGTGTGACACATCATCAGACACATCTTGTTTCATTTATGATGGAGGGGCCTCGGTATTGGTATTGTCGGTATAGCCGGCTATGTTTTGTTGTTCCCATTATTAATGAGTAGGTCTCCTATACTGTTATTGCATATGCAGTGACTGCAAGGGCTACCAAAAATTTGGAGAAGCTCCAATGTCTCTTGCAAGAGACGTAGAGATCAGAGAGCCTCCTACAAAAATATTCACATTATTAGGAAATGGGTCTCCCATAGTGTTTGCCTATGCAGTGAAGCAACGGCTGTCAAAAATTTGGAGGAACTCCAATGCCCCTTGCAAGAGACGTAGAGGTCAGAGAGCCTCCTAAAAAGAATGTTCCCATTATTAGGAAATGGTCTCCAATACTGTTTGCCTATACATTGAAGCAACGGCTGCCTAAAATTTGGAGGAACTCCAATGCCCCTTATAAGAGACGTAGAGGTCAGAGAGCCTCCTAAAAGCAATGTTCCCATTATTAGGAAGTGGGTCTCCCATAGTGTTCACCTATGCAGTGAAGCAACAGCTGCCAAAATTTGGAGGAACTCCAATGCCCCTTGCAAGAGATGTAAATATGTTGATATGGTACATATGGTGGTGATATGGTGGTGGGGTATGAGGAAGCGGAGAAGGAAGAAGACAAGAGCAATTAGACAAAATCAGGAAGCGTATACCCATGTGTGGCTGTGAAGACAGAGGTGCATGGGAATAGAGTTAGACCTCTCAAAAAAAACCTCTGTATTTGAGTTTATGTTACGCTGCTATCATTCGGTGGTGTTGAGAAGTCTGGCCCTATCCAGCCCTTGTTAATTTTTATAAGTGTCAGCCTGTCAGCATTTTCAGTTGATAGGCGGATGCGCCTATCGGTTATAATTCCACTAAAACCCCTCTCTGATAAAACACTAACGGCAGGGCAGGCCAGGAACTCCAAGGCATAGAGAGCCAGTTCATGCCATGTGTCTAGCTTGGATACCCAATAATTATAAGGCACAGAGGAATTACGGAGGACGTTGGTACTATCGGCAAGGTACTCCCTCACTATCTTCTGAAACTTTGCACTCCTTGTGAGAGTGCCCCCCGCCTGAGGACCTGTGCTATGGGAGGGTCTGAGAAAATGGTTCCAGAACTTTAACAGTGTTCCCCTGCCTCTGCTGGATTGAATTTGTGGCTCTCTTGCCTGTACTCCTTGGTTGTCCAACGAACTGTGACCTCTGCTGCCAGTGTTTTCAGAAGGGAATTTTTTCACTAATTCCGCAACAAGGGCCATCGCGTACTGCTCCATTTTATTAGGCCTTTCCTGGAAAAGAATAAAAGACATAGAGTTATCCCTGTAGCATGGGTCTAGAAGCGTCACCAACAAGTAATGACTGTCACCCAAAATTTGGACAACGCGAGGGTCATGGGAAAGGCAGCGTAACATAAACTCAGCCATGTGTGCCAGACTGCAAAGAGGCAAGACTTCCGTGTCCTCACCAAGAGGACGAATGACCATGCTCTCCTCTTCCTCCTCTACTTCCTCATCCCTGTCCTCAGGCCATCCACGCTGAACAGATGGTATGGCAGTTGTGCGGGTAGTACCAACTATAGTGCAGGAAACTAGCTCCTGTTCTTTCTCCTCCTCCTCTTCCTCATTGTCGCCCAATCCACGTTGGGATGAGATTAGGCTGGGCTGTGTGTAATCACCCGGCTCCTTGCTCCATCTCATTGTGCTCCGCCTGCAATGCATCCTCTTTAATTGAGAGCAGAGAGCATTTCAGAAGACAGAGAAGCAGGATGGTGATGCTAATTATGGCATCATCGCCGCTCACCATCTTGGTGGAGTCCTCAAAGTTTTGGTGGATAGTACATATGTCTGACATCCATGTCCACTCCTGAGATTTTATGTGTGGAGTCTGACCTCAATACCAATGGCCTAGTTGATGCTGGTAGTCAACAACTGTCCTCTTTGGCTCACAAATCCTTGTGTGAGGACATCGCAGATCTGTCGGTGAGCTGGAAGCTGCAAACGCTGCTGAAGCACGGCAAGAGTGGCGGAAGCTGTAGCTGATTTTCTAAAATGGGCACACAGGCAGCATACTTTGACAAGCAGATCTGACAGATCCGGGTAGGTTTTGAGAAACCGCTGGACCACGAGGTTAAGCACATGGGCCAGGCATAGTACATGTGTGAGCTCGCCTCGCCTCAGAGCCGCCACCAGGCTACGGCGATTGTCACATACGACCATGCCTAGCTGTAGGTTCAGCAGTGTCAGCCACCGATCTGCCTGCTCTTTCAATGCTGTCCACAACTCTTCAGCGTTGTGTGGTTTGTCACCTATGCATATTCGCTTCAGCACAGCCTGTGGCCGCTTGGCTGAGGCAGTGCTGCAGTGCTTCCAGCTTGTGACTGATGTGGTCATTTCGGAGATGGATGCTGAAGAGGAGGAGGATGTACAAGAGCTGTAGAATGTGGTGGCAACCCTGAATGACCCAGGGCCTGCAATCCTCGGCGTCGGGAGGACGTGTTCGTTCCCAAGGACCGATTGGGTCCTGGCTTCTACTATGTTATTCCAGTGTACCGTCAGTGAGATGTACCATCTCTACCCATAAGCACTTGTCCACGTGTCCGTGGTTAGGTGCACTTTCCCAGTAACTGCATTGTTCAGGGCATGGCTAATATTGTGGGGCATGTGCTTTTGTAATGTGGGGACGGCACACCCGGAGAAATAGTGGCGACTTGGGACCGAGCACCGAGGGACAGCCGCCACCATCAGGTTGCGGAAAACTTCCGTCTCCACGAGCCTAAAAGGCAACATTTAGAGCGGGCGTTAGCTTCGTATTTGTGCTTGCGTTCCAAGGACTGGGGTAGGGACAACTGAATGCTGCGCTGGGACAAGGAGTGGACGTGATTGCTGATGGTGCTAGTTGAGAGTGTTCAACGACAGGTGCAGGATGGGAGGCATCTGGGCATGTGCCATGAACAGGGGATTGGCGTGCATGCACAACAGCGGAACAAGCAGTGGTGACACCCGCAGACACTGTTGCTGGACCCTGGGGTTCGGCCCACTTAGTCGGGTGCTTTGCTGCCATGTGCCTGATCATGCTGTTGGTGGTCAGCCTGCTAGTTTTGCTACCCCTGCTGATGCTGGCCTGACAGGTGGTGCAAATAGCCTTTTTGGGGTTATCGGCAGAGTTTTTAAAAAACAACCAGACTCGGGAAGACCTAAGAGTTGTACTGGCAACCTCCTTCATGTTGATGTTACCGGGAACAGATGCCCGCCTTCTGTCTGCGGCCACCACACTGTTTGTTCTTGCCTGTTGTGGTGCTATGCCTCCCTCCCTCTGTGTGCTGCTGTCCTCACTCTGCATGTCCTCCTGCCAGGTTGGGTCAGTGACTTCATCGTCCATCACCACATCTTCCACTTCCGCACCCTGGTCCTCCTCCTGACCTTCTGGCAATTGTGGCTCATCATCATCCACCTCTTGTGACAGTTTCCCACCGTCGCCTTAGTGTGACTATGGCTGCTCAAATATTTGGGCATCGTTACATGCGATCTCCTCTTGCCCCGCTTCAAGTGGACCGGGTGAGAGGCCCGAATCTATAAATGGAAAAGTGAACAGCTCTTCGGAGTGTCCAAGTGTGAGATCAGTTTTCTCCGGGCACTCGGCATGGTGGGAGGAAGGAGGATCAGGGTGAGGAATATGCAGTCCAGACTCACAGCTACTGAGACTTGACCATGTGGAAGACAGGGTAGTGTTGGTGGTGGCTAAGTGACTGGAAGCATTATCTGCTATCCAATCAATAACCTTTTCCCACTGCTCTGTGTTCAATAATGGTGTTCTGTGGTCCCCTATTACTTGGTTGAGCGAGAAGATGTGGGTGTTTGTTGTGCACAATTTCAGCATGCCCACGGCCTCGGCCTCGTCCTCTGCATGCACCATCATGTCCACTTCCCATCCTTTGCCACGCGTCTTGCTCATTTTAAATGGAGGACATTATTTTCCACGTTCCCTACAAATGGCTGGATTTGAAGTGCAATGATATGTGATACGTGTGACAGAAAACCACAGTTTTAAATAGCTGGCCTGTAGGTTACTATTTTTCACAGCAACCAGGTGTCAATAACTTCACTAACACACTGCAACAAAATTTACATGGAGGGCAGAAATGGCTGAATTTGGAGCGAATTTATATGTGATAAGTGTGACGGAAAATCACAGTTTTAAATAGCAGGCCTGTAGGTTACTATTTTTCACAGCAACCTCGTGTCAATAACTTCACTGACACACTGCAACAAAATTTAAATGGAGGCCAGAAATGGCTGAATTTAGAGCGAACTTATATGTGATACGTGTGATAGAAAACCACAGTTTTTAATAGCAGGCTTATAGGTTACTATTTTTCACAGTGACCTGGTGTCAATAACTTCACTAACACACTGCAACAAAATTTAAATGGAGGCCAATATATTCCACGTTCATTACAATTTTCTGGATTTTTATCGCTGTAATGTAGAAAGAGTCTGGCTGTATTCTGCTGTGGAAACAAGCAAATGCAGCAGAAAATCAGTGTTCTCTGGATTGTTTTTTAAGCAAATAATCAGGATTAAGATCAAAAAGTTAATTATCCCTGGCCCCTGATACCTGGGGCTATTTGTAGAAATATATGTAACAGCAGCAGCAGACAGAACTGGAATGGAGCCTCTTGTGCTGCATTATACACTGCAGTATGTCACATACACTGCCTGCCGGCCTAGCACTGATATACTGTGTATATATACATATACAGTACAGACCAAAAGTTTGGACACACCTTCTCATTTAAAGATTTTTCTGTATTTTCATGACTATGAAAATTGTACATTGACACTGAAGGCATCAAAACTATGAAGTAACACATGTGGAATTATATACTTAACAAAAAAGTGTGAAACACCTGAAAATATGTCTTTTGCTTTGATGACCAAGAAGGAGAGTGATGGGGTGCTACGCCAGATGACCTGGCCTCCACAGTCACCAGACCTGAACCCAATCGAGATGGTTTGGGGTGAGCTGGACCGCAGAGTGAAGGCAAAAGGGCAAACAAGTGCTAAGCATCTCTAGGAACTCCTTCAAGATTGTTGGAAGACCATTTCCGGTGACTACCTCTTGAAGCTCATCAAGAGAATGCCAAGAGTGTGCAAAGCAGTCATCAAAGCAAAAGGTGGCTACTTTGAAGAACCTAGAATATAAAACATATTTTCAGTTGTTTCACACTTTTTTGTTAAGTATATAATTCCACATGTGTTAATTCATAGTTTTGATGCTTTCAGTGTGAATGTACAATTTTCATAGTCAAGAAAATACAGAAAAATCTTTAAATGAGGTGTGTCCAAACTTTTGGTCTGTATTGTATATATATGTTGTGGAATACCTAGACTAACAGGACATTCAATAGACCCTCCTGCTATATGCAATTCAGTCTGTCACATACACTGCTTGCCTGCCTAACTCCTGATATCTCCTTTACCACTGAAAATATGCAGCTGGATTAGTCCTCAGAAGGACTATTATTTCAGATGGATATATATAGATGTTGTGGTATGCCTACACTAATAAACAAGCAAATTTCTCCCTAGGTCAGCAGCATCTCTCCCTACACTGCCTGTTTCCAGGGTAGACTGTGACGAGCATGGCGGCGCCAGGTCTTATATAGACCTGATGACGCCGTGCAGCCAGCCAATCACTGTAATGCCACAACCAACATGGCTTCGGCATTACAGTGTGTGGCAGGAAATCCCTACATGTTCATTGGCTCTCTAAAGAGTGCTAAACATGCAGGGAGGGGACCCAAGCTCCCGCCCGAGCAACCAAGAAATACTCGCAGTGCGCCGAGCATCTCGAGCAGTGAGATGCTCGGGTGAGTACCGAGCAGTGGCGAGCACGTTCGTTCATCACTATCTGGTACCTTGATTTCCAAATGAAATGCAAAATTTACTTACATTTGAAAACAATACCTTGGACCACTGAGCAACAGTCCAGGTCTTTTTCTCCTTGGCCCAGGTAAGACACGTCTGGCGTTGTCTATTGGTCAAGAGTGGCTTAGCACAAGGAAACCGACACTTGTAGCCCATATCCTAGATATGCGTGTGGTGGTTCTTGAAGCAATGACTCCAGCAGCAGTCCACTCCTTGTGAATCTCCCCAAAATTTTTGAATGACCTTTTCTTAATTATCATTTTAAGGCTGCGATTATCCTGGTTGCTTGTACACCTTTCCCTACCACACTTTTTCCTTCCACTCAACTTTCCATTAATATGCTTGGATACAGCACTCTGTGAACAGTCAGCTTCTTTAGTATTGAACTTTTGTGGCTTACCCTCCTTGTGGAGTGTGTCAATGACTGCATTCTGGACATCTGTAAAGTCAGCAGTCTTCCCCATGATTATGGAGCATACTGAAACAGATTAAGGGACCTTTTAAAATGGTTAGGAAGCCTTTGCAGGTGTTTTTTGTTAATTATTCTAATTTACTGAGATAATGACTTTTGTGTTTTCATTGGCTGTAAGCCATAATCATCAACATTAACAGAACTAAACACTTGAAATAGATCACTCTGTTTGTAATGACTCTATATAATATATGGGTTTCACTTTTTGCATTGAAGAACTGAAATAAATTAACTTTTTGATGATATTCTAATTTAGTGAGAAGCACCTGTATATATTAAACAATGTATGATGAAGTAAGTGTACATAAACTATATATATGCACAGGAGCTTTGTGAGCTCTGCTGAGTGGAGCCCTGCCCACCCACATTGAAAGCTATGCCCACCCTTCAATTTCCAGAGCCTGAATCTCAGGGAGATTTTGATTTTGACATGACATCACAGGAATTCAGGAAATTCTCAGTCAGAGATCATGTCACCAGGAGAGCAGCAGAAGGATTTAGGAAAGCATTGAATTTAGTAAAGTGCTTATATATGGCAGTTAAGTCAAAATGGATCAACCACTTTAATTATCCATTTTTATGGAGTAGCAGAATATTTGGTATTTGTTTGTAATGTGAATATGTAATGGGGAAGCAATAGGGCCCAGAGAGTAATGAAGAAGCAATGGGAGTCACCAGTCCAGGGCCCCAACAGCACATACACACATGGACAAAATTATTGGTACCTTTTCGTTAAAGAAAAACCTACAATGGTCACTGAAATATTCTGAATCTTACAATTAATCTTCAGTTCAAATTTACTAAATATCAACTAATTAAAATCAAGCATTGCTTTTGAATTGTGGTTCAAAAAAAAAAATAAAAAAACAAACTAATGAAAAAGATTGATCGGTTGGCAACATAGAAAAGTATTCCCACACCTGAGTGGAGCGTGCACAGGACTCCCCAGAGCTTTCAGACACTGTTGAGCCTCCTCCAACAGTAGTGTGGCATCAATCGCTCCCGAGCTGACCACACGAGAAGCAGATCTGCCTTATGAAGATCTTTTAGGTTGAAAATTTTACCTGCTCTTTATAGCCAAATTCACCATCCTCCTCTAATGACATCACCTCCTCGTCATCACAATCTGGGTCCCCAGGTACAATCCACCCTCGAATCATCTTCATAAATATCACTGACTCGGCTGACAGTTTTTTCACTATGGGAAATGTCCTGAGCTTCTTGCCCCTCTCAACTGATTACCACCTGTACATTTGCCCCGACTCAGAGTGCTACTAACCCAATAACACCACCAATAACACAACCAACAGCATGACTAAGCTTTTTGAGTCATGTGCTCTGTTGTATCGGAGTCTCTGCCCTCTGATAGGCAGAGACGCCGTCTCTCTTACCGCCACGCTCCCCGCCCGGTGTCCTCCAGTGCTCCTGTTTCTGCTGCTGCCGGCGCGCGCAGCTTCCCGGGCACTGTGCTTAGGGGGCGCGCGCGCACGCTCCCTCCCTCTTAAAGGGGCCATGCGCGCCGTCCTAAGGAGGCCACGGCCAATGGCTGGAGGACCTCTCATATAAAAGTCACCTCCTCCAAAATGGAGTTGCCCACGCAAGGTTGTAGCTTTGTGTGTTAAACTCTGCTTCAGCCCTCAGGTCCCACTGCTAGTCTGACTACCAGTCCAGTCCGCCAGCCTGACTACCAGTCCAGTCTGCCAGTTTGACTACCAGTCCAGTCTGCCAGCCTGACTACCAGCCCTGTCCGCCAGCTTGTCTACAGTCCAGTCTGCCAGTCTGTCTATGGGCCCTGCACGCCTGCTTACTTGGAAGGACATGCCTGTTACCTGCCGTGCCTGCCAGCCCGCTTACCTGGAAGCACCTGCCTGTTACCTGCCATGCCTACCTGCCAGCCTACCTGGAGGCTCCAGCTTGTTACCTGCTGTGTCAGCAAGTCCGCCTACCCGGATCACCCGTCAGCCTGCCTGCCGTGCTCATCTGCTATACCGGTCAGTTCCTGCCTTCTGACCCGTGGGAGTCACCTGCTCTCATACAAGGTCTGGCCCAGAGTAGCACCTGGTCCCTCTGCTCGGTCCTTCCCTGGTCACGGAGTCGATTGAGCCGCCATACGACCTTAGTCAGTCTGAGTTGATACCTAGTTACGCCCCTCTGGTCCCTCCTTGCACCGTAGCACAGAGGTTCCACCACCCGAATCCGTAACATGCTCCTTCTCATCCAAGTCCAAATGCTCACTATTCTCATCTAACACATCAACTGGAAGAAACTGTTGTGAAATATCTACATCAGCACCAAGAGTACTGTGCCTTCAGGGACTATGGGTCAGCAAAGACAGGGATGTCATTTATGGAATTGAAAAGATTAGCTATTAAGGTGGCAAAGGAATAATCAGAGCACTGATTCAAGCTGTGGTGTTGCTGTCAGAGGAATGATCCTACTGCAACTGAGAGCCCCCAGGAACTCACTTGCCGGAGGCAAAGAAGAACAATAGTAATCTGTTTTTTGGTAGCACAACTGTCCTGCTGTCCAATGCCAGTGGTGGATATGCTGCAGCTACAGCTTTATGTAATTTCCACATTACTACCAGATGCCATAGTATTATTATTTTTACATTTCCCATTGCTATTGCCACTTTTTCTGCTACCACACATTTTTAGTAATCTGGAATTAACTTTTGCACACACTCAAAATCTAACTGTAGCTATAGGTCACAATATTGGTGTCTTGTGCATATGTAAAATTTGGACTAATTAAACGAGTGTTCAAGAAAAGAATTAGCATTTGTAATATGTACATGGGTAGACAGTCACAGACAGACTCTTTCCGGGACCAACCAAGAAATGCTAGGTACACAGCCCGAAAACAGCAGAGGCAACAGGCCACATCCAAAAAAACAAGGCAACAGATCACAGGTCAAATTTGACAAAAAAAAGAAAAAACAGATGTGCAAAAAATCAGTTATCAATATTAGTCTCCTGCTTCTGCATGAATGAAAAAAAATACAACTTAAATTTAAATAATATGCAAAAAATATATAATTGAAATGCAGCAGGTCAGCCACACTTTTACCACATTGATGAAGTAAGCAGCACTAGTTGCCACACTACTATCCCTCTCTCCCAATCAATTAAATCAGTCGGTGAGAGGCATTGCTGATTGGCTGCTCCATAACATGTGATAGCTGCAAGGCATTATGAAGAGGCTTGCCCAGTGCCCAAGCTCAAGTGATTCTTCTCTGACTGATGCAATCTTCCGCAATGTGTAAAATTGCACTTGCCATTTTAGACAAATTGGTTAGATTCATCCGGTTCAGTGAATTCCTAAAACTTCTATATGAATTTGATTCACATTGAATCGATTTGCTCATCTCTAATCAAAATTAAATTATTTTGAGAGACCAAATAGAATAAAGAAAACTTGATTAGAAGTTGATATTACATACATAACTAACTAGAACTATTTTAATCAAGGTGTTATTGAGTTAATTTTACACATTCTGAAGATTAAAATATACTAACTCACTAAAGCATAAGGATTGTAGGTTTTACTTTACAAAATGAACATTACTTTCATCACATGTCATATTTTATCAGACCATTCCTTGTTTGCATAATTTTAGTATAAAACTTTTTATTATTAATAGGCCGTATTTGCTATCATGGCATTCAACAATATATGTATATATAGTTTTGGATCTATTGTATTGAACTGAGTTCAAGATTAATCACTTGTTCTTTTGGCTACTATGTGGGTGGACTGGGCAGTATAACAATCAGGCTGAGTCTGATAGAACAGCAACTAGTAGCAGGCAGGTCTATGAATGCCTCACAGAGGCACATATTTTATTATTTGTATTATTCTTGAATAATTTTATTGTGACCTTAATTCCAAAGCACTGTACATTTTACAATATTACAATCATTTAGCAAAACATAGCAAGGTATGAAAGAGGTATTACTAAACATAGTTTAGTGACAAACGGCCCTGCCCATGAGGGCTTATGTTCTTCAATGGTAAAATCTGAATACTTTATATGGCAGTGTAGTGTTATTGCAGGTCGTAGGCATTTTTGAAAATTGAGGTTTTAGGTTGCGTTTGAAGGCTTGAAATGTCGGGCTTAGTCTGATAGCAAGTTCCAGAGTATGTGTAAAGTGTGCGAGAGCAGTAGTTATGACCAAGGTGCTGTCATGTTACGCTCTGGCACTTTACATAGCAACAGTGTCCCAGTGTGCTGTCACGTATGGGATGCAAGCCTCTGCTGTCTCCAGGTCTCCATCTTCCGGGACCGCCGCACACAACTCAGGGGACACCAAGTTCATTGCAACAACCAAACGTGTACTAGTAAGTTCATTTCATCAAGTGGCAATGCTTGGGATAGGGCACAGCACTTCATATTCCTTACTTTCTTAGCATAACATATCTTCGGTCCTACCATTCGTTCCTCCTTGAGCATCCCTTCGCCCACTGACTTTGTTAGACCCAGGGATCTCCCTTCCCATTCAGCAGTGAACTTGGGCTCTGGGCACGCCAGGAGAATTGGCTTGGGATTCCAGTATGGCATCCCACTGCCTCAAATGGTAGACACATGTGACCCTAGCAGCCACTGGACTTGAACTTGGACTTGCTACTACACTTCCATATCTCCTGACACTACCAAGAAGTGCCCACCTTTTATTAACACTAGTCCCCACCCACTGGGCTAGTTCCATCTGTAAACTAGATATTATACTTTCCTATCCTATGGACTAAACCTATTGTTCTTATCTTATGTCCTATGCAGTTACTAAACCACTTACTATATAAACAGTACTTATCTTATCCCCAGTCTAACCCTGTGTTTACGCTGTACTATGCACTATTCACATTATACATTTACACTTTACATTACTTATATATTGTACATTGCCATCAAACAATGTGGAAGACGCAAATCACTATTCCCATTACACTTGTACACATAGAGCGATTGTTGTCTTCAGGGGCAGGAACGCAGCAGAGCAGTCCATCATTATTACATATGATGGAGGCATGGTAGAAATCTCAGAGATGGTTATGTGAGCAGCAGATGATAAGAGAGCAAAGAAGGTCTTGTAAGAACCACCAATGACTTGAGGGTAGAAGTGTTTGTGAGGCGTTTTCACATGCATTTCCGCATGCGCGTTGTAAAGCGCTTTTCCAAGCGATTTAGCATCACTTGGAAAAATGCTTGACAACTTGGTCACACTATATAAATCCATGTAACCGGCATGGATTTATATAGTGTGACCAAGTTACGATGCTGCAAATGCAGCATCAATAGTAAAAAAAAAAATAAAATGGTGAAAAATAAAAAAAAAACATTATACTCACCTGCCGATGACCCTGGTCTCCTTCTCCGGTGTCTTCGGCGGCTCTCAGTGGTGTAAAAGGATCTTCCATGATGTCAGTCAGTCTTGTGACAGGTCACGCGACCGCCGACGTCAGCGGTCACGTGACCTGTCACATAACTAAATGACGTCATGGAAGGTCCTTTTACACCACCGCGAGCCGCCGAAAACAACGGACGCACCATGCAGGAGACCGGGGGCCATCAGAAGGTGAGTATAATTTTTTTTATCAATTTTAATTCTATTTTAACTACAGGTACTATGGTACCCGTGTCTGGAGGAGAGTCTCCTCTTCTCCAGACCCGGGTACCATCCGCGCATTGAATAGCTTAATATCCGCATGTGTACATGTAGTCATGCGGATATTATGCGATTCAATGCAAGTCAATGGCGGCAATTACGCCGCGTTTCTGCAAAATTAATGGACGTGCTGCGGATTTCTCCGCAATGATAATGTGCAGGGGAAATTTCCGCAGCATGTGCACAGCACATGTGGATTATCATTGGGGACCATTGCAGATCTTCTACCAAGCGTTTTTTAAGCATTTCTGCAGCATAATTGCTGTTGCAGAAACGCTTAAAAAACGCATAGTGGACACACAGCCTTATTGCTTCACAGTGCTAGTGTCTTATGCTCTAATCCAGCCAAAAATAAAATATTTTGTATGTTCTCTCCATGTTTCCTCCAGATATTCTGATTTCTTTCCAAACTCAAAAAATGCACTGATACGAAATTTACACTGTGAACCCCACAAAGAGCAACAAATAATGACAGTGTCATTACAGTAGAATATGTTGGTGCTATATACACCATAGAAATAAATATTAAGCCATACCTATGGGTCTCTTGGTGGAGCACACCTGAAATCTGTCAGAGGTCAATTACTTTATGCTTACTAAAGTTTTTTGATAAATAAGGTGTTGACCAGTTGTAATGATCACTGGAACCCCCATTAAAGGGAATCTGTCAATAGGTTATAGCTATATAATCTGAGAGCACCATGATATAGGGGAAGAGACCAATAATTCCAGTGATGTGTCACTTACTGAGCTGTGTTTTTGTTGTTTCAACACAGTGTTTCAGTGTTTTATGTCCACGAGATTATCACTCCAGGTTAAGTGGGCTAATGCCTTGTAGTCCAACCTCGCCCCCAGCACTGATTAGCAACTCTCTGTCATTATACATTGTACACACAGCTCAACATCTGTGACTGTATCATAATTGCTGCAAACATTAAACTAAATGGTACATCACTGGAATCAGGATCTCTTCCCCTTCCTCATGTCGTTGTCACATTACATGCTGACAAAATCCCTTTAATTCCTGAAACAAAACAACTAAGGTAGTCTCACATTCGAAGCATTAGTGGATGGTGAGATATGGAGTCTGAAAGTCAGAAATTCAAAACATTGTTATCCTTTTGCTCGTCAGTGTATATACACCGGTACAGTCACTGCCAACTCCACAATCACAAAAAGAACTGCTAGCTGCCAAAACCAGTCATTTATACAGGCTGACTGGACACCCGTTACAGGTAGCATATGGCTTCAGGAGTGCCGCTTTCAGAGCACGAGGAACAAAGATATTACATTTTATATATTTAATCTAGAAAGATAGTCAGTGTTTACAAAAAATATACAAAGATAATACAAAAAGGCAACAGAACAATACGGTGTATACAGTTAGGTCCATATATATTTGGACAGAGACAACATTTTTCTAATTTTGGTTCTAGACATTACCACAATGAATTTTAAACAAAACAATTCAGATGCATTTGAAGTTCAGACTTTCAGCTTTCATTTGAGGATATCCACATTAAAATTGGATGAAGGGTTTAGGAGTTTCAGCTCCTTAACATGTGCCACCCTGTTTCTGTCCAAATATATATGGACCTAACTGTACATACAAATAGAATAAATGGGATAGCAAAGGCAAAGGAAATTTACTAAACCTGATGTCATGGAAATGGCTCAGAGCTTAGCGGAGTTAGGTACTCCTTAAGAAAACGGACAGAACCCACAGCAAGCTGTACCATCAAGTATTGACAAATGACCACATCCAAATTCTGCTTTTTATTAGATCCATGTCATGCCCACATACCTCCCCTTGGTGAGCTCATGAACTGGGTGGTTGTTGCATGTGTTAGGTCTTTTAGAATTTTATGAGATCCATAACTTTCATGATATCTTCATCCCTGGAGGTCCCAGGCAGTAGTTATTGTCATCATGTTTCATGTGATTTTACCTGTCTATAGAGATGAAACATGTCCTTGATAGCATCATCCATCGGATAATTATTAAGTTGGAGGAGTTAGAATGGCCCTACGGTGATGTGAGTGAATGTGTTATGTTTGTCCCTTCACTACGACGCTGAAAATATATCTTCCATAAATATTGGATCAATACAAACCCTAATATTCATCACTGACCACTGGCTCCAAAATGTCTCAGGAACCGTGCTTTGATTGGAGGAAGCTTTATCCCTGGGAAGTACTTCTCCGCCTCTGCATAAATGACTCCCAGTCTTAGTGCTCGGCTCTCAGAGAAGATCCAGCTGTAATTACCTGTTCATCGCAGGAGGTCCAGACTTCAATGGAGTTGTACATGTCAGCTTCCTCCCACTTCCACAGTTATAATTAGTTTTTCTCTTCCCCAGCTACAGTGGGGGAAATAAGTATTTGATCACTTGCTGTTTTTGTAAGTTTGCCCACTGACAAAAAGATGAACAGTGTATAATTTTAAGGATTGGTTTTTAACATTGAGAGATAGAATATCCCCAAAAAATCAAGAAAATCACATTGTATAAATTAGATAATTTTTTTTGCATTTTGCAGAGAGAAATAAGTATTTGATCCTTCTCGTTACCTTCTCGTGATGTTCTCCTTAGTGCCCTTCTCTTCAATGTGTTTCCCGTTAATCTTACTTCTTATTCTCACTGTGGGTGTCTTTTTGTAGGAATATACTGTAGGCACTTTACAAATTAGTATTTTAATCAGCGCTGCCATCGGATAATGTCATAAACGTGACAGAAAGCTAAAAGTTAATGTCTTCCAGTGGTAATAAGGCAGCTGCTGTAATTGCCACGCTTGTAGAAATGTGTATAGCTTGCCAGCGTAGCGTGTGAGACCCGGTGTGTGGATGGCGGTGTGTTTCCAGTGTCTGCTGGTTTCGCCTGTGCTGCAGCAGCTGATTATTTCTCATGTACACACAATACAGCGAGTGGCTAGAGCTTTACAATCAGCCTCAGAATAGCACATTGCTGCTGTCAGTGTGCTACTCCTCTTCCTCATTGTCGCCCAATCCACGTTGGGATGAGATTAGGCTGGGCTGTGTGTAATCACCCGGCTCCTTGCTCCATCTCATTGTGCTCCGCCTGCAATGCATCCTCTTTAATTGAGAGCAGAGAGCATTTCAGAAGACAGAGAAGCAGGATGGTGATGCTAATTATGGCATCATCGCCGCTCACCATCTTGGTGGAGTCCTCAAAGTTTTGGTGGATAGTACATATGTCTGACATCCATGTCCACTCCTGAGATTTTATGTGTGGAGTCTGACCTCAATACCAATGGCCTAGTTGATGCTGGTAGTCAACAACTGTCCTCTTTTGCTCACAAATCCTTGTGTGAGGACATCGCAGATCTGTCGGTGAGCTGGAAGCTGCAAACGCTGCTGAAGCACGGCAAGAGTGGCGGAAGCTGTAGCTGATTTTCTAAAATGGGCACACAGGCAGCATACTTTGACAAGCAGATCTGACAGATCCGGGTAGGTTTTGAGAAACCGCTGGACCACGAGGTTAAGCACATGGGCCAGGCATAGTACATGTGTGAGCTCGCCTCGCCTCAGAGCCGCCACCAGGTTACGGCGATTGTCACATACGACCATGCCTAGCTGTAGGTTCAGCAGTGTCAGCCACCGATCTGCCTGCTCTTTCAATGCTGTCCACAACTCTTCAGCGTTGTGTGGTTTGTCACCTATGCATATTCGCTTCAGCACAGCCTGTGGCCGCTTGGCTGAGGCAGTGCTGCAGTGCTTCCAGCTTGTGACTGATGTGGTCATTTCGGAGATGGATGCTGAAGAGGAGGAGGATGTACAAGAGCTGTAGAATGTGGTGGCAACCCTGAATGACCCAGGGCCTGCAATCCTCGGCGTTGGGAGGACGTGTTCGTTCCCAAGGACCGATTGGGTCCTGGCTTCTACTATGTTATTCCAGTGTACCGTCAGTGAGATGTACCATCTCTACCCATAAGCACTTGTCCACGTGTCCGTGGTTAGGTGCACTTTCCCAGTAACTGCATTGTTCAGGGCATGGCTAATATTGTGGGGCATGTGCTTTTGTAATGTGGGGACGGCACACCCGGAGAAATAGTGGCGACTTGGGACCGAGCACCGAGGGACAGCCGCCACCATCAGGTTGCGGAAAACTTCCGTCTCCACGAGCCTAAAAGGCAACATTTAGAGCGGGCGTTAGCTTCGTATTTGTGCTTGCGTTCCAAGTACTGGGGTAGGGACAACTGAATGCTGCGCTGGGACAAGGAGTGGACGTGATTGCTGATGGTGCTAGTTGAGAGTGTTCAACGACAGGTGCAGGATGGGAGGCATCTGGGCATGTGCCATGAACAGGGGATTGGCGTGCATGCACAACAGCGGAACAAGCAGTGGTGACACCCGCAGACACTGTTGCTGGACCCTGGGGTTCGGCCCACTTAGTCGGGTGCTTTGCTGCCATGTGCCTGATCATGCTGTTGGTGGTCAGCCTGCTAGTTTTGCTACCCCTGCTGATGCTGGCCTGACAGGTGGTGCAAATAGCCTTTTTGGGGTTATCGGCAGAGTTTTTAAAAAACAACCAGACTCGGGAAGACCTAAGAGTTGTACTGGCAACCTCCTTCATGTTGATGTTACCGGGAACAGATGCCCGCCTTCTGTCTGCGGCCACCACACTGTTTGTTCTTGCCTGTTGTGGTGCTATGCCTCCCTCCCTCTGTGTGCTGCTGTCCTCACTCTGCATGTCCTCCTGCCAGGTTGGGTCAGTGACTTCATCGTCCATCACCACATCTTCCACTTCCGCACCCTGGTCCTCCTCCTGACCTTCTGGCAATTGTGGCTCATCATCATCCACCTCTTGTGACAGTTTCCCACCGTCGCCTTAGTGTGACTATGGCTGCTCAAATATTTGGGCATCGTTACATGCGATCTCCTCTTGCCCCGCTTCAAGTGGACCGGGTGAGAGGCCCGAATCTATAAATGGAAAAGTGAACAGCTCTTCGGAGTGTCCAAGTGTGAGATCAGTTTTCTCCGGGCACTCGGCATGGTGGGAGGAAGGAGGATCAGGGTGCGGAATATGCAGTCCAGACTCACAGCTACTGAGACTTGACCATGTGGAAGACAGGGTAGTGTTGGTGGTGGCTAAGTGACTGGAAGCATTATCTGCTATCCAATCAATAACCTTTTCCCACTGCTCTGTGTTCAATAATGGTGTTCTGTGGTCCCCTATTACTTGGTTGAGCGAGAAGATGTGGGTGTTTGTTGTGCACAATTTCAGCATGCCCACGGCCTCGGCCTCGTCCTCTGCATGCACCATCATGTCCACTTCCCATCCTTTGCCACGCGTCTTGCTCATTTTAAATGGAGGACATTATTTTCCACGTTCCCTACAAATGGCTGGATTTGAAGTGCAATGATATGTGATACGTGTGACAGAAAACCACAGTTTTAAATAGCTGGCCTGTAGGTTACTATTTTTCACAGCAACCAGGTGTCAATAACTTCACTAACACACTGCAACAAAATTTACATGGAGGGCAGAAATGGCTGAATTTGGAGCGAATTTATATGTGATAAGTGTGACGGAAAATCACAGTTTTAAATAGCAGGCCTGTAGGTTACTATTTTTCACAGCAACCTCGTGTCAATAACTTCACTGACACACTGCAACAAAATTTAAATGGAGGCCAGAAATGGCTGAATTTGGAGCGAACTTATATGTGATACGTGTGACAGAAAACCACAGTTTTTAATAGCAGGCTTATAGGTTACTATTTTTCACAGTGACCTGGTGTCAATAACTTCACTAACACACTGCAACAAAATTTAAATGGAGGCCAATATATTCCACGTTCATTACAATTTTCTGGATTTTTATCGCTGTAATGTAGAAAGAGTCTGGCTGTATTCTGCTGTGGAAACAAGCAAATGCAGCAGAAAATCAGTGTTCTCTGGATTGTTTTTTAAGCAAATAATCAGGATTAAGATCAAAAAGTTAATTATCCCTGGCCCCTGATACCTGGGGCTATTTGTAGAAATATATGTAACAGCAGCAGCAGACAGAACTGGAATGGAGCCTCTTGTGCTGCATTATACACTGCAGTATGTCACATACACTGCCTGCCGGCCTAGCACTGATATACTGTGTATATATACATATACAGTACAGACCAAAAGTTTGGACACACCTTCTCATTTAAAGATTTTTCTGTATTTTCATGACTATGAAAATTGTACATTGACACTGAAGGCATCAAAACTATGAAGTAACACATGTGGAATTATATACTTAACAAAAAAGTGTGAAACACCTGAAAATATGTCTTTTGCTTTGATGACCAAGAAGGAGAGTGATGGGGTGCTACGCCCGATGACCTGGCCTCCAGTCACCAGACCTGAACCCAATCGAGATGGTTTGGGGTGAGCTGGACCGCAGAGTGAAGGCAAAAGGGCAAACAAGTGCTAAGCATCTCTAGGAACTCCTTCAAGATTGTTGGAAGACCATTTCCGGTGACTACCTCTTGAAGCTCATCAAGAGAATGCCAAGAGTGTGCAAAGCAGTCATCAAAGCAAAAGGTGGCTACTTTGAAGAACCTAGAATATAAAACATATTTTCAGTTGTTTCACACTTTTTTGTTAAGTATATAATTCCACATGTGTTAATTCATAGTTTTGATGCTTTCAGTGTGAATGTACAATTTTCATAGTCAAGAAAATACAGAAAAATCTTTAAATGAGGTGTGTCCAAACTTTTGGTCTGTATTGTATATATATGTTGTGGAATACCTAGACTAACAGGACATTCAATAGACCCTCTTGCTATATGCAATTCAGTCTGTCACATACACTGCTTGCCTGCCTAACTCCTGATATCTCCTTTACCACTGAAAATATGCAGCTGGATTAGTCCTCAGAAGGACTATTATTTCAGATGGATATATATAGATGTTGTGGTATGCCTACACTAATAAACAAGCAAATTTCTCCCTAGGTCAGCAGCATCTCTCCCTACACTGCCTGTTTCCAGGGTAGACTGTGACGAGCATGGCGGCGCCAGGTCTTATATAGACCTGATGACGCCGTGCAGCCAGCCAATCACTGTAATGCCACAACCAACATGGCTTCGGCATTACAGTGTGTGGCAGGAAATCCCTACATGTTCATTGGCTCTCTAAAGAGTGCTAAACATGCAGGGAGGGGACCCAAGCTCCCGCCCGAGCAACCAAGAAATACTCGCAGTGCGCCGAGCATCTCGAGCAGTGAGATGCTCGGGTGAGTACCGAGCAGTGGCGAGCACGTTCGTTCATCACTATCTGGTACCTTGATTTCCAAATGAAATGCAAAATTTACTTACATTTGAAAACAATACCTTGGACCACTGAGCAACAGTCCAGGTCTTTTTCTCCTTGGCCCAGGTAAGACACGTCTGGCGTTGTCTATTGGTCAAGAGTGGCTTAGCACAAGGAAACCGACACTTGTAGCCCATATCCTAGATATGCGTGTGGTGGTTCTTGAAGCAATGACTCCAGCAGCAGTCCACTCCTTGTGAATCTCCCCAAAATTTTTGAATGACCTTTTCTTAATTATCATTTTAAGGCTGCGATTATCCTGGTTGCTTGTACACCTTTCCCTACCACACTTTTTCCTTCCACTCAACTTTCCATTAATATGCTTGGATACAGCACTCTGTGAACAGTCAGCTTCTTTAGTATTGAACTTTTGTGGCTTACCCTCCTTGTGGAGTGTGTCAATGACTGCATTCTGGACATCTGTAAAGTCAGCAGTCTTCCCCATGATTATGGAGCATACTGAAACAGATTAAGGGACCTTTTAAAATGGTTAGGAAGCCTTTGCAGGTGTTTTTTGTTAATTATTCTAATTTACTGAGATAATGACTTTTGTGTTTTCATTGGCTGTAAGCCATAATCATCAACATTAACAGAACTAAACACTTGAAATAGATCACTCTGTTTGTAATGACTCTATATAATATATGGGTTTCACTTTTTGCATTGAAGAACTGAAATAAATTAACTTTTTGATGATATTCTAATTTAGTGAGAAGCACCTGTATATATTAAACAATGTATGATGCAGTAAGTGTACATAAACTATATATATGCACAGGAGCTTTGTGAGCTCTGCTGAGTGGAGCCCTGCCCACCCACATTGAAAGCTATGCCCACCCTTCAATTTCCAGAGCCTGAATCTCAGGGAGATTTTGATTTTGACATGACATCACAGGAATTCAGGAAATTCTCAGTCAGAGATCATGTCACCAGGAGAGCAGCAGAAGGATTTAGGAAAGCATTGAATTTAGTAAAGTGCTTATATATGGCAGTTAAGTCAAAATGGATCAACCACTTTAATTATCCATTTTTATGGAGTAGCAGAATATTTGGTATTTGTTTGTAATGTGAATATGTAATGGGGAAGCAATAGGGCCCAGAGAGTAATGAAGAAGCAATGGGAGTCACCAGTCCAGGGCCCCAACAGCACATACACACATGGACAAAATTATTGGTACCTTTTCGTTAAAGAAAAACCTACAATGGTCACTGAAATATTCTGAATCTTACAATTAATCTTCAGTTCAAATTTACTAAATATCAACTAATTAAAATCAAACATTGCTTTTGAATTGTGGTTCAAAAAAAAAAATAAAAAAACAAACTAATGAAAAAGATTGATCGGTTGGCAACATAGAAAAGTATTCCCACACCTGAGTGGAGCGTGCACAGGACTCCCCAGAGCTTTCAGACACTGTTGAGCCTCCTCCAACAGTAGTGTGGCATCAATCGCTCCCGAGCTGACCACACGAGAAGCAGATCTGCCTTATGAAGATCTTTTAGGTTGAAAATTTTACCTGCTCTTTATAGCCAAATTCACCATCCTCCTCTAATGACATCACCTCCTCGTCATCACAATCTGGGTCCCCAGGTACAATCCACCCTCGAATCATCTTCATAAATATCACTGACTCGGCTGACAGTTTTTTCACTATGGGAAATGTCCTGAGCTTCTTGCCCCTCTCAACTGATTACCACCTGTACATTTGCCCCGACTCAGAGTGCTACTAACCCAATAACACCACCAATAACACAACCAACAGCATGACTAAGCTTTTTGAGTCATGTGCTCTGTTGTATCGGAGTCTCTGCCCTCTGATAGGCAGAGACGCCGTCTCTCTTACCGCCACGCTCCCCGCCCGGTGTCCTCCGGTGCTCCTGTTTCTGCTGCTGCCGGCGCGCGCAGCTTCCCGGGCACTGTGCTTAGGGGGCGCGCGCGCACGCTCCCTCCCTCTTAAAGGGGCCATGCGCGCCGTCCTAAGGAGGCCACGGCCAATGGCTGGAGGACCTCTCATATAAAAGGCACCTCCTCCAAAATGGAGTTGCCCACGCAAGGTTGTAGCTTTGTGTGTTAAACTCTGCTTCAGCCCTCAGGTCCCACTGCTAGTCTGACTACCAGTCCAGTCCGCCAGCCTGACTACCAGTCCAGTCTGCCAGTTTGACTACCAGTCCAGTCTGCCAGCCTGACTACCAGCCCTGTCCGCCAGCTTGTCTACAGTCCAGTCTGCCAGTCTGTCTATGGGCCCTGCACGCCTGCTTACTTGGAAGGACATGCCTGTTACCTGCCGTGCCTGCCAGCCCGCTTACCTGGAAGCACCTGCCTGTTACCTGCCATGCCTACCTGCCAGCCTACCTGGAGGCTCCAGCTTGTTACCTGCTGTGTCAGCAAGTCCGCCTACCCGGATCACCCGTCAGCCTGCCTGCCGTGCTCATCTGCTATACCGGTCAGTTCCTGCCTTCTGACCCGTGGGAGTCACCTGCTCTCATACAAGGTCTGGCCCAGAGTAGCACCTGGTCCCTCTGCTCGGTCCTTCCCTGGTCACGGAGTCGATTGAGCCGCCATACGACCTTAGTCAGTCTGAGTTGATACCTAGTTACGCCCCTCTGGTCCCTCCTTGCACCGTAGCACAGAGGTTCCACCACCCGGATCCGTAACATGCTCCTTCTCATCCAAGTCCAAATGCTCACTATTCTCATCTAACACATCAACTGGAAGAAACTGTTGTGAAATATCTACATCAGCACCAAGAGTACTGTGCCTTCAGGGACTATGGGTCAGCAAAGACAGGGATGTCATTTATGGAATTGAAAAGATTAGCTATTAAGGTGGCAAAGGAATAATCAGAGCACTGATTCAAGCTGTGGTGTTGCTGTCAGAGGAATGATCCTACTGCAACTGAGAGCCCCCAGGAACTCACTTGCCGGAGGCAAAGAAGAACAATAGTAATCTGTTTTTTGGTAGCACAACTGTCCTGCTGTCCAATGCCAGTGGTGGATATGCTGCAGCTACAGCTTTATGTAATTTCCACATTACTACCAGATGCCATAGTATTATTATTTTTACATTTCCCATTGCTATTGCCACTTTTTCTGCTACCACACATTTTTAGTAATCTGGAATTAACTTTTGCACACACTCAAAATCTAACTGTAGCTATAGGTCACAATATTGGTGTCTTGTGCATATGTAAAATTTGGACTAATTAAACGAGTGTTCAAGAAAAGAATTAGCATTTGTAATATGTACATGGGTAGACAGTCACAGACAGACTCTTTCCGGGACCAACCAAGAAATGCTAGGTACACAGCCCGAAAACAGCAGAGGCAACAGGCCACATCCAAAAAAACAAGGCAACAGATCACAGGTCAAATTTGACAAAAAAAAGAAAAAACAGATGTGCAAAAAATCAGTTATCAATATTAGTCTCCTGCTTCTGCATGAATGAAAAAAAATACAACTTAAATTTAAATAATATGCAAAAAATATATAATTGAAATGCAGCAGGTCAGCCACACTTTTACCACATTGATGAAGTAAGCAGCACTAGTTGCCACACTACTATCCCTCTCTCCCAATCAATTAAATCAGTCGGTGAGAGGCATTGCTGATTGGCTGCTCCATAACATGTGATAGCTGCAAGGCATTATGAAGAGGCTTGCCCAGTGCCCAAGCTCAAGTGATTCTTCTCTGACTGATGCAATCTTCCGCAATGTGTAAAATTGCACTTGCCATTTTAGACAAATTGGTTAGATTCATCCGGTTCAGTGAATTCCTAAAACTTCTATATGAATTTGATTCACATTGAATCGATTTGCTCATCTCTAATCAAAATTAAATTATTTTGAGAGACCAAATAGAATAAAAAAAACTTGATTAGAAGTTGATATTACATACATAACTAACTAGAACTATTTTAATCAAGGTGTTATTGAGTTAATTTTACACATTCTGAAGATTAAAATATACTAACTCACTAAAGCATAAGGATTGTAGGTTTTACTTTACAAAATGAACATTACTTTCATCACATGTCATATTTTATCAGACCATTCCTTGTTTGCATAATTTTAGTATAAAACTTTTTATTATTAATAGGCCGTATTTGCTATCATGGCATTCAACAATATATGTATATATAGTTTTGGATCTATTGTATTGAACTGAGTTCAAGATTAATCACTTGTTCTTTTGGCTACTATGTGGGTGGACTGGGCAGTATAACAATCAGGCTGAGTCTGATAGAACAGCAACTAGTAGCAGGCAGGTCTATGAATGCCTCACAGAGGCACATATTTTATTATTTGTATTATTCTTGAATAATTTTATTGTGACCTTAATTCCAAAGCACTGTACATTTTACAATATTACAATCATTTAGCAAAACATAGCAAGGTATGAAAGAGGTATTACTAAACATAGTTTAGTGACAAACGGCCCTGCCCATGAGGGCTTATGTTCTTCAATGGTAAAATCTGAATACTTTATATGGCAGTGTAGTGTTATTGCAGGTCGTAGGCATTTTTGAAAATTGAGGTTTTAGGTTGCGTTTGAAGGCTTGAAATGTCGGGCTTAGTCTGATAGCAAGTTCCAGAGTATGTGTAAAGTGTGCGAGAGCAGTAGTTATGACCAAGGTGCTGTCATGTTACGCTCTGGCACTTTACATAGCAACAGTGTCCCAGTGTGCTGTCACGTATGGGATGCAAGCCTCTGCTGTCTCCAGGTCTCCATCTTCCGGGACCGCCGCACACAACTCAGGGGACACCAAGTTCATTGCAACAACCAAACGTGTACTAGTAAGTTCATTTCATCAAGTGGCAATGCTTGGGATAGGGCACAGCACTTCATATTCCTTACTTTCTTAGCATAACATATCTTCGGTCCTACCATTCGTTCCTCCTTGAGCATCCCTTCGCCCACTGACTTTGTTAGACCCAGGGATCTCCCTTCCCATTCAGCAGTGAACTTGGGCTCTGGGCACGCCAGGAGAATTGGCTTGGGATTCCAGTATGGCATCCCACTGCCTCAAATGGTAGACACATGTGACCCTAGCAGCGACTGGACTTGAACTTGGACTTGCTACTACACTTCCATATCTCCTGACACTACCAAGAAGTGCCCACCTTTTATTAACACTAGTCCCCACCCACTGGGCTAGTTCCATCTGTAAACTAGATATTATACTTTCCTATCCTATGGACTAAACCTATTGTTCTTATCTTATGTCCTATGCAGTTACTAAACCACTTACTATATAAACAGTACTTATCTTATCCCCAGTCTAACCCTGTGTTTACGCTGTACTATGCACTATTCACATTATACATTTACACTTTACATTACTTATATATTGTACATTGCCATCAAACAATGTGGAAGACGCAAATCACTATTCCCATTACACTTGTACACATAGAGCGATTGTTGTCTTCAGGGGCAGGAACGCAGCAGAGCAGTCCATCATTATTACATATGATGGAGGCATGGTAGAAATCTCAGAGATGGTTATGTGAGCAGCAGATGATAAGAGAGCAAAGAAGGTCTTGTAAGAACCACCAATGACTTGAGGGTAGAAGTGTTTGTGAGGCGTTTTCACATGCATTTCCGCATGCGCGTTGTAAAGCGCTTTTCCAAGCGATTTAGCATCACTTGGAAAAATGCTTGACAACTTGGTCACACTATATAAATCCATGTAACCGGCATGGATTTATATAGTGTGACCAAGTTACGATGCTGCAAATGCAGCATCAATAGTAAAAAAAAGAATAAAATGGTGAAAAATAAAAAAAAACCATTATACTCACCTGCCGATGACCCTGGTCTCCTTCTCCGGTGTCTTCGGCGGCTCTCAGTGGTGTAAAAGGATCTTCCATGATGTCAGTCAGTCTTGTGACAGGTCACGCGACTGCCGACGTCAGCGGTCACGTGACCTGTCACATAACTAAATGACGTCATGGAAGGTCCTTTTACACCATCGCGAGCCGCCGAAAACAACGGACGCACCATGCAGGAGACCGGGGGCCATCAGAAGGTGAGTATAATTTTTTTTATCAATTTTAATTCTATTTTAACTACAGGTACTATGGTACCCGTGTCTGGAGGAGAGTCTCCTCTTCTCCAGACCCGGGTACCATCCGCGCATTGAATAGCTTAATATCCGCATGTGTACATGTAGTCATGCGGATATTATGCGATTCAATGCAAGTCAATGGCGGCAATTACGCCGCGTTTCTGCAAAATTAATGGACGTGCTGCGGATTTCTCCGCAATGATAATGTGCAGGGGAAATTTCCGCAGCATGTGCACAGCACATGTGGATTATCATTGGGGACCATTGCAGATCTTCTACCAAGCGTTTTTTAAGCATTTCTGCAGCATAATTGCTGTTGCAGAAACGCTTAAAAAACGCATAGTGGACACACAGCCTTATTGCTTCACAGTGCTAGTGTCTTATGCTCTAATCCAGCCAAAAATAAAATATTTTGTATGTTCTCTCCATGTTTCCTCCAGATATTCTGATTTCTTTCCAAACTCAAAAAATGCACTGATACGAAATTTACACTGTGAACCCCACAAAGAGCAACAAATAATGACAGTGTCATTACAGTAGAATATGTTGGTGCTATATACACCATAGAAATAAATATTAAGCCATACCTATGGGTCTCTTGGTGGAGCACACCTGAAATCTGTCAGAGGTCAATTACTTTATGCTTACTAAAGTTTTTTGATAAATAAGGTGTTGACCAGTTGTAATGATCACTGGAACCCCCATTAAAGGGAATCTGTCAATAGGTTATAGCTATATAATCTGAGAGCACCATGATATAGGGGAAGAGACCAATAATTCCAGTGATGTGTCACTTACTGAGCTGTGTTTTTGTTGTTTCAACACAGTGTTTCAGTGTTTTATGTCCACGAGATTATCACTCCAGGTTAAGTGGGCTAATGCCTTGTAGTCCAACCTCGCCCCCAGCACTGATTAGCAACTCTCTGTCATTATACATTGTACACACAGCTCAACATCTGTGACTGTATCATAATTGCTGCAAACATTAAACTAAATGGTACATCACTGGAATCAGGATCTCTTCCCCTTCCTCATGTCGTTGTCACATTACATGCTGACAAAATCCCTTTAATTCCTGAAACAAAACAACTAAGGTAGTCTCACATTCGAAGCATTAGTGGATGGTGAGATATGGAGTCTGAAAGTCAGAAATTCAAAACATTGTTATCCTTTTGCTCGTCAGTGTATATACACCGGTACAGTCACTGCCAACTCCACAATCACAAAAAGAACTGCTAGCTGCCAAAACCAATCATTTATACAGGCTGACTGGACACCCGTTACAGGTAGCATATGGCTTCAGGAGTGCCGCTTTCAGAGCACGAGGAACAAAGATATTACATTTTATATATTTAATCTAGAAAGATAGTCAGTGTTTACAAAAAATATACAAAGATAATACAAAAAGGCAACAGAACAATACGGTGTATACAGTTAGGTCCATATATATTTGGACAGAGACAACATTTTTCTAATTTTGGTTCTAGACATTACCACAATGAATTTTAAACAAAACAATTCAGATGCATTTGAAGTTCAGACTTTCAGCTTTCATTTGAGGATATCCACATTAAAATTGGATGAAGGGTTTAGGAGTTTCAGCTCCTTAACATGTGCCACCCTGTTTCTGTCCAAATATATATGGACCTAACTGTACATACAAATAGAATAAATGGGATAGCAAAGGCAAAGGAAATTTACTAAACCTGATGTCATGGAAATGGCTCAGAGCTTAGCGGAGTTAGGTACTCCTTAAGAAAACGGACAGAACCCACAGCAAGCTGTACCATCAAGTATTGACAAATGACCACATCCAAATTCTGCTTTTTATTAGATCCATGTCATGCCCACATACCTCCCCTTGGTGAGCTCATGAACTGGGTGGTTGTTGCATGTGTTAGGTCTTTTAGAATTTTATGAGATCCATAACTTTCATGATATCTTCATCCCTGGAGGTCCCAGGCAGTAGTTATTGTCATCATGTTTCATGTGATTTTACCTGTCTATAGAGATGAAACATGTCCTTGATAGCATCATCCATCGGATAATTATTAAGTTGAAGGAGTTAGAATGGCCCTACGGTGATGTGAGTGAATGTGTTATGTTTGTCCCTTCACTACGACGCTGAAAATATATCTTCCATAAATATTGGATCAATACAAACCCTAATATTCATCACTGACCACTGGCTCCAAAATGTCTCAGGAACCGTGCTTTGATTGGAGGAAGCTTTATCCCTGGGAAGTACTTCTCCGCCTCTGCATAAATGACTCCCAGTCTTAGTGCTCGGCTCTCAGAGAAGATCCAGCTGTAATTACCTGTTCATCGCAGGAGGTCCAGACTTCAATGGAGTTGTACATGTCAGCTTCCTCCCACTTCCACAGTTATAATTAGTTTTTCTCTTCCCCAGCTACAGTGGGGGAAATAAGTATTTGATCACTTGCTGTTTTTGTAAGTTTGCCCACTGACAAAAAGATGAACAGTGTATAATTTTAAGGATTGGTTTTTAACATTGAGAGATAGAATATCCCCAAAAAATCAAGAAAATCACATTGTATAAATTAGATAATTTTTTTTGCATTTTGCAGAGAGAAATAAGTATTTGATCCTTCTCGTTACCTTCTCGTGATGTTCTCCTTAGTGCCCTTCTCTTCAATGTGTTTCCCGTTAATCTTACTTCTTATTCTCACTGTGGGTGTCTTTTTGTAGGAATATACTGTAGGCACTTTACAAATTAGTATTTTAATCAGCGCTGCCATCGGATAATGTCATAAACGTGACAGAAAGCTAAAAGTTAATGTCTTCCAGTGGTAATAAGGCAGCTGCTGTAATTGCCACGCTTGTAGAAATGTGTATAGCTTGCCAGCGTAGCGTGTGAGACCCGGTGTGTGGATGGCGGTGTGTTTCCAGTGTCTGCTGGTTTCGCCTGTGCTGCAGCAGCTGATTATTTCTCATGTACACACAATACAGCGAGTGGCTAGAGCTTTACAATCAGCCTCAGAATAGCACATTGCTGCTGTCAGTGTGCTACTCCTCTTCCTCATTGTCGCCCAATCCACGTTGGGATGAGATTAGGCTGGGCTGTGTGTAATCACCCGGCTCCTTGCTCCATCTCATTGTGCTCCGCCTGCAATGCATCCTCTTTAATTGAGAGCAGAGAGCATTTCAGAAGACAGAGAAGCAGGATGGTGATGCTAATTATGGCATCATCGCCGCTCACCATCTTGGTGGAGTCCTCAAAGTTTTGGTGGATAGTACATATGTCTGACATCCATGTCCACTCCTGAGATTTTATGTGTGGAGTCTGACCTCAATACCAATGGCCTAGTTGATGCTGGTAGTCAACAACTGTCCTCTTTTGCTCACAAATCCTTGTGTGAGGACATCGCAGATCTGTCGGTGAGCTGGAAGCTGCAAACGCTGCTGAAGCACGGCAAGAGTGGCGGAAGCTGTAGCTGATTTTCTAAAATGGGCACACAGGCAGCATACTTTGACAAGCAGATCTGACAGATCCGGGTAGGTTTTGAGAAACCGCTGGACCACGAGGTTAAGCACATGGGCCAGGCATAGTACATGTGTGAGCTCGCCTCGCCTCAGAGCCGCCACCAGGTTACGGCGATTGTCACATACGACCATGCCTAGCTGTAGGTTCAGCAGTGTCAGCCACCGATCTGCCTGCTCTTTCAATGCTGTCCACAACTCTTCAGCGTTGTGTGGTTTGTCACCTATGCATATTCGCTTCAGCACAGCCTGTGGCCGCTTGGCTGAGGCAGTGCTGCAGTGCTTCCAGCTTGTGACTGATGTGGTCATTTCGGAGATGGATGCTGAAGAGGAGGAGGATGTACAAGAGCTGTAGAATGTGGTGGCAACCCTGAATGACCCAGGGCCTGCAATCCTCGGCGTCGGGAGGACGTGTTCGTTCCCAAGGACCGATTGGGTCCTGGCTTCTACTATGTTATTCCAGTGTACCGTCAGTGAGATGTACCATCTCTACCCATAAGCACTTGTCCACGTGTCCGTGGTTAGGTGCACTTTCCCAGTAACTGCATTGTTCAGGGCATGGCTAATATTGTGGGGCATGTGCTTTTGTAATGTGGGGACGGCACACCCGGAGAAATAGTGGCGACTTGGGACCGAGCACCGAGGGACAGCCGCCACCATCAGGTTGCGGAAAACTTCCGTCTCCACGAGCCTAAAAGGCAACATTTAGAGCGGGCGTTAGCTTCGTATTTGTGCTTGCGTTCCAAGGACTGGGGTAGGGACAACTGAATGCTGCGCTGGGACAAGGAGTGGACGTGATTGCTGATGGTGCTAGTTGAGAGTGTTCAACGACAGGTGCAGGATGGGAGGCATCTGGGCATGTGCCATGAACAGGGGATTGGCGTGCATGCACAACAGCGGAACAAGCAGTGGTGACACCCGCAGACACTGTTGCTGGACCCTGGGGTTCGGCCCACTTAGTCGGGTGCTTTGCTGCCATGTGCCTGATCATGCTGTTGGTGGTCAGCCTGCTAGTTTTGCTACCCCTGCTGATGCTGGCCTGACAGGTGGTGCAAATAGCCTTTTTGGGGTTATCGGCAGAGTTTTTAAAAAGCAACCAGACTCGGGAAGACCTAAGAGTTGTACTGGCAACCTCCTTCATGTTGATGTTACCGGGAACAGATGCCCGCCTTCTGTCTGCGGCCACCACACTGTTTGTTCTTGCCTGTTGTGGTGCTATGCCTCCCTCCCTCTGTGTGCTGCTGTCCTCACTCTGCATGTCCTCCTGCCAGGTTGGGTCAGTGACTTCATCGTCCATCACCACATCTTCCACTTCCGCACCCTGGTCCTCCTCCTGACCTTCTGGCAATTGTGGCTCATCATCATCCACCTCTTGTGACAGTTTCCCACCGTCGCCTTAGTGTGACTATGGCTGCTCAAATATTTGGGCATCGTTACATGCGATCTCCTCTTGCCCCGCTTCAAGTGGACCGGGTGAGAGGCCCGAATCTATAAATGGAAAAGTGAACAGCTCTTCGGAGTGTCCAAGTGTGAGATCAGTTTTCTCCGGGCACTCGGCATGGTGGGAGGAAGGAGGATCAGGGTGAGGAATATGCAGTCCAGACTCACAGCTACTGAGACTTGACCATGTGGAAGACAGGGTAGTGTTGGTGGTGGCTAAGTGACTGGAAGCATTATCTGCTATCCAATCAATAACCTTTTCCCACTGCTCTGTGTTCAATAATGGTGTTCTGTGGTCCCCTATTACTTGGTTGAGCGAGAAGATGTGGGTGTTTGTTGTGCACAATTTCAGCATGCCCACGGCCTCGGCCTCGTCCTCTGCATGCACCATCATGTCCACTTCCCATCCTTTGCCACGCGTCTTGCTCATTTTAAATGGAGGACATTATTTTCCACGTTCCCTACAAATGGCTGGATTTGAAGTGCAATGATATGTGATACGTGTGACAGAAAACCACAGTTTTAAATAGCTGGCCTGTAGGTTACTATTTTTCACAGCAACCAGGTGTCAATAACTTCACTAACACACTGCAACAAAATTTACATGGAGGGCAGAAATGGCTGAATTTGGAGCGAATTTATATGTGATAAGTGTGACGGAAAATCACAGTTTTAAATAGCAGGCCTGTAGGTTACTATTTTTCACAGCAACCTCGTGTCAATAACTTCACTGACACACTGCAACAAAATTTAAATGGAGGCCAGAAATGGCTGAATTTGGAGCGAACTTATATGTGATACGTGTGACAGAAAACCACAGTTTTTAATAGCAGGCTTATAGGTTACTATTTTTCACAGTGACCTGGTGTCAATAACTTCACTAACACACTGCAACAAAATTTAAATGGAGGCCAATATATTCCACGTTCATTACAATTTTCTGGATTTTTATCGCTGTAATGTAGAAAGAGTCTGGCTGTATTCTGCTGTGGAAACAAGCAAATGCAGCAGAAAATCAGTGTTCTCTGGATTGTTTTTTAAGCAAATAATCAGGATTAAGATCAAAAAGTTAATTATCCCTGGCCCCTGATACCTGGGGCTATTTGTAGAAATATATGTAACAGCAGCAGCAGACAGAACTGGAATGGAGCCTCTTGTGCTGCATTATACACTGCAGTATGTCACATACACTGCCTGCCGGCCTAGCACTGATATACTGTGTATATATACATATACAGTACAGACCAAAAGTTTGGACACACCTTCTCATTTAAAGATTTTTCTGTATTTTCATGACTATGAAAATTGTACATTGACACTGAAGGCATCAAAACTATGAAGTAACACATGTGGAATTATATACTTAACAAAAAAGTGTGAAACACCTGAAAATATGTCTTTTGCTTTGATGACCAAGAAGGAGAGTGATGGGGTGCTACGCCAGATGACCTGGCCTCCAGTCACCAGACCTGAACCCAATCGAGATGGTTTGGGGTGAGCTGGACCGCAGAGTGAAGGCAAAAGGGCAAACAAGTGCTAAGCATCTCTAGGAACTCCTTCAAGATTGTTGGAAGACCATTTCCGGTGACTACCTCTTGAAGCTCATCAAGAGAATGCCAAGAGTGTGCAAAGCAGTCATCAAAGCAAAAGGTGGCTACTTTGAAGAACCTAGAATATAAAACATATTTTCAGTTGTTTCACACTTTTTTGTTAAGTATATAATTCCACATGTGTTAATTCATAGTTTTGATGCTTTCAGTGTGAATGTACAATTTTCATAGTCAAGAAAATACAGAAAAATCTTTAAATGAGGTGTGTCCAAACTTTTGGTCTGTATTGTATATATATGTTGTGGAATACCTAGACTAACAGGACATTCAATAGACCCTCTTGCTATATGCAATTCAGTCTGTCACATACACTGCTTGCCTGCCTAACTCCTGATATCTCCTTTACCACTGAAAATATGCAGCTGGATTAGTCCTCAGAAGGACTATTATTTCAGATGGATATATATAGATGTTGTGGTATGCCTACACTAATAAACAAGCAAATTTCTCCCTAGGTCAGCAGCATCTCTCCCTACACTGCCTGTTTCCAGGGTAGACTGTGACGAGCATGGCGGCGCCAGGTCTTATATAGACCTGATGACGCCGTGCAGCCAGCCAATCACTGTAATGCCACAACCAACATGGCTTCGGCATTACAGTGTGTGGCAGGAAATCCCTACATGTTCATTGGCTCTCTAAAGAGTGCTAAACATGCAGGGAGGGGACCCAAGCTCCCGCCCGAGCAACCAAGAAATACTCGCAGTGCGCCGAGCATCTCGAGCAGTGAGATGCTCGGGTGAGTACCGAGCAGTGGCGAGCACGTTCGTTCATCACTATCTGGTACCTTGATTTCCAAATGAAATGCAAAATTTACTTACATTTGAAAACAATACCTTGGACCACTGAGCAACAGTCCAGGTCTTTTTCTCCTTGGCCCAGGTAAGACACGTCTGGCGTTGTCTATTGGTCAAGAGTGGCTTAGCACAAGGAAACCGACACTTGTAGCCCATATCCTAGATATGCGTGTGGTGGTTCTTGAAGCAATGACTCCAGCAGCAGTCCACTCCTTGTGAATCTCCCCAAAATTTTTGAATGACCTTTTCTTAATTATCATTTTAAGGCTGCGATTATCCTGGTTGCTTGTACACCTTTCCCTACCACACTTTTTCCTTCCACTCAACTTTCCATTAATATGCTTGGATACAGCACTCTGTGAACAGTCAGCTTCTTTAGTATTGAACTTTTGTGGCTTACCCTCCTTGTGGAGTGTGTCAATGACTGCATTCTGGACATCTGTAAAGTCAGCAGTCTTCCCCATGATTATGGAGCATACTGAAACAGATTAAGGGACCTTTTAAAATGGTTAGGAAGCCTTTGCAGGTGTTTTTTGTTAATTATTCTAATTTACTGAGATAATGACTTTTGTGTTTTCATTGGCTGTAAGCCATAATCATCAACATTAACAGAACTAAACACTTGAAATAGATCACTCTGTTTGTAATGACTCTATATAATATATGGGTTTCACTTTTTGCATTGAAGAACTGAAATAAATTAACTTTTTGATGATATTCTAATTTAGTGAGAAGCACCTGTATATATTAAACAATGTATGATGCAGTAAGTGTACATAAACTATATATATGCACAGGAGCTTTGTGAGCTCTGCTGAGTGGAGCCCTGCCCACCCACATTGAAAGCTATGCCCACCCTTCAATTTCCAGAGCCTGAATCTCAGGGAGATTTTGATTTTGACATGACATCACAGGAATTCAGGAAATTCTCAGTCAGAGATCATGTCACCAGGAGAGCAGCAGAAGGATTTAGGAAAGCATTGAATTTAGTAAAGTGCTTATATATGGCAGTTAAGTCAAAATGGATCAACCACTTTAATTATCCATTTTTATGGAGTAGCAGAATATTTGGTATTTGTTTGTAATGTGAATATGTAATGGGGAAGCAATAGGGCCCAGAGAGTAATGAAGAAGCAATGGGAGTCACCAGTCCAGGGCCCCAACAGCACATACACACATGGACAAAATTATTGGTACCTTTTCGTTAAAGAAAAACCTACAATGGTCACTGAAATATTCTGAATCTTACAATTAATCTTCAGTTCAAATTTACTAAATATCAACTAATTAAAATCAAACATTGCTTTTGAATTGTGGTTCAAAAAAAAAATAAAAAAACAAACTAATGAAAAAGATTGATCGGTTGGCAACATAGAAAAGTATTCCCACACCTGAGTGGAGCGTGCACAGGACTCCCCAGAGCTTTCAGACACTGTTGAGCCTCCTCCAACAGTAGTGTGGCATCAATCGCTCCCGAGCTGACCACACGAGAAGCAGATCTGCCTTATGAAGATCTTTTAGGTTGAAAATTTTACCTGCTCTTTATAGCCAAATTCACCATCCTCCTCTAATGACATCACCTCCTCGTCATCACAATCTGGGTCCCCAGGTACAATCCACCCTCGAATCATCTTCATAAATATCACTGACTCGGCTGACAGTTTTTTCACTATGGGAAATGTCCTGAGCTTCTTGCCCCTCTCAACTGATTACCACCTGTACATTTGCCCCGACTCAGAGTGCTACTAACCCAATAACACCACCAATAACACAACCAACAGCATGACTAAGCTTTTTGAGTCATGTGCTCTGTTGTATCGGAGTCTCTGCCCTCTGATAGGCAGAGACGCCGTCTCTCTTACCGCCACGCTCCCCGCCCGGTGTCCTCCGGTGCTCCTGTTTCTGCTGCTGCCGGCGCGCGCAGCTTCCCGGGCACTGTGCTTAGGGGGCGCGCGCGCACGCTCCCTCCCTCTTAAAGGGGCCATGCGCGCCGTCCTAAGGAGGCCACGGCCAATGGCTGGAGGACCTCTCATATAAAAGGCACCTCGTCCAAAATGGAGTTGCCCACGCAAGGTTGTAGCTTTGTGTGTTAAACTCTGCTTCAGCCCTCAGGTCCCACTGCTAGTCTGACTACCAGTCCAGTCCGCCAGCCTGACTACCAGTCCAGTCTGCCAGTTTGACTACCAGTCCAGTCTGCCAGCCTGACTACCAGCCCTGTCCGCCAGCTTGTCTACAGTCCAGTCTGCCAGTCTGTCTATGGGCCCTGCACGCCTGCTTACTTGGAAGGACATGCCTGTTACCTGCCGTGCCTGCCAGCCCGCTTACCTGGAAGCACCTGCCTGTTACCTGCCATGCCTACCTGCCAGCCTACCTGGAGGCTCCAGCTTGTTACCTGCTGTGTCAGCAAGTCCGCCTACCCGGATCACCCGTCAGCCTGCCTGCCGTGCTCATCTGCTATACCGGTCAGTTCCTGCCTTCTGACCCGTGGGAGTCACCTGCTCTCATACAAGGTCTGGCCCAGAGTAGCACCTGGTCCCTCTGCTCGGTCCTTCCCTGGTCACGGAGTCGATTGAGCCGCCATACGACCTTAGTCAGTCTGAGTTGATACCTAGTTACGCCCCTCTGGTCCCTCCTTGCACCGTAGCACAGAGGTTCCACCACCCGGATCCGTAACATGCTCCTTCTCATCCAAGTCCAAATGCTCACTATTCTCATCTAACACATCAACTGGAAGAAACTGTTGTGAAATATCTACATCAGCACCAAGAGTACTGTGCCTTCAGGGACTATGGGTCAGCAAAGACAGGGATGTCATTTATGGAATTGAAAAGATTAGCTATTAAGGTGGCAAAGGAATAATCAGAGCACTGATTCAAGCTGTGGTGTTGCTGTCAGAGGAATGATCCTACTGCAACTGAGAGCCCCCAGGAACTCACTTGCCGGAGGCAAAGAAGAACAATAGTAATCTGTTTTTTGGTAGCACAACTGTCCTGCTGTCCAATGCCAGTGGTGGATATGCTGCAGCTACAGCTTTATGTAATTTCCACATTACTACCAGATGCCATAGTATTATTATTTTTACATTTCCCATTGCTATTGCCACTTTTTCTGCTACCACACATTTTTAGTAATCTGGAATTAACTTTTGCACACACTCAAAATCTAACTGTAGCTATAGGTCACAATATTGGTGTCTTGTGCATATGTAAAATTTGGACTAATTAAACGAGTGTTCAAGAAAAGAATTAGCATTTGTAATATGTACATGGGTAGACAGTCACAGACAGACTCTTTCCGGGACCAACCAAGAAATGCTAGGTACACAGCCCGAAAACAGCAGAGGCAACAGGCCACATCCAAAAAAACAAGGCAACAGATCACAGGTCAAATTTGACAAAAAAAAGAAAAAACAGATGTGCAAAAAATCAGTTATCAATATTAGTCTCCTGCTTCTGCATGAATGAAAAAAAATACAACTTAAATTTAAATAATATGCAAAAAATATATAATTGAAATGCAGCAGGTCAGCCACACTTTTACCACATTGATGAAGTAAGCAGCACTAGTTGCCACACTACTATCCCTCTCTCCCAATCAATTAAATCAGTCGGTGAGAGGCATTGCTGATTGGCTGCTCCATAACATGTGATAGCTGCAAGGCATTATGAAGAGGCTTGCCCAGTGCCCAAGCTCAAGTGATTCTTCTCTGACTGATGCAATCTTCCGCAATGTGTAAAATTGCACTTGCCATTTTAGACAAATTGGTTAGATTCATCCGGTTCAGTGAATTCCTAAAACTTCTATATGAATTTGATTCACATTGAATCGATTTGCTCATCTCTAATCAAAATTAAATTATTTTGAGAGACCAAATAGAATAAAAAAAACTTGATTAGAAGTTGATATTACATACATAACTAACTAGAACTATTTTAATCAAGGTGTTATTGAGTTAATTTTACACATTCTGAAGATTAAAATATACTAACTCACTAAAGCATAAGGATTGTAGGTTTTACTTTACAAAATGAACATTACTTTCATCACATGTCATATTTTATCAGACCATTCCTTGTTTGCATAATTTTAGTATAAAACTTTTTATTATTAATAGGCCGTATTTGCTATCATGGCATTCAACAATATATGTATATATAGTTTTGGATCTATTGTATTGAACTGAGTTCAAGATTAATCACTTGTTCTTTTGGCTACTATGTGGGTGGACTGGGCAGTATAACAATCAGGCTGAGTCTGATAGAACAGCAACTAGTAGCAGGCAGGTCTATGAATGCCTCACAGAGGCACATATTTTATTATTTGTATTATTCTTGAATAATTTTATTGTGACCTTAATTCCAAAGCACTGTACATTTTACAATATTACAATCATTTAGCAAAACATAGCAAGGTATGAAAGAGGTATTACTAAACATAGTTTAGTGACAAACGGCCCTGCCCATGAGGGCTTATGTTCTTCAATGGTAAAATCTGAATACTTTATATGGCAGTGTAGTGTTATTGCAGGTCGTAGGCATTTTTGAAAATTGAGGTTTTAGGTTGCGTTTGAAGGCTTGAAATGTCGGGCTTAGTCTGATAGCAAGTTCCAGAGTATGTGTAAAGTGTGCGAGAGCAGTAGTTATGACCAAGGTGCTGTCATGTTACGCTCTGGCACTTTACATAGCAACAGTGTCCCAGTGTGCTGTCACGTATGGGATGCAAGCCTCTGCTGTCTCCAGGTCTCCATCTTCCGGGACCGCCGCACACAACTCAGGGGACACCAAGTTCATTGCAACAACCAAACGTGTACTAGTAAGTTCATTTCATCAAGTGGCAATGCTTGGGATAGGGCACAGCACTTCATATTCCTTATTTCTTAGCATAACATATCTTCGGTCCTACCATTCGTTCCTCCTTGAGCATCCCTTCGCCCACTGACTTTGTTAGACCCAGGGATCTCCCTTCCCATTCAGCAGTGAACTTGGGCTCTGGGCACGCCAGGAGAATTGGCTTGGGATTCCAGTATGGCATCCCACTGCCTCAAATGGTAGACACATGTGACCCTAGCAGCCACTGGACTTGAACTTGGACTTGCTACTACACTTCCATATCTCCTGACACTACCAAGAAGTGCCCACCTTTTATTAACACTAGTCCCCACCCACTGGGCTAGTTCCATCTGTAAACTAGATATTATACTTTCCTATCCTATGGACTAAACCTATTGTTCTTATCTTATGTCCTATGCAGTTACTAAACCACTTACTATATAAACAGTACTTATCTTATCCCCAGTCTAACCCTGTGTTTACGCTGTACTATGCACTATTCACATTATACATTTACACTTTACATTACTTATATATTGTACATTGCCATCAAACAATGTGGAAGACGCAAATCACTATTCCCATTACACTTGTACACATAGAGCGATTGTTGTCTTCAGGGGCAGGAACGCAGCAGAGCAGTCCATCATTATTACATATGATGGAGGCATGGTAGAAATCTCAGAGATGGTTATGTGAGCAGCAGATGATAAGAGAGCAAAGAAGGTCTTGTAAGAACCACCAATGACTTGAGGGTAGAAGTGTTTGTGAGGCGTTTTCACATGCATTTCCGCATGCGCGTTGTAAAGCGCTTTTCCAAGCGATTTAGCATCACTTGGAAAAATGCTTGACAACTTGGTCACACTATATAAATCCATGTAACCGGCATGGATTTATATAGTGTGACCAAGTTACGATGCTGCAAATGCAGCATCAATAGTAAAAAAAAGAATAAAATGGTGAAAAATAAAAAAAAAACATTATACTCACCTGCCGATGACCCTGGTCTCCTTCTCCGGTGTCTTCGGCGGCTCTCAGTGGTGTAAAAGGATCTTCCATGATGTCAGTCAGTCTTGTGACAGGTCACGCGACCGCCGACGTCAGCGGTCACGTGACCTGTCACATAACTAAATGACGTCATGGAAGGTCCTTTTACACCATCGCGAGCCGCCGAAAACAACGGACGCACCATGCAGGAGACCGGGGGCCATCAGAAGGTGAGTATAATTTTTTTTATCAATTTTAATTCTATTTTAACTACAGGTACTATGGTACCCGTGTCTGGAGGAGAGTCTCCTCTTCTCCAGACCCGGGTACCATCCGCGCATTGAATAGCTTAATATCCGCATGTGTACATGTAGTCATGCGGATATTATGCGATTCAATGCAAGTCAATGGCGGCAATTACGCCGCGTTTCTGCAAAATTAATGGACGTGCTGCGGATTTCTCCGCAATGATAATGTGCAGGGGAAATTTCCGCAGCATGTGCACAGCACATGTGGATTATCATTGGGGACCATTGCAGATCTTCTACCAAGGGTTTTTTAAGCATTTCTGCAGCATAATTGCTGTTGCAGAAACGCTTAAAAAACGCATAGTGGACACACAGCCTTATTGCTTCACAGTGCTAGTGTCTTATGCTCTAATCCAGCCAAAAATAAAATATTTTGTATGTTCTCTCCATGTTTCCTCCAGATATTCTGATTTCTTTCCAAACTCAAAAAATGCACTGATACGAAATTTACACTGTGAACCCCACAAAGAGCAACAAATAATGACAGTGTCATTACAGTAGAATATGTTGGTGCTATATACACCATAGAAATAAATATTAAGCCATACCTATGGGTCTCTTGGTGGAGCACACCTGAAATCTGTCAGAGGTCAATTACTTTATGCTTACTAAAGTTTTTTGATAAATAAGGTGTTGACCAGTTGTAATGATCACTGGAACCCCCATTAAAGGGAATCTGTCAATAGGTTATAGCTATATAATCTGAGAGCACCATGATATAGGGGAAGAGACCAATAATTCCAGTGATGTGTCACTTACTGAGCTGTGTTTTTGTTGTTTCAACACAGTGTTTCAGTGTTTTATGTCCACGAGATTATCACTCCAGGTTAAGTGGGCTAATGCCTTGTAGTCCAACCTCGCCCCCAGCACTGATTAGCAACTCTCTGTCATTATACATTGTACACACAGCTCAACATCTGTGACTGTATCATAATTGCTGCAAACATTAAACTAAATGGTATATCACTGGAATCAGGATCTCTTCCCCTTCCTCATGTCGTTGTCACATTACATGCTGACAAAATCCCTTTAATTCCTGAAACAAAACAACTAAGGTAGTCTCACATTCGAAGCATTAGTGGATGGTGAGATATGGAGTCTGAAAGTCAGAAATTCAAAACATTGTTATCCTTTTGCTCGTCAGTGTATATACACCGGTACAGTCACTGCCAACTCCACAATCACAAAAAGAACTGCTAGCTGCCAAAACCAATCATTTATACAGGCTGACTGGACACCCGTTACAGGTAGCATATGGCTTCAGGAGTGCCGCTTTCAGAGCACGAGGAACAAAGATATTACATTTTATATATTTAATCTAGAAAGATAGTCAGTGTTTACAAAAAATATACAAAGATAATACAAAAAGGCAACAGAACAATACGGTGTATACAGTTAGGTCCATATATATTTGGACAGAGACAACATTTTTCTAATTTTGGTTCTAGACATTACCACAATGAATTTTAAACAAAACAATTCAGATGCATTTGAAGTTCAGACTTTCAGCTTTCATTTGAGGATATCCACATTAAAATTGGATGAAGGGTTTAGGAGTTTCAGCTCCTTAACATGTGCCACCCTGTTTCTGTCCAAATATATATGGACCTAACTGTACATACAAATAGAATAAATGGGATAGCAAAGGCAAAGGAAATTTACTAAACCTGATGTCATGGAAATGGCTCAGAGCTTAGCGGAGTTAGGTACTCCTTAAGAAAACGGACAGAACCCACAGCAAGCTGTACCATCAAGTATTGACAAATGACCACATCCAAATTCTGCTTTTTATTAGATCCATGTCATGCCCACATACCTCCCCTTGGTGAGCTCATGAACTGGGTGGTTGTTGCATGTGTTAGGTCTTTTAGAATTTTATGAGATCCATAACTTTCATGATATCTTCATCCCTGGAGGTCCCAGGCAGTAGTTATTGTCATCATGTTTCATGTGATTTTACCTGTCTATAGAGATGAAACATGTCCTTGATAGCATCATCCATCGGATAATTATTAAGTTGAAGGAGTTAGAATGGCCCTACGGTGATGTGAGTGAATGTGTTATGTTTGTCCCTTCACTACGACGCTGAAAATATATCTTCCATAAATATTGGATCAATACAAACCCTAATATTCATCACTGACCACTGGCTCCAAAATGTCTCAGGAACCGTGCTTTGATTGGAGGAAGCTTTATCCCTGGGAAGTACTTCTCCGCCTCTGCATAAATGACTCCCAGTCTTAGTGCTCGGCTCTCAGAGAAGATCCAGCTGTAATTACCTGTTCATCGCAGGAGGTCCAGACTTCAATGGAGTTGTACATGTCAGCTTCCTCCCACTTCCACAGTTATAATTAGTTTTTCTCTTCCCCAGCTACAGTGGGGGAAATAAGTATTTGATCACTTGCTGTTTTTGTAAGTTTGCCCACTGACAAAAAGATGAACAGTGTATAATTTTAAGGATTGGTTTTTAACATTGAGAGATAGAATATCCCCAAAAAATCAAGAAAATCACATTGTATAAATTAGATAATTTTTTTTGCATTTTGCAGAGAGAAATAAGTATTTGATCCTTCTCGTTACCTTCTCGTGATGTTCTCCTTAGTGCCCTTCTCTTCAATGTGTTTCCCGTTAATCTTACTTCTTATTCTCACTGTGGGTGTCTTTTTGTAGGAATATACTGTAGGCACTTTACAAATTAGTATTTTAATCAGCGCTGCCATCGGATAATGTCATAAACGTGACAGAAAGCTAAAAGTTAATGTCTTCCAGTGGTAATAAGGCAGCTGCTGTAATTGCCACGCTTGTAGAAATGTGTATAGCTTGCCAGCGTAGCGTGTGAGACCCGGTGTGTGGATGGCGGTGTGTTTCCAGTGTCTGCTGGTTTCGCCTGTGCTGCAGCAGCTGATTATTTCTCATGTACACACAATACAGCGAGTGGCTAGAGCTTTACAATCAGCCTCAGAATAGCACATTGCTGCTGTCAGTGTGCTACTCCTCTTCCTCATTGTCGCCCAATCCACGTTGGGATGAGATTAGGCTGGGCTGTGTGTAATCACCCGGCTCCTTGCTCCATCTCATTGTGCTCCGCCTGCAATGCATCCTCTTTAATTGAGAGCAGAGAGCATTTCAGAAGACAGAGAAGCAGGATGGTGATGCTAATTATGGCATCATCGCCGCTCACCATCTTGGTGGAGTCCTCAAAGTTTTGGTGGATAGTACATATGTCTGACATCCATGTCCACTCCTGAGATTTTATGTGTGGAGTCTGACCTCAATACCAATGGCCTAGTTGATGCTGGTAGTCAACAACTGTCCTCTTTTGCTCACAAATCCTTGTGTGAGGACATCGCAGATCTGTCGGTGAGCTGGAAGCTGCAAACGCTGCTGAAGCACGGCAAGAGTGGCGGAAGCTGTAGCTGATTTTCTAAAATGGGCACACAGGCAGCATACTTTGACAAGCAGATCTGACAGATCTGGGTAGGTTTTGAGAAACCGCTGGACCACGAGGTTAAGCACATGGGCCAGGCATAGTACATGTGTGAGCTCGCCTCGCCTCAGAGCCGCCACCAGGTTACGGCGATTGTCACATACGACCATGCCTAGCTGTAGGTTCAGCAGTGTCAGCCACCGATCTGCCTGCTCTTTCAATGCTGTCCACAACTCTTCAGCGTTGTGTGGTTTGTCACCTATGCATATTCGCTTCAGCACAGCCTGTGGCCGCTTGGCTGAGGCAGTGCTGCAGTGCTTCCAGCTTGTGACTGATGTGGTCATTTCGGAGATGGATGCTGAAGAGGAGGAGGATGTACAAGAGCTGTAGAATGTGGTGGCAACCCTGAATGACCCAGGGCCTGCAATCCTCGGCGTCGGGAGGACGTGTTCGTTCCCAAGGACCGATTGGGTCCTGGCTTCTACTATGTTATTCCAGTGTACCGTCAGTGAGATGTACCATCTCTACCCATAAGCACTTGTCCACGTGTCCGTGGTTAGGTGCACTTTCCCAGTAACTGCATTGTTCAGGGCATGGCTAATATTGTGGGGCATGTGCTTTTGTAATGTGGGGACGGCACACCCGGAGAAATAGTGGCGACTTGGGACCGAGCACCGAGGGACAGCCGCCACCATCAGGTTGCGGAAAACTTCCGTCTCCACGAGCCTAAAAGGCAACATTTAGAGCGGGCGTTAGCTTCGTATTTGTGCTTGCGTTCCAAGGACTGGGGTAGGGACAACTGAATGCTGCGCTGGGACAAGGAGTGGACGTGATTGCTGATGGTGCTAGTTGAGAGTGTTCAACGACAGGTGCAGGATGGGAGGCATCTGGGCATGTGCCATGAACAGGGGATTGGCGTGCATGCACAACAGCGGAACAAGCAGTGGTGACACCCGCAGACACTGTTGCTGGACCCTGGGGTTCGGCCCACTTAGTCGGGTGCTTTGCTGCCATGTGCCTGATCATGCTGTTGGTGGTCAGCCTGCTAGTTTTGCTACCCCTGCTGATGCTGGCCTGACAGGTGGTGCAAATAGCCTTTTTGGGGTTATCGGCAGAGTTTTTAAAAAACAACCAGACTCGGGAAGACCTAAGAGTTGTACTGGCAACCTCCTTCATGTTGATGTTACCGGGAACAGATGCCCGCCTTCTGTCTGCGGCCACCACACTGTTTGTTCTTGCCTGTTGTGGTGCTATGCCTCCCTCCCTCTGTGTGCTGCTGTCCTCACTCTGCATGTCCTCCTGCCAGGTTGGGTCAGTGACTTCATCGTCCATCACCACATCTTCCACTTCCGCACCCTGGTCCTCCTCCTGACCTTCTGGCAATTGTGGCTCATCATCATCCACCTCTTGTGACAGTTTCCCACCGTCGCCTTAGTGTGACTATGGCTGCTCAAATATTTGGGCATCGTTACATGCGATCTCCTCTTGCCCCGCTTCAAGTGGACCGGGTGAGAGGCCCGAATCTATAAATGGAAAAGTGAACAGCTCTTCGGAGTGTCCAAGTGTGAGATCAGTTTTCTCCGGGCACTCGGCATGGTGGGAGGAAGGAGGATCAGGGTGAGGAATATGCAGTCCAGACTCACAGCTACTGAGACTTGACCATGTGGAAGACAGGGTAGTGTTGGTGGTGGCTAAGTGACTGGAAGCATTATCTGCTATCCAATCAATAACCTTTTCCCACTGCTCTGTGTTCAATAATGGTGTTCTGTGGTCCCCTATTACTTGGTTGAGCGAGAAGATGTGGGTGTTTGTTGTGCACAATTTCAGCATGCCCACGGCCTCGGCCTCGTCCTCTGCATGCACCATCATGTCCACTTCCCATCCTTTGCCACGCGTCTTGCTCATTTTAAATGGAGGACATTATTTTCCACGTTCCCTACAAATGGCTGGATTTGAAGTGCAATGATATGTGATACGTGTGACAGAAAACCACAGTTTTAAATAGCTGGCCTGTAGGTTACTATTTTTCACAGCAACCAGGTGTCAATAACTTCACTAACACACTGCAACAAAATTTACATGGAGGGCAGAAATGGCTGAATTTGGAGCGAATTTATATGTGATAAGTGTGACGGAAAATCACAGTTTTAAATAGCAGGCCTGTAGGTTACTATTTTTCACAGCAACCTCGTGTCAATAACTTCACTGACACACTGCAACAAAATTTAAATGGAGGCCAGAAATGGCTGAATTTGGAGCGAACTTATATGTGATACGTGTGACAGAAAACCACAGTTTTTAATAGCAGGCTTATAGGTTACTATTTTTCACAGTGACCTGGTGTCAATAACTTCACTAACACACTGCAACAAAATTTAAATGGAGGCCAATATATTCCACGTTCATTACAATTTTCTGGATTTTTATCGCTGTAATGTAGAAAGAGTCTGGCTGTATTCTGCTGTGGAAACAAGCAAATGCAGCAGAAAATCAGTGTTCTCTGGATTGTTTTTTAAGCAAATAATCAGGATTAAGATCAAAAAGTTAATTATCCCTGGCCCCTGATACCTGGGGCTATTTGTAGAAATATATGTAACAGCAGCAGCAGACAGAACTGGAATGGAGCCTCTTGTGCTGCATTATACACTGCAGTATGTCACATACACTGCCTGCCGGCCTAGCACTGATATACTGTGTATATATACATATACAGTACAGACCAAAAGTTTGGACACACCTTCTCATTTAAAGATTTTTCTGTATTTTCATGACTATGAAAATTGTACATTGACACTGAAGGCATCAAAACTATGAAGTAACACATGTGGAATTATATACTTAACAAAAAAGTGTGAAACACCTGAAAATATGTCTTTTGCTTTGATGACCAAGAAGGAGAGTGATGGGGTGCTACGCCAGATGACCTGGCCTCCAGTCACCAGACCTGAACCCAATCGAGATGGTTTGGGGTGAGCTGGACCGCAGAGTGAAGGCAAAAGGGCAAACAAGTGCTAAGCATCTCTAGGAACTCCTTCAAGATTGTTGGAAGACCATTTCCGGTGACTACCTCTTGAAGCTCATCAAGAGAATGCCAAGAGTGTGCAAAGCAGTCATCAAAGCAAAAGGTGGCTACTTTGAAGAACCTAGAATATAAAACATATTTTCAGTTGTTTCACACTTTTTTGTTAAGTATATAATTCCACATGTGTTAATTCATAGTTTTGATGCTTTCAGTGTGAATGTACAATTTTCATAGTCAAGAAAATACAGAAAAATCTTTAAATGAGGTGTGTCCAAACTTTTGGTCTGTATTGTATATATATGTTGTGGAATACCTAGACTAACAGGACATTCAATAGACCCTCTTGCTATATGCAATTCAGTCTGTCACATACACTGCTTGCCTGCCTAACTCCTGATATCTCCTTTACCACTGAAAATATGCAGCTGGATTAGTCCTCAGAAGGACTATTATTTCAGATGGATATATATAGATGTTGTGGTATGCCTACACTAATAAACAAGCAAATTTCTCCCTAGGTCAGCAGCATCTCTCCCTACACTGCCTGTTTCCAGGGTAGACTGTGACGAGCATGGCGGCGCCAGGTCTTATATAGACCTGATGACGCCGTGCAGCCAGCCAATCACTGTAATGCCACAACCAACATGGCTTCGGCATTACAGTGTGTGGCAGGAAATCCCTACATGTTCATTGGCTCTCTAAAGAGTGCTAAACATGCAGGGAGGGGACCCAAGCTCCCGCCCGAGCAACCAAGAAATACTCGCAGTGCGCCGAGCATCTCGAGCAGTGAGATGCTCGGGTGAGTACCGAGCAGTGGCGAGCACGTTCGTTCATCACTATCTGGTACCTTGATTTCCAAATGAAATGCAAAATTTACTTACATTTGAAAACAATACCTTGGACCACTGAGCAACAGTCCAGGTCTTTTTCTCCTTGGCCCAGGTAAGACACGTCTGGCGTTGTCTATTGGTCAAGAGTGGCTTAGCACAAGGAAACCGACACTTGTAGCCCATATCCTAGATATGCGTGTGGTGGTTCTTGAAGCAATGACTCCAGCAGCAGTCCACTCCTTGTGAATCTCCCCAAAATTTTTGAATGACCTTTTCTTAATTATCATTTTAAGGCTGCGATTATCCTGGTTGCTTGTACACCTTTCCCTACCACACTTTTTCCTTCCACTCAACTTTCCATTAATATGCTTGGATACAGCACTCTGTGAACAGTCAGCTTCTTTAGTATTGAACTTTTGTGGCTTACCCTCCTTGTGGAGTATGTCAATGACTGCATTCTGGACATCTGTAAAGTCAGCAGTCTTCCCCATGATTATGGAGCATACTGAAACAGATTAAGGGACCTTTTAAAATGGTTAGGAAGCCTTTGCAGGTGTTTTTTGTTAATTATTCTAATTTACTGAGATAATGACTTTTGTGTTTTCATTGGCTGTAAGCCATAATCATCAACATTAACAGAACTAAACACTTGAAATAGATCACTCTGTTTGTAATGACTCTATATAATATATGGGTTTCACTTTTTGCATTGAAGAACTGAAATAAATTAACTTTTTGATGATATTCTAATTTAGTGAGAAGCACCTGTATATATTAAACAATGTATGATGCAGTAAGTGTACATAAACTATATATATGCACAGGAGCTTTGTGAGCTCTGCTGAGTGGAGCCCTGCCCACCCACATTGAAAGCTATGCCCACCCTTCAATTTCCAGAGCCTGAATCTCAGGGAGATTTTGATTTTGACATGACATCACAGGAATTCAGGAAATTCTCAGTCAGAGATCATGTCACCAGGAGAGCAGCAGAAGGATTTAGGAAAGCATTGAATTTAGTAAAGTGCTTATATATGGCAGTTAAGTCAAAATGGATCAACCACTTTAATTATCCATTTTTATGGAGTAGCAGAATATTTGGTATTTGTTTGTAATGTGAATATGTAATGGGGAAGCAATAGGGCCCAGAGAGTAATGAAGAAGCAAAGGGAGTCACCAGTCCAGGGCCCCAACAGCACATACACACATGGACAAAATTATTGGTACCTTTTCGTTAAAGAAAAACCTACAATGGTCACTGAAATATTCTGAATCTTACAATTAATCTTCAGTTCAAATTTACTAAATATCAACTAATTAAAATCAAACATTGCTTTTGAATTGTGGTTCAAAAAAAAAATAAAAAAACAAACTAATGAAAAAGATTGATCGGTTGGCAACATAGAAAAGTATTCCCACACCTGAGTGGAGCGTGCACAGGACTCCCCAGAGCTTTCAGACACTGTTGAGCCTCCTCCAACAGTAGTGTGGCATCAATCGCTCCCGAGCTGACCACACGAGAAGCAGATCTGCCTTATGAAGATCTTTTAGGTTGAAAATTTTACCTGCTCTTTATAGCCAAATTCACCATCCTCCTCTAATGACATCACCTCCTCGTCATCACAATCTGGGTCCCCAGGTACAATCCACCCTCGAATCATCTTCATAAATATCACTGACTCGGCTGACAGTTTTTTCACTATGGGAAATGTCCTGAGCTTCTTGCCCCTCTCAACTGATTACCACCTGTACATTTGCCCCGACTCAGAGTGCTACTAACCCAATAACACCACCAATAACACAACCAACAGCATGACTAAGCTTTTTGAGTCATGTGCTCTGTTGTATCGGAGTCTCTGCCCTCTGATAGGCAGAGACGCCGTCTCTCTTACCGCCACGCTCCCCGCCCGGTGTCCTCCGGTGCTCCTGTTTCTGCTGCTGCCGGCGCGCGCAGCTTCCCGGGCACTGTGCTTAGGGGGCGCGCGCGCACGCTCCCTCCCTCTTAAAGGGGCCATGCGCGCCGTCCTAAGGAGGCCACGGCCAATGGCTGGAGGACCTCTCATATAAAAGGCACCTCCTCCAAAATGGAGTTGCCCACGCAAGGTTGTAGCTTTGTGTGTTAAACTCTGCTTCAGCCCTCAGGTCCCACTGCTAGTCTGACTACCAGTCCAGTCCGCCAGCCTGACTACCAGTCCAGTCTGCCAGTTTGACTACCAGTCCAGTCTGCCAGCCTGACTACCAGCCCTGTCCGCCAGCTTGTCTACAGTCCAGTCTGCCAGTCTGTCTATGGGCCCTGCACGCCTGCTTACTTGGAAGGACATGCCTGTTACCTGCCGTGCCTGCCAGCCCGCTTACCTGGAAGCACCTGCCTGTTACCTGCCATGCCTACCTGCCAGCCTACCTGGAGGCTCCAGCTTGTTACCTGCTGTGTCAGCAAGTCCGCCTACCCGGATCACCCGTCAGCCTGCCTGCCGTGCTCATCTGCTATACCGGTCAGTTCCTGCCTTCTGACCCGTGGGAGTCACCTGCTCTCATACAAGGTCTGGCCCAGAGTAGCACCTGGTCCCTCTGCTCGGTCCTTCCCTGGTCACGGAGTCGATTGAGCCGCCATACGACCTTAGTCAGTCTGAGTTGATACCTAGTTACGCCCCTCTGGTCCCTCCTTGCACCGTAGCACAGAGGTTCCACCACCCGGATCCGTAACATGCTCCTTCTCATCCAAGTCCAAATGCTCACTATTCTCATCTAACACATCAACTGGAAGAAACTGTTGTGAAATATCTACATCAGCACCAAGAGTACTGTGCCTTCAGGGACTATGGGTCAGCAAAGACAGGGATGTCATTTATGGAATTGAAAAGATTAGCTATTAAGGTGGCGAAGGAATAATCAGAGCACTGATTCAAGCTGTGGTGTTGCTGTCAGAGGAATGATCCTACTGCAACTGAGAGCCCCCAGGAACTCACTTGCCGGAGGCAAAGAAGAACAATAGTAATCTGTTTTTTGGTAGCACAACTGTCCTGCTGTCCAATGCCAGTGGTGGATATGCTGCAGCTACAGCTTTATGTAATTTCCACATTACTACCAGATGCCATAGTATTATTATTTTTACATTTCCCATTGCTATTGCCACTTTTTCTGCTACCACACATTTTTAGTAATCTGGAATTAACTTTTGCACACACTCAAAATCTAACTGTAGCTATAGGTCACAATATTGGTGTCTTGTGCATATGTAAAATTTGGACTAATTAAACGAGTGTTCAAGAAAAGAATTAGCATTTGTAATATGTACATGGGTAGACAGTCACAGACAGACTCTTTCCGGGACCAACCAAGAAATGCTAGGTACACAGCCCGAAAACAGCAGAGGCAACAGGCCACATCCAAAAAAACAAGGCAACAGATCACAGGTCAAATTTGACAAAAAAAAGAAAAAACAGATGTGCAAAAAATCAGTTATCAATATTAGTCTCCTGCTTCTGCATGAATGAAAAAAAATACAACTTAAATTTAAATAATATGCAAAAAATATATAATTGAAATGCAGCAGGTCAGCCACACTTTTACCACATTGATGAAGTAAGCAGCACTAGTTGCCACACTACTATCCCTCTCTCCCAATCAATTAAATCAGTCGGTGAGAGGCATTGCTGATTGGCTGCTCCATAACATGTGATAGCTGCAAGGCATTATGAAGAGGCTTGCCCAGTGCCCAAGCTCAAGTGATTCTTCTCTGACTGATGCAATCTTCCGCAATGTGTAAAATTGCACTTGCCATTTTAGACAAATTGGTTAGATTCATCCGGTTCAGTGAATTCCTAAAACTTCTATATGAATTTGATTCACATTGAATCGATTTGCTCATCTCTAATCAAAATTAAATTATTTTGAGAGACCAAATAGAATAAAAAAAACTTGATTAGAAGTTGATATTACATACATAACTAACTAGAACTATTTTAATCAAGGTGTTATTGAGTTAATTTTACACATTCTGAAGATTAAAATATACTAACTCACTAAAGCATAAGGATTGTAGGTTTTACTTTACAAAATGAACATTACTTTCATCACATGTCATATTTTATCAGACCATTCCTTGTTTGCATAATTTTAGTATAAAACTTTTTATTATTAATAGGCCGTATTTGCTATCATGGCATTCAACAATATATGTATATATAGTTTTGGATCTATTGTATTGAACTGAGTTCAAGATTAATCACTTGTTCTTTTGGCTACTATGTGGGTGGACTGGGCAGTATAACAATCAGGCTGAGTCTGATAGAACAGCAACTAGTAGCAGGCAGGTCTATGAATGCCTCACAGAGGCACATATTTTATTATTTGTATTATTCTTGAATAATTTTATTGTGACCTTAATTCCAAAGCACTGTACATTTTACAATATTACAATCATTTAGCAAAACATAGCAAGGTATGAAAGAGGTATTACTAAACATAGTTTAGTGACAAACGGCCCTGCCCATGAGGGCTTATGTTCTTCAATGGTAAAATCTGAATACTTTATATGGCAGTGTAGTGTTATTGCAGGTCGTAGGCATTTTTGAAAATTGAGGTTTTAGGTTGCGTTTGAAGGCTTGAAATGTCGGGCTTAGTCTGATAGCAAGTTCCAGAGTATGTGTAAAGTGTGCGAGAGCAGTAGTTATGACCAAGGTGCTGTCATGTTACGCTCTGGCACTTTACATAGCAACAGTGTCCCAGTGTGCTGTCACGTATGGGATGCAAGCCTCTGCTGTCTCCAGGTCTCCATCTTCCGGGACCGCCGCACACAACTCAGGGGACACCAAGTTCATTGCAACAACCAAACGTGTACTAGTAAGTTCATTTCATCAAGTGGCAATGCTTGGGATAGGGCACAGCACTTCATATTCCTTATTTCTTAGCATAACATATCTTCGGTCCTACCATTCGTTCCTCCTTGAGCATCCCTTCGCCCACTGACTTTGTTAGACCCAGGGATCTCCCTTCCCATTCAGCAGTGAACTTGGGCTCTGGGCACGCCAGGAGAATTGGCTTGGGATTCCAGTATGGCATCCCACTGCCTCAAATGGTAGACACATGTGACCCTAGCAGCCACTGGACTTGAACTTGGACTTGCTACTACACTTCCATATCTCCTGACACTACCAAGAAGTGCCCACCTTTTATTAACACTAGTCCCCACCCACTGGGCTAGTTCCATCTGTAAACTAGATATTATACTTTCCTATCCTATGGACTAAACCTATTGTTCTTATCTTATGTCCTATGCAGTTACTAAACCACTTACTATATAAACAGTACTTATCTTATCCCCAGTCTAACCCTGTGTTTACGCTGTACTATGCACTATTCACATTATACATTTACACTTTACATTACTTATATATTGTACATTGCCATCAAACAATGTGGAAGACGCAAATCACTATTCCCATTACACTTGTACACATAGAGCGATTGTTGTCTTCAGGGGCAGGAACGCAGCAGAGCAGTCCATCATTATTACATATGATGGAGGCATGGTAGAAATCTCAGAGATGGTTATGTGAGCAGCAGATGATAAGAGAGCAAAGAAGGTCTTGTAAGAACCACCAATGACTTGAGGGTAGAAGTGTTTGTGAGGCGTTTTCACATGCATTTCCGCATGCGCGTTGTAAAGCGCTTTTCCAAGCGATTTAGCATCACTTGGAAAAATGCTTGACAACTTGGTCACACTATATAAATCCATGTAACCGGCATGGATTTATATAGTGTGACCAAGTTACGATGCTGCAAATGCAGCATCAATAGTAAAAAAAAGAATAAAATGGTGAAAAATAAAAAAAAAACATTATACTCACCTGCCGATGACCCTGGTCTCCTTCTCCGGTGTCTTCGGCGGCTCTCAGTGGTGTAAAAGGATCTTCCATGATGTCAGTCAGTCTTGTGACAGGTCACGCGACCGCCGACGTCAGCGGTCACGTGACCTGTCACATAACTAAATGACGTCATGGAAGGTCCTTTTACACCATCGCGAGCCGCCGAAAACAACGGACGCACCATGCAGGAGACCGGGGGCCATCAGAAGGTGAGTATAATTTTTTTTATCAATTTTAATTCTATTTTAACTACAGGTACTATGGTACCCGTGTCTGGAGGAGAGTCTCCTCTTCTCCAGACCCGGGTACCATCCGCGCATTGAATAGCTTAATATCCGCATGTGTACATGTAGTCATGCGGATATTATGCGATTCAATGCAAGTCAATGGTGGCAATTACGCCGCGTTTCTGCAAAATTAATGGACGTGCTGCGGATTTCTCCGCAATGATAATGTGCAGGGGAAATTTCCGCAGCATGTGCACAGCACATGTGGATTATCATTGGGGACCATTGCAGATCTTCTACCAAGCGTTTTTTAAGCATTTCTGCAGCATAATTGCTGTTGCAGAAACGCTTAAAAAACGCATAGTGGACACACAGCCTTATTGCTTCACAGTGCTAGTGTCTTATGCTCTAATCCAGCCAAAAATAAAATATTTTGTATGTTCTCTCCATGTTTCCTCCAGATATTCTGATTTCTTTCCAAACTCAAAAAATGCACTGATACGAAATTTACACTGTGAACCCCACAAAGAGCAACAAATAATGACAGTGTCATTACAGTAGAATATGTTGGTGCTATATACACCATAGAAATAAATATTAAGCCATACCTATGGGTCTCTTGGTGGAGCACACCTGAAATCTGTCAGAGGTCAATTACTTTATGCTTACTAAAGTTTTTTGATAAATAAGGTGTTGACCAGTTGTAATGATCACTGGAACCCCCATTAAAGGGAATCTGTCAATAGGTTATAGCTATATAATCTGAGAGCACCATGATATAGGGGAAGAGACCAATAATTCCAGTGATGTGTCACTTACTGAGCTGTGTTTTTGTTGTTTCAACACAGTGTTTCAGTGTTTTATGTCCACGAGATTATCACTCCAGGTTAAGTGGGCTAATGCCTTGTAGTCCAACCTCGCCCCCAGCACTGATTAGCAACTCTCTGTCATTATACATTGTACACACAGCTCAACATCTGTGACTGTATCATAATTGCTGCAAACATTAAACTAAATGGTATATCACTGGAATCAGGATCTCTTCCCCTTCCTCATGTCATTGTCACATTACATGCTGACAAAATCCCTTTAATTCCTGAAACAAAACAACTAAGGTAGTCTCACATTCGAAGCATTAGTGGATGGTGAGATATGGAGTCTGAAAGTCAGAAATTCAAAACATTGTTATCCTTTTGCTCGTCAGTGTATATACACCGGTACAGTCACTGCCAACTCCACAATCACAAAAAGAACTGCTAGCTGCCAAAACCAATCATTTATACAGGCTGACTGGACACCCGTTACAGGTAGCATATGGCTTCAGGAGTGCCGCTTTCAGAGCACGAGGAACAAAGATATTACATTTTATATATTTAATCTAGAAAGATAGTCAGTGTTTACAAAAAATATACAAAGATAATACAAAAAGGCAACAGAACAATACGGTGTATACAGTTAGGTCCATATATATTTGGACAGAGACAACATTTTTCTAATTTTGGTTCTAGACATTACCACAATGAATTTTAAACAAAACAATTCAGATGCATTTGAAGTTCAGACTTTCAGCTTTCATTTGAGGATATCCACATTAAAATTGGATGAAGGGTTTAGGAGTTTCAGCTCCTTAACATGTGCCACCCTGTTTCTGTCCAAATATATATGGACCTAACTGTACATACAAATAGAATAAATGGGATAGCAAAGGCAAAGGAAATTTACTAAACCTGATGTCATGGAAATGGCTCAGAGCTTAGCGGAGTTAGGTACTCCTTAAGAAAACGGACAGAACCCACAGCAAGCTGTACCATCAAGTATTGACAAATGACCACATCCAAATTCTGCTTTTTATTAGATCCATGTCATGCCCACATACCTCCCCTTGGTGAGCTCATGAACTGGGTGGTTGTTGCATGTGTTAGGTCTTTTAGAATTTTATGAGATCCATAACTTTCATGATATCTTCATCCCTGGAGGTCCCAGGCAGTAGTTATTGTCATCATGTTTCATGTGATTTTACCTGTCTATAGAGATGAAACATGTCCTTGATAGCATCATCCATCGGATAATTATTAAGTTGAAGGAGTTAGAATGGCCCTACGGTGATGTGAGTGAATGTGTTATGTTTGTCCCTTCACTACGACGCTGAAAATATATCTTCCATAAATATTGGATCAATACAAACCCTAATATTCATCACTGACCACTGGCTCCAAAATGTCTCAGGAACCGTGCTTTGATTGGAGGAAGCTTTATCCCTGGGAAGTACTTCTCCGCCTCTGCATAAATGACTCCCAGTCTTAGTGCTCGGCTCTCAGAGAAGATCCAGCTGTAATTACCTGTTCATCGCAGGAGGTCCAGACTTTAATGGAGTTGTACATGTCAGCTTCCTCCCACTTCCACAGTTATAATTAGTTTTTCTCTTCCCCAGCTACAGTGGGGGAAATAAGTATTTGATCACTTGCTGTTTTTGTAAGTTTGCCCACTGACAAAAAGATGAACAGTGTATAATTTTAAGGATTGGTTTTTAACATTGAGAGATAGAATATCCCCAAAAAATCAAGAAAATCACATTGTATAAATTAGATAATTTTTTTTGCATTTTGCAGAGAGAAATAAGTATTTGATCCTTCTCGTTACCTTCTCGTGATGTTCTCCTTAGTGCCCTTCTCTTCAATGTGTTTCCCGTTAATCTTACTTCTTATTCTCACTGTGGGTGTCTTTTTGTAGGAATATACTGTAGGCACTTTACAAATTAGTATTTTAATCAGCGCTGCCATCGGATAATGTCATAAACGTGACAGAAAGCTAAAAGTTAATGTCTTCCAGTGGTAATAAGGCAGCTGTTGTAATTGCCACGCTTGTAGAAATGTGTATAGCTTGCCAGCGTAGCGTGTGAGACCCGGTGTGTGGATGGCGGTGTGTTTCCAGTGTCTGCTGGTTTCGCCTGTGCTGCAGCAGCTGATTATTTCTCATGTACACACAATACAGCGAGTGGCTAGAGCTTTACAATCAGCCTCAGAATAGCACATTGCTGCTGTCAGTGTGCTACTCCTCTTCCTCATTGTCGCCCAATCCACGTTGGGATGAGATTAGGCTGGGCTGTGTGTAATCACCCGGCTCCTTGCTCCATCTCATTGTGCTCCGCCTGCAATGCATCCTCTTTAATTGAGAGCAGAGAGCATTTCAGAAGACAGAGAAGCAGGATGGTGATGCTAATTATGGCATCATCGCCGCTCACCATCTTGGTGGAGTCCTCAAAGTTTTGGTGGATAGTACATATGTCTGACATCCATGTCCACTCCTGAGATTTTATGTGTGGAGTCTGACCTCAATACCAATGGCCTAGTTGATGCTGGTAGTCAACAACTGTCCTCTTTTGCTCACAAATCCTTGTGTGAGGACATCGCAGATCTGTCGGTGAGCTGGAAGCTGCAAACGCTGCTGAAGCACGGCAAGAGTGGCGGAAGCTGTAGCTGATTTTCTAAAATGGGCACACAGGCAGCATACTTTGACAAGCAGATCTGACAGATCCGGGTAGGTTTTGAGAAACCGCTGGACCACGAGGTTAAGCACATGGGCCAGGCATAGTACATGTGTGAGCTCGCCTCGCCTCAGAGCCGCCACCAGGTTACGGCGATTGTCACATACGACCATGCCTAGCTGTAGGTTCAGCAGTGTCAGCCACCGATCTGCCTGCTCTTTCAATGCTGTCCACAACTCTTCAGCGTTGTGTGGTTTGTCACCTATGCATATTCGCTTCAGCACAGCCTGTGGCCGCTTGGCTGAGGCAGTGCTGCAGTGCTTCCAGCTTGTGACTGATGTGGTCATTTCGGAGATGGATGCTGAAGAGGAGGAGGATGTACAAGAGCTGTAGAATGTGGTGGCAACCCTGAATGACCCAGGGCCTGCAATCCTCGGCGTCGGGAGGACGTGTTCGTTCCCAAGGACCGATTGGGTCCTGGCTTCTACTATGTTATTCCAGTGTACCGTCAGTGAGATGTACCATCTCTACCCATAAGCACTTGTCCACGTGTCCGTGGTTAGGTGCACTTTCCCAGTAACTGCATTGTTCAGGGCATGGCTAATATTGTGGGGCATGTGCTTTTGTAATGTGGGGACGGCACACCCGGAGAAATAGTGGCGACTTGGGACCGAGCACCGAGGGACAGCCGCCACCATCAGGTTGCGGAAAACTTCCGTCTCCACGAGCCTAAAAGGCAACATTTAGAGCGGGCGTTAGCTTCGTATTTGTGCTTGCGTTCCAAGGACTGGGGTAGGGACAACTGAATGCTGCGCTGGGACAAGGAGTGGACGTGATTGCTGATGGTGCTAGTTGAGAGTGTTCAACGACAGGTGCAGGATGGGAGGCATCTGGGCATGTGCCATGAACAGGGGATTGGCGTGCATGCACAACAGCGGAACAAGCAGTGGTGACACCCGCAGACACTGTTGCTGGACCCTGGGGTTCGGCCCACTTAGTCGGGTGCTTTGCTGCCATGTGCCTGATCATGCTGTTGGTGGTCAGCCTGCTAGTTTTGCTACCCCTGCTGATGCTGGCCTGACAGGTGGTGCAAATAGCCTTTTTGGGGTTATCGGCAGAGTTTTTAAAAAACAACCAGACTCGGGAAGACCTAAGAGTTGTACTGGCAACCTCCTTCATGTTGATGTTACCGGGAACAGATGCCCGCCTTCTGTCTGCGGCCACCACACTGTTTGTTCTTGCCTGTTGTGGTGCTATGCCTCCCTCCCTCTGTGTGCTGCTGTCCTCACTCTGCATGTCCTCCTGCCAGGTTGGGTCAGTGACTTCATCGTCCATCACCACATCTTCCACTTCCGCACCCTGGTCCTCCTCCTGACCTTCTGGCAATTGTGGCTCATCATCATCCACCTCTTGTGACAGTTTCCCACCGTCGCCTTAGTGTGACTATGGCTGCTCAAATATTTGGGCATCGTTACATGCGATCTCCTCTTGCCCCGCTTCAAGTGGACCGGGTGAGAGGCCCGAATCTATAAATGGAAAAGTGAACAGCTCTTCGGAGTGTCCAAGTGTGAGATCAGTTTTCTCCGGGCACTCGGCATGGTGGGAGGAAGGAGGATCAGGGTGAGGAATATGCAGTCCAGACTCACAGCTACTGAGACTTGACCATGTGGAAGACAGGGTAGTGTTGGTGGTGGCTAAGTGACTGGAAGCATTATCTGCTATCCAATCAATAACCTTTTCCCACTGCTCTGTGTTCAATAATGGTGTTCTGTGGTCCCCTATTACTTGGTTGAGCGAGAAGATGTGGGTGTTTGTTGTGCACAATTTCAGCATGCCCACGGCCTCGGCCTCGTCCTCTGCATGCACCATCATGTCCACTTCCCATCCTTTGCCACGCGTCTTGCTCATTTTAAATGGAGGACATTATTTTCCACGTTCCCTACAAATGGCTGGATTTGAAGTGCAATGATATGTGATACGTGTGACAGAAAACCACAGTTTTAAATAGCTGGCCTGTAGGTTACTATTTTTCACAGCAACCAGGTGTCAATAACTTCACTAACACACTGCAACAAAATTTACATGGAGGGCAGAAATGGCTGAATTTGGAGCGAATTTATATGTGATAAGTGTGACGGAAAATCACAGTTTTAAATAGCAGGCCTGTAGGTTACTATTTTTCACAGCAACCTCGTGTCAATAACTTCACTGACACACTGCAACAAAATTTAAATGGAGGCCAGAAATGGCTGAATTTGGAGCGAACATATATGTGATACGTGTGACAGAAAACCACAGTTTTTAATAGCAGGCTTATAGGTTACTATTTTTCACAGTGACCTGGTGTCAATAACTTCACTAACACACTGCAACAAAATTTAAATGGAGGCCAATATATTCCACGTTCATTACAATTTTCTGGATTTTTATCGCTGTAATGTAGAAAGAGTCTGGCTGTATTCTGCTGTGGAAACAAGCAAATGCAGCAGAAAATCAGTGTTCTCTGGATTGTTTTTTAAGCAAATAATCAGGATTAAGATCAAAAAGTTAATTATCCCTGGCCCCTGATACCTGGGGCTATTTGTAGAAATATATGTAACAGCAGCAGCAGACAGAACTGGAATGGAGCCTCTTGTGCTGCATTATACACTGCAGTATGTCACATACACTGCCTGCCGGCCTAGCACTGATATACTGTGTATATATACATATACAGTACAGACCAAAAGTTTGGACACACCTTCTCATTTAAAGATTTTTCTGTATTTTCATGACTATGAAAATTGTACATTGACACTGAAGGCATCAAAACTATGAAGTAACACATGTGGAATTATATACTTAACAAAAAAGTGTGAAACACCTGAAAATATGTCTTTTGCTTTGATGACCAAGAAGGAGAGTGATGGGGTGCTACGCCAGATGACCTGGCCTCCAGTCACCAGACCTGAACCCAATCGAGATGGTTTGGGGTGAGCTGGACCGCAGAGTGAAGGCAAAAGGGCAAACAAGTGCTAAGCATCTCTAGGAACTCCTTCAAGATTGTTGGAAGACCATTTCCGGTGACTACCTCTTGAAGCTCATCAAGAGAATGCCAAGAGTGTGCAAAGCAGTCATCAAAGCAAAAGGTGGCTACTTTGAAGAACCTAGAATATAAAACATATTTTCAGTTGTTTCACACTTTTTTGTTAAGTATATAATTCCACATGTGTTAATTCATAGTTTTGATGCTTTCAGTGTGAATGTACAATTTTCATAGTCAAGAAAATACAGAAAAATCTTTAAATGAGGTGTGTCCAAACTTTTGGTCTGTATTGTATATATATGTTGTGGAATACCTAGACTAACAGGACATTCAATAGACCCTCTTGCTATATGCAATTCAGTCTGTCACATACACTGCTTGCCTGCCTAACTCCTGATATCTCCTTTACCACTGAAAATATGCAGCTGGATTAGTCCTCAGAAGGACTATTATTTCAGATGGATATATATAGATGTTGTGGTATGCCTACACTAATAAACAAGCAAATTTCTCCCTAGGTCAGCAGCATCTCTCCCTACACTGCCTGTTTCCAGGGTAGACTGTGACGAGCATGGCGGCGCCAGGTCTTATATAGACCTGATGACGCCGTGCAGCCAGCCAATCACTGTAATGCCACAACCAACATGGCTTCGGCATTACAGTGTGTGGCAGGAAATCCCTACATGTTCATTGGCTCTCTAAAGAGTGCTAAACATGCAGGGAGGGGACCCAAGCTCCCGCCCGAGCAACCAAGAAATACTCGCAGTGCGCCGAGCATCTCGAGCAGTGAGATGCTCGGGTGAGTACCGAGCAGTGGCGAGCACGTTCGTTCATCACTATCTGGTACCTTGATTTCCAAATGAAATGCAAAATTTACTTACATTTGAAAACAATACCTTGGACCACTGAGCAACAGTCCAGGTCTTTTTCTCCTTGGCCCAGGTAAGACACGTCTGGCGTTGTCTATTGGTCAAGAGTGGCTTAGCACAAGGAAACCGACACTTGTAGCCCATATCCTAGATATGCGTGTGGTGGTTCTTGAAGCAATGACTCCAGCAGCAGTCCACTCCTTGTGAATCTCCCCAAAATTTTTGAATGACCTTTTCTTAATTATCATTTTAAGGCTGCGATTATCCTGGTTGCTTGTACACCTTTCCCTACCACACTTTTTCCTTCCACTCAACTTTCCATTAATATGCTTGGATACAGCACTCTGTGAACAGTCAGCTTCTTTAGTATTGAACTTTTGTGGCTTACCCTCCTTGTGGAGTGTGTCAATGACTGCATTCTGGACATCTGTAAAGTCAGCAGTCTTCCCCATGATTATGGAGCATACTGAAACAGATTAAGGGACCTTTTAAAATGGTTAGGAAGCCTTTGCAGGTGTTTTTTGTTAATTATTCTAATTTACTGAGATAATGACTTTTGTGTTTTCATTGGCTGTAAGCCATAATCATCAACATTAACAGAACTAAACACTTGAAATAGATCACTCTGTTTGTAATGACTCTATATAATATATGGGTTTCACTTTTTGCATTGAAGAACTGAAATAAATTAACTTTTTGATGATATTCTAATTTAGTGAGAAGCACCTGTATATATTAAACAATGTATGATGCAGTAAGTGTACATAAACTATATATATGCACAGGAGCTTTGTGAGCTCTGCTGAGTGGAGCCCTGCCCACCCACATTGAAAGCTATGCCCACCCTTCAATTTCCAGAGCCTGAATCTCAGGGAGATTTTGATTTTGACATGACATCACAGGAATTCAGGAAATTCTCAGTCAGAGATCATGTCACCAGGAGAGCAGCAGAAGGATTTAGGAAAGCATTGAATTTAGTAAAGTGCTTATATATGGCAGTTAAGTCAAAATGGATCAACCACTTTAATTATCCATTTTTATGGAGTAGCAGAATATTTGGTATTTGTTTGTAATGTGAATATGTAATGGGGAAGCAATAGGGCCCAGAGAGTAATGAAGAAGCAATGGGAGTCACCAGTCCAGGGCCCCAACAGCACATACACACATGGACAAAATTATTGGTACCTTTTCGTTAAAGAAAAACCTACAATGGTCACTGAAATATTCTGAATCTTACAATTAATCTTCAGTTCAAATTTACTAAATATCAACTAATTAAAATCAAACATTGCTTTTGAATTGTGGTTCAAAAAAAAAATAAAAAAACAAACTAATGAAAAAGATTGATCGGTTGGCAACATAGAAAAGTATTCCCACACCTGAGTGGAGCGTGCACAGGACTCCCCAGAGCTTTCAGACACTGTTGAGCCTCCTCCAACAGTAGTGTGGCATCAATCGCTCCCGAGCTGACCACACGAGAAGCAGATCTGCCTTATGAAGATCTTTTAGGTTGAAAATTTTACCTGCTCTTTATAGCCAAATTCACCATCCTCCTCTAATGACATCACCTCCTCGTCATCACAATCTGGGTCCCCAGGTACAATCCACCCTCGAATCATCTTCATAAATATCACTGACTCGGCTGACAGTTTTTTCACTATGGGAAATGTCCTGAGCTTCTTGCCCCTCTCAACTGATTACCACCTGTACATTTGCCCCGACTCAGAGTGCTACTAACCCAATAACACCACCAATAACACAACCAACAGCATGACTAAGCTTTTTGAGTCATGTGCTCTGTTGTATCGGAGTCTCTGCCCTCTGATAGGCAGAGACGCCGTCTCTCTTACCGCCACGCTCCCCGCCCGGTGTCCTCCGGTGCTCCTGTTTCTGCTGCTGCCGGCGCACGCAGCTTCCCGGGCACTGTGCTTAGGGGGCGCGCGCGCACGCTCCCTCCCTCTTAAAGGGGCCATGCGCGCCGTCCTAAGGAGGCCACGGCCAATGGCTGGAGGACCTCTCATATAAAAGGCACCTCCTCCAAAATGGAGTTGCCCACGCAAGGTTGTAGCTTTGTGTGTTAAACTCTGCTTCAGCCCTCAGGTCCCACTGCTAGTCTGACTACCAGTCCAGTCCGCCAGCCTGACTACCAGTCCAGTCTGCCAGTTTGACTACCAGTCCAGTCTGCCAGCCTGACTACCAGCCCTGTCCGCCAGCTTGTCTACAGTCCAGTCTGCCAGTCTGTCTATGGGCCCTGCACGCCTGCTTACTTGGAAGGACATGCCTGTTACCTGCCGTGCCTGCCAGCCCGCTTACCTGGAAGCACCTGCCTGTTACCTGCCATGCCTACCTGCCAGCCTACCTGGAGGCTCCAGCTTGTTACCTGCTGTGTCAGCAAGTCCGCCTACCCGGATCACCCGTCAGCCTGCCTGCCGTGCTCATCTGCTATACCGGTCAGTTCCTGCCTTCTGACCCGTGGGAGTCACCTGCTCTCATACAAGGTCTGGCCCAGAGTAGCACCTGGTCCCTCTGCTCGGTCCTTCCCTGGTCACGGAGTCGATTGAGCCGCCATACGACCTTAGTCAGTCTGAGTTGATACCTAGTTACGCCCCTCTGGTCCCTCCTTGCACCGTAGCACAGAGGTTCCACCACCCGGATCCGTAACATGCTCCTTCTCATCCAAGTCCAAATGCTCACTATTCTCATCTAACACATCAACTGGAAGAAACTGTTGTGAAATATCTACATCAGCACCAAGAGTACTGTGCCTTCAGGGACTATGGGTCAGCAAAGACAGGGATGTCATTTATGGAATTGAAAAGATTAGCTATTAAGGTGGCGAAGGAATAATCAGAGCACTGATTCAAGCTGTGGTGTTGCTGTCAGAGGAATGATCCTACTGCAACTGAGAGCCCCCAGGAACTCACTTGCCGGAGGCAAAGAAGAACAATAGTAATCTGTTTTTTGGTAGCACAACTGTCCTGCTGTCCAATGCCAGTGGTGGATATGCTGCAGCTACAGCTTTATGTAATTTCCACATTACTACCAGATGCCATAGTATTATTATTTTTACATTTCCCATTGCTATTGCCACTTTTTCTGCTACCACACATTTTTAGTAATCTGGAATTAACTTTTGCACACACTCAAAATCTAACTGTAGCTATAGGTCACAATATTGGTGTCTTGTGCATATGTAAAATTTGGACTAATTAAACGAGTGTTCAAGAAAAGAATTAGCATTTGTAATATGTACATGGGTAGACAGTCACAGACAGACTCTTTCCGGGACCAACCAAGAAATGCTAGGTACACAGCCCGAAAACAGCAGAGGCAACAGGCCACATCCAAAAAAACAAGGCAACAGATCACAGGTCAAATTTGACAAAAAAAAGAAAAAACAGATGTGCAAAAAATCAGTTATCAATATTAGTCTCCTGCTTCTGCATGAATGAAAAAAAATACAACTTAAATTTAAATAATATGCAAAAAATATATAATTGAAATGCAGCAGGTCAGCCACACTTTTACCACATTGATGAAGTAAGCAGCACTAGTTGCCACACTACTATCCCTCTCTCCCAATCAATTAAATCAGTCGGTGAGAGGCATTGCTGATTGGCTGCTCCATAACATGTGATAGCTGCAAGGCATTATGAAGAGGCTTGCCCAGTGCCCAAGCTCAAGTGATTCTTCTCTGACTGATGCAATCTTCCGCAATGTGTAAAATTGCACTTGCCATTTTAGACAAATTGGTTAGATTCATCCGGTTCAGTGAATTCCTAAAACTTCTATATGAATTTGATTCACATTGAATCGATTTGCTCATCTCTAATCAAAATTAAATTATTTTGAGAGACCAAATAGAATAAAAAAAACTTGATTAGAAGTTGATATTACATACATAACTAACTAGAACTATTTTAATCAAGGTGTTATTGAGTTAATTTTACACATTCTGAAGATTAAAATATACTAACTCACTAAAGCATAAGGATTGTAGGTTTTACTTTACAAAATGAACATTACTTTCATCACATGTCATATTTTATCAGACCATTCCTTGTTTGCATAATTTTAGTATAAAACTTTTTATTATTAATAGGCCGTATTTGCTATCATGGCATTCAACAATATATGTATATATAGTTTTGGATCTATTGTATTGAACTGAGTTCAAGATTAATCACTTGTTCTTTTGGCTACTATGTGGGTGGACTGGGCAGTATAACAATCAGGCTGAGTCTGATAGAACAGCAACTAGTAGCAGGCAGGTCTATGAATGCCTCACAGAGGCACATATTTTATTATTTGTATTATTCTTGAATAATTTTATTGTGACCTTAATTCCAAAGCACTGTACATTTTACAATATTACAATCATTTAGCAAAACATAGCAAGGTATGAAAGAGGTATTACTAAACATAGTTTAGTGACAAACGGCCCTGCCCATGAGGGCTTATGTTCTTCAATGGTAAAATCTGAATACTTTATATGGCAGTGTAGTGTTATTGCAGGTCGTAGGCATTTTTGAAAATTGAGGTTTTAGGTTGCGTTTGAAGGCTTGAAATGTCGGGCTTAGTCTGATAGCAAGTTCCAGAGTATGTGTAAAGTGTGCGAGAGCAGTAGTTATGACCAAGGTGCTGTCATGTTACGCTCTGGCACTTTACATAGCAACAGTGTCCCAGTGTGCTGTCACGTATGGGATGCAAGCCTCTGCTGTCTCCAGGTCTCCATCTTCCGGGACCGCCGCACACAACTCAGGGGACACCAAGTTCATTGCAACAACCAAACGTGTACTAGTAAGTTCATTTCATCAAGTGGCAATGCTTGGGATAGGGCACAGCACTTCATATTCCTTATTTCTTAGCATAACATATCTTCGGTCCTACCATTCGTTCCTCCTTGAGCATCCCTTCGCCCACTGACTTTGTTAGACCCAGGGATCTCCCTTCCCATTCAGCAGTGAACTTGGGCTCTGGGCACGCCAGGAGAATTGGCTTGGGATTCCAGTATGGCATCCCACTGCCTCAAATGGTAGACACATGTGACCCTAGCAGCCACTGGACTTGAACTTGGACTTGCTACTACACTTCCATATCTCCTGACACTACCAAGAAGTGCCCACCTTTTATTAACACTAGTCCCCACCCACTGGGCTAGTTCCATCTGTAAACTAGATATTATACTTTCCTATCCTATGGACTAAACCTATTGTTCTTATCTTATGTCCTATGCAGTTACTAAACCACTTACTATATAAACAGTACTTATCTTATCCCCAGTCTAACCCTGTGTTTACGCTGTACTATGCACTATTCACATTATACATTTACACTTTACATTACTTATATATTGTACATTGCCATCAAACAATGTGGAAGACGCAAATCACTATTCCCATTACACTTGTACACATAGAGCGATTGTTGTCTTCAGGGGCAGGAACGCAGCAGAGCAGTCCATCATTATTACATATGATGGAGGCATGGTAGAAATCTCAGAGATGGTTATGTGAGCAGCAGATGATAAGAGAGCAAAGAAGGTCTTGTAAGAACCACCAATGACTTGAGGGTAGAAGTGTTTGTGAGGCGTTTTCACATGCATTTCCGCATGCGCGTTGTAAAGCGCTTTTCCAAGCGATTTAGCATCACTTGGAAAAATGCTTGACAACTTGGTCACACTATATAAATCCATGTAACCGGCATGGATTTATATAGTGTGACCAAGTTACGATGCTGCAAATGCAGCATCAAAAGTAAAAAAAAGAATAAAATGGTGAAAAATAAAAAAAAAACATTATACTCACCTGCCGATGACCCTGGTCTCCTTCTCCGGTGTCTTCGGCGGCTCTCAGTGGTGTAAAAGGATCTTCCATGATGTCAGTCAGTCTTGTGACAGGTCACGCGACCGCCGACGTCAGCGGTCACGTGACCTGTCACATAACTAAATGACGTCATGGAAGGTCCTTTTACACCACCGCGAGCCGCCGAAAACAACGGACGCACCATGCAGGAGACCGGGGGCCATCAGAAGGTGAGTATAATTTTTTTTATCAATTTTAATTCTATTTTAACTACAGGTACTATGGTACCCGTGTCTGGAGGAGAGTCTCCTCTTCTCCAGACCCGGGTACCATCCGCGCATTGAATAGCTTAATATCCGCATGTGTACATGTAGTCATGCGGATATTATGCGATTCAATGCAAGTCAATGGCGGCAATTACGCCGCGTTTCTGCAAAATTAATGGACGTGCTGCGGATTTCTCCGCAATGATAATGTGCAGGGGAAATTTCCGCAGCATGTGCACAGCACATGTGGATTATCATTGGGGACCATTGCAGATCTTCTACCAAGCGTTTTTTAAGCATTTCTGCAGCATAATTGCTGTTGCAGAAACGCTTAAAAAACGCATAGTGGACACACAGCCTTATTGCTTCACAGTGCTAGTGTCTTATGCTCTAATCCAGCCAAAAATAAAATATTTTGTATGTTCTCTCCATGTTTCCTCCAGATATTCTGATTTCTTTCCAAACTCAAAAAATGCACTGATACGAAATTTACACTGTGAACCCCACAAAGAGCAACAAATAATGACAGTGTCATTACAGTAGAATATGTTGGTGCTATATACACCATAGAAATAAATATTAAGCCATACCTATGGGTCTCTTGGTGGAGCACACCTGAAATCTGTCAGAGGTCAATTACTTTATGCTTACTAAAGTTTTTTGATAAATAAGGTGTTGACCAGTTGTAATGATCACTGGAACCCCCATTAAAGGGAATCTGTCAATAGGTTATAGCTATATAATCTGAGAGCACCATGATATAGGGGAAGAGACCAATAATTCCAGTGATGTGTCACTTACTGAGCTGTGTTTTTGTTGTTTCAACACAGTGTTTCAGTGTTTTATGTCCACGAGATTATCACTCCAGGTTAAGTGGGCTAATGCCTTGTAGTCCAACCTCGCCCCCAGCACTGATTAGCAACTCTCTGTCATTATACATTGTACACACAGCTCAACATCTGTGACTGTATCATAATTGCTGCAAACATTAAACTAAATGGTACATCACTGGAATCAGGATCTCTTCCCCTTCCTCATGTCGTTGTCACATTACATGCTGACAAAATCCCTTTAATTCCTGAAACAAAACAACTAAGGTAGTCTCACATTCGAAGCATTAGTGGATGGTGAGATATGGAGTCTGAAAGTCAGAAATTCAAAACATTGTTATCCTTTTGCTCGTCAGTGTATATACACCGGTACAGTCACTGCCAACTCCACAATCACAAAAAGAACTGCTAGCTGCCAAAACCAATCATTTATACAGGCTGACTGGACACCCGTTACAGGTAGCATATGGCTTCAGGAGTGCCGCTTTCAGAGACGAGGAACAAAGATATTACATTTTATATATTTAATCTAGAAAGATAGTCAGTGTTTACAAAAAATATACAAAGATAATACAAAAAGGCAACAGAACAATACGGTGTATACAGTTAGGTCCATATATATTTGGACAGAGACAACATTTTTCTAATTTTGGTTCTAGACATTACCACAATGAATTTTAAACAAAACAATTCAGATGCATTTGAAGTTCAGACTTTCAGCTTTCATTTGAGGATATCCACATTAAAATTGGATGAAGGGTTTAGGAGTTTCAGCTCCTTAACATGTGCCACCCTGTTTCTGTCCAAATATATATGGACCTAACTGTACATACAAATAGAATAAATGGGATAGCAAAGGCAAAGGAAATTTACTAAACCTGATGTCATGGAAATGGCTCAGAGCTTAGCGGAGTTAGGTACTCCTTAAGAAAACGGACAGAACCCACAGCAAGCTGTACCATCAAGTATTGACAAATGACCACATCCAAATTCTGCTTTTTATTAGATCCATGTCATGCCCACATACCTCCCCTTGGTGAGCTCATGAACTGGGTGGTTGTTGCATGTGTTAGGTCTTTTAGAATTTTATGAGATCCATAACTTTCATGATATCTTCATCCCTGGAGGTCCCAGGCAGTAGTTATTGTCATCATGTTTCATGTGATTTTACCTGTCTATAGAGATGAAACATGTCCTTGATAGCATCATCCATCGGATAATTATTAAGTTGGAGGAGTTAGAATGGCCCTACGGTGATGTGAGTGAATGTGTTATGTTTGTCCCTTCACTACGACGCTGAAAATATATCTTCCATAAATATTGGATCAATACAAACCCTAATATTCATCACTGACCACTGGCTCCAAAATGTCTCAGGAACCGTGCTTTGATTGGAGGAAGCTTTATCCCTGGGAAGTACTTCTCCGCCTCTGCATAAATGACTCCCAGTCTTAGTGCTCGGCTCTCAGAGAAGATCCAGCTGTAATTACCTGTTCATCGCAGGAGGTCCAGACTTCAATGGAGTTGTACATGTCAGCTTCCTCCCACTTCCACAGTTATAATTAGTTTTTCTCTTCCCCAGCTACAGTGGGGGAAATAAGTATTTGATCACTTGCTGTTTTTGTAAGTTTGCCCACTGACAAAAAGATGAACAGTGTATAATTTTAAGGATTGGTTTTTAACATTGAGAGATAGAATATCCCCAAAAAATCAAGAAAATCACATTGTATAAATTAGATAATTTTTTTTGCATTTTGCAGAGAGAAATAAGTATTTGATCCTTCTCGTTACCTTCTCGTGATGTTCTCCTTAGTGCCCTTCTCTTCAATGTGTTTCCCGTTAATCTTACTTCTTATTCTCACTGTGGGTGTCTTTTTGTAGGAATATACTGTAGGCACTTTACAAATTAGTATTTTAATCAGCGCTGCCATCGGATAATGTCATAAACGTGACAGAAAGCTAAAAGTTAATGTCTTCCAGTGGTAATAAGGCAGTTGCTGTAATTGCCACGCTTGTAGAAATGTGTATAGCTTGCCAGCGTAGCGTGTGAGACCCGGTGTGTGGATGGCGGTGTGTTTCCAGTGTCTGCTGGTTTCGCCTGTGCTGCAGCAGCTGATTATTTCTCATGTACACACAATACAGCGAGTGGCTAGAGCTTTACAATCAGCCTCAGAATAGCACATTGCTGCTGTCAGTGTGCTACTCCTCTTCCTCATTGTCGCCCAATCCACGTTGGGATGAGATTAGGCTGGGCTGTGTGTAATCACCCGGCTCCTTGCTCCATCTCATTGTGCTCCGCCTGCAATGCATCCTCTTTAATTGAGAGCAGAGAGCATTTCAGAAGACAGAGAAGCAGGATGGTGATGCTAATTATGGCATCATCGCCGCTCACCATCTTGGTGGAGTCCTCAAAGTTTTGGTGGATAGTACATATGTCTGACATCCATGTCCACTCCTGAGATTTTATGTGTGGAGTCTGACCTCAATACCAATGGCCTAGTTGATGCTGGTAGTCAACAACTGTCCTCTTTTGCTCACAAATCCTTGTGTGAGGACATCGCAGATCTGTCGGTGAGCTGGAAGCTGCAAACGCTGCTGAAGCACGGCAAGAGTGGCGGAAGCTGTAGCTGATTTTCTAAAATGGGCACACAGGCAGCATACTTTGACAAGCAGATCTGACAGATCCGGGTAGGTTTTGAGAAACCGCTGGACCACGAGGTTAAGCACATGGGCCAGGCATAGTACATGTGTGAGCTCGCCTCGCCTCAGAGCCGCCACCAGGTTACGGCGATTGTCACATACGACCATGCCTAGCTGTAGGTTCAGCAGTGTCAGCCACCGATCTGCCTGCTCTTTCAATGCTGTCCACAACTCTTCAGCGTTGTGTGGTTTGTCACCTATGCATATTCGCTTCAGCACAGCCTGTGGCCGCTTGGCTGAGGCAGTGCTGCAGTGCTTCCAGCTTGTGACTGATGTGGTCATTTCGGAGATGGATGCTGAAGAGGAGGAGGATGTACAAGAGCTGTAGAATGTGGTGGCAACCCTGAATGACCCAGGGCCTGCAATCCTCGGCGTCGGGAGGACGTGTTCGTTCCCAAGGACCGATTGGGTCCTGGCTTCTACTATGTTATTCCAGTGTACCGTCAGTGAGATGTACCATCTCTACCCATAAGCACTTGTCCACGTGTCCGTGGTTAGGTGCACTTTCCCAGTAACTGCATTGTTCAGGGCATGGCTAATATTGTGGGGCATGTGCTTTTGTAATGTGGGGACGGCACACCCGGAGAAATAGTGGCGACTTGGGACCGAGCACCGAGGGACAGCCGCCACCATCAGGTTGCGGAAAACTTCCGTCTCCACGAGCCTAAAAGGCAACATTTAGAGCGGGCGTTAGCTTCGTATTTGTGCTTGCGTTCCAAGGACTGGGGTAGGGACAACTGAATGCTGCGCTGGGACAAGGAGTGGACGTGATTGCTGATGGTGCTAGTTGAGAGTGTTCAACGACAGGTGCAGGATGGGAGGCATCTGGGCATGTGCCATGAACAGGGGATTGGCGTGCATGCACAACAGCGGAACAAGCAGTGGTGACACCCGCAGACACTGTTGCTGGACCCTGGGGTTTGGCCCACTTAGTCGGGTGCTTTGCTGCCATGTGCCTGATCATGCTGTTGGTGGTCAGCCTGCTAGTTTTGCTACCCCTGCTGATGCTGGCCTGACAGGTGGTGCAAATAGCCTTTTTGGGGTTATCGGCAGAGTTTTTAAAAAACAACCAGACTCGGGAAGACCTAAGAGTTGTACTGGCAACCTCCTTCATGTTGATGTTACCGGGAACAGATGCCCGCCTTCTGTCTGCGGCCACCACACTGTTTGTTCTTGCCTGTTGTGGTGCTATGCCTCCCTCCCTCTGTGTGCTGCTGTCCTCACTCTGCATGTCCTCCTGCCAGGTTGGGTCAGTGACTTCATCGTCCATCACCACATCTTCCACTTCCGCACCCTGGTCCTCCTCCTGACCTTCTGGCAATTGTGGCTCATCATCATCCACCTCTTGTGACAGTTTCCCACCGTCGCCTTAGTGTGACTATGGCTGCTCAAATATTTGGGCATCGTTACATGCGATCTCCTCTTGCCCCGCTTCAAGTGGACCGGGTGAGAGGCCCGAATCTATAAATGGAAAAGTGAACAGCTCTTCGGAGTGTCCAAGTGTGAGATCAGTTTTCTCCGGGCACTCGGCATGGTGGGAGGAAGGAGGATCAGGGTGAGGAATATGCAGTCCAGACTCACAGCTACTGAGACTTGACCATGTGGAAGACAGGGTAGTGTTGGTGGTGGCTAAGTGACTGGAAGCATTATCTGCTATCCAATCAATAACCTTTTCCCACTGCTCTGTGTTCAATAATGGTGTTCTGTGGTCCCCTATTACTTGGTTGAGCGAGAAGATGTGGGTGTTTGTTGTGCACAATTTCAGCATGCCCACGGCCTCGGCCTCGTCCTCTGCATGCACCATCATGTCCACTTCCCATCCTTTGCCACGCGTCTTGCTCATTTTAAATGGAGGACATTATTTTCCACGTTCCCTACAAATGGCTGGATTTGAAGTGCAATGATATGTGATACGTGTGACAGAAAACCACAGTTTTAAATAGCTGGCCTGTAGGTTACTATTTTTCACAGCAACCAGGTGTCAATAACTTCACTAACACACTGCAACAAAATTTACATGGAGGGCAGAAATGGCTGAATTTGGAGCGAATTTATATGTGATAAGTGTGACGGAAAATCACAGTTTTAAATAGCAGGCCTGTAGGTTACTATTTTTCACAGCAACCTCGTGTCAATAACTTCACTGACACACTGCAACAAAATTTAAATGGAGGCCAGAAATGGCTGAATTTGGAGCGAACTTATATGTGATACGTATGACAGAAAACCACAGTTTTTAATAGCAGGCTTATAGGTTACTATTTTTCACAGTGACCTGGTGTCAATAACTTCACTAACACACTGCAACAAAATTTAAATGGAGGCCAATATATTCCACGTTCATTACAATTTTCTGGATTTTTATCGCTGTAATGTAGAAAGAGTCTGGCTGTATTCTGCTGTGGAAACAAGCAAATGCAGCAGAAAATCAGTGTTCTCTGGATTGTTTTTTAAGCAAATAATCAGGATTAAGATCAAAAAGTTAATTATCCCTGGCCCCTGATACCTGGGGCTATTTGTAGAAATATATGTAACAGCAGCAGCAGACAGAACTGGAATGGAGCCTCTTGTGCTGCATTATACACTGCAGTATGTCACATACACTGCCTGCCGGCCTAGCACTGATATACTGTGTATATATACATATACAGTACAGACCAAAAGTTTGGACACACCTTCTCATTTAAAGATTTTTCTGTATTTTCATGACTATGAAAATTGTACATTGACACTGAAGGCATCAAAACTATGAAGTAACACATGTGGAATTATATACTTAACAAAAAAGTGTGAAACACCTGAAAATATGTCTTTTGCTTTGATGACCAAGAAGGAGAGTGATGGGGTGCTACGCCAGATGACCTGGCCTCCACAGTCACCAGACCTGAACCCAATCGAGATGGTTTGGGGTGAGCTGGACCGCAGAGTGAAGGCAAAAGGGCAAACAAGTGCTAAGCATCTCTAGGAACTCCTTCAAGATTGTTGGAAGACCATTTCCGGTGACTACCTCTTGAAGCTCATCAAGAGAATGCCAAGAGTGTGCAAAGCAGTCATCAAAGCAAAAGGTGGCTACTTTGAAGAACCTAGAATATAAAACATATTTTCAGTTGTTTCACACTTTTTTGTTAAGTATATAATTCCACATGTGTTAATTCATAGTTTTGATGCTTTCAGTGTGAATGTACAATTTTCATAGTCAAGAAAATACAGAAAAATCTTTAAATGAGGTGTGTCCAAACTTTTGGTCTGTATTGTATATATATGTTGTGGAATACCTAGACTAACAGGACATTCAATAGACCCTCTTGCTATATGCAATTCAGTCTGTCACATACACTGCTTGCCTGCCTAACTCCTGATATCTCCTTTACCACTGAAAATATGCAGCTGGATTAGTCCTCAGAAGGACTATTATTTCAGATGGATATATATAGATGTTGTGGTATGCCTACACTAATAAACAAGCAAATTTCTCCCTAGGTCAGCAGCATCTCTCCCTACACTGCCTGTTTCCAGGGTAGACTGTGACGAGCATGGCGGCGCCAGGTCTTATATAGACCTGATGACGCTGTGCAGCCAGCCAATCACTGTAATGCCACAACCAACATGGCTTCGGCATTACAGTGTGTGGCAGGAAATCCCTACATGTTCATTGGCTCTCTAAAGAGTGCTAAACATGCAGGGAGGGGACCCAAGCTCCCGCCCGAGCAACCAAGAAATACTCGCAGTGCGCCGAGCATCTCGAGCAGTGAGATGCTCGGGTGAGTACCGAGCAGTGGCGAGCACGTTCGTTCATCACTATCTGGTACCTTGATTTCCAAATGAAATGCAAAATTTACTTACATTTGAAAACAATACCTTGGACCACTGAGCAACAGTCCAGGTCTTTTTCTCCTTGGCCCAGGTAAGACACGTCTGGCGTTGTCTATTGGTCAAGAGTGGCTTAGCACAAGGAAACAGACACTTGTAGCCCATATCCTAGATATGCGTGTGGTGGTTCTTGAAGCAATGACTCCAGCAGCAGTCCACTCCTTGTGAATCTCCCCAAAATTTTTGAATGACCTTTTCTTAATTATCATTTTAAGGCTGCGATTATCCTGGTTGCTTGTACACCTTTCCCTACCACACTTTTTCCTTCCACTCAACTTTCCATTAATATGCTTGGATACAGCACTCTGTGAACAGTCAGCTTCTTTAGTATTGAACTTTTGTGGCTTACCCTCCTTGTGGAGTGTGTCAATGACTGCATTCTGGACATCTGTAAAGTCAGCAGTCTTCCCCATGATTATGGAGCATACTGAAACAGATTAAGGGACCTTTTAAAATGGTTAGGAAGCCTTTGCAGGTGTTTTTTGTTAATTATTCTAATTTACTGAGATAATGACTTTTGTGTTTTCATTGGCTGTAAGCCATAATCATCAACATTAACAGAACTAAACACTTGAAATAGATCACTCTGTTTGTAATGACTCTATATAATATATGGGTTTCACTTTTTGCATTGAAGAACTGAAATAAATTAACTTTTTGATGATATTCTAATTTAGTGAGAAGCACCTGTATATATTAAACAATGTATGATGCAGTAAGTGTACATAAACTATATATATGCACAGGAGCTTTGTGAGCTCTGCTGAGTGGAGCCCTGCCCACCCACATTGAAAGCTATGCCCACCCTTCAATTTCCAGAGCCTGAATCTCAGGGAGATTTTGATTTTGACATGACATCACAGGAATTCAGGAAATTCTCAGTCAGAGATCATGTCACCAGGAGAGCAGCAGAAGGATTTAGGAAAGCATTGAATTTAGTAAAGTGCTTATATATGGCAGTTAAGTCAAAATGGATCAACCACTTTAATTATCCATTTTTATGGAGTAGCAGAATATTTGGTATTTGTTTGTAATGTGAATATGTAATGGGGAAGCAATAGGGCCCAGAGAGTAATGAAGAAGCAATGGGAGTCACCAGTCCAGGGCCCCAACAGCACATACACACATGGACAAAATTATTGGTACCTTTTCGTTAAAGAAAAACCTACAATGGTCACTGAAATATTCTGAATCTTACAATTAATCTTCAGTTCAAATTTACTAAATATCAACTAATTAAAATCAAACATTGCTTTTGAATTGTGGTTCAAAAAAAAAAATAAAAAAACAAACTAATGAAAAAGATTGATCGGTTGGCAACATAGAAAAGTATTCCCACACCTGAGTGGAGCGTGCACAGGACTCCCCAGAGCTTTCAGACACTGTTGAGCCTCCTCCAACAGTAGTGTGGCATCAATCGCTCCCGAGCTGACCACACGAGAAGCAGATCTGCCTTATGAAGATCTTTTAGGTTGAAAATTTTACCTGCTCTTTATAGCCAAATTCACCATCCTCCTCTAATGACATCACCTCCTCGTCATGACAATCTGGGTCCCCAGGTACAATCCACCCTCGAATCATCTTCATAAATATCACTGACTCGGCTGACAGTTTTTTCACTATGGGAAATGTCCTGAGCTTCTTGCCCCTCTCAACTGATTACCACCTGTACATTTGCCCCGACTCAGAGTGCTACTAACCCAATAACACCACCAATAACACAACCAACAGCATGACTAAGCTTTTTGAGTCATGTGCTCTGTTGTATCGGAGTCTCTGCCCTCTGATAGGCAGAGACGCCGTCTCTCTTACCGCCACGCTCCCCGCCCGGTGTCCTCCGGTGCTCCTGTTTCTGCTGCTGCCGGCGCGCGCAGCTTCCCGGGCACTGTGCTTAGGGGGCGCGCGCGCACGCTCCCTCCCTCTTAAAGGGGCCATGCGCGCCGTCCTAAGGAGGCCACGGCCAATGGCTGGAGGACCTCTCATATAAAAGGCACCTCCTCCAAAATGGAGTTGCCCACGCAAGGTTGTAGCTTTGTGTGTTAAACTCTGCTTCAGCCCTCAGGTCCCACTGCTAGTCTGACTACCAGTCCAGTCCGCCAGCCTGACTACCAGTCCAGTCTGCCAGTTTGACTACCAGTCCAGTCTGCCAGCCTGACTACCAGCCCTGTACGCCAGCTTGTCTACAGTCCAGTCTGCCAGTCTGTCTATGGGCCCTGCACGCCTGCTTACTTGGAAGGACATGCCTGTTACCTGCCGTGCCTGCCAGCCCGCTTACCTGGAAGCACCTGCCTGTTACCTGCCATGCCTACCTGCCAGCCTACCTGGAGGCTCCAGCTTGTTACCTGCTGTGTCAGCAAGTCCGCCTACCCGGATCACCCGTCAGCCTGCCTGCCTTGCTCATCTGCTATACCGGTCAGTTCCTGCCTTCTGACCCGTGGGAGTCACCTGCTCTCATACAAGGTCTGGCCCAGAGTAGCACCTGGTCCCTCTGCTCGGTCCTTCCCTGGTCACGGAGTCGATTGAGCCGCCATACGACCTTAGTCAGTCTGAGTTGATACCTAGTTACGCCCCTCTTGTCCCTCCTTGCACCGCAGCACAGAGGTTCCACCACCTGGATCCGTAACATGCTCCTTCTCATCCAAGTCCAAATGCTCACTATTCTCATCTAACACATCAACTGGAAGAAACTGTTGTGAAATATCTACATCAGCACCAAGAGTACTGTGCCTTAAGGGACTATGGGTCAGCAAAGACAGGGATGTCATTTATGGAATTGAAAAGATTAGCTATTAAGGTGGCAAAGGAATAATCAGAGCACTGATTCAAGCTGTGGTGTTGCTGTCAGAGGAATGATCCTACTGCAACTGAGAGCCCCCAGGAACTCACTTGCCGGAGGCAAAGAAGAACAATAGTAATCTGTTTTTTGGTAGCACAACTGTCCTGCTGTCCAATGCCAGTGGTGGATATGCTGCAGCTACAGCTTTATGTAATTTCCACATTACTACCAGATGCCATAGTATTATTATTTTTACATTTCCCATTGCTATTGCCACTTTTTCTGCTACCACACATTTTTAGTAATCTGGAATTAACTTTTGCACACACTCAAAATCTAACTGTAGCTATAGGTCACAATATTGGTGACTTGTGCATATGTAAAATTTGGACTAATTAAACGAGTGTTCAAGAAAAGAATTAGCATTTGTAATATGTACATGGGTAGACAGTCACAGACAGACTCTTTCCGGGACCAACCAAGAAATGCTAGGTACACAGCCCGAAAACAGCAGAGGCAACAGGCCACATCCAAAAAAACAAGGCAACAGATCACAGGTCAAATTTGACAAAAAAAAAGAAAAAACAGATGTGCAAAAAATCAGTTATCAATATTAGTCTCCTGCTTCTGCATGAATGAAAAAAAATACAACTTAAATTTAAATAATATGCAAAAAATATATAATTGAAATGCAGCAGGTCAGCCACACTTTTACCACATTGATGAAGTAAGCAGCACTAGTTGCCACACTACTATCCCTCTCTCCCAATCAATTAAATCAGTCGGTGAGAGGCATTGCTGATTGGCTGCTCCATAACATGTGATAGCTGCAAGGCATTATGAAGAGGCTTGCCCAGTGCCCAAGCTCAAGTGATTCTTCTCTGACTGATGCAATCTTCCGCAATGTGTAAAATTGCACTTGCCATTTTAGACAAATTGGTTAGATTCATCCGGTTCAGTGAATTCCTAAAACTTCTATATGAATTTGATTCACATTGAATCGATTTGCTCATCTCTAATCAAAATTAAATTATTTTGAGAGACCAAATAGAATAAAAAAAACTTGATTAGAAGTTGATATTACATACATAACTAACTAGAACTATTTTAATCAAGGTGTTATTGAGTTAATTTTACACATTCTGAAGATTAAAATATACTAACTCACTAAAGCATAAGGATTGTAGGTTTTACTTTACAAAATGAACATTACTTTCATCACATGTCATATTTTATCAGACCATTCCTTGTTTGCATAATTTTAGTATAAAACTTTTTATTATTAATAGGCCGTATTTGCTATCATGGCATTCAACAATATATGTATATATAGTTTTGGATCTATTGTATTGAACTGAGTTCAAGATTAATCACTTGTTCTTTTGGCTACTATGTGGGTGGACTGGGCAGTATAACAATCAGGCTGAGTCTGATAGAACAGCAACTAGTAGCAGGCAGGTCTATGAATGCCTCACAGAGGCACATATTTTATTATTTGTATTATTCTTGAATAATTTTATTGTGACCTTAATTCCAAAGCACTGTACATTTTACAATATTACAATCATTTAGCAAAACATAGCAAGGTATGAAAGAGGTATTACTAAACATAGTTTAGTGACAAACGGCCCTGCCCATGAGGGCTTATGTTCTTCAATGGTAAAATCTGAATACTTTATATGGCAGTGTAGTGTTATTGCAGGTCGTAGGCATTTTTGAAAATTGAGGTTTAAGGTTGCGTTTGAAGGCTTGAAATGTCGGGCTTAGTCTGATAGCAAGTTCCAGAGTATGTGTAAAGTGTGCGAGAGCAGTAGTTATGACCAAGGTGCTGTCATGTTACGCTCTGGCACTTTACATAGCAACAGTGTCCCAGTGTGCTGTCACGTATGGGATGCAAGCCTCTGCTGTCTCCAGGTCTCCATCTTCCGGGACCGCCGCACACAACTCAGGGGACACCAAGTTCATTGCAACAACCAAACGTGTACTAGTAAGTTCATTTCATCAAGTGGCAATGCTTGGGATAGGGCACAGCACTTCATATTCTTTACTTTCTTAGCATAACATATCTTCGGTCCTACCATTCGTTCCTCCTTGAGCATCCCTTCGCCCACTGACTTTGTTAGACCCAGGGATCTCCCTTCCCATTCAGCAGTGAACTTGGGCTCTGGGCACGCCAGGAGAATTGGCTTGGGATTCCAGTATGGCATCCCACTGCCTCAAATGGTAGACACATGTGACCCTAGCAGCCACTGGACTTGAACTTGGACTTGCTACTACACTTCCATATCTCCTGACACTACCAAGAAGTGCCCACCTTTTATTAACACTAGTCCCCACCCACTGGGCTAGTTCCATCTGTAAACTAGATATTATACTTTCCTATCCTATGGACTAAACCTATTGTTCTTATCTTATGTCCTATGCAGTTACTAAACCACTTACTATATAAACAGTACTTATCTTATCCCCAGTCTAACCCTGTGTTTACGCTGTACTATGCACTATTCACATTATACATTTACACTTTACATTACTTATATATTGTACATTGCCATCAAACAATGTGGAAGACGCAAATCACTATTCCCATTACACTTGTACACATAGAGCGATTGTTGTCTTCAGGGGCAGGAACGCAGCAGAGCAGTCCATCATTATTACATATGATGGAGGCATGGTAGAAATCTCAGAGATGGTTATGTGAGCAGCAGATGATAAGAGAGCAAAGAAGGTCTTGTAAGAACCACCAATGACTTGAGGGTAGAAGTGTTTGTGAGGCGTTTTCACATGCATTTCCGCATGCGCGTTGTAAAGCGCTTTTCCAAGCGATTTAGCATCACTTGGAAAAATGCTTGACAACTTGGTCACACTATATAAATCCATGTAACCGGCATGGATTTATATAGTGTGACCAAGTTACGATGCTGCAAATGCAGCATCAATAGTAAAAAAAAGAATAAAATGGTGAAAAATAAAAAAAAAACATTATACTCACCTGCCGATGACCCTGGTCTCCTTCTCCGGTGTCTTCGGCGGCTCTCAGTGGTGTAAAAGGATCTTCCATGATGTCAGTCAGTCTTGTGACAGGTCACGCGACCGCCGACGTCAGCGGTCACGTGACCTGTCACATAACTAAATGACGTCATGGAAGGTCCTTTTACACCACCGCGAGCCGCCGAAAACAACGGACGCACCATGCAGGAGACCGGGGGCCATCAGAAGGTGAGTATAATTTTTTTTATCAATTTTAATTCTATTTTAACTACAGGTACTATGGTACCCGTGTCTGGAGGAGAGTCTCCTCTTCTCCAGACCCGGGTACCATCCGCGCATTGAATAGCTTAATATCCGCATGTGTACATGTAGTCATGCGGATATTATGCAATTCAATGCAAGTCAATGGCAGCAATTACGCCGCGTTTCTGCAAAATTAATGGACGTGCTGCGGATTTCTCCGCAATGATAATGTGCAGGGGAAATTTCCGCAGCATGTGCACAGCACATGTGGATTATCATTGGGGACCATTGCAGATCTTCTACCACGCGTTTTTTAAGCATTTCTGCAGCATAATTGCTGTTGCAGAAACGCTTAAAAAACGCATAGTGGACACACAGCCTTATTGCTTCACAGTGCTAGTGTCTTATGCTCTAATCCAGCCAAAAATAAAATATTTTGTATGTTCTCTCCATGTTTCCTCCAGATATTCTGATTTCTTTCCACACTCAAAAAATGCACTGATACGAAATTTACACTGTGAACCCCACAAAGAGCAACAAATAATGACAGTGTCATTACAGTAGAATATGTTGGTGCTATATACACCATAGAAATAAATATTAAGCCATACCTATGGGTCTCTTGGTGGAGCACACCTGAAATCTGTCAGAGGTCAATTACTTTATGCTTACTAAAGTTTTTTGATAAATAAGGTGTTGACCAGTTGTAATGATCACTGGAACCCCCATTAAAGGGAATCTGTCAATAGGTTATAGCTATATAATCTGAGAGCACCATGATATAGGGGAAGAGACCAATAATTCCAGTGATGTGTCACTTACTGAGCTGTGTTTTTGTTGCTTCAACACAGTGTTTCAGTGTTTTATGTCCACGAGATTATCACTCCAGGTTAAGTGGGCTAATGCCTTGTAGTCCAACCTCGCCCCCAGCACTGATTAGCAACTCTCTTATACATTGTACACACAGCTCAACATCTGTGACTGTATCATAATTGCTGCAAACATTAAACTAAGTGGTACATCACTGGAATCAGGATCTCTTCCCCTTCCTCATGTCGTTGTCACATTACATGCTGACAAAATCCCTTTAATTCCTGAAACAAAACAACTAAGGTAGTCTCACATTCGAAGCATTAGTGGATGGTGAGATATGGAGTCTGAAAGTCAGAAATTCAAAACATTGTTATCCTTTTGCTCGTCAGTGTATATACACCGGTACAGTCACTGCCAACTCCACAATCACAAAAAGAACTGCTAGCTGCCAAAACCAATCATTTATACAGGCTGACTGGACACCCGTTACAGGTAGCATATGGCTTCAGGAGTGCCGCTTTCAGAGCACGAGGAACAAAGATATTACATTTTATATATTTAATCTAGAAAGATAGTCAGTGTTTACAAAAAATATACAAAGATAATACAAAAAGGCAACAGAACAATACGGTGTATACAGTTAGGTCCATATATATTTGGACAGAGACAACATTTTTCTAATTTTGGTTCTAGACATTACCAGAATGAATTTTAAACAAAACAATTCAGATGCATTTGAAGTTCAGACTTTCAGCTTTCATTTGAGGATATCCACATTAAAATTGGATGAAGGGTTTAGGAGTTTCAGCTCCTTAACATGTGCCACCCTGTTTTTAAAGGGACCAAAAGTAATTGGACAATTGACTCCAAGGCTATTTCATGGACAGGTGTGGGCAATCCCTTTGTTATGTCATTCTCAATTAAGCAGATAAAAGGTCGGGAGTTGATTTGAGGTGTGGTGCTTGCATTTGGAAGGTTTTGCTGTGAAGTTAACATGCGGTCAAAGGAGCTCTCCATGCAGGTGAAACAAGCCATCCTTAAGCTGCAAAAACAGAAAAAAAACATCCGAGAAATTGCTACAATGTTAGAAGTGGCAAAATCTACAGTTTGGTACAACCTGAGAAAGAAAGAAAACACTGGTGAACTCATCAATGCAAAAACACCTGGGCGCCCACGGAAGACAACAGTGGTGGATGATTGCAGAATAATCTCCATGGTGAAGAGAAACCCCTTCACAACAGCCAACCAAGTGAACAACACTCTCCAGGAGGTAGGCGTATCAATATCCAAATCTACCATAAAGAGAAGACTGCATGAAAGTAAATACAGAGGGTTCACTGCACGGTGCAAGCCACTCATAAGCATCAAGAATAAAAAGGCTAGACTTGACTTTGCTAAAAAAACATCTAAAAAAGCCAGCACAGTTCTGGAAGAACATTCTTTGGACAGATGAAACCAAGATCAACCTCTACCAGAATGATGGAAAGAGAAAAGTATGGCGAAGGCGTGGTACAGCTCATGATCCAAAGCATACCACATCATCTGTAAAACATGGCGGAGGTAGTGTGACGGCTTGGGCATGCATGGCTGCCAGTGGCACTGGGTCACTAGCGTTTATTGAAGATGTGACACAGGACAGAAGCAGCCGAATGAATTCTGATGTATTTAGAGCCATACTGTGTGCTCAGATCCAGCAAAATGCAGCCAAACTGATTGGTCGTCGCTTCATACTACAGAGGGACAATGACCCAAAACATAAAGTCAAAGCAACCCAGGAGTTTATTAAAGCAAAGAAGTGGAATATTCTTGAATGGCCAAGTCAGTCACCTGATCTCAACCAAATTGAGCATGCATTTCACTTGTTAAAGACTAAACTTCAGACAGAAAGGCCCACAAACAAACAGCAACTGAAAACCACCGCAGTGAAGGCCTGGCAGAGCATCAAAAAGGAGGAAACAGCGTCTGGTGATGTTCATGAGTTCAAGACTTCAGGTAGTCATTGCCAACAAAGGGTTTTCAACCAAGTACTAGAAATGAACATTTTATTTACAATTATTTAAACTGTCCAATTACTTTTGGTCCCTTTAAAAACAGGGTGGCACATGTTAAGGAGCTGAAACTCCTAAACCCTTCATCCAATTTTAATGTGGATACCGTCAAATGAAAGCTGAAAGTCTGAACTTCAACTGCATCTGAATTGTTTTGTTTAAAATTCATTGTGGTAATGTCTAGAACCAAAATTAGAAAAATGTTGTCTCTGTCCAAATATATATGGACCTAACTGTACATACAAATAGAATAAATGGGATAGCAAAGGCAAAGGAAATTTACTAAACCTGATGTCATGGAAATGGCTCAGAGCTTAACGGAGTTAGGTACTCCTTAAGAAAACGGACAGAACCCACAGCAAGCTGTACCATCAAGTATTGACAAATGACCACATCCAAATTCTGCTTTTTATTAGATCCATGTCATGCCCACATACCTCCCCTTGGTGAGCTCATGAACTGGGTGGTTGTTGCATGTGTTAGTTCTTTTAGAATTTTATGAGATCCATAACTTTCATGATATCTTCATCCCTGGAGGTCCCAGGCAGTAGTTATTGTCATCATGTTTCATGTGATTTTACCTGTCTATAGAGATGAAACATGTCCTTGATAGCATCATCCATCGGATAATTATTAAGTTGGAGGAGTTAGAATGGCCCTACGGTGATGTGAGTGAATGTGTTATGTTTGTCCCTTCACTACGACGCTGAAAATATATCTTCCATAAATATTGGATCAATACAAACCCTAATATTCATCACTGACCACTGGCTCCAAAATGTCTCAGGAACCGTGCTTTGATTGGAGGAAGCTTTATCCCTGGGAAGTACTTCTCCGCCTCTGCATAAATGACTCCCAGTCTTAGTGCTCGGCTCTCAGAGAAGATCCAGCTGTAATTACCTGTTCATCGCAGGAGGTCCAGACTTCAATGGAGTTGTACATGTCAGCTTCCTCCCACTTCCACAGTTATAATTAGTTTTTCTCTTCCCCAGCTACAGTGGGGGAAATAAGTATTTGATCACTTGCTGTTTTTGTAAGTTTGCCCACTGACAAAAAGATGAACAGTGTATAATTTTAAGGATTGGTTTTTAACATTGAGAGATAGAATATCCCCAAAAAATCAAGAAAATCACATTGTATAAATTAGATAATTTTTTTTGCATTTTGCAGAGAGAAATAAGTATTTGATCCTTCTCGTTACCTTCTCGTGATGTTCTCCTTAGTGCCCTTCTCTTCAATGTGTTTCCCGTTAATCTTACTTCTTATTCTCACTGTGGGTGTCTTTTTGTAGGAATATACTGTAGGCACTTTACAAATTAGTATTTTAATCAGCGCTGCCATCGGATAATGTCATAAACGTGACAGAAAGCTAAAAGTTAATGTCTTCCAGTGGTAATAAGGCAGCTGCTGTAATTGCCACGCTTGTAGAAATGTGTATAGCTTGCCAGCGTAGCGTGTGAGACCCGGTGTGTGGATGGCGGTGTGTTTCCAGTGTCTGCTGGTTTCGCCTGTGCTGCAGCAGCTGATTATTTCTCATGTACACACAATACAGCGAGTGGCTAGAGCTTTACAATCAGCCTCAGAATAGCACATTGCTGCTGTCAGTGTGCTACTCCTCTTTACACCTGATTCACTCACTGCTGTTCTTCACTTGAAGGCAGATCCTTTGACCTAAGCAGATTAGACGCATGAACGACACAGCAAGCTATCTGCGCTTTTCAAGGAAGAGATTTGGCTCCAAAATAGGGCACTAAGCTTTTCAGCCTTCTGCCTATTTACCTAGTCAGCATGATGCAGTGTCTTGGGGTGCTTAGTAGCCTCCCGGGGAATCAACTGGGAAACAAAAGCAGAAGTGGCAGCCGCTGCAAATGTGGAAGTCTGTGCCATTAGAGAAAGCGCTTGCTAATAATGGCCTGTAAGACCCAGGTTTCCTTGGTTTCCATGACAGCTATTAGATACCATAGAAATTGAATTGCACACTGCTCCTCGGGGAGTGAAAGGGTGTTCGAATGACAGAGCATATTACCTAGAACTTGTCGTGTTTATCTTTTTTTTGCAAAACTAACTGGATTATGGCTTTTTCTGTGTCTTTTGCTCGCAAAAGATCAGGATTGCTTCTAAACATTCATTTCCAATAATATTTTCTAATATTTTTTTTTTTTTCATGTGTTTGTGCGTAGAACTAATCTTGGAAAATCAAGGATATGAGCTGTTATACAGGTGGGCTACAAAGGGGGAGTGAAAATACCAAGTATCCAATCAGGAATTGGCTACCTGCAACACCAGCAATATGCCTCTGCAACAGATTTCTGTAGTTCCTGCAAGGGAAACTGCTAGCAATGGGAGAAGTTCAATGGGAAAAAACAGAGAAAAGAACAAAGAAGTTGAGGTAAGTAGAGTATTGTTCTTGTTCTTGTCTGGTGTGCTGTGAATACGTTTCCTTAGGATGGACTCCAGGACTGACAGTATTGCTTTTCATGATAAATCTCTGATTCTAACGCTTGTATAATGCTTTCATAGCCACCTAGATATCCAGCTCAATGATATGTTTAAGTTAAAATGTATTCAAATTCCTTTCTTATATTATGTAATTATATTTAGTGATTTAGTGCATAAATTCAATTTCTCAAAAGACAGTGATGAGAAATGTATTTGTATAAAACTATATAAAAATAATAATACTGGTAGTAATGACAGCATTAGGAAAATGACACAGTGGCATCAATTATTAGCCACTCATTAAAGCTTTCATTACCAGAGCACTTACTGAATCTTAAGCTGCACGATGCTATATTAAGCACCGTAGACCTTTTGCAAGGAGTCAGTCATTGCATTGTTACCAGCCTTATAATTAATCATAATCCTCGTTCCTAATGACTAGAGCTTGTTGAAGGGAATGCAGAGGATTAATATGATAGAATGTTTTAAATGATAGAAATCTTACAATGCCTATGGTGTAACTAGTAAAATTTACTTTAAAGTTTGTTTTTGTAGTGAGAATATGCATAGGTGTTTTCCTACTGTATATCATGAAGGTGTTATCACTTTTAGTGGGGGTCAGACCTCTGGTGTAGTACTGCCTGCTCTTCATTGTCTGCTCCTGCATAGTGGCCACCAAGCCATACTGTCCCACTCATGTGAATCCATATATACATTGTTTTTCAAAGTCCCACGATGTGGGACTTGATACTTTATAATTATGCACCATTGTATATTGAAGTATCTAACAGCCTTATGGGACCAGGCTAGGAGGTTCCTGTGACTGCAATGGTTAGTAAGAACCGCCAATTAGAAGGACTATCGTTTTTTTGTTGTCAGTTCTCACAATACCACAAAAAAAATGTAAGTTGCATCATCTGAGTTGGTGTAAGCTGTGAAATCTGGTGGATTTATTTAATCTTTATTTTCTAAAATTGTGCCTACAAGGGACGAGGGGATCCATGGAAGTTTGGGTTCTGGTACTAGAACTGTTCCCAAACTTGAACCAGAAGCCAAACCCCATTGAAAACAATGGAGACGCGAATTTTGGGTCTGAGTAAGAAAAAAAAAATCTCTCTCACTTCTGCCAAAACTCCGAACATTGCAGCGGACTTCCAACGTTTAGCACTGGACATTAAGGGATGCCGAACTTTTAAGCTCTGGTTTGCTAATCTCTAGCGCCTACCTAAAAATGGGGGCTGGAAGGGTACGAGACAGTACCTAACTGTGAAGTTTCTCTTGGCCAATCATTTTTGTCAGGCCTTTTGTTATAGCTGATTGGTCAAAATCATTGTGAAAAATTCATTGAGTAGACAGCAGCATCTTGCGCTGTGTTGAATTTGGCACTTTTAGCTCCTTAAATATTGTCAGATTGGTCTTAAATGTTTAAAGTACAATGACAATATATAAAATTTATATACTGTTAGCACAATTTGTACAGTTTTATGAATCTAAATATATTTTTACAATGTGAAGCATGCTTTCCTAGGAAAGTCATACATACCCCTAACACCATTTATTTTGTTATATTGGTTAATCTTTATATGGACAACCCTTTCAAACTTTTGGAAATGGCCACTTCTTGATTCTTCCATATTCATGATCAAGATTCCAGTAAAGGAAAGACCCTTGACTTCTTTTTGATTTTCCCACTGTACAGCCATTGGTCTCCACTTTCCACGTGTCTTGGAGCTTGATGTGACATCAGGGTTGCCAATTGTCCAGAAGTTCCTGCACAGTCCGTAAAAATGGGGCACTTTTTTCTTCTGTATGTAAAAAAAAATATTTCCATCCTTTTTTTCAAACTTGAAGAACCTTTCAGATTATTAAAATTGTATTTATCACCATTTTATAGTTCACAGCGTGTGCAGCTAATGTCTTCATATCCAAATTATGGGCCGTGGACATATATCACTTATAATCTTAATGATTTATAATAGTTTTTCAAAGTGTCTGTTAAAATATTGTCTGTATGTGAAGTTTTGATAAGCGGTCCAGGAAAAATTAAAAGTTAAATTGGCAACCTTGTACCACATGCTTTGTTATAACAATAATAGTAGCAGCGGCAATATGGCAATATGGCCCAGGGGTTGAGGGGATTCAACACAAGTGCAAGTATTTTTGCAGGGAAGAACATGTTGGTGGCTTTTCCTATCTGGTACTACTATGTGTGTTTCTTGATATACTGTATGGTTCTTTAATTGTGTCTGCTTATGTTGTTGATGATCTACCATGATCATTGGGGATCACAGTAGAAAATAGACATTTTAGGTAATGCTTGCTGGAGATGACCTGATACTTTTACCAGATTGTGAGATTGATCTAATGATCGTTCCAATAATTATAAGCACTCACTTTTATTGGAAATGTAAATGTCAGATAATTCTATTAGAACATATGGACATTCTAGGGGGGTCTCCTCTACACTTGACTATTGTCTTTGAGCCAGAGAAGAAAACCGTTAACACAACATGGTTCCTGATCAGACATGCTAAATTCACTCAATAATAAAAAAGTGGGCAATAAGGTCCTACATTCAATCTAATGGTGGCTACAGGTAGCCAAAATTTTACTTTGTAAGTTTTTTCATTTTTTTATGTACTATTATCACAACAAGAATTTCTGTTCCTATTATAGAATTGGTATAATACTGCTGCCTGGAACCTCATAAAACCTTGGCAATTGGTACTTGTACAAGCTGAAAATTAGCAAGCAATGTCCAGCTTTTGCAGGACATCTAGACATTGCCAAGGAGCTGCCACTTTTTGAAGCAGGGAATGCCAACTCAGAAATAGTGTAAGGGTGACCATCTGGACACCATGTCACTATTAATTTGCTGAAGCAGAAAAATACCGAACGGTAGTAAAGCTTGTATGGATAGAAGAGGAAACTCCAGTGAAGTCATTATTCAGATTTCCTGTTATTCTGCTATTACATTCCCTTCTTACACAGAATTTATCTTTCTTACCGGTGAACCTTTTGATATCTCAGTTTTAAAGTAATATTGGATAATGAATATTTTTTTGGAACATTAATGCAAGACACAACTAAGAATTATAAAGAAAAGAACATGTTTTATAAGGATACCCTGTGATTATATTTATTACTCTATATGAATGAAATCTGGGAAAAATATAGCAGAAATTTGCATTTTTCACAATACTCCCCATAATATTTTTGTTGTCTCATATATTTTTGTTGGCAGCGCTTGATGAATATGTTGCTTGTTGTGTAAGTCTAGAAAGATGTGCTTAGGAAACATGGGTTTTGTAAGAGTTCCTTTCTAAATCCTTGCTAACACATACACTAAGCTCTGTTACAAAAAAGGATTGACCTGATTAGACATAAACAGCATGCCTTTTAATTATTCTTATTGTCTTATGCAACAGATTTTCTATACTTTGTGCACTTTCTTATGTAGGCAAGGCAATGGCTGAATATACTTTGTATTTCTAAAAATGGCATTAAAAATGTTTTTCTGATTTCCAAAAATTATGTTCAAATTGTTTACACACAAAACACTTTATCCCTTACTAATGTAGTGTTTATGCCTGAAAGTTGTATCTATGTCAGCCAGTTAGCTTGTGGTTATATGATCTTCTCCTGGTGTCTATGTAGTGTTTGGGTGAAGTCTAGAATTATGGGCAGAAGATTATGTCTTCTATTTCCATCTCTGCAATACAGTAGGGCATATATAGTTTCTCTTAAGGACAGTATCCTCTGGACCTTCTTTTCTGTCACTGGAGGGAAAATGTCTAGTGAGCAACAGCACAGCAGAGCTGTGTCTCAGTAACAGATTGTTGTGTGTGAAGATTATATCACTACTTTACACCTTGTAATAGATGGACATACAGGTGTCTATAAATAAAGGCAATGTCTGTGACAGGATAGAGCAACTATGGCAACTTTAGTACTTCACATGGTAATATCATCCACAAAAAGCACTGTCAGCATCAAAACAAAGGTCCTGCACAGCTCAGGGCAAAGTATTGAAAATAATAAATTACCACCTCTGGATCTATCATGTAACCATGCAGTGAGAATTCAAACACATAAGTAATTATATATTTTTCATTTCAATGTTTTTTTATTGAACTTTTCAAAGATACAATTTGAAACAACAACCATATATAATAAAAGCAAGACAGGTGACCCTTGGTGGGGATAAACAAAATAAAAAGAAGACTATTTTTCAAAAGTACAAAGCTTGTATATGCATGCATCTAAAAGTACAAGGAAATTCACAAAATACTGATCAAGTCTAATGTTTTAAGATCTTTTAGTCAGGTATTTCTATGGTTACTGACACAATTATCAGCATTTCATAAGTTCTTAAACTTTTATTGACATATACATTAAGTTCATGTAGAGACTCGGTACTTATAGTTAAACTAGAAAAAATACAGCTATGGCTATGAATAAGAAAAAGTGTAAGACATTTTTCTAGGAATTTTTTTAAGATGATTTTCTGTTTTTTAATTTAATGAATTGAATATTGGTTTCGTTATGTATCTTCACCTGGTCGCGCTGCCAGAATGTTTCTACATTAACCTGGCCTTTCTCTGCTTCTGACTGACCTGAAGCCTTGATCCATGCACTGCCCTTAAAGAAAACCTGTCAGCAAGATTTTGCTAACTACAGGCAGTGTCATTTTGGGACTGCTACACTGATTAATATGATACTTGAGGTGAAGAAATTCGTCTTGTGGTTTTTGTATAATCAGTGTTTGCAGTTTTGAGTTAATTAGATGTTCGTGCTTCAGGGCGAGACTGTAGGCAGTGTCTTTCCTTGGTGCTTTAGGCCAGATCAACAAGAAAAGACCTGCTCAACAAGAAAAGATCTTCCCACAGGCCACCCCGAAGCACAAGTATGTTCCTCATCATAGCGACAGACACCAAAAGACAGATAGGGGCAGGTCGGTGGGCAGATCTTTTCTTGTTGATCTGGCCTAGAGTACCAAGGAAAGACCCTGCCTACAGTCCCGCCCCGGGGCATACAGTACAGACCAAAAGTTTAGACACACCTTCTCATTTAAAGATTTATAGATTTTTCTGTATTTTCATGACTATGAAAATTGTACATTCACACTGAAGGCATCAAAACTATGAATTAACACATGTGGAATTATATAGTTAACAAAAAAGTGTGAAACAACTGAAAATAAAAAAGTGTGAAACAACTGAAAATATGTCTTATATTCTCGGTTCTTCAAAGTAGCCACCTTTTGCTTTGATGACTGCTTTGCACACTCTTGGCATTCTCTTGATGAGCATCCTCTGCTCCTGTTTGAGTTAGTGTATTCCTGTCTTGGCCCCGGCTTGATTCTGACTATTCTTACGCATCCTGATTTGTCCTTCATGTGACCTCTCAGCTCTGACCCTGCTTGGTGACCATTCCTGTCTCTGGACGACAGCCCTTCCATGGTATCATTCCACTGGGTCCTGTTGTAAAATCATTTCTCTGTACAGGAGTAAAAGAGTATTGGGATTTCTCTGAAGTCTGCCAGACGGAGTGGCTTTTGCCAAGCCTGTCCTAGGCAGCCCTTTCAGCCTGTGGCCTCAGGCAGGCATGACACTTGGAAAACCTCTTTAAAGCAGTACTACCAGCTTCTCTATATTAAAGCATGTTAAATTTGTGATAGCATTTGAATCCACAATGTGAAGTCACTGAGCTATCAAACCAGTCCATTTTTGAAATGATTAACCTCATGCATAGCGCACAAAGAGCTGGATCCTTGTCTACCTCTAGGTCAACAATTACTTTCTAAATGATAATATGAAGAGAATTGTTTCAATATTCCAACTCAAATAAAAAAAATATTATTAGAATGTTAATATGCCAAGTTACATGTAACTTATTGCAGTTCATAGTCAGTTGTATTGTACTTGTTGTGCTATTGAACTTTTGTGCTTTTGTTTGGAAGGTTTGCAAATGCTTCTAGAGATGGGTGGAGATGTGTCAAGCGCAATTCAAGACCTAAAAAATGCCTGTCATCAGTCCGTGGCTGCCATTATCATTTAAGAAAACGGTAAATAGCCTCAGACTGGTGATGTTTCATTAGTAAAGCAAAAGCCACATCCTCATTTCTAGATTGTGGGATCCTGGTATATAGAGTGGGATTACACAACACTATGTGAGCCCTCCTTGCTATGAAAAAGTGAGATCTAGCTCTTTGTACTAAACCAGCACTGTCACATACTTTGGTAAGCGGTTACCATATGACAAATTGTTAGAAATCATAATGTTTGGCAGCTGCTTAGTAAAGTACGCAGCAGTGCTGGATTAGTGCAAAGAGACAGATCTCGCCATAACAAGTGAGATCTCTCTTACATAGCGAGGAGTGCTGTGGAAGGTTGTGGAATCCTGCTCTGCATGCCAGGATACCAAAACCTAGAAGTTTGAACATAACTTTTGCTACAAAGTTGAGTCCTTACAGGGGTGGTCTGGAGGGAAAAGAGATTTTAATTTAAATCCCTATCTATTTAATTCCATAATCTAAACTAATTTCTAATAAGCTTGCATTAAAAATCCCCTACTGTTCCCTAATTACACTAAAAACTATTGTACTTTTTTTTACCTACTTCCTGTGGGATGACACTTTGTTTGAGAATCTTAGTGTATGCTCGGATACTCAAACGAAGCATCAACAGAGCAGGGGACAGAGGCTGTGACATGACCACAGCCTCTGCCCCCTGCTCTGATGACATACTCATTTCAAGGACAGGGCTAGTCCCTGTGCACTGTCATTGTGTGATGTGCACAATCACAGATAGCTCTGTGTGGCTGGCTCAGATCAGTAGTAAGGAGCCGGCAACATAGAAGAGAGCGCACTGTCAAATCACTGTGTCAGGGTACCTGGTGTGCAAAGACTAGCGCTATCCCTGTATCTGACTGTAAATATATGTTGTTATAAACATATCTTAACATTGATAACAGCATATATTTACAGGAGACTGGGACAGCAATCGAAAGAAAATGGCACCACAATATGCACATATTTTCATGGTCAAGCTTGAAAGTGATTTTTTGACCTTGTTCCGTCAGGCCTCTGACCTATTAGCATTTCATTGACAATATTTTAATCATTTGGGTGGAGTCTGAGCAACATCTGAAGACATTCCATGAACACTTTAATCAGTTTCATCCCACAATCAACTTAACATTCAACTACTCCTGTACTGAAATCAACTTTTTGGACATCATCATTAAGCGACAGAACATTGAAAAAGAGATGTCCTTGTACCAGAAGTCAATTGACCATCCAGCATACATTAAATGGGACAGTTTTCAACCAAAGCACATAAAAAACTCAGTTGTTTACAGTCAAGCCATCAGATATAATTGAATATGTTCCAACTCTACAGATAGAGACAAAGGCCTTGGTGGCCCCAGAAAGACTTTTTTGAATCAGGGCTACCAACCCAAGAACAATTGAAACCTAGATTGCAAAAGCCACCAGAATATCAAGTAATCAGCTCCTATATTACAAAACTATAGAAGAAAGCAACCAGGTACCTTTAGTAGTCACCTATAATCCAAACATGGAGGTGCTAAGGGAAGCGGCACGGAAATTACAACCTTTGTTACAAAAAGATGCTCCATTAAAATCTATATTTTTGGACCCCTTACTTCTGTGTTTTAGGTAGCCTCCAAATCTAAGATGCATCATTGTCAGAAACTCCCTCTCCTCTCCAACAACAACTGGAACGTTTCCCTGCAACCAGAAAAAGTTTAAACCTGTCCATCTGTAATGACAATGGACAATATAAAGATCTCCAGCTCACATCAGGACTATAAGATTCCTGGTACTTTCAGCTGCACCAAAACTAATGTTGTGTACTTAATTATATGCACCAAATGTCCAACTGTGGGTCTGCATGTAGGGGAGGCCACACATTTTTGCAGTCCTGATCACAGCATCATGAACATGAAATTGCTGGTATTGAAAGGTAACTCCACATCCCAGAGAGACAGAAGAGTCTGGGAGTACAAACTTATGATGACCTTTGACACACTCAAAGCAGAAATTAATGTTTTGCATGGATTTATGTATTTTTACATCAATTAAGGAATGTGCTCCTCAGACCATGTGGGGGCATCACAACCCTGGATCAGACCTCAGTCAGAAGACAATAAAACTTTCACACTCCTTATCTGTGAACTACTCCAATATTAAATGCCACAACTGCTTTCTCCCCATCCCATATTGATAGTTCTGCTTCAGATCACTTGTCTTATTTACGGCACTATTCTAGGTCCTGATGTTTTTAAATATGTGACTCAGATTTTGTGTTATACTAAGCTGCTGAAGAGACCTGAATAGTCTCAAAAGCTTGCTATTTATTATCATCTCCCTGATGACTCTCAAATTTTAATATTTTTCTATCTACTGGCTAATACGGTACAAAGATATATTTTTCTTATAGTGTCCAGCACTTACATGGTATTAAGCCTTCAGGGCTAATCAGCCTCTAAAGTGCAGGTATGACTGCTACTTCTACAATATCAAAAATATATGCACCTTCTCTTATCTAGTCAACCCCTTTAACTTTGTCATTGGGCATATGGATGACATAGAGAATGTTCGCTTATAATCTCAAGCAGAGAGATGCTAGCAAGTGACTGTTTCTATGTTGAACCCTGTCCACTCATATAATACATCATTTAAATATCCCCACATGGTACTATACAGTATTCTAATAGAGACTAATGCAGGAGAAATGAACAGGCCACTGCAATTTTTTTTTATCAAAATCACCTATGAATGTGAACTCCCACTCTACCCATCCATGTTTTGGGCCAAGAAAAGAATAGATGTGAGTTAGAAAGTGTCCTAATTTTTTACAGCATTAAGCATTTATTAGGATTCATAACTCTCCATTAAATTTCTAATAAGTCTATAAAATGTAAATGATAGCCGTGCAGATAAGGTTAACGCTAATAGAATCAATGACTGCTTGTGTAAAGATAGCAAATAACAGGCTAGAAATATGTTATTCTGTAATTACCACAGTACTCTCAGGACCAATGCATACTGTTAATTATATACAACTGGGAAATGTTCTCAGGTTTCAAAACACAAGGCACTGTATATTGGGAGAATATTGAATGTGCGTGTTGCAATTAAATACACAATCTATGGAAATACACTTGTTACTCTCAGTGTCCAATAAGCATTAGATTTTGATGACCTAAGGAAGGATTGAATAGCTCTCTCATTTATATTTGGAATTTTAATAATTTCGAAAAACTCATATAAATACATGATACCAGAAAAATATTTTCTATTTACATAGATACCTAAAGAATTTTGTAATTGGTATGTAAAAGCATGGGTCCCATAAGGTTTCAATTGGTATGTGATTATGTTGCTGGTCACGTTTGTGTGGAAACACTATAGGAAATGACTATGTACTCAAAGCCCTTGTCTTTTCTGTCTTGACTCTTAAATCTTGGTGATAGTAAAATGCCACACACTATAATCTTATAATTGAATCATTGTGTTGACTATATAGACTGATTTATTTCTTGTACAAGGTGTAGAATGTAACACTTCTGTTGTTACTAACAGCGTGTGTCCGTGTATCTGGTGTCATTATTCGGGATTTACTTTAATCGAATGTGTTTTTAAAAGAAGTACCTATAACATTGCAGAATTTGTAATGTATAATTTTTTAAAATTTTTGGTTCACAATTTGTAACACTTGTAGCCAATGCTCTTTTTCATTTTCTATAGAACTGCTTGAGATAGTCAAGCTGTAATATTCATGATGGGAATAAGAATACCCCTTTATTTGAAACAATATCCTTTCATTTGATTGAGGTATGCTCATGAACACAAGATGTAAAACTATTAAACATTGTTTTGAGAACTGTGATTAGTAATTTTGTTATTAAAGGGAATCTGTCAGTAGGATCAATTCTCGTAAGGGTGCTTTCACATTGCGTTTTGTCACACTTTCCTTGGTCCCTTCGGGGCTTACATCCAAACCGTCCTGCAAAATGGAATTCGAGCATATGCACTGATGGGGCCATAGACGATAATGGTGCTGACAGAGTAAATGTGTGTGCTCTGTAAGGCATCATTTTCGGGCATATACGCCTACATGAGGCGAACACTCAGAAGTAGTAGACTGAATGTCCATCTCCAATACACGTGCATGCCCGAAAATGATGCACGACAAAGCACATGTTCACTCTGTCGGCACCATTATAGTCTAAGGCTCTGTCAGCGCATACGCCCAAATCCTGTTTTATGGGAGTTTTGGATTTAAGCTCCGATAGGACTAAGGAACATGTGACAAAACTAGTGATGAGCGAGCACTAAAATGCTCGGGTACTCGTTGCTCGGGTCGAGCACATTGGAATACTTGGGTGCTCGACCCAAGCAACGAGCCCAATATAAGTCTATGGGAAACTCGAGCATTTTTCCGGCGGTCCACCCCGGCGGTCTGCAGAGGGCCTAAAAATTGCCCAAATCAATGGGAACAGTACTCATATGACATGGGAATAGCATAGGGAAGACCCCTGGAAGCATCTCTGACTCCCAGATCACTGCTGTCAACAACGTTGTCAGAGTATTACGCTACTTTTACAGACTCACAATAAAACATAGAAAAACGAAACCAAAATGGATTTTCCTGGGAAATATGTTAAGGAACATCCTTTCCAGGGTAATGACTTGTATATAAAGCAAAATAAATAACCAAAAACAAAAATTCTCCGCCACACCTTGGGCTATGTTCACACATAGCATTTTTGATGCGTTTTTGCACTTTTGAATTGCTTTCAACCAAGACAAATGCATTCACCAGGAGATGTAATTTTAACATTTTACAACCTTACATGGCCATGTGGTGTGTGACACATGATCAGACACATGCATACAGTGCTGAAAAGACATGGGAACAGCATGGGGAAGACCTCTGGAAGCATCTCTGACTCCCAGGTCACTGCCTAAAAGTGTGCCCATCATAAGTGATCCTTGGCACATGCGAAGATGCCTCCCGTCATGCACCTGCCATTGCAGACTTGCAACAATCATCGTCCATGTCCTTGTCCCAGTGCAGCGTTCAGTTGTCCCTACCCCATTCCTTAGAATGCAAGCGCTAGTATGCAGCCAGCCAGCCACCAACCCACAGGCTGCAATACAATACTGCCAAATTTTTGACAGCTGCTTGCACTTGAAATGTGGCCTTTTAGGTTCGTGGAGGCGGAAGCTTTTCATAACCTTATGCCGGCAGCGGCCGGGAGTCCACACTCGGTCACCAGCTGCCACTGTTTCTCCCGGTGTCGTCTCTGATTTCCACAAGCACGGGTTCCACAACATTACCCGTGCCCTCCCCAGTGCACTTACTGGGAAGGACCGCCTAACCATAAACACGTGGACAGGTGAATGTGGCCAGGGACGGTATGGAGCCAGTCCACAGCTTTTTTTGCTGAGTTGTATTTCACCACAGCCATATTCTTTAGCTTGGTGAAAGGACTTGGGAAACCATATCTACCCAGCTGTCATTTCTTCCAGGAAGTCCTGTAAAGCTGCTTTCACTTGAAATGTGGCCTTTTTTGCTCGTGGAGGCGGAAGCTTTTCATAACCTCATGGCGGCGGCGGCCAGGTGTCCATACTCGGTCTTCAGCTGCCACTGTTTCTCCCGGTGTCGTCTCCGCCTTCCACAAGCATGGGTCCCACAACATTACCCGTACCCTCCCCAGTGCACTTTCTGAGAAGGACCGCCTAACCACAAACACGTGGACAGGTGAATGTGGCCAGGGACGGTACGGAGCCAGTCCACAGTTTTTTTTGCTGAGTTGTATTTCACCACAGCCATATTCTTTAGCTTAACATAGTAACATAGTCTTTAAGGTTGAAGGAAGACTAAGTACATCTAATTCAACCCATAGCCTAACATGTTGATCCAGAGGAAGGCAAAAAAAAAGCATGTGGCAAACACCAAGCTCCACATTGGGGAAAAAAATTCCTTCCTGATCCATACGACAATCAGACTAGTTCCCTGGATCAATGCCCTATCAAGGAATCTAGTATATATAACCTGTAATATTATACTTTTCAAGAAAGGCATCCATGCCCTTCTTAAATTTTAGTAGTGAATCACTCATTACAACATCATGCGGCAGAGAGTTCCATAGTCTCACTGCTCTTACAGTAAAGAATCCGCGTCTGTGATTATGATTAAACCTTCTTTCCTCCTGACGTAGAAGATGCCCCCTTGTCCCCGTCTCAGGCCTCAGAGTAAAAAGATCAGTAGAAAGGTCTTTGTACTGTCCCCTCATATACTTGTACATAGTAATAAGATCACCCCTAAGCCTTCATTTTTCCAAAGTAAATAACCCCAAGTGTAATAACCTGTCTTGGTATTGCAGACCCCCCAGTCCTCTAATAACCTTGGTCGCTCTTCTCTGCACCCGCTCTAGTTCAGCTATGTATTTCTTATATACCGTAGACCAGAACTGTACACAGTATTCTAAGTGTGGTCGCACTATTGACTTGTATAGAGGTAAAATTATGTTCTTCTCATGAGCATCTATGCCTCTTTTAATGCATCTCATTATTTTATTTGCCTTTGCAGCAGCTGCCTGACACTGGCCACCAAACGTAAGCTTGTCGTCCACCAATACACCCAGGTCGTTTTCAATGACAGTTTTGCCCAGTGTTTTACAATTAAGCATATAACTATACATTTTATTTCCTCTAGCCAAGTGCATTACCTTACATTTATCCCCATTTGCCATTTATTAGCCCAAGCTTCTAGTTTACATAGATCCTCCTGTAATATAAAATTGTCCTCCTCTGTACTGATTACCCTGCAGAGTTTAGTGTCATCTGCAAATATTGAAATACTACTCTATTTGCCCCCTACAAGGTCATTAATAAATATGTTAAAAAGAAGCGGGCCCAATACTGACCCCTGTGGTACCCCGCTGTTAACTGAGACCCAGTCTGAGTGTGTTCCATTAATAACCACCATTTGTTTCCTATCACTGAGCCAGTTCTTAACCCACATACATATATTTTCCCCTATCCCCATTGTTCTCATTTTATGTATCAACCTTTTGTGTGGAACCGTATCAAAAGCTACACAACATCCACTGCATTTCCTTGGTCTAGTCCGGAACTTGCCTCCTCATAAAATCTAATCAGATTAGTTTGACAGGAACGGTCCCTGGTAAACCCATGTTGATATTGGGTCATGAGGTTATTCTTCTTCAGATACTCTAGTATAGCATCTCTTAGGAAACCCTCCAGGATTTTATCCACAGTAGAGGTTAAGCTTACTGGTCTATAATTTCCAAGTTCGGTTTTTGTCCCCTTTTTGAATATTGGCACCACATTTGCTATACGCCAGTCCTGTGGTACTGATCCTGTTATTATGGAATCTTTAAAGATTAAAAATAATGGTCTATCTATGACGTTACTTAATTCCTGCAGTACTCGCGGGTGTATCCCATCCGGGACCGGGGATTTGTCAACTTTAGTGATTTTTAGACACTGCCGTACTTCCTGCTGGGTTAAGCAAGTGAAATTTAATGGAGAATTTTTGTCATCACTAATCATGTTTTATGTCATGCAATTTTCTTGTGTAAATACTGTTGAAAAAAAATCATTTAGCATATTGGCTTTTTCCTCATCCTCATCCACCATTTCACCCAGACCATTTTTAAGGGGGCAAACACTATCATTTTTTAGTTTTTTACTATTTATGTAGTTAAAGAATATTTTGGGATTATTTTTACTTTCTCTGGCAATCAGTCTCTCTGTCTCAATCTTTGCTGCCTTGATTTGGTTTTTACAGAATTCATTCAATTTTCTGTATTTATTTAATGCCTCATCACTACCAACTTACTTTAGTTCTCTAAATGCTTTTTTTTTGTCACTTATTGCGCCCCTTACAGCTTTATTTAGCCATAGTGATTTCCTCCTATTTCTAGCATGTTTATTCCCATAGGGTATATATTGTGCACAGGTCCTATTCAGGATGCTAATAAATGTCTCCCATTTGCTTTGTGTAGTTTTATGTCTCAGGATATCGTCCCAGTTTATTGCACTAAGATCATCTCTCAACCGTTGGAAATTTGCCTTCCTGAAGTTTAGTGTACTTGTAACCCCTCTACTACAGATTTTATTAAAGGATAAATGAAAACTTATTATTTTGTGATCACTATTACCCAAGTGACCCCCAACTCGTATATTTAATATGCGGTCTGGCCTGTTGGTTAATATTAGGTCTAGCAGTGCACCCCTTCTTGTTGGGTCCTGAACCAGTTGTGAAAGGTAATTTTCTCTCAAAGTTGTCAAAACTTACCTTTGCTTGAACTACAGGTTTCTGTTCCCCAATGTATTTCAGGGTAGTTGAAGTCCCCCATAATAATGACTTCTCCTTGAGTCGCTGCTTCATCTATTTGCTTTATGAGGATATTCTCCGCTGCTTCCATTATTTTTGGAGACATATGACAAACCCCTATCAGTAATTTATTATTTTTTCCCCCTCCCCTTTTCTCCACCCGCAGGGACTTTACATTTCCGTTAGATTCACATATATTCTCAAGCAAGATGGGTTTTAAGGATGATTTTACATATGAACACACACCCCCCCTCGCTTGTTTGTACGGTCATTTCTGAACAGACTATAGCCCTGTAAATTAACTGCCCAGTCATGGCTCTCGTCCAGCCATGTCTCAGATATCCCCACCATGTCATAATTATTTTCCAACAAAATTAATTCTAATACCTCCATTTTGTTGGTGAGGCTTCTGGCATTAGTGTACATGCATTTTCTGTGTCTCTCTGTACCTCTATTCCTTCTTACTATATTGACTCTTCTAACCCCACCCCCAATTTCTTTATTTGTGCCCAGGTTACTATCTGCACTATCTTGGGAAACCATATCTACCCAGCTGTCATTTCTCCCAGGAAGTCCTCTAAAGCTGCTTTCACTTGAAATGTGGCCTTTTATGCTTGTGTAGGCGGAAGCTTTTCACAACCTCATGCCGGTGGTGGCCGAGTATCCATACTCGGTCCCCAGCCGCCACTGTTTTTCTCGGTGTCGTCTCCGACTTCCTCAAGCACAGGTCCCACAACATTACCCGTGCCCTCCCCAGTGCACTTACTGGGAAAGACGGCCTAACCACAAACACGTGGACAGGAGAATGTGGCCAGGGATGGTACGGAGCCAGTCCACAGCTTTTTTTGCTGAGTTGTATTTCACAACCATATTCTTTAGCTCGGTGAAAGGACTGGCATAGAGGGAAACCGTATCTACTCTGGGTGTCAATTTCTCCCAGGAAATCTTCTAAAGCAGCTTTTGCAGAAACAATGGCAGCCTGTCCAACATCAACTCACACTTCTCGGTGGTGCTTTGACACCCAAACATCTTTCTTTGCGCATTTAATTTTATGACTACAGAGTTGGGCAATGGCCTGATCTGTAATCCGGTTTGAGAAATAACATGCATAAACACATGCAATCCACATTAAATAAACAGCCATAGAGTGTCCGGGAACCTTCCCCCACACTTTTCTTAGCCAGGGCTGCTTCTCTGTAGGGTTTGACGGACCCACCAGAAAACCGGAGACTCCTCCGGTGGGCCCTGGCTTCTCCTTCAGGAGAGTTCATAGTGCCAAGGTGAGGCCATGATGGTGATAGAGGCCACCGTCTGCTTAGTTTTCTGTTACTTGGAATGCAAGCGCAAGTATGCAGCCAGCCACCCACCAACCCACAGGCTGCAATACTAAACTGTCAAATTTCTGGCAGCTGCTTGCACTTGAAATGGGGCCTTTTAGTCTCATGGAGTCAGAAGCTTTTCACAGCCTCATGCCGGCGGCGGCCGGGTGTCAGCACTCAGTTCCCAGTCGCCACTATTTCTACCGGTATCATCTCTGCCTTCCACGAGCACGGGTGCCACAACATTACCCGTGCCCTCCCCAGTGAACTTACTGGGAAGGACCGCCTACCCACAAACATGTGGTCAAGTGAATGTGGCCAGGGACAGTATGGAGCCAGTCCACAGCTTTTTTTGCTGATTTGTATTTCACCACAGCCATATTCTTTAGCTTGGTGAAAGGACTTGGGAAACCATATCTACTCCAGCTGTCATTTCTCCCAGGAAGTCCTCTAAAGCTGCTTTCACTTGAAATTTGGCCTTTTAGGCTCGTGGAGGCGGAAGCTTTTCACAACCTTATGCCTCTTGTCCATACTCGGTCCCCAGCCGCCACTATTTCTTCCGGTGTTGTCTCCTCCTTCTACAAGCGCGGGTCCCTGAACATTACTACTGGTACTTTTCTGTGGGAATCTGCTTGCCTCCTACCAGCCTGGAATATTTCCAGTAAACCATGGTACAACGCCATGGTATTAGCACTGCCCCCAGTACCAGTAGCGAAGCCTTCCCCAATTTCCTTCTCAGGAATTTTACTTGGTAGACTGAGTGGCTACCCAAATACATAAGTTTCTCACAAAGGAGCTGAAGATAGAGTGGCAGTAGGTGCAAGTTTCTCCAGCCTGTTAGATATCAGAGGGTGAATGGCAGCACATTGGATCAGTGGTTAGCACTGAAGCCTTGCAGCGCTGGGATCCTGGGTTCAAATCCCAGCAAGGACAACATCTGCAAGGATTTTGTATGTTCTCCCCGTGTTTGCGTGGGTTTCCACCTCAGTAAAAAAGCAGCCATAGAGTGCCCGGGAACCTTCCCACACACTTTTCTTAGCCAGGACTGCTTCTTGGCAGGGTTGGACGGTCCCACCAGAGAATCCTCTGGTGTGCCCTGGCTTCTACATCAGGAGAGTTCATGATAGCGCTAACTTTGCAGCTGCTATGGGGCTCTTGAGCGGGGGAGAAAGGTGAGCCCTCAGAATCAAATCCTCTGGTGGGCACAATGTTTTTCAATCTGAAACAGCGTCTCAGTGGGAGTTGTATTTCACCACAGCCATATTCTTTAGCTCGGTGAAAGGACTGGCATAGAGGGAAACCATATCTACTCCGGCTGTCAATTCTCCATCACCAGGTTTCGCCCACTGTCACACACGACCATGCCTGGCTGTATGTCCAGCGGTGAGAGCCACAGATCAAGCTGCTGTGTTACAGCTTTCAACAACTCTGCAGCGCTGGGCGGTTTGTCACCTAAGCATTAAGCATGTTATCTTCATCACAGCCTGTTGCCACTTGGCCAATGCAGTGCTACAGTGTTTTCAGCTTGTGACTGATGTGATCATTTCGGAGATGGAGGAGGAGGTGCAGGAGCTGAACAATGTGATTGCATTGAGGTTACATTGGCGACTCTGTTTTTATACTAAAGAGAGATCCTACTGTTTTTTTTTACGTTATTTTTTAAGGCAAATGCATTCACCGGGAAATGTCATTTTAACATTTTACAACCTTATCTGGCAATGTGGTGTGTAACACATCATCAGACACATCCTGCTTCATTGATGATGGAGGGACTCTGAATGACACATAGAGCAGGGCCACAGTAACGAGTATGACATGTTCCCAATAGAAAGGAGAGAGTCTGCTATACAGTTATAGGGTATGCAGTGAGTCCAACTGCTGACCAAATTTAGGAAAAATCCCACTAAGAAATTAAAGACACATAGAGCAGGGCCACAGTAACGACAAATTCCCATTAGAAAGGAGAGAGTCTGCTATACAGTTATAGGGTATGCAGTGAGTCTAACGGCTGACCAAATTTATGAAAAACCCCACTAAGAATTTAAAGACACATAGAGCAGGGCCACGGTAACAAGTACGACATGTTCCCATTAGAAAGGAGAGAGTCTGCTATACAGTTATAGAGTATGCAGTGAGTCCAACGGCTGACCAATTTTTTTGATCTGTTGATTACTATTGACCAGCTTGGAACTATCTACAGTAGCATTCATCGTAAGGACACTAGTACCAATTCAATATTACATGCTAGATCGGCACATCCTTCACATACCATTAGAGCTATTCGTAAGGGGCAGTTTATTAGAGCCCGTCATATTTGTGATTCTGATAGTGAATTCGAAGCTCAAGCTAAAATTTTGACATCTAGATTTTTGCGCTGGGGTTATGATATGGGTATCATTGACCGCGGGTATCAACAGGCTAAAGATATGGATCGGAATGTTCTTATCCATAGAAAACCCTAACGTAAGGAGGATTCTAAATTGAGAATCATAACTAACTACCATAGCAGGTGGAGGGATATGTCGGCTATACTCAATCATTTTTGGCGTATCCTCAAACAGGATTCTGAGCTTTCAAAAGTGATTGAGGATAGACCCTCGATCACAGTGAGAAGGAGTAGAACAATTGGTGAAACTATAACTCACAGCCATTATATATTTTGAAATCCAAGGGACCTAGATGGGGTTCTCAATCATGTGGTGATTGCAGTGTTTGTGGCCTTATGGTTAAAACTGATGAGTTCTCGAATTCTGCTGGCTCCCGCACGTATAAAATAGTCCATACCATAAATTGTAAAACTACAGCTGTTATATACCATCTTACCTGTCCTTGTGGCCTCATTTATATTGGACTCACGTCGAGGCAATTACGTGTTTGAATACAGGAACACATAAGGGACATTAAGTACGCAAGGCTATTAGGCCAGGATGACACTTATAAGGAGGACGTCATGAAATTAAAGACACTACCTGCCCATTATCGTAGTCATCATCTATCTGGAAATATAGAAATGCAAGTCCGTGGTATTGATGCTGTCCACATGGGTGTACGTGGGGGACACCTTATGAACATATTAGCACAGAGGGAGTGTCATTGGATAACGACACTCAGAACTATGAAGCCACATGGCCTCAATGACCAGTGGGGCTTTTCCAGTTATTTATAATGAATTGATTTGGTTTCTGTGTTGCTGCTTCTCTACATCTATTTATTTTATTTTATGTTATATATTTATATATGGATATATATGTATGTATGTTCTTGGTTATGTAATTTTGTGCCTATATTTTTAGGCAATTTTAGATATATGTTTTGTACTGTCCCGTTTGCAGTAATATATGTATGAGTTTTTCATAGGTTTGTTTTGAATTGTTGGTGTGTGTGTTTATGTCTGATCTAATGTATATTTTTTCTTTAGTAGTGTGGCTAGGATTTATGGCCATATTTCGTTGATGGCTTTTCAACTATATCCATATCCCTCTGTTATGAATTTTGTTTAATGATGCTATTTAGAAGGAACCACCTATTGGACTTTTTTTGCCTCTGACAACATTGGGACTGCTTTAGCCTTGTATTGCTGAAATTTGATTTCCATCGCCTTCTGTGGACTGTGGCACTGTTCGACCTATATGGACCTGCTATATTGTATGCATATCATTGGATGGGGCATTAGTTTATTATTTTATATAATATTAAGATCTTTTTCATATATTTATGTACTAGTATTAGGTTTGGATCTTGGGTTATTTAATGATAACTTGTTGTATGCATATGATTATTTACCTGCCCTGCCTCGGTTTGATTGTGTCTACCCTTCTGTTTGCCCTATAGCAATATGGCTCCGGGATGCGTGCACATGTCCTCCTTCCGCCGTGCTCGTGCGCGCCGGCTCGCGCTCGGCACGTGGCGTCACGCGGAAGGAGGACATGCGCACGCATCCCGGACGTCGCGGCTGTGCTCGCGGTCATTGCGGCAGGATGTAATCATGCGCCTGGTAGAAAGCATCTGCGGCTATGGATCACATGACCTATACAAGGTATATAATGGACTACACACACCTTCACTTAGTATCACTCCCTGAGGAAGCGTACTCGTGAAACGCGCGTTGGAGTGTGGGCTATTAACGCACACGGTGCTTGCAGCATGAATCCAGGTATATTACTTAATATCTGACATGTAGTCTCATGAGTTAGGAATCATTCTTGCATTAGGTAACTTTATGTGCACTGCACTTTATATCCATGGATAGATTTATTCTGTATCAGTATGGTTCCTCTATGAGAATTGAAGGCCTGGATAAACATGGATTAGCACTATGCCACTTTAGACTTGGTCATTCATTAATTATTGTTTATTTAAGGTCTTTGTTATCTAGTTGGGTTAAATGCACAGCACTGAGTCACTTTAAGGTGAATAAATCCCTTATTTGCATTTACACTTTGTAGTGATGCTTATATATGCTAATGTGCTTCTTATGATTAACTGGAGTGACTTAGTGCTTTTTATTTATAATGGAAATTGTTGATTTACCCGTGTCTTGCTTATCATGTATACTTCATTCTGCATACACTGTGTTGCCCCTTTTTAAATTGTCTTTTTCTGTGTATTTATGTATGTTTTATATTTTTTGTTTTTTTGGTATCTTGATTAATTAATAAAATTTAATGATTTCACTGAATTATTTGAGTATATTTGTCTGAGCATTATCTAGGTTTACAGTTTGTTGTTCTTCTGTTCAGACTATGCCATAAATGGCATTATACAGTATGAGATGATGATTGGGGTTTGCAATCCTTCTTCACGTTTGGTAATAGTTATAGGATATGCATTGAGTACAACGGCTGACCAAATTTAGGAAAAACCCCACTAAGAAATTAAAGACACATAGAGCAGGGCCACAGTAACGACAAATTCCCATTAGAAAGGAGAGATTCTCCCATAGTGTTGGCCTGTGCAGTGAATGCAAGGGCTGCCAAAAATTTGGAGGCACTTCAATGCCCCTTGGAAGAGACATGGAGGAGGGCCTCATAAAAAAATGTTCCCATTAGAAAGGAGCGGACCTCCTATGCTTGTAATGCCCATGTACTAAGTGTATGGGCTGACAAACATTTACCCATGGGGTGTATACATGAACATACTGTATAAAATTTTTTTTTTACGGGCATCATAAACACCCTTTAAAAAAATTATGTGGGTGTTGCATCACGGACCACGGTCACCCTGGTGATATGGTGGTGGAGGATGAGGAGAAGGATGAGGACAAGAGCAAGAGTGTGGGTGTGAAAAGGTGCATGGGAATACACCTCCCAAGAAAAGACACTGGATTTGAGTTTATGTTATGCTGTTATCATTCGGTGGTGTAGAGAAGTCTGGGCCAATCCAGCCCTTGTTCATTTTTATAAGAGTCAGCCTGTCAGCATTTTGAGTTGACAGGCAGATGCGCTTATCAGTTATAATTCCACCAGCGGCACTAAAAACCTGCTCTGATAAAATGCTGGCGGCAAGGCAGGCCAGGACATCCAAGGCATAGAGTGGCAGTTCATTATTCATTATAAGCCACAGAGGAATCACTGAGGACCTTGGTATAGTCGGCAAGGTACTCCCTCAGCATCTTCCCAAACTTTGCACTCCCTGTGAGAGTACCCCGCGCCTCAGGGCCTGTGCGATGGGAGGGTCTGAGAAAAGTCTCCCAGAACTTTGACAGTGTTCCCCTGCCTCTGCTGGATTGAAGTTGTGTCTCTTTCTCCTGTACTCCTTGGTTGTCCAACGAAGTGTACCCTCTGCTGCCAGCGTTTTCAGATGGGATTTTTTTTAAATTGTTCCGCAACAAGGGCCTTCTGGTACAGGTACAGCCCCATTTTTGTAGACCTGTCTGCCTCAGGAATAAGAGATATAAAGTTCTCCTTGTAGGGTGGGTCTAGAAGTGTCACCAACCAGTAATAACTGTCACCCAAAATTTTGAGAACGCGAGGGTCATGAGAAATGCAGCATAGCATAAACTCAGCCATGCATGCCAGACTACTAACAGGCAAGACTTCCGTGTCCTCACCAAGAGGATGACTCACCATGCTCTCCTCCTCCTCTCTGTCCTCTGGCCATCCACGCTGAACAGACAGTATGACAGCTGTGCAGGTAGTACCGTCTATAGTGCATGAAACTAGCTCCTGTCCTTCCTCCTCCTCCTCCTCTTTCTCATTGTCACCCAATCCACGTTGGGATGAGATGAGGCTTGGCTGTGTGTAATCACCCTGTATGGTTCCTTGCTCCATCTCATCGTGCTCCGCCTGTAATGCATCCTCTTTGATTGTGAGCAGAGAGCGTTTCAGAAGACAGAGAAGCGGGATGGTGATGTTAATTATGGCGTCATTGTCGCTCAACATCTGGGTGGAGTCCTCAAAGTTTTGGAGGATGGTACATGTGTTTGACATCCATGTCCACTCCTGAGGTCTTATGTGTGGAGTCTGAACTGAATACCGACCGCCTTGTTGATGCTGGTACTCAACAACTTCCCTCTTCTGCTCACAAATCCTTCCCAACATCTGCAGTGTAGAGTTCCACCACGTGGGGACATCACACACCAGTCTGTGAGCGGGAAGTTTCAAACGCTTCTGAAACACGGCAAGGGAAGCTGTAGCTGACTTTCTAAAATGGGCTCACAGGCGGCGTACTTTAACAAGCAGATCCGGCAGCTCCGGGTAGGATTTTAGAAGCCGCTGAACCACGAGGTTAAGCACATGGGCCAGGCATGGTATGTGCGTGAGCTCGACTCGCCTCAGAGCCACCACCAGGTTCCGGCCATTGTCACACACGGCCATGCCTGGCTGTAGGTTCAGCGATGTGAGCCACAGATCTGCCTGCTCTTTCAGAGCTGTCCACAACTCTTCAGCATTGTGCGGTTTGTCACCTAAGCATATTAGCTTCAGCACAGCCTGTTGCCGCTTGGCCGAGGCAATGCTGCAGTGCTTCCAGCTTGTGACTGATGTGGTCATTTGGAGATGGAGGCTGAAGAGGAGGAGGAGGCTGAGGAGGATGATGTGCAGGAGCTGTTGACCGTGGGGGCAACCCTGGTTTACCTAGGGCCCGCAATCCTTGGCGTCGGGAGGACGTGTTCCGTCCCAAGGTCCGATTGGGTCCCGGCTTCCACTATGTTAACCCAGTGTGCCGTCAGCGAGATGTACCATCCCTGCCCACAAGCACTTGTCCACGTGTTCATCGTTAGGTGGACTTTCCCGGTAACTTGTTGAGGGCACGGCTAATGTTTTGGGACACGTGCTTGTGTAATGCGGGTACGGCACACCGGGAGAAATAGTGGTGGCTGGGGACCGAGTACCGAGGGATGGCCGCCACCATCAGGTTGCGGAATACTTCCGTCTCCACGAGCCTAAAACGCAACATTTTGAGCGCAGACGTGAAATGTGAGAATTTAGTAGTGTGGCCTGTGAGGCGTTGGCTGCATATTTGCGCTTGCGTTCCAAGGACTGGGGTATGGACAATTGAACGCTGCGCTGGGACAAGGACATGGACGTGCTTCCTGATGCTGCTACTTGAGAGTGTGCGCAATGACAGGTGCAGGGCAGGAGGCATCTTTGCATGCAACATGGACAGGGGATTGGCTTGCATGCACAACAGCGGAAGAAGCAATGGTGCCATCCGCAGACACTGTACCTGGACCCTGGGGTTCGGCCCACAAAGTCGGGTGCTTTGCTGCCATGTCCCTGATCATGCTGGTGGTGGTCAGGCTGGTCGTTTTGCCACCCCTGCTGATGCTGACCTGGCAGGTGGTGAAAATTGACTTTTTGGGGTTATCGGCAGAGTCTTTAAAAAACAACCAGACTCGGGAAGACCTAACAGTTGTACTGGCAACTTCCTTCGTGTTGGTGTTACGGGGAACGGTTGCCTGCCTTCTGTCTGCGGCCACCACACTGCTTCTTCCTGCCTGTTGGGTTGCTCTGCCTCCCTCCCCATGTGTGCTGCTGTCCTTGCTCTGCATGTCCTCCTGCCAGGTTGGGTGAGTTACTATATCATCCACCACCTCGTCTTCCACTTCAGCACCCTGGTCCTCCTCCTGACTTTCTGGCAATTTTGTCTCATCATCATCCACCTCTTGTGACATTTTCCCACCATCGCCTTTCTGTGACCGTGGCTGCTCAAATATTTGGGCATCGCTACCCGCTATCTCCTCTTGCCCCGCTTCAAATGGATCGGGCGAGAGGCCCAAATCTATAAAAGAAAAAGTGAACAGCTCTTCAGAGTGTCCAAGTGCGGAATCAGTTGTCTCCCGGCACTCGGCATGGTGGGAGGAAGAAGGATCAGGGTGAGGAATATGCGGTCCAGACTCACAGCTACTGAGACTTGACCATGTGGAAGTCAGGGTGGTGGTGGTGGCTAAGTGACTAGAAGCATTATCCGCTATCCAACCAACAACCTTTTGACACTGCTCTGGGTTCAATAGTGGTGTGCTGCGGTCCCCTAGGAATTGGGACAGGAAGGTCAGGCGAGAAGATGTGGGTGTTTGTTGTGGCACAATTTCAGCTTGCCCACAGCCTTGTCCTCGGCCTCTGCATGCACCATCACCATCACGTCCAGTTCCCCATCCCTTGCCACGTGCCTTGCCCATTTTAAAAGGAGGACAGTATCTTCCACACTCACTACAAATGACTGAGTTTGGAGCAAACTTATATGTGATCTGTGTGATGGAGAAAACAGAGTTTTAAATACCTGACATGTAGGTAAGTAGTTTGAACAGCATACTGTTGGGAATTGCTTCACTGACACACTGAAAGAATTTTTTAATGGAGGCCAGAAATGGCAGTATTTTCTGACAACGTATATGTGATCCATGTGACGGAGAAAACAGAGTTTTGAAATCCTGGCCTGTAGGTAAGTAGTTTGAACAGCAAACTGGTGTGAATTGCTTCTCTGACACACTAAAGGAAATTTTTAATGGAGGCCAGAAATGGCAGTATTTTCTGACAACGTATATGTGATCCATGTGACGAAGAAAACACAGTTTTAAATACCTGGCCTGTAGGTAACTAGTTTGAACAGCAAACCGGTGTCAAAAATGTCGCAGACACAGTGAAAAAAAATTGGAATGGAGGCCAAAAATGGCAGTATTTTCTGAAAATGTATATGTGATCCGTGTGATGGAGAAAACAGAGTTTTAAATAGCTGTATTTCTAGCGTTGTAATATGGAAAGGACCTGGCTGTATTCTGCAGTGCCAACAAGCAAATGGCGCAGAAAAATGGTGTTCTCTGGATTGCTTTTTAAGCAAATAATGAGTACTAAGATCCAAAAAAAAAGTATTCCTGGCCCCTGAGACCTGGGCTTTGTATAGAAATAGCTAACAGCAGCAGAAGGCTGAACTGGAATGGAGCCTCTTGTGCTATATGCACTGCAGTCTGCTATATACACTGCCTGCCTATATACACTGCCTGGCTGATATCTCGTCAGATCGATTAGTTAGTCCTCAAAATGACTGTTTGTTTAGATGGATATGTGTAATGTACGGTTTTTCTCCCTACACTACCTAATACACAAGCAAATCTCTCCCTGACGCAGCAGCACCTCTCCCTACCCTGCCGGAGTGACTGTGACGAGCACAGCGGCGCCAGGTCTGATATAGACCTGATGACGCTGTGCGGCTATCCAATCACTGTAATGCCACAACCACCATGGCTGCGGCATTACAATGAGTGGCAGGCAATCCCTGCATGTTGATTGGAGCTCTAAAGAGCGCCAAACATGCAGGGAGGGGACCCGAGCACCTGCCGAGCAACCCTGGAAATACCCGGCGAGCGCCGAGCATCTCGAGCAGTGAGATGCTCGGGCGAGCACCGAGCAGTAGCGAGCATGGTTGCTCATCACTAGACAAAACGCAATGTGAAAGCACCCTTAGCAGTCTATATGGGCATGTAGCTCATAGGAAACTGAATAAAATGATGACTTAATATCTGCAAATTAATTTTTTATTCCAGAGAAATCCATGTTATTCTTATATGCAAATTAGCTGTTAAGAACTATAGGACCAACTGTCATCTGCATGAGGATCTGCCTCCACAGCTTATTTTAAATGAAAGTGGACAAGTAATGGTCGCTCTCTGCTTTCCTGATCTCACTGCAGAGCTGTGTGATTATAGTGTTGCAATACAGAAGGGTTGTGAGAGCTGCAGCAAATATGTTTGTAAGAAGACAAAGTTCAGGTCTACTGTTTTGTGTTAGCTATATGTCTCACACTGGTAACACTGCTTTTCATTTAAAATAAGCTCTGGAGGCAGATTCTTGGGGAAATTTGTGTCTGGCCCATAATCTTAAAGGAGTTGTCCACTACTTGGACAACCCCATCTCATTCCCCATGTTTGACTCTGTTAAAATAAAAGCACCAATACTCACCTCGCGTGCGGGTGCCATTACAGAGGTGTCGGCACTCGCATTCCCAGGCTTACAAGAAGTTGTTATGACACTTGAGCCCCTCTCTCAATCAGAGCTGGCCTTGCTGCCCCCTCAGTCCCGCCTTCAGATGTATAAATAATTAACAGGAAGGAAGCGGCCAGAAGCAGCTCTCATTTCCACTTGATTACTTATATGTCTGAAGGCAAGGACAGTGATGCCAGCACAGGGCTCTTGTGTCATAACAGCCTCACATGAACCCCGGGAACGTGAGTGCTAACACTGCTGGAACAGCTCTGGCACGGGAGGTGAATATACGCTTTTTTTATTTTAACGGGGCAAAACATGGGGAATGAGAGTGTTGTCCATGTAGAGGACAACCCCTTTAACAGCTCATTTAAATATTATGCAAAATGCAAAAACCACAGGACCGATTTCACAAACCAAGGTATCATTTTAATCAATGTAATATTGCCCACCTGACAGTGTATGTAGTTTACTGAGCACAATCCTGGTGACAGGGGCGCTTTAACTCCTGTGTTGTTATAAAACATTGGTGACAATTGCTAGACTAACATGAAACTAAGGTTAATAATATAACTTTCATTGCAAAATCTTCAGTTTTACTCAAATTAGTTGATGCAAAAATCAATAGACCCCATATCAAAAACTTCTATGACTGTTTTTAATTCTCCACTATGGATATCCCATTTTTAATTGGATGAAATAAAAACCCACATTTTATATTTTTTTGCCAATCCAATTTTTTCTTTTCTTTTTTTGTATACTTACCGATGGTCAACGGTCTATGGAATCTGTATATTCCCTGACACCAGGAGCACTCGTGCTGCCCCACATAATGACACTGCCATCACCATGTCTCACTGTAGGCACCCTGCATTTAGAAAAATGCATTGTGCCTACTGTGAAACATGGTGTTGGCAGTGTCATTATGTGGGGTTGTATGAGTGCTGCTGATGTCAGGAAGTTACATTTCATTGATGATATCATGAATTCCCAGATGTACTTCTCCATATCGAAAGAGAAGTTCCTACCATCACTCTATGCCCTAGGTACACATGTTCATTTCCAACATGACATTGATCCAAGGCACAGATCTAAGGCCACTGGTGTATTTCTGAAGAACAGGGTGAAAGTGATCCGGGGGCCAAGTATGTCTCCTGAAATGAACTACATAAAACACGGATAGGAAATTCTGAATAGACAAGTTGAGCATCACTCTCCATTCAGCATCTAGGCTCTAAAAGAGGTCGATCTTGAAGAATGGAAAAATGTTGGTGCTGCAATATGTCACCAACTTGTTCATTCTATGTGTAGAATACTTGGTGCTGTCCATAAAAATCATGGAGGTCATGCAAAATACTAGATGTAGTGGTTTTTGAAATGGGGTGTTTTGTGAAAACTCCTTTTATGAAGAGCCAATATTGGTCCAGTTAAAAACAATACACTGGAGGGAAGGGTACACAACCAGTGTCTTTCAGTATATCAGGCTTATCTAATCTCTCAGATGCCCAGCCACAAGTTTATTACAGCCAAAAAAGAAAGGGGAATGGCTAAGTACCTTACATAAGGAAAAATATATGTAAGTTGGAAAAACAAAGTTGTAAATTATGGATTCTACTGAATTTTGTAACATCCCTGGCGGCGTGCTGCATGGCTTACCATCTCCCACCATGCAAGACCGCCAACTTATCTATCAGTCCAGGCTGCACACTTTGCTCCATTACTTGCTGTGTGCATGTCTCTTGTTTGATTGCTTAAGGCGGCGGCCATGTTACTTCCTGATTCTTAAAGTTACAGCGTGCCCAGTCCTAATGCGTGCCCAGCCTATTGCTGCGAGTCACTGGATACTTAAATCCTCTCCACCCAGTAGGAGGTACCTGAGCAACACTTTCTTTTAGTGTGTTCTGTGCAACAGTTGCCAGGTCCTGTTCTGTATCTTGTCTGTTTCCGCTGAGTACCCAGGCTCTTTCCTGTATCTTGTTCCAGGTTCAGTTCCTGTCTGAACAGTGTCCTAGCCCATTACCTGTTTGTCTCTATGTCCGATCCTTTGCTTTTCCTGCAATGTCTGAACCTGCACCTAACTCCAACTTGTTGTCTCTGTACTTCTGTTTGTGAGTTTTGTGTCCACTCGTTACTTCATTGCAAGTACCTTGTGTGTATCTGGTTCTGCTTGTCCCATTTCCCTGCCTCCGTTTCTACCTCCTGTGTTCTAGCTATCTTCCTGTGTTTCCCAGTCTGTTCCATGTGAACAGAGTCCTTTCCTGTCTGCCTGCACCATCTGCTCTGCGGTTACGCTCTGCTCTGTTCTGCTTCGCTTGTCCTCCACACCTGTGGTTTCGCTCTGCTCTGCTTGTCCTCTGCACCTGCAGTTTTGCTCTGCTCTGCTTGTCCTCCGCACTTGCGGTTTCGCTCTGCTCTGCTTGTCCTCTGCACCTGCGGTTTTGCTCTGCTCTGCTTGTCCTCCGCACTTGCGGTTTCGCTCTGCTCTGCTTGTCCTCTGCACCTACGGTTTTGCTCTGCTCTGCTTGTCCTCCGCACCAGCGGTTTCGTTCTGCTTGTCCTCTGCACCTGCGGTTTTGCTCTTCTCTGCTTGTCCTCTGCACCTGCGGTTTCGCTCTGTTCTTCTTGTCCTCCGCACCATCGGTTTCGCTCTGCTCTGCTTGTCCTCCACACCTTCAGTTTCGCTCTGCTCTGCTTATCCTCCGCACCTGCGGTTTCGCTCTGCTCTGCTTGTCCTCTGCACCTGCGGTTTCGCTCTGCTCTGCTTGTCCTCTGCACCTGCAGTTTTGCTCTGCTCTGCTTGTCCTCTGCACCTGCGTTTTTGCTCTGCTCTGCTTATCCTCTGCACCTGCTGTTTCTCTCTGCTCTGCTTGTCCTCTGCACCTTCGGTTTCGCTCTGCTCTGCTTGTCCTCTGCACCTGCGGTTTCGCTCTGCTCTGCTTGTCCTCTGCACCTGCAGTTTCGCTCTGCTCTGCTTGTCCTTTGCACCTGCGGTTTCGCTCTGCTCTGCTTGTCCTCTGCACCTGCAGTTTTTCTCTGCTCTGCTTGTCCTCTGCACCTGCGGTTTCGCTCTGCTCTGCTTGTCCTCTGCACCTTCGGTTTCGCTCTGCTCTGCTTGTCCTCTGCACCTGCGGTTTTCGCTCAGCTCAGCTCCGCTTGTCCTCCACGCCTGCGTTTCTGCTCTGCTTGTCCACCGCACCTGCGGCTCTGTTCCTGTATCCCAGTCTGTACTGGTCCCTGCCCAGCCTGCGTTCCTACCTGCCAGTATCTGCCTATCTGCATACCGGCTGTGCCTGCCAGTACCCACCTGTCTGCATACCAGCCGTGCCTGCCAGTACCCGCCTGTCTTCATACCAGCCATGCCTGCCAGTACCCGCCTGTCTGCATACCAGCCGTGTGTGCCCGTTCCTGCATTCCTCGGTGTGGGTCAACAGCTGTGACCGGGGTCTGACCTGGAGTAGCACCTGGGCCACCTCCCATGTCTCTCCTCGGACCACGGAGTCGATTAAGCCGCCGTGTGTTCATGGTCGGATCTGGTGAGGCCCCTAGTCACGACCCTCCAGGCACTCCATGGTTCGTGGCCAGTGGGACCACTAACCACGCTCACGTCAGTCAGTCAGGCTGATAGCATAACAAATTTCTTTAAACTATTTCTATCCAGCTTTCTATGTCTTCAAAAACAAAGAAAACTTAACACAAAGACACCTCTATATCAGAGACAATGCCCTATGTTATTGCATTTATGAATAACACTTAGAAACCTAATACAAACACAATATTATCAAAGATATATAGATATATACATTTCTTAAATGATAATGTATACATTTTTACTTCAACTAATTCAACTAATTTGAGTAAAACTGAAGATTTTGTATCGAAAGCTATTTTACTATTGTTACTTTCATGTCATGGGTTAAAAAATGTTCTATGCAACTCAGTCTTGTCAAAATTTTGGGTTCAGTGAGATATTGATTAAATTATTACTTTTCAAAAGGGATGTAATCATTTAAGCTGAGCAATATATATATATATATATATATATATATATATATATATATATATATATATACATATACATTACAGACCAAAAGTTTGGACACACCTTCTCATTTAAAGATTTTTCTGTATTTTCATGACTATGAAAATTGTACATTCACACTGAAGGCATCAAAACTATGAATTATCACATGTGGAATTATATACTTAACAAAGAAGTGTGAAACAACTGAAAATATGTCTTATATTCTAGGTTCTTCAAAGTAGCCACCTTTTGCTTTGATGACTGCTTTGCACACTCTTGGCATTCTCTTGATGAGCTTCAAGAGGTAGTCACCGTAAATGGTTTTCACTTCACAGGTGTGCCCTGTCAGGTTTAATAAGTGGGATTTCTTTCCTTATAAATGGGGTTGGGACCATCAGTTGTGTTGTGCAGAAGTCAGGTGGATACACAGCTGATAATCCTACTGAATAGACTGTTAGAATTTGTACTATGGCAAGAAAAAAGCAGCTAAGTAAAGAAAAACGAGTAGCCATCATTACTTTAAGAAATTAAGGTCAGTCAGTCCAAAAAATTGGGAAAACTTTGAAAGTGTCCCCAAGTGCAGTTGCAAAAACCATCATGCACTACAAAGAAATTGGCTCACATGAGGACCGCCCCAGGAAAGAAAGACCAAGAGTCACCTCTGCTTCTGAGGATAAGTTTATCCGAGTCACCAGCCTCAGAAATCGCAGGTTAACAGCAGCTCAGATTAGAGACCAGGTCAATGCCACACAGAGTTCTAGCAGCAGACACATCTCTACCACAACTGCTAAGAGGAGACTTTGTGCAGCAGGCCTTCATGGTAAAATAGCTGCTAGGAAACCACTGCTAAGGACAGGCAACAAGCAGAAGAGACTTGTTTGGGCTAAAGAACACAAGGAATGGACATTAGACCAGTGGAAATCTGTGCTTTGGTCTGATGAGACCAAATTTGAGATCTTTGGTTCCGACCACCGTGTCTTTGTGCGACGCAGAAAAGGTGAACGGATGGACTCTACATGCCTGGTTCCCACCGTGAAGCATGGAGGAGGAGGTGTGATGGTGTGGGGGTGCTTTGCTGGTGACACTGTTGGAGATTTATTCAAAATTGAAGGCATACTGAACCAGCATGGCTACCACAGCATCTTGCATGCTATTCCCTCTGGTTTGCATTTAGTTGGACCATCATTTACTTTTCAACAGGACAATGACCCCAAACACACTTCCAGGCTGTGTAAGGGCTATTTGACCAAGAAGGAGAGTGATGGGGTGCTACACCAGATGACCTGGCCTCCACAGTCACCAAACCCAATCGAGATGGTTTGGGGTGAGCTGGACCGCAGAATGAAGGCAAAAGGGCCAACAAGTGCTAAGCATCTCTAGGAACTCAAGATTGTTGGAAGACCATTTCCGGTGACTACCTCTTGAAGCTCATCAAGAGAATGCCAAGAGTGTGCAAAGCAGTCATCAAAGCAAAAGTTGGCTACTTTGAAGAACCTAGAATATTAGACATATTTTCAGCAGCTTCACACTTTTTGTTAAGTATATAATTCCACATGGTCTGTACTGTACATATATATTATATATATATATATGTATATATATACACACACATATATATATATATATATATATATATATATATATATATATATATATATATTGGACACATTGGAGTATTGTTCATGGGAAAAAAAAGAAATTAGAGAATAATCAACATAATTAAGAGCGTACAAGGTAACCACTTAAATATAATTGTCATGTAAACTTGTATATACTTTTTAGTCATTTAATAAATTAATGTAATAATTATTGAATAAATGTAGATTTTTATTTCAGAAAATAATGAAAAATTGTAAGTGAAGATTTCAGTTAAGTTCAGTAGGCAAGAGAGAAAAATGAATTATGCAAAAAACCATAACGGACGCTTAAAACATTTTTATAGTTGATTTAGGAAAAACAAACCTAATTTGAAATAAAAAATATAATTTGTTATGATAAGTGACTTTAACTTCAAGACAAATTATCTGCAGCTGTGCTATGTACAACATTAACTGCACACCCACACATAATTCCTAGAAGCTGCTACTACACTCAAAAAATAAGTGTGAAAATGATCAGTTGATTGCTGGTGGAGATGTGGAGAAAATCCAATTAGGCAATAGGTAATATGTATATTAGGGGAGAAGCTGATGTTTCAACAGTTTTAATTAATTTGCCTTCATAATTTGACTTTAAACATGTGTTATTGGAAAGTAAAAAGAGAGTAGTGGAATGTATCAAAATAAGTATAATGGAAAGTTCAACACTTGTCTATAACAACTCTTTTTGAAAAGTCTCTAGGAACTTAGAGCTGAAGTCTGATTGCTTAGTATGGGCACCTCCTCAATTTGCACCAAAACCCGCCATATTAAATATGTGTTTTAGAAAGTTTCTCAACCTACTACACGGTATTAAAAAGTATCTAGAAAAGGGGGCAGGTAAAAAAATGCTATTACCTGCAGATATGGGGTTAATCTGCTGATTGATAGTGTTCTGAAATTGTGATTCCCTGGTTTCTCTGTTGTAGATGTAGCAGCTGTCTGAATGCTGAGCCCTGGTGTGTACATTGTACATTGTCAGGATGCTGCCAACAGTGGTGGATGAGATGTTACACAGATTAGCCTTACTGGCTTGAATGTGAGACCTAGTCCTCTAGTGATAATTTCCTGCTGATAAAACCATGACTGTATTGAGACTACAGCACACCACCTAATAAGTGTCATATCCCTATATTCAGGGTCCCTGCTCCCATATTATGCTGCTTTCAAATTTAATAGCAAAAACCTGCTGACAGATTACCTTTAATGATAGAACTGTAGGCAATACAATCCTAAACTTCATCTGCTGTTGGCTGAAGAAAGCTAAAAATGTAATTCTATTTGAAAATGGGTACATTTACCTTAAAATAGAAATCCTAATAATTAATGCAGGTCAACATTCAGTTTCTGACTTGAGAAACAAAGAATCTCAGAAAGAACATTTTTTTTAATACTTTTGAACCACTTTATACTATACATATACCTAAAAAATATTTTTATTAATAAAACAAGTGCATTCATGAGCTACATTTTAGAAACGGTAGTGCAGAAATTTAAAAAATCTCTGTCTAAGCCTTCATAAAATGTGGAAAGACATACCAGCGGACGTCTCATAACTCTTAATGGAAAACTAAACTGAACAATCACTTCTCACAGTGTTTGTCAGGTATTCTGAAAACTTCAGTCTTGCAGAGAACAGTGGTGCTAATTTTCTCCTGATTTCTTCTTTTTATATGACTGATTGATGAATGAGGGTGGGGATTAATAAAATGAATGAGACGTAATGATCTTGGCCCCCTATTGTAGACAGAACAGAGGGAAAGGAAGATGTCTTACAATCATGGGTTTGTGAGGAGGAGGGAGTAATGACTGTTGACCTACGACTGGAGAGTGAATTTAGTCAAGGAAAATTAAATTCACCCTAAATTTTAAAAAAATTGTATCCTACAGCTGGCAGATGTTTAGCTACACCATACAAGGCCAGCAAAATGTAAAAAAAAATTAATACCTCACCACTCATCTGTCCTGCTGTCCACACAGCCCGGCAAATGGTCATCCGTGCATCTCCATTTTGCCTTCTGTTGTCGGGTGCATTCTGATGTATACTACACTAAGTAGGCTAAGTATGATATCTCTGTGTGCCGTGCTTTGAATTGCCATATTTGAATCTTGGCAGATTTGATCAGCTCTATCTGGGTCACATTAAGATTTCTTTATATACATTTCTCACAGTTTAACAGGAGATAAATTATTATAAAAGCAAGCTACAAGAGTGAGGAAGGTATTACACAACTCCAAACTATCTTGAATCCAGCAGAATTGTCCTGATTGAGGAGCTGTTCAGCCATTCTGGCAGGTCAGGACTGTGTCCAGCTTACTCACTCTGTGTGATGTCTTTTTTCCGGCTATCTTCATTTCTTTGTATCTCCTCCTCCTGGGAGGCAGGACCATAATCTCTCAGTTCTACACACACATTGAATTAAATGAACAATTCTTTTCTTGTGAAAGAAAGACGTCATATAGTGAAGCTTACATAAAAATGAGTACGTTAAGACTGCTACTACAATGAAAAAATAAACAAAAAATGAATCTTTAGGTCCCAACTAGGGTCGAACAGATTGATTTGCGTAGCTGGAGGCTTGATGGGAGATCTATGTATCTCTTACCTTGTGGTGTTCCTGGCACGACATTTGATTTGTCAGCGCTGGCTCTGGCTCAACTACTGTGATGACGGTAGGTGTGGAGCCGCTGTGCCACTGGCCAGGCTTACCCAGGAGGGGGGGTGACTAAGTGGCTACCTGGTCTTCACTAGAGCCTCTTATGGTGAGTTTAGACTTGGGCCATTAGGGTAGCCACCAAGTGCCACTCGAGAGTCCGGACCTGCAGCAGGTGTCCGACAGATCAAGGCAGGGATAGGAGGCACAGAGGGAGAAGGCTGAGACATGGTCAGGACGTCCAAAGTCAGGGCAGGCGTCACAGGTTCAGAAGACATAGTCAGACTCAGGAGTGGGGAGATCAGACAGAATGGTTAGACAAGCCGGGTCGGTAAGAGGAAAGTCAGTACTATGCAACACCTTGACAGACCACTAGAGCAGATGGAAACTAGGAGCTAAGCTCAGGCAAGGTGTGGAGGGAGGAGCTGCTTAATATACCAACTGCTGGCAAGGGATAGACTAGGGAAGCAGAACGTTACAGGATAAAGGGATCACAAATTTCTGCAGAGTCTTGCCGTGCCTCCCAATAGCCGGGTAGAGACACTCAGCAACAGGAAGGAGTAGTAGTAGTCATGGAAGTATTTGCAAGAGGCAGCCCAGCAAGATGGTCAGACCCAAGATCAGGGGTGGATTAAGAGTAGCAAGGGCCCCGGGCAGTTTAGAAGGAAAGCCCCCCCCCACACACACACCTGATGTATCACATGTCACATGATCCCCTGTGATAGATCATGTGATAGTTCACGTGAAATTAATTTGGCACAATATTAATATATTAATTCTAATAATTTTTTTAGGCTGTGTGCCCACTATGCGTTTTTTAAGCGTTTCCGCAGCGGCAATTCCGCTGCAGAAACACTTAAAAAACGCTTGGTAGAAGGTCTTCCATGTTCCCCAATGATAATCCGCAAGAAATTTCTGCTGCGGATTATCATTGCAGAAAAATCCGCAGCACTACCAATTATTTGGAGGAGGGGAGGGGAGGAGTCCTGAGGAGATAATTTGCATATTCCCACTGCATTTTGGGGTAAGTGAAGAGTCTCCGCGAGCTCAAAGAACACTGGATTTTGGCTGTTGGAGCTGAAAAGAGGACATCGGTAAACCAGGGGAGGAGTCCTGAGGAGATAATTTGCATATTCCCACTGCATTTTGGGGTAAGTGAAGAGTCTCCGCGAGCTCAAAGAACACTGGATTTTGGCTGTTGGAGCTGAAAAGAGGACATCGGTAAACCGCGCGCCTACTGGCGCGCGCATTTTGAAGCTTTTTCTTTAAGCTTTTTTCACTGTTTTCAGAACATTAACAATAAGAACATGGAAGAGTCCAGGAGCCATTTGGTGAGCTGCATATCCTGCTACATGTTCACAGACTTGCCAGTGGAAAAGCCAAACTTCACATGCCAGAAATGCAAGCTTGTGTCCCTGTTGGAGGAAAAGTTGCGAAATCTAGAAGAGAGGTTAACTACCTTGAAAATCATTAAGGAAGGTGAAGAGTTCTTAGACAGAGCAGAATTATCTCTTCATGATTCAGAAAGAGAAGAAATTCGAACTGCACCTGACGAAACAGAGGAATGGAAGCATGTGACCCACAGAAGCAGGAGGATCGAGAGGCAGTCAGCACCCATACTGCTCAGGAACCAGTACCAGGCTCTCACGCAGGAGAACCATGAAGAAATACAGCAAAATAAGACTTTGACAGCAATGAATAACCTTGTAAGCCCTCAGAATCCTCCTGGATGGAGAAAGAAGAATGTTGTGAAGAAAAAACGGAGAGTGGTGGTCATGGGGGATTCCCTGTTAAGAGGAACAGAGGCCGCTATCTGCAGACCAGACATAACCTCAAGAGAAATGTGCTGTCTTCCAGGAGCAAAAATTAAAGATGTGTCTGACAGGATATCAAGACTCTTCAGACCTACAGATCACTACCCATTCCTGCTAATACATGTGGGGACAAATGACACCGCAAGAAAGGACCTGGAAACCATCTGCAGTGACTTTGAAGACTTAGGCAAGAAAGTGAAAGAATTGGGAGCGCAGGTGGTCTTCTCATCCATCCTCCCAGTGGATGGCCATGGAACAATGAGGTGGAATAAGATTCTACAGGTGAACAACTGGCTACGTCGATGGTGCCGTCAACAAGGATTTGGATTTCTGGATCACGGAATGAATTACCTATACGATGGACTACTTGCTAGAGATGGGGTGCACCTTACGAAGACTGGAAAACATGTATTTGGAAGTCGCCTTGCTACACTCATCAGAAGAGCTTTAAACTAGAACCATGTGGGAAGGGAAGCAAAAGGCCAGAAAAAGCCATACAGCTGACAAATACTATTGAGATCTCTGCTACTGGAAGTGGAAAGGAAGAACAAAGACAAAACAATTTAAATAATAAAAATATGGGAGGAAGAGAAACCAATCACAAACTAAAATGTTTTTATACAAATGCACAAAGCATGGGCAACAAACAAGGAGAATTGGAACTACTAATGCAGGAAAAGGAATATGATGTCATTGGAATCACTGAAACTTGGTTGGACGATACACATGATTGGAATAAAAGGCTAAAAGGATACAACTTATTTGCAAGAAACAGACTTGATAAACGAGGAGGAGGTGTTGCATTGTATGTTAGAAAAGCGTATATCTGCACAGAGATTGAAGCTTCAGAGACTGGGAGTTCTGTGGAAACTGTTTGGGTAAGAATACAAGGAGAGAACAACGGAAAGGACACCATTGTAGGCATTTACTACAGGCCACCTGGGCAAGCTGAAGATATGGATGAACTCTTTATGTATCAAATGACCAAGTTCTCCAAAAAATATGACGTAGTGGTCATGGGAGATTTCAACTATCCAGACATTTGTTGGGAATCTCTCTCAAGTAAAACTAACAGGTCAAGCAAATTCTTATCCTCTCTTGCTGACAACTTTATCTTCCAAAAGGTAGGGGAGAAAACAAGGTGATCTGCTACTTTGGATCTAATCCTTATAAACAGGGAGGAAATGGTTGAGGAGGTAAAGGTGGCTGGGACCCTAGGAGGCAGCGATCATGCTATTATAGAATTTTGGATAACTAGAGGAGGAAGACATGTGAAGACTCAAACTTCAAGGTTAGATTTTAGAAAGGCAGATTTTAAGAGACTCAGAAAGAGAATAGGAGGGATCCAATGGCTGGATGTCCTTAAGGACAAAAATGTCCAGGAAGGATGGGAAATTTTTAAAAATGAGATTCTCAAAGCACAATCGTTAACAATCCCGAAAAGTAGGAAGAATGGGAAGCATTTAAGGAAACCAGGATGGATGAACACAGAACTTAAACACATGCTAAAAAGAAAGAAAGAAATGTATATTAAATGGAAAGAGGGAGGCATATCTAAAGAAGATTATAATGCAGTCTGCAGATCCTGTAGGGCACGTATCAGATTAGCTAAAGCTGACAATGAATTAAGGCTTGCAAGAGATGTCAAAAGCAATAAAAAAGGATTTTGGGGGTATGTCAAAAGTAAAAGAAAAGTCAAAGATGCTATAGGATTTTTACAGGATGAAAATGGAGAAATGGTAAGAGAGGATGTTGAGAAGGCCGAACTTTTTAATTCCTATTTTGCATCTGTTTTCTCTCAGAAAGAAAATGTAACATCAACTGATCTTCACTGTCCTTTTAAAGGAATAGAGGAATCCAAGTTATCTGTAAACAGAAAGATTGTGAGGGAATATTTAGCTAACATAAATGAGTTCAAGTCTCCAGGTCCAGATGAATTACACCCCAGAGTACTGAAGGAGATCGTAGAAGAAATTTTAGAACCACTCTCCATAATCTTTGAAAATTCTTGGAGAACAGGAGAAGTCCCAGAAGACTGGAGAAGAGCAAATGTTGTTCCTATCTTCAAAAAGGGGAAGAAGGTGGACCCAGGGAACTATAGGCCGGTGAGTCTGACTTCTATACCAGGAAAGATCTTTGAACAAATTATTAAACAACATGTATGTAAGTACATGGATAAGAATGAAGTGATTAACCAGAGTCAGCATGGGTTTGTAACTAACAAGTCATGTCAGACTAACTTAATTTCCTTCTATGACAGAATCACTGACTGGGTGGATCAGGGAAATGCTGTAGATATAGTATATCTTGACTTCAGCAAAGCATTTGACAAAGTATCTCACACCATCCTTATTGAAAAAATGACCAAGTATGCAATGGACCAGGCAACTGTTAGGTGGATTCATAACTGGCTTAGTGATCGGACTCAAAGGGTGGTTGTAAATGGCTTCACATCCAGCTGGATGAATGTCTCAAGTGGGGTACCACAGGGCTCCGTCCTGGGACCTGTATTGTTCAACATCTTTATCAATGATTTAGATGAAGGAATTGAGGGTAAACTGATTAAATTTGCTGATGACACAAAGCTAGGAGGGATAGCTAATACTAGAGAAGAGAGAGAGAGGATTCAAAAAGACCTAAATAAACTGGAGCAGTGGGCAGCAACCAACAGAATGGTTTTTAACAGGGAAAAATGCAAAGTACTACATCTGGGCAATAAAAATGAAAAAAGCATATACAGAATGGGAGGAAAAGAGCTAAGCAACAGTACATGTGAAAAAGACTTAGGTATACTAATAGATCATAGACTAAACATGAGTCAACAGTGTGATGCAGCAGCAAAAAAGGCAAATACAATTCTGGGATGTATTAACAGAAGCATACAGTCTAGATCACGTGAAGTCATTATCGGTCTTTACTCCTCTTTGGTCAGACCTCATCTGGAATACTGTGTACAGTTTTGGGCACCACATTTTAAAAAAGACATAGACAAACTGGAGCAAGTTCAGAGAAGAGCGACCAGAATGGTGACTGGTCTGCAAACCATGTCCTATGAGGAACGGTTGCAGGATTTGGGAATGTTTAGCTTGCAAAAAAGAAGACTGAGAGGAGACTTAATAGCTGTCTACAAATATGTCAAGGGCTGTCACATTGTAGAAGGATCATCTTTATTCTCATTTGCACAAGGAAAGACTAGAAGCAATGGGATGAAACTAAATGGGAGGAGACACAGATTAGATATTAGAAAAAACTTTTTGACAGTTAGGGTGATTAATGAGTGGAACAGGCTGCCACGAGAGGTGGTGAGTTCCCCTTCAATGGACGTCTTCAAACAGAGGCTGGACAGACATCTGTCTGAGATGATCTAGTGAATCCTGCTTTGAGCAGGGGGTTGGACCAGATGACCCAGGAGGTCCCTTCCAACTCAACCATTCTATGATTCTATGATTCTATGATTTTGCGGAAGCGAGGCGTTTTCGCCGTCATTGACTTGCATTGGAACGCATGGAATCCGCATCACTGCATCTGTACATGTGGATTCCATGCGTTTCAATGTGCGGGTCTGGAGAAGAGGAGACTCTCCTTCGGACCCGGGTACCATGGAACCTGTAAAAAAAAATGAAAATAAAAAATAAATATTATTCTTACCTTCTGATGGCCCCCGGTGTCTTTATCTGATGCGTCCTGGCTTGCCGGCAGCTCGTGGTAGATTAAAGAACCTGTGTAATTTAGTCAGGTGACGGGTCACGCGACCGCTGATGTCGGCAGGCCATCAGAAGGTAAGTATATATTTATTTTTTATTTTTTACCATTCTTTTACGGTCACACTATATAAATCCTTGCCAGTTGCAAGGATTTATATAGTGTGATCAAGTTGTCAAGTACTTTTCCAAGTGATGCTAAAATCGCTTGGAAAGTGCTTGACAACCCGCATGTGGAAATGCATGTGAAGAACGCTTCACATCCGCTTGCCCCTGGCAGGAAAAACGCATGTACAAGCCGCATGCGTTTTTCCTGCCAGGGAGAGCAGAAACGCTCAAAAAAAATCCGGAGCATTTCTGCATCGTGGGCACATAGCCTTACATTAATCGTATGGCTTAATATTGAGCACACGTAGCCATCTATACACAGCGGGAGGCCGCACGTAGCCATCTATACACAGCAGGAGGCCGCACGTAGCCATCTATACACCGCAGGAGGCCGCACGGTGCCATCAATACACAGCAGGAGGCCACATGTAGTCTTCTATACACAGCGGGAGGCCGCACGTAGCCATCTATACACAGTGGGAGGCCGCACGTAGCCATCTATACACAGCAGGAGGCCGCACGTAGCCGTCTATGCACAGCAGGAGGCCGCACATAGCCATCTATAAACAGCAGGAGGCCGCACGTAGCCATCTATACACAGCAGGAGGTCGAACTGTGCCATCTATACAGAGCAGGAGGCCACACGTAGCCATCTATACACAGCAGGAGGCCGCACGTAGCCATCTATACACAGCAGGAGACTGCACGTAGCCATCTATACACAGCAGGAGGCCACACGTAGCCATCTATACATAGCAGGAGGCCACACGTAGCTGTCTATTCACAGCGGGAGGCCGCACGGTGCCATCTATACACAGCAGGAGGCCGCACGTAGCCATCTATACACAGCAGGAGGCTGCACATAGCCATCTATACACAGCAGGAGGCCGCACGTAGCCATCTATACACAGCAGGAGGCCACATGTAGTCTTCTATAGACAGCGGGAGGCCGCACGTAGCCATCTATACACAGCGGGAGGCCACACGTAGCCATCTATACACAGCAAGTGGCCGCATGTAGCCGTCTATACACAGCAGGAGGCCGCACGTAGCCATCTATACACAGCAGGAGGCCGCACGTAGCCATCTATACACAGCAGGAGACTGCACGTAGCCATCTATACACAGCAGGAGGCCGCACGTAGCCATCTATACACAGCAGGAGACTGCACGTAGCCATCTATACACAGCAGGAGGCCACACGTAGCCATCTATACATAGCAGGAGACCACACGTAGCCATCTATTCACAGCGGGAGGCCGCACTGTGATATCTATACACAGCAGGATGCCGCACATAGCCATCTATACACAGCAGGAGGCCGCAAGTAGCCATCCATACACAGCAGGAGGCTGCACATAGCCATCTATATACAGCGGGAGGCCGCACGTAGCCATCTATACACAGAAGGAGGACGCACGTAGCCATCTATACACAGCAGGAGGCCGCACGTAGCCATCTATACACAGCAGGGGGCCACACGTAGCCATCTATACACAGCAGGAGGCCGCACGTAGCCATCTATACACAGCAGGAGGCCGCACATAGCCATCTATACACAGCAGGAGGCCGCACAGCACCATCTATGCACAGCAGGAGGCCGCATGGTGCCATCTATACACAGCGGGAGGCCGCATGCAATCACGCACACACACAAACATATACAGACATATACATACACGCATAAACACATTTGAAACACAAAAATACATATAAACAGACATCACACAATGATATCTGCCTGCACACACACACACACACTCACTCAATCACTCACACACACTCACACACACTCTCACACACACACTCTCACACACACACACACTCTCACACACACTCACACACATACTCACGATCCCCCGGCTCGGTTCCAGTCCTCCAGCTCCTCTCTGGTGCAGCAGTGCAGTGCGCACTGTGTGACGTCACATTAGCAGACACGTGTCTCCTAGCAGTGATGCGGCCGGGCCAGCACAGGGAAGTTAACAGGTGCAGTGCTTGCCCGGCCGAAGAAGAAGTAGAGGCCGTGCGCCACTGCTGGGGGAGCGGTCCGGGGGCCCCACCGCCTCTGACAGCCAGTACGTGCCGCGGCGCCGCACATATTATAATGAGGGCAATCTGGCCATGGACCCCTGGGAGCCCCGGGCCCCCTGGAGCCCCGGGGCCCCGGGCGGTAGCCCAGATTGCCCTCATTATATTACGCCTATGCCCAAGATGGTCAGACCATGGCCACACCTGGACACAAAACAGGAGTCCCACAAATTGATCCGCTCATCTCTAGTCCCAACCATTCCGTATATAGCGGGAAAGTCCCAGATTTCAGTCTACCCCCTTAAGTACGGGGCATTCTGCTGAATGTCTCTCACTGCCACTCCCCCCCCCCTCATGGTAAATGATTGTGGCTTGACAGTATGGCTCGAGGTGTAGTCAAAATTTGTTGTATAGTTTGTACCTCTTTCTGTTCAGTAAAAGTTGGGAGGTATGGTAATGATGTGTTTTATTTGTGTATTCGCTACAATTGCCATTTAATATTATAATTATTTTTGTTGATTACATTTTTTTACAATATGGTATTACTTTAGTCAATCTTTGCACACAGGAATGTGTCATGTAATTTTTAGTTCTACTGTGCATTTTCCAAAGACAGAAGTATTGCATTCACTATGGATAAAGCAGTCTGATGCCAGTATAGGCAGCCATCAGTTTAGCTTGCATCTTGCAATGGACAGCTGAAAAACTGATTTCTTTTATCATGCAGGTAGAACAATACTAAAGAAAAACAGACGCACAATATCTTGTTAGGCATGTCATACACATGTAGCTTATACACATGAGGAATTAAACAATTAATAGTGTAGTAAACATTATATTTGAAGCCATATTATTTTATTGGCACCTAATATATAATTATTGTAATTAATAAAATATTTTTAATAATCTCTGATTTTCTCATTCTGTGATTAGCTTTGACAGTGATTAACAAAGCATATCAATTTGCCACACAGAAGTTGTCTCACTTAGTATGTTGAATAGTCTGACTATGACTCAAAATGTGTTTGTTTTTCTAAAAAAAAGGAATAATGATGGATTTCAGTGACAAGTCCGGCTAGATTATACAGTTTTTTACACATCTATTACTTGGGGGGGGGCTTTTGTAGAAATCTGTTATGTCTCTATATGACAATCAATTATAGTATTACTCAATCAAAACCCTCTGATTAAAAAAGAAATAAAAATCTTTGGAATGTCATGTCAAAATCCCTTCCTACAGTGTCCAAATATTGCAGCGCATAATCTCCTGTCTTTACTGTGTAAAGTATATCTGCACTGTGGATGTCTCCTTTGTGGCCGTAATTGACATAACTGCAGTGAGGGACAACATTTCTGCCCCTTATAATTCCATGTCCTGGAAGAAAGGGAGAAACCCTCTGTGAACTGAATGCTACTGTATTATTTGCAAGAAATACAAGACCAATGCACCAGATTCCGGTTTTCTATTCCATGTATTATTTTATTAAGGCCTGCATCGGCATCACACTCGCAACATTTTGGTAATACAAGGCAGTCATTAAGTCTTGTGAGGATGAAATATTGCCTGTATACATTGCCTGTTAATGTACCATGCTATAATAAATAACTAAATGACATATATGCAAATGGCCTCTTCAGCGTGAAAGAGGAAAGGAACTGTAGCAATCCTAAAAGCTAAAAGTGACTCTTTAGAGAGCCTGTTGCCACATGACATAGGGCAAGAAGATAAACTAGAAAATCCCTTTGCACGCACATGTTTCTGGGCCAAACCAGATATCTCTAAAGTCATGAGACAAGGCTCTTTAAAGGGTCGATGTTGACTTTTAGGATTGCTACTTCTAATAGGTGGCACTAGAGGTTCTAAGTCTCCCTTTGCCAACCTGGCACTCTCCACAAGGGAAAACTTTACCCACTAGATTCCCTGTCATATGTCTCTCATACACCTAAAGCAGTCCTGTTTGGCCCTGATAAGTGGCAAACACTCCAAAACACGTGCCTGCCAATGGAGTTTATGGGTTTGCTTGCTATCCTATGTGATGAGGCAAAGCCCTTTAAATGGTTGGTATGGACTTTTAGGATTGCTACTTCCAATAAGTGGCACTAGAGTTACTGTCATCTTTCTCTATGAAGAGGTGATTTGCATATTTAAATTAAAATAGGAACATTGCCTAAACCTTCCTATATTGACTAGACTGTCTCGACAAGGAGAAACTTTAACCCCTAAATTGCTTGTGAAACTGCAATCCAGTTTATTGCCTTTGTCTATCTTGGATTTAGTTTGAGAAATTAATGGTGTGCCTGCTGAGTTACACAGCGCAAAAATTGAATAAAAGTAATGCTGAGGATATCTATATCTATCACTTTTGGATTGCCGAAAAGTTTGCATGCTGCAATGATTAGTTATTTGTATGCAGTAAAAAAGAAAGAAGTTTTTCTTTTAATTTAACAGTCTTCTAATTCATGAATAAGATGGGTTAGAAATAAGAAATAACATTTCTGATAACACCTTTATTCTAGTGCTCCCTGGACTAAAAGTAAAGATTTCTCCTATGGTGTCTCTCCCGCCTTGTCTGGTCTATAGATCATTGCTGACAGTAATGTAATCACAGCTGGTTAGTCATAGATCACTGTTAGTAGTTTTTATCTAAAAAAGGAGAGTGCTATAGACTGTAAGCCTATTGCAATGTAAAAAAAAACAAAACACAAAAGTAAAATAACAATAAAATGGAAAATGTTGAAATGTACAAAGAAATAAACATAAAATTGTATCAATAAACTTTTGAGCTTGTGACAGGTCAAGCTACATGCCGTATCAAGATGTAAAAATGTTCATTTGTTTCTTTGAGTTATATGTTGCTTGTACAGCAGCACATCATTGATTGCAACAGAGTTCCACATATTTTTTCAACAAGTACTTATACCTTGATTATGATGTTTACCCTCCAAGCATGTAATTACTTTTTTTTCTGTACAGCGAGGTTTGGTCTAAGATATTGCCCTTCAAAATGCTAATATTATAGTAAATAATATTTACTACTAGATTGATAGAAAACTATAAATCCAATGAGCTAGCTCTATGGCTGAATTATAAAGGTGTCTCAAGACAAGTCTTGACAAATGCGTGTAATGTAGTGCTAGTTTTCATTTAATCTGCCGCGTTATGCCCATTCATATGTAATAATCTTGCTCTTTTTCACGACTCCTGCTATGACTCCTAGAAAAGGTTAGAAGGGGAAACCCCTATATTACATTCTTATATCAGAAAGTGGTTCTCCCAAATGGGTTATAGGTTGAACTTGATGAACGTGTGACTTTTTTCCAGTATGAACAACTATGACATTATGGAGGTATAATGGCATAAGTTATATAAAAGTAATTACCCCAAATTTACATGAAAGCCAAACTGATGTCAAATAGCCATGAATGTTAGAACAGTGTTGTCTGCAATTCAACTATACGTTTCTCTACATACTTCTTTGGACTTATAGCATATGCCTTACTTTTCTGGATGCAAAAATACACTTGATTATATTAATTCCATACTCTTTTGTATTTTGGCATTATTTCATGTATCTTCACTAACTATTGAGCTGGAAGAAAGTCACCAATAGACATAGGGTATAGGAAGTTAAAAGGATTTTACTAGAATAAGTTTCTCTTCTTGAAACACCCCCAATGCACTTACAGCCTGATGTGGACATAGTTTCTACACTAGATTTATCATTACTGGCCCATGGTATATCTACAAAAAAGGTATTATTATTATTGTGGACAAGTGCCTTTAAAACCTATAAAACCACACCACTACTTCCGTATGAAAAAAACACACCCAGCACTGATTAGAAAGTAAAGAGAGAGAAGAGAATGAGCAAGTAGAAATTACATTACATTAAAAGCTCCTCAGTACTTAAAGGGAATCTGTCAGTAGGATCAATCCTCCTAAGCCGTCTATATGGACATGTAGGTCATAGGAAACTGAACAAAATGATTCTTTGAAATCTATGATTCAATGCCTTATTCCAGAGAAATCCACATTTTTCATAATATGTTGATCTGTAAGCTCTATGGGCCGGACACTGATCTCCCTGAGAATCTGAGTCCAAAGCTTGTTTTTAGTGAATGGGGCGTTACCAGTGTGAACCAAGCAGTGACTGACAGTCTGCTCTCCTGATCTGTAATCCAGCATCTGCAAGATGTTCCTAGTGTATGTATGGCATCATTCTTTATTTTAAGGTTTATTAATTATTACATTAAATTATATTTTAAAGGTATATTTAGGAAGATTTATAATCATCTGCATATCATCTTAGCTATTGGAAACAAGGTTTATTTATTTATTTTACTCACTTATATAGCACCATTAATTTCCATTTCTTTACTCACTGTACATCACTGTCCCAATTGGAGCTCACAATCTGAATTCCCTATCAGTATATCTTTGTAGGGTTAACAATAATTCATATTCACAGGGCATTAAATAGTCAGTGTGGAAAACAGATTGAATAATTTGTTGGATAAATTCCCACATATGGACAAAATAGCTTCTATGATGTTTTTTAATGGAAACCCTGATACAAATGCCATCAATAAATGGAATGCTTCTGTAATCGTAAAACGCCATACTAAAGGAATGGAAATCTTCTAAAAGACAAACATACAAAAATGCCATTTTATGTGATGATAATGGCATGGCTTCAAAAAGTTCTGAAATCCTGTTGTTTAAGATCTTGATCTTCTACTTTACAAAATGATAATACTATAAAATCCAGACTTTTAGATATTTCTAAAGAATCTAAGAACAAATCAACACATTTTCAGTAGTCTGCATATGATAAAAGGATGCTTTTACCTTATCTTTTATGTATGTGTACACTATGAATACTTCATTTGTTTCACCTAATATTAATGTGGGTGAGTCAGATCGCAGGAAAATAACATGAACCTCGTCTGCATGAAAGGTTAGAATGAGATTAAAAATCTGCTCTGCATTAAATAAAACATATAAATGGCTGGAAAAACAACAAAGCGGTAAACACAAACTAGCTGTACATAATCGATATAGATCCATATTACAGCAAATATGACCTAAAATACGGACGGATCATCATACAATACTACTGAAGAATTTCTGCATAACAGAAAAAGTGACGGCCGCTAAAGTCCATTTAAGATTTGTGCAAAATATTTTTATTAACATATAAATATAAATGTCATATATATATATATATATATATATATATACAAAAAATCAGCAACAAGGGAACAGATTGATGAAGACAAAAATACAATCTAGAAACTTGTGAAACCGTGGCAGCATGCAGCTAACCAGAATAATAGTCTATCGAGAGTCACTTATGTGTTTGTATCTAATCCATATATTCATAACGTATATATATATATATATATATATATATATATATATATATATAGTACTCTCAAGACAATATTAACTCATATATATAGAATCATGGAATCCAGGGTTCATGATAGTGGATCTTGTACTAAGCAAAGCGGTGTACAGCAAGCATTTAAAGGATATATTCATGCATACCAATTACCTGGATAGCCACTGGCAGCTCAGCACCACTGTACACGTCACCCCCGTCAAGACTTTAGTGGCCGTCATTTTTTCTGTTATGCAGAAATTCTCCAGTATTAAATAAAACATGAATAACAACAGAGTATTGCTTATGAGTAAAGAGGAGATATACAGGTAGACCGTCATGGTAGTATAGTATGAGGTATGAGCTTCTGCTCAAATGGTGGAAGGATTAAACTATATGACTGTTGCCTCATTCACCGACACGGATTAAACTATGTGACTGTTGCCTCATTCACCGGCACATCTTGATTGGGGAATAGCCTTGATTTCTAAAATATTACAAAATGTGCTTCAATCCAATTTTCAGAAAATCAAACATTTAATTTCCAAAATCACTCTATAAAATTCCTCAAACATTTCCTGTAACATTTTCATAAAAGACAAAAAAAAGTTTTGGAATTATCAAGTTCTTGGGTAAATTCTGTTGATATGCTATGAAAAGTAGATAATAAAATTGGACCCTTTCATACTCTTCTCACAAAATGGGCATTTTTGCTGCTTAAAGACTATATTGTAGTTATTTATTTTTTATAAATCAATAATACACGTGAAGATAATGAACTATAATATATTTTATTAAGGAAAAATGCCTCTTTTTTCGCCCTGAACTGATTATATATGAAAATGTTTACCTCTCTGAAGCATGCGATAACAGTTAGTCATCATAAAGTTTATATTGGAGCAACTTCACTCCAGACCACCCCTGGTGTAAATTTTGTTTTGAAAAAACTGTTCAATGAGGGAAAAAGTCAATTTTTTACTTTGTGCAAATTCATGAATCACATCCGTTATTTTAATGAATTTGCCTCTAAAAGCTACTTATACAAAACAAAAAAGAAAAATGCAAATGATGAATTGAGGACTATGTGTTATATATCGTTGTATTGCAACTATCGGTCTAATACATATTGCAAAAGAAAAGGGCTATGTATGCTATTTGCCCACTATTGTAGGTACAAAGCATAATAACACTATGGGCCCCATTCCTTAAGATGGGCGTTTTATACACCAGTCTTAGTGAAGGCAGCACTAGAGTAATATGTGCCTAATTTTTTAAGAGGCATGTGGCATTTAATGAAATTGGTGCATCTTACAACAGCTATGAGCTGTCGACAGTAAAATGACTGCAGCCAGGATCTAGCGTACATTTCTGGTGTAATTTCTGCTACTCTAGTGGTATAATAATGATGAATTTATCAGTTGGGCTTTTTCACTCCCTGTCCCGTCCAGAACTCCCAACTTTGGTAGAGCTGGCCAGGAATGGCATAAAAAAAAACAAAAGTTGCAAAATTTTACTAAATTTGATTTGCGCAAAAATTTAGTGACATTTTACAGTGTTTTATGACAGGACCCTGGCAAAAGCACCTTGATGAATTGGGCCTTTTGTTTGGGAGATTATAGAAAATTTATGTCTGTACAAATGGCAAGGGAGATACTTGTCAAGTAAGGAAATGAGCAGGATGTAAATTGCAGCTCTTCCTTACAATGAGATTATATAATATTAGTTACCGAATAGCAGGATGATTTGGGCTAGCAGCTTTTTAGTAACTTGCCCCTGTTTAGTCTAGAGGTCCTTACATAAGATCAGGTACTAATGAAAGCCTTAAGAATACGCTGAGGGCAAATTACCTAGGCTAACTTCTCTTTTAAAAAGTATTATTGGAAGATTAACACAAATGAATCAATCTAATATTTGATGGGTGTGTAATGACCGGAACGCCGGTCGAATGTGTATGAGCAATACGGCACTGCTATGAATGACTCCGACCCTGTATAGTGGCAGAACACTTTTTTTTACTGATCACAAGAATGACAAGGTTAAACAATTCTACAAAATATGGGCCACAACTGCCACTAACACAATTTACAAGTTATGCAGCCCGAGAGAGCCCAAGTGCCAATCTTGCGGGGATGAGCTAAACTACCCCTGGGCTATGCCGCTCCCACCCTTGTTCAGTACAGGGCCTACCCAGGACGTCACCGCGGTCGTGGCACGTGGTCCTCCCAGGAATATAACCTTACACTTCCCTCCCACACTAATACAATGAGATCTGGGTACCCTTGTTTTCCCCTTAGAGAACACTCATATATATATATTTAGCCAACGCGTTACCTATACAGTGTACAGTTTCTCTTCTTACAAGAGCAAAGAGAAATCTCTCAGACTTAATCCATATACAAACAGTTAACAAACTAAACCTTTAACTAGACCCTGATTTCCGGCCACAGGGTTTGATCTGCTTCTCCTTCTCACCAAGCTCTCCAGCAAATCCAGGTGTAAGCAGGAATTAGAATCAATCTCAGTCCCAAAGTGTAGTTCCCAACAGGGCTCCTTTGTAGTATCCACGTACACAGTCTTAGTATGTCAGATCCTCCACAATCTCTGGATCAAGCCTGCTCAGTCCATCAGCAGTGATATACACCAGGCAGTTCTCAGTACTACTGGAATCACTAACTAGCTTTCCCTAACTGACTACACAGTCGGTGACCGGTCACATATTTCAGTTACTCACAAGTCACAGCTTCTCCTGGAAGACAAAGTCTGGCTCCAATGTGTACAAGCTCTCCAAGTCCAAACAGCCCCAGCACGCACGTTGCCTTCTTTAGAGAACTTCCTGGTTCTGTGTTTCCGGGGCTTTTTCTTTACTTGTTCCTTGCTGACCCCTAATGGCCGGACTAAGTCATCGCAGGTGAAATTTACACTGTCATAAATATGAGCTCATTACCCCAAAGACATGTCAACATGTTACAGGTGAGTTGCCTGTAAATTTTCAAAGTAAATGTGTATTTAGGCATTATTTTGGTGTATTTTACACTACGTATTGGGAAAGTTAAGACTCTTGAACTTGAATGGTGACCATTGTTAAAGGGAAACTATGGGGGGAATCCCCCCCCTCCCCCAAACTATTCATCTCTTTCAAAGTCAAGTCCAGTAATAACTTTACATGTCCAATCCATTCCTTTGTTACTTAAAACTCAGTGTTTAACTTGATATGCAACTGTAGCTGAACAGCTATTGTAGATCTGAATCCTTAGTCACTCCAGCTCTATTCCCTGCCCACTGCCACCTCCTCCTGATTGACTGGCAGCCTCCATATTGTGTGAATTCAGGCAAAGGAATGGACTATCTAGGTAAAGATATTGCTGGACTTGTCTTTGAAAGAGCTAAATGCTCGTATAAATAGTTTGTGCTGTGAAATTCTGCTGACAGATTCCCTTTAAACATTTTTTTTTATTTTTACTTAGAGGAAGATGTATTAAAAATGTGTAAACTACATTCAATGTCCTACTGCAGGTCACAGGCAGCGGTTCCTGTGGTAAGCTCTATGTGGGCCGGCCTATGAACTGCTTTAACCTTACTGACTTCACCGCTCGCAGCATGAGACATTTTTCACACTGCGAGCAGTGACGTCAGTAAGGTTATCGCCACCATTCGTCACTGCAGCAGGAAATTTTTCACAGTACTCTCACTGTGTTCCGGCTGGTGTGCTAAGCAATCACATTACTGATGTCACCACTCAACACACCACCGGATATAGCAGAGCTGGGGATCATTGTGGGACTTCCTTATTATGGAATTTCGGCAGCCAAGTGAGAATAACTTCGATTTCTATAGGAATAAATGGCTAAAAGAGGGTCAGGGGGTGTTTTTCAATTAAAGGGCTTTTCTCAGTGTGTCTTTATTACTTTTGATTATGGGGTTAGTAATGGGGAGGCCTGATAGACACCTCTCCATTACTAACCCCTGGGCTTGATGTTAGAAGACATAAAACAGCTGACATCAACCCCAAAACTATTACCCCACTTTCCAACGCCCCAGGGCAAATGGGAAGAGCCAAGGCTAAGCGCCATAATTGATGCATCTAATAAATGCGCCTTTTCTGGCGCAGCTGAAGGTTGGTGTTATTAGTCTGGGAGGGGGACAATATCCATAGCCCCTACCCAGACTATTAATATCAGCCCACAGCTGTATGTTTAGCCTTTGCTGGTTATTAAAAATAGAGGGGGGACCCGCGTCATTTTTTGGGGGGTCCTCCCTTTAATAACCAGTAAAGACTAAGCAAACAGCTGTGAGCTGTTATTAATAGGCTGGGAACCTTTATGGCTATTAACCCCTTCCCTGAATATTAACAGCAGCCCCCATCTACAGTCATATGAAAAAGTTTGGGCACCCCTATTAATCTTAAGCTTAATGTTCTATAAAAATTGGTGTTTTTGCAACAGCTATTTCAGTTTGATATATGTAATAACTGTTGGATACAGTAATGTTTCTGCCTTGAAATGAGGTTCATTGTACTAACAGAAAATGTGCAATCTGCATTCAAACAAAATTTGACAGGTGCATAAGTATGGGCACCTCACCAGAAAAGTGACATTAATAGTTAGTAGATCCTCCTTTTGCAAAAATAACAGCCTCTAGTCGCTTCCTGTAGCTTTTAATGAGTTCCTGGATCCTGGATGAAGGTATTTTTGACCATTCCTCTTTACAAAACAATTCCAGTTCAGTTAAGTTTGATGGTCGTCGAGCATGGACAGCCCTCTTCAAATGATCCCACAGATGTTCAATGATATTCAGGTCTGGGGATTGGGATGGCCATTCCAGAACATTGTAGTTGTTCCTCTGCATGAATGCCTGAGTAGATTTGGAGCGGTGTTTTGGATCATTGTCTTGCTGAAAGATCCATCCACTTTGTAACTTCATATTTATCACTGATTCTTGAACACTATTGTCAAGAATCTGCTGATACTGAGTGGAATCCATGCGTCCCTCAACTTTAACAAGATTCCCAGTGCCAGCATTGACCACACAGCCCCAAAGCATGATGGAACCTCCACCAAATTTTACTGTGGGTAGCAAGTGTTTTTCTTGGAATGCTGTGTTTTTTTGCCACCATGCATAACGCCTTTTTGTATGACCAAATAACTCAATCTTGATTTCATCAGTCCACAGGACCTTCTTCCAAAAAGAAATTGGCTTCTCCAAATGTGCTTTTGCATACCTCAGCCAACTCTGTTTGTGGCGTGCTTGCACAAACAGCTTCTTTCGCATCACTCTCCCATACAGCTTCTCCTTGTGCAAAGTGCCTTGTATAGTTGACCGATGCACAGTGACACCATCTGCAGCAAGTTGATGCTGCAGCTCTCTGGAGGTGGTCTGAGGATTGTCCTTGACTGATCTCACCATTCTTCTTCTCTGCCTTTCTGATGTTTTTCTTGGCCTGCCACTTCTGGCCTTAACAAGAACTGTCCCTGTGTTCTTCCATTTCCTTACTATGTTCCTCACAGTGGAAACTGACAGGTTAAATCTCTGAGACAGCTTTTTGTATGCTTCCCCTGAACAACTATGTTGAATAATCTTTGTTTTCAGATCATTTGACAGTTGTTTTGAGGAGCACATGATGCCACTCTTCAGAGGAGATTCAAACAGGAGAACAACTTGCAAGTGGCCACTTTAAGTAGCTTTTCTCATGATTGCATACACCTGGCTATAAAGTTCAAAGCTCCATGAGGTTACAAAACCAAAAAAAGTGCTTTAGTAAGTCAGTAAAAAGTAGGTAGGAGTATTTAAAACAAGAAAATGATAAGGGTGCCCATACTTATGCACCTTTCAAATTTTGTTTGAATGCAGATTGCACATTTTCTGTTAGTACAATAAACCTCATTTCAAGGCAGAAACATTACTGTGTCCAACAGTTATTACATATATCAAACTGAAATAGCTGTTGCAAAAACACCAATTTTTATAAAACATTAAGCTTAAGATTAATAGGGGTGCCCAAACTTTTTCATATGACTGTATCTGCTGTCCCTCAGCTGGTTAGGAAAAATAAGGGGGACCCCTTGCCGTTTTTTTAAATTTATTTATTTAATTTGCGCTATTCATAGACGGCAGTTGCTGACTACAATTCTTATCAGCGTCACCTGGTCTCGCTGATCGCAGGGCAACCAGTTGACAATGAAGAGAGTTGGATTCAGCATCCGGCACCTGGGTACAGCGCTAACTGTACTGATTTTCCCAGATGCCGGTATGTGTCACACTGATGGTGCATGCAGACGGTACACGGATGCAACACAAATGTTACGCATGGACACACGGACACGGATAGCACCGGTACTGTTTTTTTCCAGTACCGGAAATATCAGGAAGTGTAAAGGGAGCCTTATGAAACTGTTGATCTGAGGTCTGCACCTGCGGCAAGTGCTTGAGGAAAGTGGCATACCCCTGAAAAGTCACCGCAGGTGCAGATCTCACATGGTAAGACAGCATCTCTGCCTCTCTAGTTCCACATGCCTGCCGTGGCCTGGAGTATTTGGACTGTTTGCACCGAAGTCTGTGTCCTTTATTCACTATGGCGATTATGATGAATATTGATTCTCTGAACTTGAATATTGATTCTATGAGTTTATTCTAAGGTTCGTATAAAATATTGAAATATAATCATAAAGTAAACTGTTTCAACAGACTGGATGCGTTTTATGCCGTTCATTATATAGTTTACACTTTTAGCAGTGGAGAGGAACAATTGCATTTCGGCATAAGTTTATATATGATAAAGTAAAATTTGGTCAGTTTACCTTACTGTTTGTGATAGGTTTTAATCTTGACATCCTGGGACTCGAAATGAACAGTGTTCAGTTTAAGATATGCTTTGATTCACATTAGTCCTACAAGTCCTATTTTAGTATTAATGTGTTGTTGTGGTGATTCCTTTAGTACAATGTCAGTCATTCACTAAAGCCACAGTAGTTTTAAAAAAATGACTTAGGCAGTAACCTTGTATTAAAGTTGGCTGATACCCAGTCCAGATACTCTACTTTATTGATTATTATTATGTTCAACTTCAGAATTTATTTTATTTTCCGAAAGGTTGAACTAGTGAGCATTGATCCAAATCACAGTGCTTAGGTAGCCATTGGATGGGAGACTCATTACTTTGTACTCCCTGCTGTCTAGCTAAGACTCCATTCACATCTGCATCTTTTTCATTGTTCTGCTCTCTTAGGTGCAGAACAATTAAAATGACAGAAGCGCTAAATCCATGACATGACAGGTCCCAAAAGCACCATATGGACCTTATTGACGATAGTGGTCAGGGTTTTTGTAATGGAGCCTAACATTTTCTGATTTTTTTTATTTAACCTGTGATGGAAAATCTCAAATAGTGCCTCTAATACATATGTGAACAGAGCCCTAATTGGATTAGGACCTTCAGCACTTGCATTCAAAGGAGCAATGAATAGGAAATATCCAAGTCAGTCATTCCCTTTTAGCTAGGTCTTTTGAAAAGGCAGCAAAACTGTTCCCTTGTGATAAAATAGGTGAACAAAGCCTTTGAGAACAAGAATATTGAACTGAATACAACTAGGAAATTTGTAGCTGAAGAATAATATTTTGCCAAAAAGAAAGTAAATGGGTAGTATCAATAAGTGATGTATATTCCTATTAGTCCTTTCTCCACCCTTGGGACATTGTGGTTTGGTTGGCTTTACATTTTTCTAATCCAAGTTAACTGAAATAATTAAAAAGCAGTAAAACAGGGTATACTTAAGTAAATGTGATTTTGCAGAATACAGTCTCCCAAAATACTTAGGTAAATTGCTTATGCAGAGAAAATAGAATGTTCGTCTGGACAATTAAGTAGGAGTCATACTTCAATTCTTTCAGAAAGCGGTAGAATCAGCAGATGTAAGCAGCCAAAAATATGGACAGGCTGAAGTGACAATCAAAGAAAAAAGATTAAGCTACCACTGAAAAACTTGTTATATAACTATTAAAGAGGTTGTCCAGTACTTTTACATTGATGACCTATCCTTAGCATTGGCCATCAATGTCTGGTCGGCCAGGGTCCGACATCCAGCACCTCTGCCTATCAGCTTTTATAGGTGATGGCGGAAGCCGCCAGCCGGAAGTACTCCTTGTGGAGCTGGCTGGTGGATCAGACATTGATGATAAGGATAGGTCATCAATGTAAAAGTAGTGGACAACCTCTTTAAGTGAAATGTGAAAAAAAAATCACATTGTGCCTTTGTTTTCTAATTTGAAACTCACAATTGCACACTTTGGAGCATAAATTGCTCTTCATCAGGCTTGTTGATGAATTAATAAGAGAAGAGCACAAGATTTGAGACATGTTATAAGAAGACATTAGTGATGATCGAATAGTGAAATATTCAGATTCGGGAAAGTTGGTCAGAATATTTTCTACTATTCGGGTATTCTTACCGAATAACAAATCCAATGCAAGTCAATGGGAAAGCCGAATATTTTTCTGCTGGACCCAACAAAAAGGTCTGGAGGCCTGAGGAAAAAGCTGAAATGGATGGAAAGTGCTAAAACTAAATGGAAACGGCATGGAGAAGATGCCTGCATGCCTTTCTGACTCACATATGGTATCTGGGAATAATGTTGTCAGACTATTGCGCTGGTTTTACGGATTTATAAGAAGACCTACCAAACCAAACCTAAATTTTATTTTAAAGGGAAAAATGCTAAGGAACATTTTTTCCTTCATAATTAATTGTATATAACGTAAAATAAAAAATAAAAAAAGTAATGAAAAAAAATTATACGTCCCCTTTAGCATATGTTCACACGTAGCGTTTTGGCTTTAGTTTTTCCTTTTACATTTGTGAGAGCTCTCACTCCTACATTTGGGAGATCCCACCCTCATTCAAAATTGTTAGCTAGATAGTGGAATACATATTCCCCAGCACTTTACAATGCCAGCTAAAACATGCCCATTTGAATTTTGGGCTTCGCCCGCCACCACCACCACGTCCATCGCCATGTCATTATGCAGCCCTCTCTTCACATTTTCAGAGAGCCAGCAGGTGTCGTGAAACCTGAGTTTTGTGAGCTCCACAGTTCATTTTGGCTACCGGATCCCAATGGAGCCACTGTCATAGCGGGTGAAGCCGCTGTAAGATGAATATAATACAGGAGTTGGGGGAGCTGTATGATCAATGTCAGTAAATTGGATTCTACCAGACACCAAAAGCATTTGAATTAAATTCTGAATACAGTGTACGCAAGCGAGGGCTTGTATTGTGGTCAGTCTGTCAGGCCTTAAACCCATGCCAGGAACATGTACAAGCCTCATTGTACTTTGAAGCAGCCTCCTCAAGGGAAAGAGACAGGAGTGCAATTGACCAATCTGCACAAGCCTACGCACTTCTTCTGGAAACTACCCCACCAGGCAGAATGTATCTTTTGCATGGTTTTGAGCAACAATGAAGTAATTACAGGATATATCCCTGAGAGTGATGAAGTCTGTGGAGTGTATGGCTAAGTGCCCACAATGCGGAAATGCTGCAGATTTTTACTGAGCGTATCTACATCTCCCTGGCAGAAAAATAGCATGCAGATTTTACATGCGTTTTTTCTGGCATGTAGAAGCGTAAGTGAAGCGTTTTGAACATGCAATTTCGCATTCAGGTTGTCAAGCTCTTTTCAAAGCAATTTTAGCATCACGTGGAAAAGTGCTTGACAACTTGGTCACACTATATAAATCCATGCAACCGACATGGATTTATATAGTGTGACCAAGTTACGATGCTGCAAATGCAGCATTAATAGTGAAAAAAAGAAAAATAAATATTATACTCACCTTCAGATGACCCCCGGTCTCAGCGATGCGTCCAGTATCTTCGGCGGCTCCCGGTGCTCTAAAAAGGACCTTCCATGACATCAGTTAGTCATGTGATGGTTATGCGACCATCACGTGACCGCTGACGTCAGTGGTCGTGTGACCGTCACATGACTAAATGACATCATGGAAGATCCTTGCAGACCACTGCTGGAAGACAAGGAGTCAGCAGCGCCGCTCTGAGGAGACCGGGGGAGGGGGGGGGCGAAAAGGTGAGTATAAGATTTTTTTTAATTATTTTTTAACTACAGGTACTAGGGTACCCGGGTCTGGAGGAGAGTCTCCTCTTCTCCAGACCCGGGTACCATCCACACATTGAACCGCATAATAGTCGCATGTGCACGTGTAGTCATTCGGATGTTATGCGGTCCAATGCAAGTCAATGGCAGCTAAAACGCTGCGATTCCGCAAAATAAATGGTAGTGCTGCGGATTTTTCCACAATGATAATCCGCAGCGGAAATTTCCGCAGCATGTGCACAGCACATGCGGATTATCATTGGGGAACATTGCAGACCTTCTACCAAACATTTTTTAAGCGTTTCCGCGGCTGAATTGCCACTGTGGTAACACTTAAAAAATGCAAAGTGGGCATGCAGCCTATTACTCAGGTGACAGGCAGTGTTACAGAGCTCAGGTAAAGACCTTAACGTGGCAATGACCATGTTTCAATATGTGTAAGGCTGCGGCCTGAATAGGTCTATGAAGCGTATTAACCCAGTCTCTTAGATCTGCTTAAAATGTACAGAAACTGGCCAATACCCCACCAAAAAATTTAAGGGAAGCGACAATTTAAGGGAAGCGACAATTTAATAAAGAGACACAAGTCTCATTTAGAAGCCTAGAAAGGCTAGGAATGGTCTTTGTCCAGCACCGGACAATGTAAAGTGCTAACGAATATGTATTCCTTATCTAACTAACAATTTGGGAAGAGAAATATATGCTCACAAGGGAAAACTGAACACTGCACTGGAACAAAAAAGTGGACGTGGCTGATGAATGTTCTTACTCTATGTGCAACTGCAGGTTGTGAGCAAGAGGCATCAGCGTCTGCTTCCTGGACAGCAGATTGGGAAGGACGTAACACAGGGGAGGGCCAGTGGTTTCACCCTCAGACACAGATTTTGTACCAAGGCGTTCCGCCCACCTACTGGGGTGCTGCATATGTCAGCAGTACATGGTGTATGCTAACAAAGGTATTATGTCAAATTTCCCTTTATAAAGGGATGGGTGGATAAGATTTTCAAACTAGCAGCCTGTATATAGAGCATGTTTCATTACTCATATTATTATTCTGTGTAAAGCTGAAACCTGAAGAAGTGGTGGAGCATAATAATACATTGATGGTCCACAATGTCCAAGTGCAGACCCAAAAATCAACATCAGCCTCCCAGATACACACTTAAAGAGACCGTGAGAAGGGCAACTCAATAAAAGAATTATAATAATAGAATATATAGAGATTGAGAGTAGAAATTTGACCATTGCACAATGTACCAAGGTTTCCAAAAATTACCCAAGGGGTACACTCTGAAAGAGACCGTGATGGGGACCTCACAATAAATTTTGCAGTTATTATAATTGCTATAGATAGGGAGTACAAGTTTCACCATTGCACAATGTACAAAGGTTTCCAGTACAGTGTCCATTTTAGGACATGATCAGATATCAAAATCAAACATCAGAATAATGTCAGTTTAAGGCTAAATACCCTGTCTGACAAGTGATTCTGACAAGTGATTCTGACAAGTGATTCTGACAAATGATTCTGACGAGTGATCCTGACGAGTGATCCTGACGAGTGATCTTGACGAGTGATCTTGACAATTGATTTTGACGAGTGATTTTGACGAGTGATTCTGACGAGTGATTTTGATGAGTGATTCTGATGAGTGATTCTGACAAGTAATTTTGACAAGTGATTCTGACGAGTGATTTTGAAAAGTAATTCTGACAAGTGACTTTGACAAGTGACTTTGACAAGTGACTTTTACAACTATAATAATAATAAAAAAAAGTAACTGTTCGCTGATGGAACTTGAACCCAAAATTCTGTGTCCCAAAGACAGTGCACTAACCACTGAGCTATAAACTCACTTAAAAAATCTAGGAGTTCTATTTTGTTATATGATTTTCAGTACAAACTTGTCTAAAACTCATTGAGACTTATGCAAGCAAGCCAAATTCAAATGATGTTTGATTTTGATGTGTGAGTCTGATGTGTGACTTTCTTCAAATATCAGAATCAGAATCACAATGACTTTTAGTCACCCTGAGTATTTTCATGGTTGATCACATAAGACAAGAAAAGTTATCAGTTGGTATCATTTGACTGGATAGCTTAATGGTAAGGCATCAGCCTCTGAAACTGCAGTGTTAGAGTTCAAATCCTGATAGGAATAAGGCTATGTGCCCACGATGCAGAAATGCTCAGTTTTTTTTCCTGAGCGTTTCTGCATCTTCCTGGCAGAAAAAAACGCATGTGGATTGTACATGCGTTTTTCATGCCAGGGACTTGCGGAAATGAAGCGTTCTTCACTGGCATTTCCGCATGCTGGTGTCAAGCACTTTCCAAGCGATTTTAGCATCACTTGGAAAGTGCTTGGCAACTAGGTCACACTATATAAATCCATGCAAACAGCATGGATTTATATAGTGTGACCCAAGAGAATGGTTAAAAATAAAAAAATAAACCTTTACTTACCTTCTGAAGGCCCCCGAGTCTTGCTGCGCTCGGTCCTGGCTGCCAAAAGATCGCGGTACGCTGTACTGAAAGACCTGCCGTCCCATGACTGTGACGTCAGCGCAGGTCCTTCAGTCCTGCGCGATCTGTCGGCAAGCACAGGGAAGGAGTCCGGGGGCCGTCGGAAGGCGAATATAATCTTTATTTTTTATTTTATTCTTTTTTTACAGCTCTTAATGGTACCTGGGTGTGGAGGAGAGTCTCCTGTCCTCCACACCCGGGTACCATCCGCACATTAGAATGCGCCAATTACGCAAGTACAGATGCAGTCTTGCGGAATTGGCGCATTCTAATGCAAGTCAATGGCGGAGAAAATGCAGCACTTCCGCAAAATTAATGGACATGCTGCGGATTTTTGAGCGCAGCATAAATGCTGCGGAAAAATCCGCAGCATGGGCATTGAAAGTGCAGAATTGCATTGGAGACCATGGGGGAAGATTTACCAAGCGTTTCCCAAGCGTTTACGTTGCAGAAATTCCGCAGCGTAAACGCTTGAAAAACACAGCCTAAGAATTATTATTTTTTTTAATTATGCCTTTTTAGCACACAAACTACAGGGGTGTTTTCTTTTAATATCTGACACTCTGATTGTCATCCTGAAGTGTTAAGAGTTTCAGACACGCTGAGAACAAGAACTGTGGTTTTCCTCTTCCACGGTTCAAATCTCCTTTTTATTACTATTTTGCCATTGATAGTGCGAGTGTAAGCTATTTTACTTCATTTACAATGGACAAGGCGCGTGGCAAGGGACGTGGAACTGGACGTTCTGGTGATGGTGCGTGCAGAGGATGGGGCCGTGGCCAAGGTGAAAATGTGCCACAACCAGCAGCCACATCTTCTCGCTCCCAGTTCTTGACCGAATTATTAGGGCAGCACACAACAGCACCACTATTGCGAACTGCTCAGTGTGAACAGGTTATTAATTGGATAGCAGATAATACTTCCAGTCACCTGGGCACCACCACCTCTGGTCTGTCTTCCACATGGTCAAGTGTTAGTAGCCGTGAGTCTCGACTGCATACTCCTCCTCACCCTGATGCTCGTTCCTCCCACCATGTCGAGTGTCGTCAGACAGCAACTGATCCCACAGTTGGACACTCTGGAGAGCTGTCCACTGGTCCATTTCCATATTTGTGCCCCTCGCCTGCTCCGTTTGAAGTGGTGGAAGAGGAGATACCATGTAGCGATGGCCAAATATTTGAACAGCCACGGCCACAGGATGGCGACGCTGGCAATTTGTCACAAGAGGTGGACGATGACGAGACACAATTGCCACAAAGTAAGGAGGAGGACCGTGGTGCGGAAGTGGAAGAGGAGGAGGTGGTGGATGATCTAGTAACTGACCCAATGTGGCAGGAGGACTCGCAGAGCGAGGCCAGCAGCACACAAGGGGAGGGAGGCAGAGTACCCCAACAGGCAGGAAGAAACAGTGTGGTGGCCGCAGACAGAAGGCGGGCAACCGTTCCCCGTAACACCAACATGAGGGACGTTGCCAGTACAACCGGTAGGTCTTTCAGAGTCTGGAATATTTTTAAAGACTCTCCTGATAAACCCAAATAGGCTATTTGTACCACCTGCCAGGCCAGCATCAGCAGGGGTGACAAAACTACCAGCCTGACCACCACCAGCATGATCAGGCACATGTCAGCAAAGCTCCCGACTTTGTGGGGCGAACCCCAGGGTCCACGACCAGTGTCAGCGGGTGTCACCACTGCTTCTTCCGCTGTTGTGCATGTAAGAGAACCCCCTGTTGTTCGTGCAAGGCTATCACCTGTCCATACAGCATGCAAAGATGCCCCCTCCTCTCAGTCTTCACTTATTATGGCAGTTTCTCAAGAAACAGCATCAACGTCCACGTCCACGTCCCACCGCAGCTTTCAATTGTCCATATCTCAGACGTTTCAACGAAAGCACAAATTCGCATCCAATGCCCCACAGGCCACAGTCCTAAATTCACACATTTCACGACTGCTTGCATTGGAAATGCTGCCTTTTAGGCTGGTGAAGAGGGAATCCTTCCGCAAGCTTATGGCGGTGGCCGTCCCTCGGTACTCGGTCCCCAGCCAACACTATTTTGCCCAGAGTGCCATCCCTGCACTACACAAGTCCCAAAACATCTGCCGTGCCCTCAACAACACAGTTACTGGGAGAGTCCACCTGACAACGGACACGTGGACAAGTGCTCGTGGCCAGGGACAGTACTTCTCCCTGACAGCACAGTGGGTAAACATAGTGGAAGCTGGGACCCAGTCTGACCTTGGGACGGAACACATCCTCCCAACACCGAGGACTGCGGGCCCTATGTCAGTCAGAGATGGCCCCACAATGTACAGCTCCTGCGCATCATCCTCCTCCTCCTCCTCATGTTCAACCTTCATCTCAGATATCACCACATCGGTTACAAGCTGGAAGCACTGCAGTACTGCCTCAGCCAAGCGGCAACAGGCTGTGCTGAAACTCATAAGCTTAGGTGATAAACCTCCCACTGCTTGCGAGTTGTGGACAGCTGTGAAAGAGCAGGCAGATCTGTGGCTGAGACCGGTGAACCTACATCCAGGCATGGTCGTGTGTGACAATGGCCATAACTTGGTGGCGGCTCTAAGGCGAGGCGAGATCACACATGTACCATGCCTGGCTCATGTGCTTAACCTTGTGGTTTAGCGGTTTCTTAAATCATACCCCGAGTTGCCAGATCTGCTCTTCAAAGTACGCCGCCTGTCAGCTCATTTTCGCAAGTCGGCTACAGCTTCCGCCGCCCTTGCTGTGTTGCAGCAGCGTTTTGCAGCTTCCGGCACACCGACTGGTGTGTGATGTCCCCACACGTTGGAACTCCTCCCTCCACATGTTGCAAAGGATTTGTGAGCAGAAGAGAGCAGTTGTGGAGTACCAGCTGCAACAAGGCCATCAATATTCAGGTCAGACTCCACACATAAGACCTCAGGAGTGGACCTGGATGTCTGACATATGTACCATCCTGACAAACTTTGAGGAGTCCACCAAGATGGTGAGTGGCGATGACGCCATCATTATCGTCAGCATCCCACTTGTCTGTCTTTTGCAAAGCTTTCTGCAGAGAATTAAAGAGGAGGCATTGCAGCCAGAGTATGATGAGATGGATCAAGAAGCCGTTGCGGGCGATTACACACAGCCCAGCCTCATCTCATCCCAATGTGCATTGGGGGACTATGAGGGAGAGGAGGAGGAGGAGGAGGAAGAACAGGAGCTGGTATCATGCGCTGTAAACGGTAGTACCTGTACAACTGTCATACCATCGGTTCAGCATTTGTGGCCTGAGGACAGGGAGGAGGAGGAGGAGGAGAGCATGGTCAGTCGTCATCTTGGTGAGGACACGGAAGTCTTGCCCGTTACCAGTCTGGCACGCATGGCTGACTTTATGTTACGCTGCCTTAATCGTGAGCCTCGGATTGTCAAAATGTTGGGTGACAGTCATTACTGGTTGGTGACACTTTTAGACCCCCGCTAAAAGGAGAACTTTCACTCTCTTATTCCTGAGGTGGAGAAGTCTACAAAAATGGGGCAGTACCAGAAGGCCCTTGCTGCAGAACTGTTAAAAAAATTCCCATCTGAACACGCTAGCGGCAGAGGTCACAGTTCGTTGACCAACCAAGGCGTACAGGCGAGAGAGACGCAACTCCAATCCAGCAGAGACAGGGGAACACTGTAAATGTTCTGGGACAGTTTTCTGAGACCCGCCCAGCTTACAAACCCTGAGGCGCGGGGTACTCTCACAAGGAGTGGAAAGTTTCAAAAGATGGTGAGGGAGTACCTTGCCGACCGTACCAGCGTCCTCCGTGATTCCTCTGTGTGTTTTAATTATTGGGTATCCAAGCTGGACACTTGGAGTGAACTCGCTCTGTATGCCTTGGAGGTCCTGGCCTGCCCTGCCGCTAGCATCTTATTGGAGCGTGTTTTTAGTGCCGCTGGGGGAATTATAACAGATAAGCGCCCTCGCCTGTCAACTGACAATGCTGACAAGCTGACCTTTATCAAAATGAACAAGGGCTGGATTGGGCCAGACTTCTCATCACCACCAAATGACAGCAGAGTAACATAAAGTCAAATCCACTGTGTTGTTTCGGGAGGTGTATTCCCATGCACCGCTTCACACCCACACATGTGTATATGCTTCCTCATTTCGGCTGTTTTTTTCTCTTCTCCTTATCCTCAGCCTTCACCACCACTATACCATCAGGGTGACCGTGGTCCGTGTTGCCAGCATTGCAAGTTCCTCCGTCCTAATTTTTGGCAGCTTTTGCTTGGAAGGCATAGGCATAGGCTATGGGAGACCCACTCCCAAATAATGGAAATAATGTTTCTAATATGCTGTACTGCATGGCACTTGAAAGGGGCATTAAAATCGACTTGTTAAGCTACTGTGACCTCCACGTCTCTTCCACGGGGCATTGTTATTGTCTTTTTATTCTACTGCAACCTCCACTACTCTTCCAAGGGGCATTAAAACCATCTTGTTAAGCTACTGCGACCTCCACCACTCTTCCAAGGGGCATTGATATTGTCTTTTTATTCCACTGTGACCTCCACCACTCTTCCAAGGGGCATTAAAACCGTCTTGTTAAGCTACTGCGACCTCCACCACTCTTCCAAGGGGCATTGATATTGTCTTTTTATTCCACTGTGTACTCCACGTCTCTTCCAAGGGGTATTTAAACGGCCTTGTTAAGCTACTGTGACCTCCACGTCTCTTTCAAGTGGCATTAAAACCATCTTGTTAAGCTACTGCGACCTCCACCACTCTTCTAAGGGGCATTGATATTGTCTTTTTATTCCACTGTGGCCTCCACGTCTCTTCCAAGGGGCATTTAAACCGTCTTGTTAAGCTACTGTGACCTCACTTCTCTTCCAAGGGGCATTAAAACCGTCTTGTTAAGCTACTGTGACCTCCACGTCTCTTCCAAGGGGCATTAAATCCGTCTTGTTAAGCTACTGTGATCTCCATGTCTCTTCCAAGGGGCATTAAAACCGTCTAGTTAAGCTACTGTGACCTCCACGTCTCTTCCAAGGGGCATTTAAACCGTCTTGTTAAGCAACTGTGACCTCCATGTCTCTTCCAAGGGACATTTAAACCATCTTGTTAAGCTACTGTGACCTCCACGGCACTTCCAAGGGGTATTGATATTGTTTTTTTATTCCACTGTGACCTCCACGTCTCTTCCAAGGGGCATTAAAACCGTCTTGTTAAGCAACTGTGACCTCCATGTCTCTTCCAAGGGACATTAAAACCATCTTGTTAAGCTACTGTGACCTCCACGGCACTTCCAAGGGGTATTGATATTGTTTTTTTATTCCACTGTGACCTCCACGTCTCTTCCAAGGGGCATTAAAACCGTCTTGTTAAGCTACTGCGACCTCCACCACTCTTCCAAGGGGCATTGATATTGTCTTTTTATTCCACTGTGACCTCCACCTCTCTTCCAAGGGGCATTAAAACCGTCTTGTTAAGCTACTGCGACCTCTACCACTCTTTCAATGGGCGTTGATATTGTCTTTTTATTCCACTGTGATCTCCACGTCCCTTCCAAGGGGCATTTAAACAGTCTTGATAAGCTACTTAGACCTCCACGTCTCTTCCAAGGGGCATTAAAACCATCTTGTTAAGCTACTGCGACCTCCAGCACTCTTCCAAGGGGCATTGATATTGTCTTTTTATTCCACTGCGACCTCCACCACTCTTCAAAGGGGCATTGATATTGTCTTTATATTCCACTGTGACCTCCACGTCTCTTCCAAGGGGCATTTAAACCATCTTGTTAAGCTACTGTGACCTCCACGTCTCTTCCAAGGGGCATTAAAACCGTCTTGTTAAGCTACTGTGACCTCCACGTCTCTTCCAAGGGGAATTTAAACTGTCTCGTTAAGCTACTGTGACCCCCATGTCTCTTCCAAGGGGCATTAAAACCGTCTTATTAAGCTACTGTGACCTCCACGTCTCTTCCAAGGGGCATTAAAACCATCTTGTTAAGCTACTGAGACCTCCACCACTCTTCCAAGGGGCAATGATATTGTCTTTTTATTCCACTGCGACCTCCACCACTCTTCCAAGGGGCATTGAGATTGTCTTTTTATTCCACTGTGACCTCCACGTCTCTTCCAAGGGGCATTTAAACCATCTTGTTAAGCTACTGTGACCTCCACTTCTCTTCCAAGGGGCATTAAAACCGTCTTGTTAAGCTACTGTGACCTCCACGTCTCTTCCAAGGGGCATTTAAACAGTCTTGTTAAGCTACTGTGACCCCCATGTCTCTTCCAAGGGGCATTAAAACCGTCCTATTAAGCTACTGTGACCTCCACGGCTCTTCAAAGGGGCATTGATATTGTTTTTTTATTCCACTGTGACCTCCACGTCTCTTCCAAGGGGCATTTAAACCATCTTGTTAAGCTACTGTGACCTCCACGTCTCTTCCAAGGGGCATTAAAACCATCTTGTTAAACTACTGTGACCTCCACCACTCTTCCAAGGGGCATTGATATTGTCTTTTTATTCCACTGTGGCCTCCATGTCTCTTCCAAGGGGCATTTAAAATGTGTTGTTAAGCTACTGTGACCTCCACGTCTCTTCCAAGGGGCATTAAAACCGTCGTGTTAAGCTACTGTGACCTCCACGTCTCTTCCAAGGGGCATTGTAATGGCCTTGTTAAGCTACTGTGACCTCCACGTCTCTTTCAAGTGGCATTAAAACCGTCTTGTTAAGCTACTGCGACCTCCACCACTCTTCCAAGGGGCATTGTTATTGTCTTTTTATTACACTGTGGCCTCCACGTCTCTTCCAAGAGGCATTTAAACCGTCTTGTTAAGCTACTGTGACCTCCACGTCTCTTCCAAGGGGCATTAAAACCATCTTGTTAAGCTACTGTGACGTGCACGTCTCTTCCAAGGGGCATTTAAACCATCTTGTTAAGCTACTGTGACCTCCATGTCTCTTCCAAGGGGCATTAAAACCGTCTTGTTAAGCTACTGTGACCTCCACGGCTCTTCCAAGGGGCATTGATATTGTTTTTTATTCCACTGTGACCTCCGCGTCTCTTCCAAGGGGCATTAAAACCGTCTTGTTAAGCTACTGCGATCTCCACCACTCTTCCAAAGGGCATTGATATTGTCTTTTTATTCCACTGTGACCTCCACCTCTCTTCCAAGGGGCATTAAAACCGTCTTGTTAAGCTACTGCGACCTCTACCACTCTTTCAAGTGGCGTTGATATTGTCTTTTTATTCCACTGTGACCTCCACGTCTCTTCCAAGGGCCATTTAAATAGTCTTGTTAAGCTACTATGACCTCCACGTCTCTTCCAAGGGGCATTAAAACCAACTTGTTAAGCTACTGCGACCTCCACCACTCTTTCAAGTGGCATTGATATTGTCTTTTTATTCCACTGCGACCTCCACCACTCTTCCAAGGTGCATTGATATTGTCTTTTTATTCCACTGTGACCTCCACGTCTCTTCCAAGGGGCATTTAAACCATCTTGTTAAGCTACTGTGACCTCCACGTCTCTTCCAAGGGGCATTAAAACTGTCTTGTTAAGCTACTGTGACCTCCACGTCTCTTCCAAGGGGCATTTAAACCATCTTGTTAAGCTACTGTGACCCCCATGTTTCTTCCAAGGGGCATTAAAACCGTCTTATTAAGCTACTGTGACCTCCACGGCTCTTCAAAGGGGCATTGATATTGTTTTTTTATTCCACTGTGACCTCCACGTCTCTTCCAAGGGGCATTTAAACCATCTTGTTAAGCTACTGTGACCTCCACGTCTCTTCCAAGGGGCATTAAAGCTATCTTGTTAAACTACTGTGACCTCCACCACTCTTCCAAGGGGCATTGATATTGTCTTTTTATTCCACTGTGACCTCCACCTCTCTTCCAAGGGGCATTAAAACCATCTTGTTAAGCTACTGTGACCGCCACGGCTCTTCCAATGGGCATTGATATTTTTTTTTTATTCCACTGTGACCTCCACGTCTCTTCCAAGGGGCACTAAAACTGTCTTGTTAAGCTACTGCGACCTCCACCACTCTTCCAAGGGGCATTGATATTGTCTTTTTATTCCACTGTGACCTCCACCTCTCTTCCAAGAGGCATTAAAACCGTCTTGTTCAGCTACTGCGACCTCTACCACTCTTTCAAGGGGAGTTGATATTGTCTTTTTATTCCACTGTGACCTCCACGTCTCTTCCAAGGGGCGTTTAAACAGTCTTGTTAAGCTACTATGACCTCCACGTCTCTTCCAAGGGGCATTAAAACCATCTTGTTAAGCTACTGCGACCTCCACCATTCTTCCAAGGGGCATTGATATTGTCTTTTTATTACACTGCGACCTCCACCACTCTTCCAAAGGGCATTGATATTGTCGTTTTATTCCACTGTGACCTCCACGTCTCTTCCAAGGGGCATTTAACCATCTTGTTAACCTACTGTGACCTCCACGTCTCTTCCAAGGGGCATTAAAACCGTCTTGTTAAGCTACTGTGACCTCCACGTCTCTTCCAAGGGGCTTTTAAACCGTCTTGTTAAGCTACTGTGACCCCCATGTCTCTTTCAAGGGGCATTAAAACTGTCTTTTTAAGCTACTGTGACCTCCACAGCTCTTCAAAGGGGCATTGATATTGTTTTTTTATTCCACTGTGACCTCCACGTCTCTTCCAAGGGGCATTTAAACCAGCTTGTTAAGCTACTGTGACCTCCAAGTCTCTTCCAAGGGGCATTAAAACCATCTTGTTAAACTAATGTGACCTCTACCACTCTTCCAAGGGGCATTGATATTGTCTTTTTATTCCACTGTGACCTCCACCACTCTTCCAAGGGGCATTAAAACCATGTTGTTAAGCTACTGCAACCTTCACCACTAGTGTTGAGCGATACCTTCCGATATCAGGAAATATCGTATCTGATTGGATCGGGCCGATACCCAAAAAGTATCGGATATCGCCGATTCCGATACCGGAAACCAATGCAAGTCAATGGGACACAAATATCGGAATGAAAATAAACCCTTTCTTTCCTTGTAGGTTAATTCTACATGAAGTAAAACAACTAAGAATAATGTAGAATGACATGAAAAGCCGGCAATTCATCAGCGGCATACACCGGTACCCGACAATTTACAACAGAAAGAATAGAGCTTCACACATAGATTAATAGATAGAAACATGTCAGTCACATATATATGAAGTACAGTGACAGTGTTGCTTACTGTACTTGTCATTTAGTGTAAAGGATTTATTAAAAAAAATATTAGTGTTTTCGTGCACCGTCTCTTTAAAAAAGCCGGCCGGCAATTCAGCAGCGGTACCCGACAATTTATAACAGACAGAATAGAGCTTCACACATAGATTAGATAGATAGAAACATGTCAGTCACATATATATGAAGTACAGTGACAGTGTTGCTTACTGTAATTGTCATTTAGTGTAAAGGATTTATTTAAAAAAATAATAGTGTTTTCATGCACCGTCTCTTTAAGAAAGCCGGCCGGCAATTCAGCATCTGTACCCGACAATTTAGAATAGAAGGAATAGAGAATCACACATAGATTAGATAGATAGAAACATGTCAGTCACATATATATGAAGTACAGTGACAGTGTTGATTACTGTACTTGTCATTTAGTGTTAAAATAAAGGATTTATTTAAAAAAAAATTGGCGTGGGGTTCCCCTTAATTTTAGGCTCTAGCGGAGGTTAAGCAGACAGCTGGGGCAAATGTTTGAAGCCTGGGAAGGGGGTAATACCAACGGAGCTTCCCAGGCTACTAATATCAGCCCCCAGCTGAATACCTAGCCTTTACTAGCTATTAAAATGGGGGAACCCCCCCAAAAAAATAACGTGGGGTCCCCCCTAATTTAATAGCTAGCACAGGCTAGGCAGACAGCTGGGGGCTGATATTAATAGCCCAGGAAGGGTGCCATGAATATTGGCCCCCTCCCAGGCTAGAAACACCAGCCGTCAGCCGCCCCAGAAATGGCGCATCCATAGGATGCGCCAATTCTGGCACTTAGCCTCGCTCTTCCACGCTGCCCTGGTGCGGTGGCAGGGGGTAATGGGGTTGGGGTTGATGTCAGCTTATAATGCCAGCTGACATCAAGCCCAGGTTAGTAATGGAGAGACGTCTATAAGACACCCCCATTACTAACCCCATAGTCAAAGTTAAAAGAAAACACAAACACCCAGAGTAAAGTCCTTTAATTGAAATAAAGACACAATTCTTTATTGTTCTAAATTAAACCATACTTACCATCACGCCCATTCCAGCTGAAGCCAACGATCTCCTGCAATAAAAGAAAAATAATAAAGCAACCTCATCCTTACCTTTCGATGGTTCCCAGGACAGCTCCAGCTCTGCTACATCGAGATGACAGGCTGGACCGCAGCAGAAAGCTGCCATCCAGCCTGTCATCCCGCAGACACTGAGAAGCGCAGGCATGCTTGCGCTCCTCAGTGTCTCTCTGTGACGTCATCCAGATGAGCCGAGTTCATGTCCAATGAACTCAGCTCACCTCATGCACGTCACTGACAGCGTGGGAAAATTCTCCTGCACTCAGCGCTTCAGCGTGAGAATTCTCCCACGCTGTCAGTGACATACATGAGGTGAGGTCATGTCCAATGAACTCAGCTCACCTCATGCACGTCACTGACAGCGTGGGAAAATTCTCACGCTGAAGTGCTGAGTGCAGGAGAATTTTCCCACGCTGTCAGTGACGTGCATGAGGTGAGCTGAGTTCATTGGACATGACCTCGGCTCATCTGGATGCCGTCACAGAGAGACACTGAGGAGTGGAAGTATGCCTGCGCTTCTCAGTGTCTGCGGGATGACAGGATGGATGGCAGCGTTCTGCTGCGGTCCAGCGTGTCATCTCGATGTAGCAGAGCTGAAGCTGTCGTGGGAGCCATGGAAAGGTAAGGATGATGTTGCTTTATTATTTTACTTTTATTGCAGGAGATCGTTGGCTTCAGCTGGAATGGGCGTGGTGGTAAGTATGGTTTAATTTAGAACAATAAAGAATTGTGTGTTTATTTCAATTAAAGGACTTTTTTCTGGGTGTTGTGTTTTTTTAAATACTTTACTAGAAATTCATGGCGGTCATGTCTAATATTGGCGTGACCCCATGAATTTCGGGCTTAGGGCCAGCTGATAATGCCAAGCTGGCCTTAACCCCTTTATTACCCAGTGAGCCACCGCACCAGGGCCCTGGATGAGTTGGGTACAGCGCCAGAAGATGGCGCTTCTATGAACGCGCCATTTTCCGGGGCGGCTGCGGACTGCAATTTGCAGCGGGTGTGGCCCAGAAAGCTTGGGTCTCCCTGCGCTGCAGATTCCAGCCCCCAGCTGCCTAGTTGTACCTGGCTGGACACAAAAATAGGGCGAAGCGCCACACATTTTTTTTTTTAATTATTTCATGAAATTCATGGAATAATTAAGAAAAAAAGGGCTTCCCTATATTGTTGTGTCCGGCTAGGTACAAATAGGCAGCTGGTGGTTGGGGGCAGCCCGTTCCTGCCTGCTGTACCTGGCTGGACACAAATATAGGGCGAAGCCCCACATAATTTTTTTTTAATTATTTCATGAATTTCCTGAAATAATTAAAAAAAAATTGACGGTGGGCTTCACACTATATTTGTGTCCAGCCATGTACAGCAGGCAGGAACGGGCTGCCCCCAACCACCAGCTGCCTATTTGTACCTGGCCAGACTCAACAATATAGGGAAACCCTTTTTTTCTTAATTATTCCATGAATTTCATGAAATAATTAAAAAAAAAAAAACGTGGAGCTTCTCCCTATTTTTGTGTCCAGCCAGGTACAACTAGGCAGCTGGGGGATGGAATCTGCAGCGCAGGGAGGCCCAAGCTTTCTGCCCCCCCCCCCCCCGCTCAAAATTGAAGTCCGCGGCCGCCCCGGAAAATGGCGCGTTCATAGAAGCTGGATGCTGTACCTGGCTGGCATACAAAAATATGGCGAAGCCCACGTCAAAAGATTTGGGAAAAATTTATTAAAAAATAAATAATAATTTAGGGACTGCATCTTTATTAAGTCCTCAAATGTCATTTAGTGTTAAAATAAAGGATTTATTTAAAAAAAAAATGGCGTGGGATCCCCCATAATTTTAGTCTCTAGCGGAGGTTAAGCAGACGGCTGGGGCAGATGTTTGAAGCCTGGGAAGGGGGTAAAACCCACGGAGCTTCCCAGGCTACTAATATCAGCCCCCAGCTGAATACCTAGCCTTTACTAGCTATTAAAATGGGGGACCCCCCCAAAAAAAATGACGTGGGGTCCCCCCTATTTTAATAGCTAGCAAAGGCTAGGCAGACAGCTGGGGGCTGATATTAATAGCTCAGGAAGGGTGCCATGAATATTGGCCCCCTCCCAGGCTAGAAACACCAGCCGTCAGCCGCCCCAGAAATGGCGCATCCATAGGATGCGCCAATTCTGACACTTAGCCTCGCTCTTCCACACTGCCCTGGTGCGGTGGCAGGGGGTAATAGTGGTGGGGTTCATGTCAGCGCCAGCTGCCATGAAGCCCAGGTTAGTAATGATGGCCGTCTATATGACACCCCCATTACTAACCTACAAAGTGTTAAAAAGAAAAAACACACTACACCCAGAAAAAAATAATTTATTTGAAATAAAACACCATTTTATTTAATTCTTAGTTTACTAAAAAAAAAATAGTTACCTGTCCACGTTCCTGCGCTGATCTCCCATGCACAGCTGTCACATCTGGAGATGGTGACAGCTGTGCATGGCTGCTGTAAGCTCACGCTGCCGGGAACACGTCCGCTCCCGGCAGCGGGAGCCACTGACTGAGGTCACCGGAGTGCATTCAGGCAGCGCAGCTCCGGAGACCTCCTTTACGGCAGTGCTGTACCGTGGGAATTTCTCACGATACAGCAGTGCCGTAAAGGAGCTAACCGGAGCAGCGCTGCCTGAACTCCGGTGAACCCTTACGGCCCCGTCATTCTAGCGGCGGCAGCGGTTCAGAGCGGTCACATTCTATGTGGCTGCTCTGAACTGGAGATCTTCGTGGGACACTCGTGGACTGCTACGGAGGGGTAAGGATAAGGTTGTGGTTTATTATTTTATATTTTATTACAGGGGAGCGATGGCTTCGGGGAATTAGGTGTCTAGGTGAGTATAGGTGTAGTTTTTTACTTTTTACTTTATTTTAGGTGGCGATCGACGGGGACAGGTAATGTATGAACTAATTTCTTTTAGGTAACCACTGGCCACCAATGACATGTATTTAACATTTATTGGGGACACAGTAGGGCAATTTAAATAGCAGGATCAGGCTGATGGGAACTACTGCTCCCATCGAGCTGATCCTGCTGGCACGAGTGGACGGGGGACAGACATAGGCCGATGGGAGTAGTAGTGTCACATCGGCCTATGTCTGCCTGCACGCACAGACACCCCGCACACACACACACCCCGCACACACACACACCCCGCACACACACACACCCCGCACACACTAATCATGACGGGTCTGGGAGGAGTGGCTGACCTGTGCGGCCGTGGGAAAGTTGATGTGAGTTCATGCAGTCAAGCATGAACTCACATGAACCCTCTGAGGGCACCGTGGCTACTTCAAATGAACAGCTGATCGGCATCACCTGATACCTCAGCTGTTCATTTGAAATAACCGGCGGGAAAGCGCAGCACAGAACGGGAAAGCCGGCGGTGAAGTCTTTTCACTGCTGGCTTCCCCGCCCGCGTCCTTCACTCCTTGGTGCTGCGCTCCCCGCCCGGTCCTAATTTACGATTGGGATTGGAGGTGGCGAGGGGAGCAGAGGATCGGGGTGGGAGGCTGCGGGGAAGCAGTATGGGGCTGCGTGATTGTTTAAAAGCCGGCGGCTTTTTACCGCGCGCCGGCTTTTAAACAATCAGGAGAATTCTCCCACGCAGGGATGGCATTCTGATGACAAGCTGGATCGCAGCTGAGCGCTGCCATCCAGCTTGTCATCCTTCACAGACACTGCAGAGCGCAGGCATTATGGGAACTTCCGATTCCGGTATTCGATATTATAAAAGTATCGGAATTAAGTATCGGAATTCCGATACAGTGAATATCGGCCGATACCCGATATTTCAGTATCGGAATGCTCAACACTATTCACCACTCTTCCAAGGGGCATTGGTATTCTCTTTTTATTCCACTGTGACCTCCACCTCTCTTCCAAGGGGCATTAAAACCGTCTTGTTAAGCTACTGCGACCTCCACCACTCTTCCAAGGGGCGTTGATAATGTCTTTTTATTCCACTGTGACCTCCACGTCTCTTCCAAGGAGCATTTAAACCGTCTTGTTAAGCAACTATGACCTCCACGTCTCTTCCAAGGGGCATTAAAACCATCTTGTTAAGCTACTGCGACCTCCACCACTCTTCCAAGGGGCATTGATATTGTCTTTTTATTCCACTGCGACCTCCATCACTCTTCCAAGGGGCGTTGATATTGTCTTTTTATTCCACTGTGACCTCCACGTCTCTTCCAAGGGGCATTTAAACCATCTTGTTAAGCTACTGTGACCTCTATGTCTCTTGCAAGGGGCATTAAAACCATCTTGTTAAGCTACTGTGACCTCCACGCCTATTCCCATGGGCATTAAAACCGTCTTGTTAAACAACTCTGAACTCCACAGCTGTTCCAAGGGGCATTTAAATCTTGTTTTTAGTTAACTCTTACCTCCACGACTCTTCCAAAGGGCATTGCATTTCCTTCTAATTTTAGTCAGCTTTTGCTTTTCAATGCATAAGCGAACACTAAGGGAGACCCACTTCCCAATAATGGGTAGAAGTAGAAGCTTTTTAGTACGCTGTAATCCACGTCTGTTTCAAGAGGCATTGCAGTTCCTCATAATTTTTGGAAAGCCTTCCATTTACTGCTTAGGCCAACAGTGTACAGGATACCCAGTTGCTATAAATGGAAAAAACGGTTTAGTTAAGACCCTCTGACCTCCATGTCACTTCCAAGGGGCATTGGAGTGCCTCTAAATTTTTGGTAGGCATTGCACTCACTGTATGCCCTATAACTGTGTAGCCGAACCGCTCCTTTTGGTACAGAAACATATCCTACAAGACATATGTGGTTGACTGGCCTGATATTGATGTGAATCGTCCCTGTTCCTCCTGCTCTTTCTCCTTTGCCACCACCTCATCCATCATTCATCACCTGAAGCTTTGTTTTAACGGGAGTCATAGAACTGGGATAGTAGCAGGAAAACATCCAGCAATCCTCGGAGGAGGTAGGATATGCGCCAAAACGCTGACCACCTCAGGTCTAGCCGCTACTACATACATGTGCTTGCATTCCAAAGAACAGAAAGCTAAATAGATGGATGACCTCATAATCATGAATTATTTACTCATTGCGTAGGAGGCCGACCATGATTTACCCAGGACCCACAATCCTCTATGTCTGGAGGACATCATCATGCTCCTCACCTTGGCACTCTCAACTCCCCTGATGGAGAAGCCAGGGCCCACCGGAGGAGTCTGGTGGGCTCGGCCAATGCTGCCCTAAAGCAGGCCAGGCTAAGAAAAGTGTGGGGAAGGTTACCAGGACAAATAGGGGCGGCTGGGGACCAATTATGGACACCCCGCCGCCCCGTGGTGGCTGGGGACCGAGTGTGGACACACGGCCACCGGGCGGCTGGAGACTGAGTATGGATACCAGGCCGCCGACGCAGCCATGACATGGTGGCCGGCATCTGCCTCCACAAGCCTAAAAGGCCTCATTTCAAGTGCAAGAAGGCTAGCAGTATGGTATTGCAGCCTGGGGGTGGGTGGGTGGCAGGCTGCATGCTTGCGCTTGCATTGCAAGGAATGGGGGAGGTACAATTGAACACTGCCCTGGGACAAGGACTTGCACGGGGATAGTTGCAAGTCTGCATCTTCTGATGCGGCAAGGATCACTTCTGATGGGCACTCTTTTAGGCAGTGACCTTGGTGTCAGAGATGCTTCCAGGGGTCTTCCCCATGTTGTTCCCATGTCTTTTCAGCACTGTATGCATGTGTCACCCAGCACATGGCCAGATAAGGTTGTAAAATGTTAAAATGACATTTCCCGGTGAATGCATTTGTCACGGTTGAAAGCAATACAAAAGTGCAAAAACGCATAAAAAATGCTACTTGTGAACATAGCCCAAGGTGTGGAGGAGTATTTTTGTTTTTGGTTATTTATTTTACCTTATGCACAAGTTTTTACCCTGGAAAGGATGTTCCTTAACATATTTCACACAAAAGCATTTTCAGTTTTGTTTTTGAACGTTTTATTGTGAGCCCGAAAAGTGGCTTAATACCTCTGACCATGTTGTTGACAGCATTGACCTGGGGGTCAGAAATGCTTCCTGGGGCGATCCTCATGCTGTCCCCATGTCATTTGAGCACTGTCACTATCGTTTTGGGCACTTTTTAGGCTTTCTACAGACTGCCGGGGGTGCCGCCGCAAAAATGCTCGGGTCTCCCATAGACTAACATTGGACTCGTTGCTCGGGTCGAGCACCCGAGAATCACGGTGAGCTCGGCCCGAGCTTCGAGCACCCGAGCATTTTAGTGCTCGCTTAACACTATATATGACCACTAAGTACTTGTTGCAGAAGCAGAAGGAGTAGGACGTGATTTCCTGAACAAAATGGGTTTGGATGGCAAAGGATGGACGTAAAGACATCTTCCAAAAAAGAACATTTGGGCTGCATTTACGTTGGGTTGCTGTCATCGTTAGGGCTTACAAAGTCGAGGAAATCCAGCCCTTGTTCAATTTTAGAAGAATCAGCCTGTCTGCATTTTCCGTTAACAGGCATGTGCGCCTATCCATTATGATTGCATGGGCTGAACTAAAAACCCGCTCATAAATCCAAAAAAGAACAAGAATGCCAGGACAAAAGGTGATACATGTGTCACCTCATCTGTTATTGGATTTTCTAATGATAGTATTTGCTTTTTATTCAATAAAATGTATACATTTTTAAGAACCTTGTTGTACCTTTTGTCCTGGCATTCTTGTTCTTTTTTGGATTTATTTGTAGTTAATAAAGCAATATGGGACTAACTATATATACCAGGGATTTATTAATAACAGAAATCCCAGATACATAATGGCTGGAGGCACATCAACACCCTTAAGCGAGAGTGTGGCACAGCAGCAACATCACTCCAAAAAACATATGTAGACAAGAGACCAATGGAGTTTTAAGATGTAATTAAAGTAACAAAGTCTTTATTAAATACATATATATTTTACATGTAAAAAACATGTGAAAAGCACTTAAAATACAGTGTGCTAGGGACAGAACAAACACCCTAAAGAGTAACCAGCCAGGGATACACAAGTAGTAAGCATATAATCCTGCTAAAGTACATAATAGTATTCAAATTCAAGAATAAACAATCCCAAATGTATAAAGAACCTTCCCTTGAAAAAGCAACGCATGGTCAACGTGAAATGCAGTTTGGAAAGTCGCAACTGCATTTTTTTCATCCATTCTGGGGGTCTCCAGCCTGTGGGTAAGTGACCTCATATGTCCACGCTTGATGCCTCTGGTACAATATTCTATTACAGTTATAAGTACTCTTTTTTGGCCAATTTCCATGAATTATAGCAGCATTGTCTGCCCTTTTAATAGACTAGATAATTTAAAGATTAGCCCTGTGCCAGTTCTTTATACATTTGGGCATGTTTATTCTTGAATTTGAATACTATTATGTACTAGGGAGAGAGGAAGTGTAGACCTCCTAGGCTGATCTAATATCACCCTGTCTCCCCTACAATGCCTATATTGGTTCATCACCAATCGCGGAACATGAAACCTAGCCCTGTATATCCCTGGAACTAGGCCCTGGATAGGGAAGGGTGGGGTGAGCACTGGTCAGTCCCCACTATAAACTAAAAACAACAATGGAGACAAACACAGTGGGAAGAAACTTAGCTTGAGCCGACTTCAGAGAGATAGCACCAAACGTCCTCCAAACACCAGAGAGGAAGTGAACAGACTGCAATAGCTCCAAGCCTTCACAAGGGAACATGTGAATATCACCGGCCCCTCCCTGCAGCAAACTGAAAGTATTTAAACACCCAGGCCAGGGTGTCAATCAGAGCAGGAGGGAGGTAACTGCTGGGTCCTAAAGTAAGACAGATGTAAGAAGGCATCAGAAATGCCAAACAAAGTGACCTTCTGCAACCAGCTGCGGAACGACTGTCTGCTACATCTGACACACCCCTGACAGGCTGGCACCGCCAAGAGGTCAAAGAAAGACTCAGTTCCAACAAGACGAAACGGCAACATTTTCAGGGATAGCGATCTGGAAATGTGGGCGTTTAGCACTTGGGCCTCTGGGTAAGTGGATATTTCTGCTTCCTGTGAAACGTCTGGGGCAGGGACAACTGAACACTGCGCTGGGGCAGCGAACTGGACGTGGTTACTGACTGTTATGTCTGTGCAACCCCAGGTTATGGGCAGGAGGCATCAGCGGCTGCTTCCTGGACAGCAGATTTGTAAAGCCGTAACACAGGGGAAGGGGCAGTGGTTTCACCCTCAGACAGAGATTTTGTCCCCAGGTGTTCCGCCCATCTACTGGGGTCCTTGGCTGCCATGTGCTTCTGCATCCTGGTGGTGCTCAGGTTGGCAGTGTTCTTGCCTCTTCTCAGCTTGGTATGGCAGATACTGCAAATTACAGTTGTTTTGTCTGAAGGACTTTCAGAAAAACCTGCCATACAGAGTAACAACGCACCCTTGGCCTGTTATCTAGCCGAGTGGGGGGGCTTTGTGGAACAATTGACCAAGTTCTCCCTCTGGTCAAACCACTACCTCTTCTTGCCTGTTTTCGTTCTGTGGATCCAACTCTCTCTGCACTGATGTGTTTGCTATGAGTGCCACCGTGCCAGATTGGATCAGCGACCTCATCATCGACCACGTCGTCTTCCAATTCATTAATCTGATCCTCCTTCTCAGTTGTGATTTTAGGCTGACCAGATGGTAACTGTGCGTCATGATTATCATCCACCTCTTCAGACATGAATTGACCTTTCCCAAAGTGGCTTTCTTCTGGCCATGGGTGCTCAAATGTTTGTGCATCACTGCACTCCACCTCCTCATGACCCTCTTTAATGGTGCACGGTGAGAGGCCAGAATAATTACAAGGGAGCGTAAAAGGTTCCTCGAAGTGGCCAGCGTTGTGGTCATATGTCTCCTGGGTCTCTTGATGGGGGAGGAAGGAGGACCAGGTTGAGGTTTGTGAGGCCCAGCCTCTTGGCTACTGAGACTGGACTGTGTGGAAGACTTGGTGGTGCTGCTTGTCAGCATACTGGAGCCTATGTCTGCCATCCAACCCAAAACATCCCCGCACTTTTCTGGGTTCGACAGTGGTATAGCACGCAGCCCGAATTTTGACAGAAAGCTAGAACGAGATAAAGTCACCTTCTGATTAGTGTTGAGCCACCCCCGTAGTGTTCGAGTTCGGTTCGGTTCGTCGAACACCCGTGTGTTCGCCGAACTGTTCGTCGAACTGTTCGTCGAACACCTTCGAACACCGTTAAAACCAATGGCAGGCAAACAAAAACACATAGAAACACATAGAAAACACCTTCAAAGGTGTCCAAAAGCTGACAAACTGCTCAGAAGACACAACTAACACATGGAAAAGTGACAAGTACATATAGTCATGCGAAAAGAAAAGAGGTGGAGGAGTAAAAGGAGGGGGAGACACAGATATAGGCATGTCATGCCCTTCTAAAATCCAAAAAGTGAGAAGCCGAGACGGCCAGTCCGCTCCTGCCCGTGCCACCTCCGTGTCGCCGGGTTTGTGCCAGAGCCGCGGTGAACCCTGACGGCCAGCCCCCCTCTCCCAATACTGGTGCCTGTCCGCTGGTGGGTCGAGAGAGCCCCCCTGTTGTGGAGGCAGCTCTAAGCTTTTTAATTTAAATTGTCCCTCTAATTTGAATGAATACACTTTAAATCCATTTACAAGGATCTATTGGAGGGCAAGTCTCATGCCAGCAGCCGCGTAATTCCAGCTCCAGTAGCGTCCACTAAAGCTGCTGCAGTTAAAAAGCTTTTATAAGGATCGAGCTCGGCTGTCCACCGCAAGGCATCCTAGTGCCAGTCCCAGCCCCTATGCCTTGGGGTGCCTCCTGATGCTCTTCACTAAGTATCCCGTGGTCCCGAAGCATTTCCTTTGAAAAAATTAAGTGTCCAAACTACAGGTGGTGTAGCTTGCTTAACAGCCGGGATAATCCGCTGACTAGCAGACACTGCTACTAGGCACAAAGTATTTCCTGGGCTAGATGCAGTTAAAAATTTGTAAGTAGATACTCTCGTTGGATGCTGAGAAAGCATTCCATAGAGTCTCCTGGCACGCCATATATGATTCTCTTAAAAAGCTTGGGGTAGGGGTCTAGGGGACCCTTTTATAGCCAAAATCACGGCCCTGTATCACAATACGTCACCTAGGCTGAAGATAAATGGAACTGTAGCACCGAGGGCTCGGTTGCTACAGACGTATTGCACCTCACCCAGAGGTGTGATATCTCACTCTCAGATAAGGATGGAGTGTGGATCAGGACCCGACACCTGCATGCATTACACCACATTGCCGTGGGGCAGGGCGACCAATATGCCCCTGAGATGGGCACGACAGTCCCTGTCCCTGGCTGGAGTGGGGGGAGGGAACACTGAGGAAGGGGAACCCTGCAGTGCAGGAGCAGGGAGGAAGCAGTTCCTGGGTGCATTGAGAAGGGAGTATAAAAGGTGGGCACCATCTTAGTTCAGTGCAGAGAAGTCTGAGCAGAAGTGGCAGGGAGCAGGGGCTCTGCATGAGCTCTGCTCCGGAGGCGGGCCTAGTAACAGAGGCCCAGGCCTGCAAGAGGGAGAAGGAAGGAAGAGGAGCGGAGAAGGCTCCAGGAACGAGGAATGAAGGGATCCCAGGGGTGCGGACGGGCGAGTCGCCACCGCACGCCCGAATCCACCTGCGTGGAGGGGTCAGGCCAAAGGGGGAGACCGGTCCCCGAACTAGTGGAGGCAGGAAACGACCCTCAGCTAGAAACCGGAGGCTCTGACATTTTATGTGGCGCAGCCCCTTGCTCCACCCGCTAGGAAGGCACCACATAGGGTCAGGGAAACTGGCGCCAAGTTTACCAAGAGGAGGCCCGAGGCAGCCGGACAGAAGTGTTGGTAAGAAAGACCAGACAAAGGACACACAAAGGGGGTCCTGTGAAGCGCTCCAAAGTTATCTGGGAGTTGTCTGAGCCCCTCACCTGGTGAGCACAGTACGACGTGGGCAGCCGTTACCTGCAGACGTGGTCTGGATAATAAGAACTGTGAGTAAAGGCCCTGAACTGCATCACTGACTCCGTGTCGTTACTGCTGCTGCCCTGCACCATCACCCCCATCCTCCGCATACACTGCCCTGAGGCTATACTCCTCCCGTGGGGAGTTATGCTACGCTCTGCTGCACCCACAACACCAGCCTTAGCGGTCTGCCCTGTAGCGGCGGTTCACTCTGACCGCAATCCACGGGTGGCGTAGTCGGACATTTAAACATCAAAACCACATAAATAGTTCCGCCACTGGTTTGACCGCCCTGAGCCACGGAACCGGATCGCCGCCACGAAGACTACAACCACCAGCATCCACCAAAAAGGGTCCGGCTCCGGGTGTCCCAAGGCCCAGGGGGTGCGTCAGAACATTTTCATCACCTTTCACAATCACCAATGGGACAAGGCAGGGATGTCCTCTGTCCCCTCTCTTATACATCCTAGTGACGGAGCACCTGCTCTCATCAATTCGCCATAACCCCAATATTAGGTGGATTGAGGTGGGAGGCACCGAGTACAAGTGCTCTCTATTTGCTGATGATGTCCTAGTATATATCACTCAATCACATATATCCATCCCTGCTGTTATGGCTGAAATAGATCACTTTGTTACATGGTAAAATTTTAAAATCAATGCAGCGAAGTCTGAGGCCCTCGATGTCTCCCTCCCTAAATCCATATAGGATTCCATCCAGTCCAACTTTCCCTTTGCCTGGCCCTCACAGGGTATCAAATACTTAGGAATTCCTATTCATAGAGACCTCTCCCATCTATGTTATCTTAATTTTGGGCCCTTTATTGAACAATTCCATACAGACCACGGTTGGCAAGTTAGAACTGTAAGATTCACTACGTGAACCACTGGTGTTTTGTGGAAAAGCACATGTACACCGCGTTCCAAATTATTATGCAAAAAGTGTTTAGGAGTGATAAGGGAAGAATTTGTTTGTTTGTCAGTTAAACTCATTGATGGTGATGTGTGTCAGGGCTCTTTATATCACTGTAAGCAATTGCAGACACCTGTGCTAATTAGTTTGGCAGGTGTGTCCAATGAAAGGCAAGACTACTTAAGAAGGCTCTCTCACATTATTAAGCAGCCTACATTTTCTGCCAAAATGGGAAAGAAAAAGGATGTGTCGGCTGCTGAGAAGCAACAAATTGTGGAGTGTTTAGGTCAAGGCATGACTACAATCAACATTGTGCGATGATCAGGATGAAGTGTCTTGGCAATCAAGAAGTATGTAGCTGATTCACAGTACACACGTGTGCGTGCTGATAAGGGCAAATTGAGGACTCTTTCCTACAGGCAATTACGTCAGGTTGAAAGAGCAGCGGCAAAAAAGCCTTGTCATAGCAGCAGACAAGTTTTTGAAGCTGCTTGTGCCTCCAACGTCCCCCGAACAACAAGATGCAGGGTCCTTCAGAGGTTTGCAGCTGTGCATACGCCATCCTGTCGACCTCCTCTATCCACTTCACACAAGCAGAAACGGCTCCAGTGGGCCAAACATTACATGAAGACTGATTTCAAAACTGTTTTGTTCACGGATGAGTGCCGTGCAGCGCTCGATGGTCCAGATGAATGGAGTGGAGGATGGCTGGTTGATGGACACCCCACGCAAACACGGCTACAGCGCCAACAAGGAGGAGGTGGAGTAATGTTTTGGGCTGGAATCATGGGGAGAGAGATTGTCGGCCCCTTTAGGATCCCTGAAGGCGCTAAAGATGAACTCCATAATGTATGTGGATTTTCTCAAACAGCACTTCCTGCCATGGTTCAAGAAGAAGAACCGTGTATTTCACAGCAAGATCATTTTTCTGCATGATAATGCACCATCTCATGCTGCACATAAAACATCTGCATTTCTGGCTGATATGGGCATAAAAGGGGACAAACTTATGGTGTGACCCCCATGCTCCCCTGACCTCTACCCCATTCAGAACCTTTGGAGCATCATTAAAAGGAGTGTCTATGATGGCGGGAGGCAGTTCACATCTAAGCAACAGCTCTGGGAGGGTATTCTGTCCTCATGCAAAACAATTGAAGCAGAAACCATCCAAAACCTGACAAATTCAATGGACGAGAGAGTTCAGAAGCTCCTTTCGAACAAGGGGTCCTATGTGAAAATGTAACATCACCTAGAATAAAGTTTTGAGTTGAAAACTGTTTGATTTCAGTTTCTAACAACCTGCTAATGCTTATAATTTCAAAAATGACCATTTTTTTGGTCTTTATTAAAATGAAAAGGTTGATCGAAAAGTTTGGGGGATCTAAGAGTGTGGCAACCCAGTAGTCATGATTACTTCGAATTCTGACAATATGAGGGTCATGCTGCAGGTAGTGCAGCAAGAAGGCACTTATGTGTCTTGCGCATCTCGGAGCCCCAAAATTATTTTCCGGGCTAGATGCAGCTAAAAATTATTTTTAATTTTAAATCTGGTGAAGCTTATTATAGATGGCCGAATAGGATCAGTGCTGCACACTGCTACAAAGCCCAAATTATTTTCCAGTCAAGATACAGATAAACATGATTAGTAATTTGAAAGCTTAAAACGGTTGGTAGGGTGATTTTAACCAATCATCAAGCTTTTACTCTCCCCAGGATGACACAGGGGTAGAAAAGTCGTTTCGGATCCATGATTTGTTCATCTTTATGAACGTGAGTCTGTCTACATTATCAGTGGAGAGCCGCGTGCGCTTATCTGTCAGCACACCACCAGCAGCGCTGAACACACGTTCAGACAGAACGCTGGCTGCGGGGCATGACAAGATCTCCAAGGCGTAAGTGGCTAGCTCCGGCCATTTATCCAGATTGGAAGCCCAAAAAGAGCAAGGGTCCAGTGACACAGTCGTGGCTTCAATGTTTACTTGGAGATACTCCTGTACCATCGTCTCTAGGCGTTGACTATGTGTCAGACTTCTTGTCTCCTGTGGCCTTGCAAAGGATGGGCTAAAAAAGTGGTGAAATGATTCCGCAAAATTGATGTTACCAGCAGATACTGTGGTTCTGTTACGGTTTGAGTGCTGAACACTTGACGGTCCCACGGTTGGCAAGTTGGAACTGTGAGATTCACTACGTGCACCACTGGTATTTTGTGGAAAAGCACATGTAAGATTCTGCAACAGTCTCTGCTGATACTCCTGCATGCGTGCATCCCTTTCTATGGCAGGAATAATTTCTGCAAATTTACTTTTGTACCGGGGATCTAACAGTGTGGCAACCCAGTAGTCAGGATTATTTCTAATTCTCACAATTCGAGGGTCATGTTGCAGGTAGTGCAGCAAGAAGGCACTCATGTGTGTTGCGCATCCAGGAGCACCAAGTCCCTGTTGTGTTGGTGGCGAGGTAACAATCATGCTTCCTTCCTCTGTCCTCTCCCCCCAACCTCGCACAACAGAAATGTGATCAAGGTCTCCCTCATCTGATGAGTCTTCCATCAGTTCGTCCTCCACTTCTTCCTGGGCTCCTGCACCTTCCTCACTAGTTTGGCTGCTACCATGCGCCCTGGTAAAATCATCTCCCCCACCCTCACATGCCTGCCGCCCTGGTGCTGCCGACCGTCTGGACCTTGCAGATGTTAGCCCTTCCGCATACAACTCCTCCTCCTCTACTTCCTCCACCTCCTCTTGTGCCACCACCTGACTCCGAATTCTGTTTAACATGTGCTCCAGCATGTAAATCACCGGAATAGTCATGCTGATAATGGCATCGTCAGCACTAAACATCTTCGTCGCCATTTCAAAACTGTGCAGAAGGGTGCATAGGTCCCTGATCTGAGACCACTCCTCCAGCGTGATTTGCCCCACCTCTGAATCTCGTTGGCCCAGGTTATACGTCAGAACGTATTGCACCAGGGCTTGTCGGTGCTGCCACAGTCGCTGCAACATGTGCAGAGTTGAATTCCACCGGGTAGGCACATCGCATTTTAGCCGGTGAAGTGGCAGGCCCAACGACTTCTGTAGAGATGTAAGTCGCTGAGCTGCGGGATGCGAACGGCGGAAGTGAGCACACAGCGACCGTGCCCTCTGCAGAAGGCCATCTAGTCTGGGATAGTGGGCTAAAAATTGCTGGACAACCAGGTTCAACACGTGAGCCATACAAGGCACGTGTGTGACATTGCCCCGGCGAAGGGCCGCACCCAGGTTTGCAGCATTGTCGCACACGGCCTTCCCTGGTTTCAGGTCCAGTGGAGACAACCATTCATGAAATTGGTTCTCCAGAGCTGACCACAACTCCTCAGCTGTGTGACTCACATTTCCCAGACATTTCAATGTAAAAACCGCCTGATGACGTTGAGCCCTACTGCCAGCATAGTAAGGAGGTGTGCAGGATCCCTTCTGCGCAGTTAGAAAGCTTGTGGCATGACCAGACAGGCTTTGGGTGCAGGTGGAAGACCGAGAGGAGGTTGAGGAGGCAGAAGCAGTGGAGGAAAAATGACATAAAGAGGATTGACGCACAACTCGTGGGGACGGCAAGACTTGGACAGCAGCCCCTTGTCCTGCTGTCACCATAGTCACCCAGTGCCCAGTCAGCGACATGTAACGCCCCTGTCCATGCCTACTCGTCCAAGTGTCTGTGGTGAAATGCACCCTGTCACACACAGAGTTTCTCAAAGAAGCGGTGATGTTGTGTGCGACATGCTGGTGGAGCGCAGGCACACCTTTCTTTGAGAAGTAGTGCCGACTGGGCATCTGGTACTGGGGCACTGCGACGGACATAAGGTCTCGAAAATCCTCTGTGTCCACCAGGCGGAAAGGCAGCATTTCTGTAGCCAAGAGCTTGCAGATGGTGAAATTCAACCTCTTAGCTTTCTCATGGCTAAGAGGAAATGGTCTTTTACTTGTCCACATCTGAGGGACCGAGGGCTGGCTATTGTGCTTAGACGGGGTTGATAAGGGTGTCCCCGGCAAACTGCCGGTCTGTGAGGAAGATGCAGGCGGACATGTTAGGTTGCCTTGATCCAAAGGTGGTGCTATCGATGTCGGACAGCGCTCAAGACCAGCTGGTGTTACCACCTCCAAAGAAAATGATGACCTGCCAATCACGCTGGCTGTTGCGGGTAAAGAGGTGGCAGGTCTGCGCCCCAAAACAGGTGTGACTGCTGTCCCCCCAGTCACAGAGGATGAAGAGGCCGCGGATGCACAAGATATGGCAGACGGTGGTTGGCCCGGCCGGCTAGACCGCATTGTAGCACACTGAGCTTCCCACTGCAACTTATGCTTCATGTCCATGTGCCGGTTCATGCATGAAGTACTCAAACTATGTATTTTTTGGCCTCTACTTAGCTTTTGCTGACAAATGTTACAGATAACACGAGTTGGGTCATCTTTATCGATCTGAAAAAATGCCCAGGCTATGCAAGGCTTAGCACCCATGCGACCTGAAGAGCCACCACGACTTGTGGTGAGAGGCAGAGTTGTGTTTGAGGATGCAGTTGTTGACGTGCTTCCAGTACTACGTCTCTGTCCAGGAAGGCGCAACCTGACCTCGTCGTCACTAGCATCTTCCTCCACCTCCTCTGCTGACCTCATCTCTTGGCTGACTGTGGGTTGACAGTAAGTGGGATCTCCGACCTCATCATCATCACCCTGTGCGTTATCACACCCGTCGTCCTCAGAGCCAACCTGTTCCTGCCCTGACAAAAAACTAAAGTTGTCGCTCCAATCAGGTATTTGAGTCTTATCATCGTCTTCCTCATTGTCTCCACCAACAGGAGTTACAGTTTGGGAATGAGGGTCTACATTATGGTCAGAACCTTCTGCGTCTGGTCCTGGATCCGACTCATAAAGATTCTGGGCATCAGTGCAGATCATTTCCTCGTCTGGATTCACAGAAGCGCTGGAGTCGACCTCTGATTCCCAGGCTATAGTATGAGTAAACAGCTCTGCAGACTCAACCATCTGTTCTACCTCATACTCAGACGGGCAGCTGGAGATTTGGGAGCTGTGAGGAAGCAAGTGCGATTTGGGTGACACCTTTGAGGACTGGAGTATTTGTGATGTTGAAGTTGATGTGGAGGAGAGCCCACTTAAAGGAGCACTTGATATCCGTTGAAGCACCTGCTGTTTTTGTGCCTCATCTGGAATTTGTAGCGATTGGCGTGGCCGTAAGAAAGGGATCTTATCACATTGTCCGCTAAAAGAAGTAGACATTTTAGTTTGGCTGGAAGATGGTCTTTCTTCTGCACCTACCCCACGGACACAACCTTTTTTCCCCTTCCCAACACGCCTATTCCCCTTTCCACCAGCAGCAGGCCTTTTTCCACTCATTTTGGTGGTTAACTAATTCACAACTCTGGAGTTGTTTGCACAAAAAAACAATGGATGGTAACCGAGCAGAGCTGAGTGGCCAAACTGTGGTATTAGGCCAAAACTATTGGCTGGGTTAGATGCAGAAAAAAATTATTTTTAATTTGCAACCTGATGGAGGTCAGTATAGATGGACTAATAGACTAAGTCCCACACACCGCTAGAAGCCCAAATATTTTTTCAGAGCTAGATGCAGAAAATTTTTTTATTCAATTTGCAACCTGATGGAGGTCAGTATAGATGGACTAATAGACCAAGTCCCACACACTGCTAGAAGCCCAAATATTTTTTCAGAGCTAGATGCAGAAAAAAAATATTTTTAATTTGCAACCTGATGGAGGTCAGTATAGATGGACTAAAAGACCAAGTCCCACACACCGCTAGAAGCCCAAATATTTTTTCAGAGCTAGATGCAGAAAAAAAATATTTTTAATTTGCAACCTGATGGAGGTCAGTATAGATGGACTAATAGACCAAGTCCCACACACCGCTAGAAGCCCAAATATTTTTTCAGAGCTAGATGCAGAAAAAAATTATATTCAATTTGCAACCTGCTGGAGGTCAGTATAGAAGGACTAATAGAACAAGTCCCACACACTGCTAGAAGCCCAAATATTTTTTCAGAGCTAAATGAAGAAAAAAATTATTTTTAATTTGCAACCTGATGGAGGTCAGTATAGATAGACTAATAGACCAAGTCCCACACACTGCTAGAAGCCCAAATATTTTTTCAGAGCTAGATGCAGAAAAAAATTATTTTTAATTTGCAACCTGATGGAGGTCAATATAGATGGACTAATAGACCAAGTCCCACACACTGCTAGAAGCCCAAATATTTTTTCAGAGCTAGATGCAGAAAAAAATTATTTTTAATTTGCAACCTGATGGAGGTCAGTATAGATGGACTAATAGACCAAGTCCCACACACCGCTAGAAGCCCAAATATTTTTTCAGAGCTAGATGCAGAAAAAAATTATATTCAATTTGCAACCTGCTGGAGGTCAGTATAGAAGGACTAATAGAACAAGTCCCACACACTGCTAGAAGCCCAAATATTTTTTCAGAGCTAAATGAAGAAAAAAATTATTTTTAATTTGCAACCTGATGGAGGTCAGTATAGATAGACTAATAGACCAAGTCCCACACACTGCTAGAAGCCCAAATATTTTTTCAGAGCTAGATGCAGAAAAAAATTATTTTTAATTTGCAACCTGATGGAGGTCAGTATAGATGGACTAATAGACCAAGTCCCACACACTGCTAGAAGCCCAAATATTTTTTCAGAGCTAGATGCAGAAAAAAATTATTTTTAATTTGCAACCTGATGGAGGTCAGTATAGATGGACTAATAGACCAAGTCCCACACACCGCTAGAAGCCCAAATATTTTTTCAGAGCTAGATGCAGAAAAAAATTATATTCAATTTGCAACCTGCTGGACGTCAGTATAGAAGGACTAATAGAACAAATCCCACACACTGCTAGAAGCCCAAATATTTTTTCAGAGCTAAATGAAGAAAAAAATTATTTTTAATTTGCAACCTGATGGAGGTCAGTATAGATGGACTAATAGACCAAGTCCCACACACTGCTAGAAGCCCAAATATTTTTTCAGAGCTAGATGCAGAAAAAAATTATTTTTAATTTGCAACCTGATGGAGGTCAGTATAGATGGACTAATAGACCAAGTCCCACACACTGCTAGAAGCCCAAATATTTTTTCAGAGCTAGATGCAGAAAATTTTTTTATTCCATTTGCAACCTGATGGAGGTCAGTATAGATGGACTAATAGACCAAGTCCCACACACTGCTAGAAGCCCAAATATTTTTTCAGAGCTAGATGCAGAAAAAAATTATTTTTAATTTGCAACCTGATGGAGGTCAGTATAGATGGACTAATAGACCAAGTCCCACACACTGCTAGAAGCCCAAATATTTTTTCAGAGCTAGATGCAGAAAAAAATTATTTTTAATTTGCAACCTGATGGAGGTCAGTATAGATGGACTAATAGAACAAGTCCCACACGCTGCTAGAAGCCCAAATATTTTTTCAGAGCTAAATGAAGAAAAAACTTATTTTTAATTTGCAACCTGATGGAGGTCAGTATAGATGGACTAATAGACCAAGTCCCACACACTGCTAGAAGCCCAAATATTTTTTCAGAGCTAGATGCAGAAAAAAATTATATTCAGTTTGCAACCTGATGGAGGTCAGTATAGATGGACTAATAGAATGATGCTATGCCCAAAAGATTTTACTTCACTAGGTGCAGTAAAAAAATTGGTATTCTATACACAGGTGGTATATCTTGCAACACAGATAGGCTACTCCACTGACTAACACACTCTGCAATAGGCCAAAAAGGATTAGCTTTGCTAGATTCAGCCAAATGCTGTGAAAAAAACTTGCACAGCACTGGCACAGACCTGCCTGGCAAAAACTGATAGGAACTGATGTAACCTAGTCCTGAAAAGGACTCCAATTACAATTAGTCTTTACTCCCACAATCTATCTATTTAAGAGCACAGACCTGCCTGATAAAAGTCGTAGGAAATGCTGTAACCTAGTCCTTAAAAGGACTGCAATCACAACTATTCCCTACTCCCAAGCTATCTGTATATTTGTGCGAAAATTGGCTTGAAATTAACAAGGTATAGCGCACACAGCAACAGCGGTGCCGTCTAACACGCAGCTGCAGCAGTGAGAAAATGGTGGCGACGGGGAAAATGGCTTGGTCTTATAGGGCAAGGACATGTGACATACACTGCCAATCACACATGCCCTTGCTTGTGTGAAAAAAAACACTTCGCTCCGTGTGTGCGCTGCTGATAGGCTGACAGATTGCACCTCCCCACTGCAAATGCGGGAAAGAGAAAAAAAAATGGAGATCTTCATTGTTCCTGCAGAGATCCATCCCCTGCCCCTCCCCCCGCCCCGCTGTACACTCAAACTGCGTATTAACATTAATTTTCATCATTACTGAGAAAAAATCCAGTTATGATTTTGGTGCACGAACAGTTATCGAACATAACCTCGAACAGCCGAATTTTTCTCAAATTGTTCGTGTTCGCCGACCGGCTCGAACACCGCCCAAAACAGCTCGAATTTGAGATTGGCGAACAGTTCGAGTAGAACAACGCTCATCTCTACTTCTGATTTGTCACACGGCCTTGGCGGGCACCACCACATCCACGTCCCCGTTCCTTAACGTCACCGTTTCCCATTTTGAATGTGTTATGAGAAAACATTTCCTGGCTTTATTTTTCACAAGTACCCTCACAGAGGTATTATGCACAAATTCCCTGTATCTAGCAATGTGTGGGTAATTTTTTTTTAGCTATAAGCTTTATTACACACGGCAACAGCAGATTCAGGAAAATTACTGGTAAATAGTGATGTTTGTGTGACACCCCAGGGGTCTGGTTGTCACAGTGATAGAGATATTACGTCTGAGAGCAGGTGGGAGGTCCTTTGGTCAGGGATCCTGTGCATGCCACACCTCCTGCCCAGCCTTGGGAGGGGAAGAACTTCCCCTGTATAAACCCGGGGCTGAGGCAGGGTTAGGGAGTCCAGGAAGAGCAGAGACAAGAGCAGCATAGGAAGCAGCAGAGTCACAAGGAGTCAGGGGCTGGCAGCTAAAGAGCTCGCCCTGACTAAGAAGATTCTTTACCGGACCTGGAGTCCGAGGCTGTGGGGACTAACTTCTACCCAGCAGCAGAATCCGTCAGGCAGGGGATTTCAGGTCCCCTGGCCCAGAAGCCCGAAGGCCCGGTCACACGCGTGGGACCAGCACCGCCATCGTGGAGCGGAAGCCATTAGAAGGCCCCGAGTCACCGGCCATACGGGTGAGCACCACACGGTACACTCAGGGACGTGGGCTACTTACATCAGCTTCTAGCAAGGTAGCCAGAAGAGTACAGTCAGCTTGGGAGGCCTACAACTACGCCTGGCCAGGGGAGATCCCATCTGCTCAAGGACTGACCAGGCCCCGTTCGCTAGCAAGTACTCCGGGAGGGTCTATCGTTGTTACCAGTAAAGACCCTGAACGCTACCATACCGTCTCTGAGTGGTTCCTGCTACCCCCATCATCCACGTCGGCTGCCCTGAGGCCATACCCCTCCCGTTGGGGGTTATACTATCACGCTGCACCATCCTTCCACCGGCCTCAGCGGTCTGCCCTGCAGCAGCAGCCCCCTGGCTGCATTCAACGGGTGGCGTAGTCATCAACCATTTTCTACCGCTAACAGACTGCCGTCCAGTTTGACTCCCTGGGCACGGACCGGGTCACCGCCACGAGACTACAACCCTAAACAGATCCGGCTCCGGGTAAGCTCCCGCGTGCGCAACGCAGCGCGACACAGGCCCAGGGGCGCGCCAACTTTGGCGTAGTCGGCAGGATCACGTGCCCGCAACCACCGGGTACTGCGTGCCTGAAAAGCAAAGACTGTTCAAACTTACCAGTGGTGAAGATTCCCGCCATCGGTGAAGATTCCCGCCATCCGGCGCCATCTTCAGCCTTCTTCCCGCCATCCGTGGAGTTTTCCCGCCATTGGACGCCATCTTGAGGACGCCGCGCGGGAAGAAGAGGGGCGTGGACTCCGAAAGCGCGCGAGAACTGAAGCCCCGCCTCACGTCCGGACGTTGCGTAAGGTCCTGGAAGGAGCCCAGCAGACGCCGACGTCACAGGAGCGCGACGGAAGGTCCTCAACCCTGACGATCCACTGCGGAGCCGCGGCCTACGGAACAGGATCATCGCAAGGTAGGCCACGGTCCACTAGGGGGGAGGAAGATGTCGGATACGGAGGAGAGCTCCACTGCCTCAACCCCCGCCAGCGCTACCGCTGTTGCAGTTATGCCCTTCACCATGCCCTATATCCCGGGAGCAGCTTGGCTACCCCAGTACTCAGGGGAGTCACATACCCTGCATGACTTTAGAGAAAAGCTGGATAGCCTCTTCCAGGTGTACCCCCTCACAGAAGAGCAAAAAGTGAGCATCCTGGTGGCCCAACTAACTGGGGCAGCCAAAAGGGAAGTAAAATCCTGGCCACCTGGGAGGAAGACTGTCGCAGGGATACTAACCCGGCTGAAGGACACCTTTGATACCCGCACCTCAGCCGAGATTAAACTTAGATTCTACGGGTGCAAGCAGCGAGCGCATGAGAGTATAAGGGACTATGCACTCAACCTACAAGAGGCCCTGAGGGCCATTAAGCAGACCGACCCTAATGGAGTGGGAAACGAGGACAGGCTGTTGACCGAACAATTTATAGAGGGTTTATATTGCAATGCCCACCGCACCCAGTTGCGGGCAATGGCCTTACAGGACCCTCATCTAGAATTTGCACAGTTCAAGGACAGAGCCATCCGGGTGCTCCGAGAACCGGCACCAGGTGGCGTTGTGACCCACAGACGCCCCACTACCACTTACTACCAGGAGGCGGCGCCCTTGTCAGCAGGGCCTGTGGGAGCTGATGCGCAGGCTTTGGACAATGACCCGGCTCCAGACCTACACCATCAGGTCCAAGAGCTAGCTAAAAGCGTTGCTGCGCTAACCCGAACTGTGCAGTCTTTACAGGTTTCCACTCCAGGGAAGATCCAGCTGGCATCCGGACCGGAGGACATCCCGTGGCGTCGACCAAGGAGGACCCCACCGGCCAGAGGAAGACCCAGTGACCGATACAGCGAGGACGGACGACCCATCTGCCGCCGCTGTAATCAACCCGGACATATGGAAAGGTACTGTTCTTTAAACGGGCACAACCTGGGGTAGAGGGCCAACCCCCAGGAAAAAGATCACCAGGCCCATCGAACTGGCGCGACAGATATGTGGGAGGACGTCCAGTCTTGCCTGTGGTACTGGATGGCATTCCCATGAGTGCCCTACTGGACACCGGGTCACAGGTCACCACCATCCCGTACGTGCTCTTCAAGCAGTACTGGAATGACTCGGATATTACCCGCTACCCTGACGACGACTTGAGTATCATCGCCATCAATGGTCAGCCCGTGCCACAGATCGGATTTAAAGAGGTGACCATCAAAATTGGTAGAGTCGAACTGGCCGCACAGGGACTGATCATTGTAGATATTGACAAACATGAGAGTCACCCAAAAATAACTCTAGGAACTAATGTAATTGAAAATTGTCTTGCAGAGGTGATTTTCCTTTTACAGCAGGTTGCCAAGAATGCCAGCTCCGGCGAGCAGCGGGTGCTCCAGAAAGAGATCCGGGCACTGATGCAACGGCAACAAGTGGAACTCTCCGGCGGTGAGATTGGTAGCGTAAGAATGTGTGACCCTTTTCCTATTGCCATGCCCCCAAAAAGTGAAATGATGATTTGGTGCCGGGCAGCTATTGGTCTGAGAGGTAGAGATTACCAGGCAATGGTAGAACCAGTTTACTCAGACAGTAGGCCCACCATTTTGACAGCACGGGGGGTGGTCAATGTACGCCATGGGAGGGTGCCCGTTCGCATAATAAATATCGGGGAGAGGGAAGTGTACCTGCCCCGGTATGCCACGCTAGCCAAATTATATACCACTAATCAAAATTCTATACAATCTGTGGAACCCTTGCCTCCATCTCACCCGGAGGAAGGTAACGGCTCTAAGAAAGACATGGAGGACTGGTGTCAGCAACTACATCTGGGTACTGACTCCACTCCCTCACACCAGAAACAAGGAGTCTATCGGGTGGTTCAAGAGTATGAGAGAGTGTTTAGTAAACACCCGTTAGACTTCGGGCGAGTCAAGGGGGTAGAACACCGCATCCCCACGGGAGATCATCCTCCCATAAAAGAGAGGTATCGACCCGTACCCCCTGCACATTACCAACACGCCAAGGGGATGCTTAGAGACATGAAGGAGGCTGGGGTAATCCGGGATAGCTGTAGCCCCTGGGCAGCCCCACTAGTTTTAGTCAAAAAGAAAGACAACACCATGAGGATGTGTGTAGATTACCGGAAAATCAACCGTATCACACACAAGGATGCGTACCCCTTACCAAGGATAGAGGAGTCATTGGCTGCTTTAAGATCTGCTAACTTCTTCTCTACCTTGGATCTCACTAGCGGGTACTGGCAGGTTCCTGTAGCAGAGGCGGACCGGGAGAAGACCGCATTCACCACCCCGATGGGACTTAGCGAGTTCACCTGCATGCCGTTCGGACTCTGCAACGCCCCAGGAACCTTCCAACGATTAATGGAGTGCTGTCTGGGCCACAGAAACTTCGAGACGGTCCTGTTGTACCTGGACGATGTCATCGTATACTCCAAAACTTATGAGGACCACCTGAAACACCTGGCGGAGGTGTTCGAAGCTCTGGCGAGTTACGGCCTAAAGGTGAAACCCTCCAAGTGTCACCTCCTGAAACCAAAGGTGCAATACCTGGGACACGTGGTGAGCGCTGACGGAGTGGCTCCCGACCCCGATAAGATCACCGCAATTAAGGGATGGCCAAGCCCCTCCAGCGTAAAAGAAGTGCGGCAGTTCCTAGGGTTGGTAGGCTACTACCGAAGGTTTATTCCCGGTTTCACCAAAAAGGCAGCACCTATGCAGGACCTCCTGATAGGCCAGTCCCGGAAGGCCAAGAACCAGAAGCCGCCCTTCAAATGGGAAAAGCTAGAAGAAGAGTCCTTCCGCCAGCTGAAGATGGCCCTCACGGGGGATGAAATCTTGGCGTACCCGGACTATAGCCAGCCCTTCATCCTCTACACCGACGCCAGTAACATCGGGCTAGGAGCCGTACTGTCCCAGATTCAGCAGGGGAGAGAACGAGTAATCTCCTATGCCAGCCGAAAACTGCGACCCACCGAAAGGAACCCCGAAAATTACAGCTCATTTAAGCTAGAGTTCCTGGCCGTGGTATGGGCAGTCACCGAGCGCTTTAGGCATTACCTCGCTTCTTCCCGGTTCACCGTATACACGGATAACAACCCGCTGACACACCTGGACACGGCAAGACTCGGTGCCCTGGAGCAGAGGTGGATGGCCCGTCTGTCCAACTACGAGTTCACAATTAAATACCGGGCAGGGCGCTCCAATACCAACGCGGACGCCCTGTCCAGGATGCCCAACCTGCCGGACGGAGGAGAAGATCCGGAGGGACTGGAAGAAGTTGAACTCCCTGCGTTCCACCGTCATGGGACTATCCAGTATTCCCACCGGGTAAGGAGTAAGCAGGCTGCTACGTTGAACCCCTTACCTCACTACAACTGGGCGGAAACGCAAGACAGCGACCCTGCCGTCCGACTGGTGAAGGAGATGCTGACTCGCCCGGAGGCTAGCCTGGAATCAGACGCTCCAGAGGAAGCCAAACAACTATGGGCAGAGAAGAGTCGACTGTTCCTTTACAAGGGGAAGTTGTGCCGCAGAATGGTTAACTCCAGGACGCATGAACTACTCTGGCAAGTAGTGGTGCCACGAAGAGACGCAGCCATGGTGATGGAGGCATACCACGACGGAGCTGGACACTTCGGGTGGAAAAAGCTGGAGTTCCTGCTGCGCGAGCGGTTCCACTGGGTAGGCATGAGGGGAACCATCGAGAAGTGGTGCAGAGACTGTGGCCCGTGCAATCTGAGAAGGAAGGACCGGGCCAGCCAGAAGACTCCCCTGCAGTCCATCGTCACCCGGCAACCGTTGGAACTGGTAGCCTTGGATCATGTAAAACTGACCCCCAGCAGAAGTGGCTACGTCTACGCGTTAACCATCGTGGATCATTACTCCCGGTTTCTGGTTGTCGTCCCCGTCAAGGACTTAACGGCTCGAACAGCAGCTAGAGCCTTCCAGCAGCACTTTTGCCGTCCACACGGGTACCCGGACCAAGTGCTGACGGACCAGGGACCTGCCTTTGAAGCGGAGGTCTTCCAGGAATTCTGCAATCTGTATGGCTGCCGGAAGATAAGGACGACACCCTACCATCCGCAAACTAATGGACTTTGTGAGAAAATGAACCAGGTGGTAATGGATCTTCTAAAAACGTTGCCCCTGGAAGAACGCAGTCTGTGGCCTGAGAAGTTGCCCGATCTGGTGGACCTATACAACCACATCCCGGTAGGTTCCACCAACTGTACCCCGGCTTACCTAATGAGGGCAAGACCTGGTAAGTTACCTGTTGACCTGGAAATGGGAGTCCTGACGCCCGAGGACACTTCACCAGAAACGGACTGGGACACAGAGAGGCAGCAGCAGTACCGGAAAGTACAGGAGAGCGTGGAGCGAAGTCTCTGTCAGGCTAGGGAAAGACAAGAGAAGACTTACAACCAGTATGCTCCCGCTGTTCCCCTGGTACCCGGAGAGCAGGTCTTGAAGAGGAAGAGACGGCTCCACAAGTTGGACGACCAGTGGGAGAAGGACCCGTACACCGTACTGCCCTCAAGCCACGAGAACCCGAAGGTCTGTACCATCAGTAAAGACGGAGGGGAAACCACAGCCATTGTATCCCGGGACCACCTGAAGAAGTGCCCCGAACAACTGAGGAACCCTGAGGAGGAACAGGAAGACCATCGACCCGTGGAAGAAAGGGAAGATATGATTAGTACCGTGCTCGGGGACTTCCCTCGGTCTTGGACTCAAGTCAATGGTGCAGTTGTGGTACCCGTACTCACCTTCCTCCAACCATCATCCCAAGAACCTACGGAGCAACGGGTAGAGCTGGAAGAGCAGCCGGTCCAGGAGGCAGAAGACTCCACCCAAGCGGAACAGGAGAATCCACCCTCTGCTTATAGTGAGCCTGCCGTACCCCTAGTGAGACAAAGAGCCGGTAGACAGCTGCCCAGTTTACCCTTGACAGCTCCTACACCCTGTAGTTCAGGGCCAGACAGTCAGCTCCGTAGGTCCACTAGGGCCACTAGAGGCCAGTTACCCGCACGTTGGAGGATCTAAATGTTTAAGTTGTTTTACAATGTTTACCTGTTTATTGTTGCTTGTGTGTAATTTTGTGTTTCTAGTTGTTTTTAGGAGTCTTCGGTGGATTTACCGGGAATCCTTTGTATATAGTTGGAGCGTAACCCAGGATGGACTAGAGACTGTTAAGGACTCGGGGTAGGACAGACCCCTACCTGGTTACGTCTCCCTGTGTTGGTGAAATGGACACCTTTGCTTTTCTTCAAAGACTGCACCCGGTTGCGGACATCCGTGACCATCTTATTGTGTTTCCTTATTGTATTTTATTGTTCTTTGATATACCTTGTTATATTTTTCTAAAAAGTGTTTAGTCCCGGAGTACTAAATTTCACTAGGGGGGAGTGTGACACCCCAGGGGTCTGGTTGTCACAGTGATAGAGATATTACGTCTGAGAGCAGGTGGGAGGTCCTTTGGTCAGGGATCCTGTGCATGCCACACCTCCTGCCCAGCCTTGGGAGGGGAAGAACTTCCCCTGTATAAACCCGGGGCTGAGGCAGGGTTAGGGAGTCCAGGAAGAGCAGAGACAAGAGCAGCATAGGAAGCAGCAGAGTCACAAGGAGTCAGGGGCTGGCAGCTAAAGAGCTCGCCCTGACTAAGAAGATTCTTTACCGGACCCGGAGTCCGAGGCTGTGGGGACTAACTTCTACCCAGCAGCAGAATCCGTCAGGCAGGGGATTTCAGGTCCCCTGGCCCAGAAGCCCGAAGGCCCGGTCACACGCGTGGGACCAGCACCGCCATCGTGGAGCGGAAGCCATTAGAAGGCCCCGAGTCACCGGCCATACGGGTGAGCACCACACGGTACACTCAGGGACGTGGGCTACTTACATCAGCTTCTAGCAAGGTAGCCAGAAGAGTACAGTCAGCTTGGGAGGCCTACAACTACGCCTGGCCAGGGGAGATCCCATCTGCTCAAGGACTGACCAGGCCCCGTTCGCTAGCAAGTACTCCGGGAGGGTCTATCGTTGTTACCAGTAAAGACCCTGAACGCTACCATACCGTCTCTGAGTGGTTCCTGCTACCCCCATCATCCACGTCGGCTGCCCTGAGGCCATACCCCTCCCGTTGGGGGTTATACTATCACGCTGCACCATCCTTCCACCGGCCTCAGCGGTCTGCCCTGCAGCAGCAGCCCCCTGGCTGCATTCAACGGGTGGCGTAGTCATCAACCATTTTCTACCGCTAACAGACTGCCGTCCAGTTTGACTCCCTGGGCACGGACCGGGTCACCGCCACGAGACTACAACCCTAAACAGATCCGGCTCCGGGTAAGCTCCCGCGTGCGCAACGCAGCGCGACACAGGCCCAGGGGCGCGTCATTTGCGTATCTCAGCAGGCTTTGCGCCAGTTGCACAACTGCTAGAGAAATATACGCTATTTATTTAACCAATAGCAGAGTAATTTTTTTGTTATATTGCCTTTATGACACACGCCAACAGCCGACTCAGGGAAATTACTGGTAAATAGTGACGTTTGCGTATCTCAGCTGACTTTGCGCCAATTGTACAACTGCTAGATAAATATACGTTATTTCAGCAATAGGCGAGGAATATTATTTAGCTCTAAAAAAAAAGATGTTTAGTATATGCTGTCACTGAGAAATATAATTTAGCTGTAAAAATACAGCTGTTTATATGCTGGGACTGAGGAATATTATTTTGCTCTAAAAAGAGCTGTTTTGTATATTATGGTACTGGATATGAAACCCTGCCTCTCTCCCTACTCCCACAATTTGTTCCTACACTATACAAAATGCAACCTAGCAGAGATCTGCAGCATGTACTTGCAATTCTAACACCCTGCCTACCTTTCCCTCTTTCGCATATTAAATTTCTCCTTACACTATTTCAACCTAACAGAGAACTAATCTTCACTCTAAGAAGCTCTTAAAAGAGCTTTTTGGACTCAGAAACACTCCCTATATGCAGCTTTCACTCTCCCTACACGCACACTACACTCTCACTACGCTGTTTCCACATGTAATGGCGCCGGCAGGGCTTAAATATCACCCTATAATGCTGTAAGGCCAGCCAATCACAGTAATGCCACAACAAAGATGGCGACGGCATTGTGATTGGGCGGGTAACTCGAATATACTGAGGCAAATAGCAAATTACTCACCGAATAACGAATAGTCCGAATAGGGTACTATTCATGCGAGTAACGAATAGTGCCGAATGTATTCGCTCATCACTAGAAGACATCATTTATGGGAGATGCATCCTTAGGAGAAGCCAATGCAATCATTTTGCTTTGTCTTATCTTATGGTGTATCACTTCATGCATGATATCTTGGTGCAACATCTCTTACATTTTTTAAAACTATTTTTTTTTTTTTTTGGTGTTTTAATCGAAATGTCGGGTAATCCCAAACAACTAAACTGCTAAGTAAATTATTAATAGGGAGAGCATAAGCTCTGAACCCACATATTTCTTACATAATAATCAGTAGCTAATAAAGTCATTATCACTTGGATTAACACAGTAAGTACACTAGCCTCGTCAAGTTTAAAAGATCTATTTAATCAGGTATGCAGTTGATTGCATGGATCTGCTTTACTAGCAAGATTCACTGACAGCACAACATAAACTACTCCTGTCTTGGAAATTTTTAACAAACCACACTTCCTTATACAACAGTATTTTGGTCATAAATTTGTAAGCCAAGTTCAAGGATATTTCCAAACCATGGAAGAGGTAAAATCTTTCCATTGCACCTTGTTATTTTCTACCAGTGGTTTTGGCCTACAAGTACTAATTAAAATACTGCAGTGTGAATGTCGCTTAAGGCTGTGTGCCCACGATGCGGATTTAATGCGTTTCCGCGGCGCCATTTCCGCCACGAAAACGCATTAAAAATGCTTCTTAAGTTATCTGCCAGGTTTCCCAATGATAATCTGCATGTGCTGTGCACATGCTGAGAAAATTTCCGCTGCGGATTATCATTGCCGAAAAATACACAGCACAACCATTAATTTTGCGGAATCGCAGCAAAATCACCGCCATTGACTTGCATTGGACCGCATAACATCCGCATGACTACTCGTACACATGTGGATATTATGCGATTCAATGCGCGGATGGTACTCGGGTCTGGAGAAGAGGAGACTCTCCTCCAGACCCGGGTACCATAGTACCTGTAGTCAAAAAAGAATTAAAATAAAATATATATATATATACTTACCTTCTGATGGCCCCCTGTCTGCTCCCGGAGGCGCTGCTGGCTGCTCGCAGTGGTGTAAAAGGACCTTCCATGATGTCATTTAGTCATATGACAGGTCATGCGACCGCTGACGTCGACGGTCGCGTGACCTGTCACATGACTAAATGACGTCATGGAGGGTCCTTTTTACATCACTGCGAGACACCGAAGACACCGGACGCACCGGAGAAGGAGACTGGGGGCCATAGGTAGGTAAGTATAATATTTTTTTTTGCTTTTCAACATTTTTTTTCTTTTTTTTTTACTATTGATGCTGCATTTGCAGCATCGTAGCTTGGTCACACAACATAAACCCATGCCGGTTGCATGGATTTATCTAGTGTGACCAAGTTGTCAAGCACTTTTCCAAGTGATGCTAAAATCGCTTGGAAAAGCGCTTGACACCCCGCATGTGAAATCGCATGTTCAAAACGCTTCACAAATGCTTTTACCTGGCAGAAAACACGCATGTAAAATCCGCATGCGTTTTTTCTGCCAGGGAAATGCAGAAACGCTCCGCAGCATTTCTGCATCATGGGCACTTAGCCTAAGAAATGAGCAAAACACATTCCCTGGTCTGGAGACTGATAGCCCTTACCTACACTGATGCAACAAATCAGCTGTGTGGCCCCAAATCTGTATTTGATAAGAATGAAGCTATTTGTATGGCACTGATGTAATACAACATACTACAGACAGCTAGTACACAATTCATGTCACTGGATATGGATACAATACATATCAATTATTTAGTGTTACACAATAGTCTACATTCTTGAATTTCACCGCTGCGTGCTCCGCAGTGATGATTAGGCTATAAATAGTGATACAGCACTTCTTCAAAACCTTACTAATTTTCTCTCTTATAAATAATGATTTTACTGGGTTAAAGAATATTGAAAGCGGAGATTCATATTCAGCTACACTGTGATTCAGCGTATAATAAATTTGCGACAACATTATTTTACTTCCTAGCATATGAATTACATAATGTCTGTGCGCGGCTTCCAACATAATAATATTAGGACAATGAGCTGAAGTTTCTGGCTGAATATAGCTAGAGCTATAATACTATTATTTATACTCCTATTGATATTCGTTTAAAAAATAATCATAGTATAGAAAAACATTTTTTATGAACTTGTAGGCAATTTAACTAAGCTGCTATAGATGTTTTCAATTTGTATCAGTCTAGAGTCTAGCTAATACTAATATAAAAGAGGTTGTCCTATGCTGGACAAAATCTGCTTAATTCATTCATGGCCTGATAGAGAACAAATACAGTGTATAATCACCTACTGCACCGGCGCCTTTGGAACAATGTCAACACCGAGCATCCTGACGTACGCATGACATTGATCGGCTGCCGCTCATCAATATTCTGCTCTGACTCAGGGGACTCTGGAATCTAACAAGAGTTTATCCAATTAGTGGACAACACCTATAAAGTGGTTTCTCATCAAGCCAAAAACTTTTAAGATTGAAGACAGGTTGGTCATTCATGCATGCCTGGAACCTGTGCAAGACCTGGGACTGCTCAAGGTGCCCCTTCGTGGAGGAAACATCTGTGCATGTCTTCAAGGATTGCCATTTTGCACAGAGCCTGTTGGCTGCCCTGGAGGATAACCTGAAGAACTCTGTCCCTAGAGCGAGTCTATCGTATCATTCGGTAAATTATCGACTCTTTCTGGGGTTCATACTGTCGGAACCAGCCAGGAGGCTTGGCGCCTTATGAAATGTTTTAAGGACGCTATTTTGGGTCGCTAGAAAATGGCTCATCTTGAGGAGGGAGAGGAAGACCATCTGGGACTGCCGTAGGCTGATCCACAGCCTGTTTAGAGACTATTCCATCTTGGATGGACCTGATGATGACGAGGACAAGGACAAGGACTAAACCCCCTTTTCTCCCTCTTTCCCCTCCATGTGTGTTGTCTTTCAATAAAGCTTTGGGCCTGTGATTTCCCCCTCCCTTATCCCTTTTTCCATTACCCTTTCCCTATCATTGTTCTTTGTATTTATTGTCTGAATAGTCTTTTGCTTTCAGCTTGAGTGGTGGGTAGCATAGGTGTTTGATGTATAGTTAGTGCATCGTATTCTTATGCTATGTTTGAATGATGTAGAATTATGTGTGTACTGGGCTGTGGCCCAGCACACTGTTTGTTATCCATTTTGATGAATGTATGATAACAAAGATTTTATTCAATTAAAAAAAAATCAGCTGATGACTGCGAGTTTAGTTTTAAAAGTCAGTCAAATTACTACAGATATTGTTGCATTTCATACTAGTCACTCACGTTAATGTACTGTATGTAATACATAGAAGGGCTGGAGCTGTCAGTTGCAGCAATACTCTTTATTAGCAGCTCTTAACTATGGCTAATAGAGGCAGGAACCAAGCAGACAAATTGCAATGCGTTTTTTGTGCCCCAATGAATCACATATTTCCCCAAAATTGTAAAGTAGTATTTTCAATGTTACCTACTGAAAGGATGGAAAATTATAAATCACCTAGAGTATGCTCAAAATAGTATATGCATGCATAGTCCTTAAAGAACCTGCCAAGTAGAAAATGATGTTTGATCTGCAGGCAGGATGATATAGGTCAGAATGAGCTGATCAGATTGCTATACTTTTTTATGGGAGAATTTTCAGTATAACTGGCATTTTATTCATTGAATTCTCAGGTGTTTGTATCCTTATGTGTCAAGTGGGCGGTCCTACTCAGTGATTGACAGTCTTCCCTGTATTACTGTGCATGCAGAGATAGGTGTCAATCACAAGTAGGACCACCCACTTGACTCATAAAACAAACACAATAGACTTCAATGAATAAAATACAAGTTATATTACATATTTTCTAACCAACCTATATACAGTACAGACCAAAAGTTTGGACTCACCTTCTCATTTAAAGATTTTTCTGTATTTTCATGACTTTGAAAAATGTACATTCACACTGAAGGCATCAAAACTATGAATTAGCACATGTGGAATTATATACTTAACAAAAAAGTGTGAAACAACTGAAAATATGTCTTATATTCTAAGTTCTTCAAAGTAGCCACCTTTTGCTTTGATGACTGCTTTGCACACTCTTGGCATTCTCTTGATGAGCTTCAAGAGGTAGCCACCAGAAATGGCTTTCACTTCACAGGTGTGCCCTGTCAGGTTTGATAAATGAGATTTCTTGCCTTATAAATGGGGTTGGGACTATCAGATGTGTTGTGCAGAAGTCAGGTGGATACACAGCTGATATTCCTACAGAATAGACTGTTAGAATTTTTAGTATTTACAGCTAAGTAAAGAAAAATGAGTGGCCATCATTACTTTAAGAAATGAAGGTCAGTCAGTCTGAAAAATTGGGCAAACTTTGAAAGTGTCCCCAAGTGCAGTTGCAAAAATCATCCAGCACTACAAAGAAACTGGCTCACATGAGGACCGCCCCAGGAAAGGAAGACCAAGAGTCACCTCTGCTTCTGAGGATAAGTTTATCCGAGTCACCAGCCTCTGAAATCGCAGGTTAACAGCAGCTCAGATTAGAGACCAGGTCAATGCCACACAGAGTTCTAGCAGCAGACACATCTCTTCAACATCTGTTAAGAGGAGACTTTGTGCAGCAGGTCTTCTTGGTAAAATAGCTGCTAGGAAACCACTGCTAAGGACAGGCAACAAGCAGAAGAGACTTGATTGGGCTAAAGAACACAAGGAATGGACATTAGACCAGTGGAAATCTGTGCTTTGGTCTGATGAGTCCAAATTTGAGATCTTTGGTTCCAACCACCGTGTCTTTGTGCGACGCAGAAAAGGTGAACGGATGGACTCTACATGCCTGGTTCCCACCGTGAAGCATGGAGGAGGAGGTGTGATGGTGTGGGGGTGCTTTGCTGGTGACACTGTTGGGGATTTATTCAACAGGACAATGACCCCAAACACACCTCCTGGCTGTGTAAGGGCTATTTTACCAAGAAGGAGAGTGATGGGGTGCTACGCCAGATGACCTGGCCTCCACAGTCACCAGACCTGAACCCAATCGAGATGGTTTGGGGTGAGCTGGACCGCAGAGTGAAGGCAAAAGGGCCAACAAGTGCTAAGCATCTCTGGGAACTCCTTCAAGATTGTTGGAAGACCATTTCCGGTGACTACCGCTTGAAGCTCATCAAGAGAATGTCAAGAGTGTGCAAAGCAGTCATCAAAGCAAAAGGTGGCTACTTTGAAGAACCTAGAATATAAGACATATTTTCAGTTGTTTCACACTTTTTTGTTAAGTATATAATTCCACATGTGTTAATTCATAGTTTTGATGCCTTCAGTGTGAATGTACAATTTTCATAGACATGAACATACAGAAAAATGTTTAAATGAGAAGGTGTGTCCAAACTTTTGGTCTGTACTGTATCATTCTGCTAAGCTTCTCCTACTCTATATAATTCTATTTACAGATCGGACTGAATGTACAACGTGACAGGTTTCCTTTAAAAGGATTATTCAATAAAGTATTTATGTGCCCACTTGTGACTGTACATGCAACCAACATTAGTATAAGTAGTGAATAGTCTAGAGTACTACCATAGGGTTAGGTATAGGGTCAACCCTAACCCTAAACCAACATCTAAAGGTGTATGGGAGGTCAGAATTGAATAGTAATGTCAAAAGATTAGAGCATTTATCAGCATAGATTACCTAGACAGGTAGGTCACCAAAACATAGGCACCTTACAATAATTTAGGGACAGACTAGGGGGTGAGCCAGTTACTTTAAAGCCTGCATGCTGTGCCTTCAAGGGTATGTCCGGCCCAAATCGATAAGTCTTATGAATGCCCCTAACAGACGCACTATGGGCTGCAAGGATTCGCCAGTTTCTGAGCCGGGACCGGAAAGTATGTATGCGTTATGCATACTCCTGGCCAGGGCCCATTTAGTGGGTGTGGCCTCGCACCATACACTTGTATGGAGCGAGGCCGCGTACCGACTAGTGACATGGCTATCCAGTGGGCATGGTCGACTAACGGGCGCAGCCTTGCTCCATACAAGTGTATAACACATACATACCCTCCAGTCCTGGCTCAGAAACCAGCGAATTCCCGCAGCGCACAGTGTTTGTGCAGGGCGATTCATAAGTCTGCAGTCACACAGGGTGACTGAAGACTTATCGATTCGAACCAGACAACCCCTTTAAGGGTCTCTTGTCCCACTTTATAGGAAGGCATCAGTATTATAAATGGAACATGAATAGTCAGCAGTACTGTAACAGGCTTTGCAATGGAGTTCAGTAGCTTTACTTTACTCATCTAAATTATTAATGGTTGGGTAGCCATTCATTTATTAGTCAGCAAGGTAACAGAAAAGTGCTTTATTACTCAATTACTCAATGTACTATATTGCCTGATATATAATAAGACCCTTGCAATTGAATAGGTTGACTGTCAATGTTTTACAGCTATTGCTTAATTTTATCTCCTGGATTTTTAGTTCTGTATTGGCTTTAGATACAATTTCATAGAAAAACAGTCCTGAAACTACAGAGTGGAGTTTCACTCTGTATGCTTTTCATGACATAATCAGTGGAGTAAATTGATAACACTGAAGAGTTGTTTTATGGTCTTAAAACTTGCAATTCACTCTTATTATTCAATATTATCATTTCCTAAAAAAAATAAAAAACAATTGTATTATGTGGAATTTCATTGAATGGGTCATACACACTTTAATACCAGCGCTGGCAGCAGTTCCATTTTAAAGACATTTAATTTTAATCATGTGTAATTCAATTAAACAAAAGAATCAGAAATTAATATCACTTTCATTTATCTTTTCTTCTTCTTGCTATATTCTCAGTATATTGATTAGCTGAATAAAACATTTTTATTTTCAATATATTTCACAAACTCTTGGTCCTGCATATTTTTGCAAGCAAATTAAACTAATAGAGATACATTTTGCTAAAAACTGGAAACGTTACATTGGTTTCCAGGGAACTTTCAGGGCAGGCGGAATCTCATTTGCTTTCATGAAATATGCAATGTTCTGGCATGTTTGAATTACTGTGCATAGGTGATATGTGGATTAACTTCAACTGACTTCATTAGGCACTAAACATTGTACCAGGCGGCCTCAATTGAATCAGGGGGCATTTAAACGTTTTTGCCTCATTATTCTTAAAAACTGAAATAAAGAAAGAAGGATTTTTTGTTATACAGCTATAGGAAAGGACAGATCTGAATGAAGACGGAGAGAGAATGCCCCACCGAGGAAGAGACTCATGAGAATGCAATCCCAGGGCTAGGGAATGAGGTGACCTTTTCTTTATACTTCTTTATTCATTGGAAATTCAGTTTAAGAAACAACATCCTATTCTTGTTCCAACACTGTAGTATTTGGACATTTCATTTTTTTTTATAGAAGCGTTAAATTTTGAAAAATAATAATTTAATGAACAATTTATTCAACTTTGGAAGAAATGACTTAAAGCAGACCAATAGCATATTCTAAGCACATTGCATCTTTTTGAGGTGTAGTGTAAGCTGTTATATTGGTTAATATACTGTAGCTTCTAAGTGTTTGATGTAAAAGTATCAAATATTTCCTTCAGAGTAGTTACAGTTCTATATCAAACCGTTTCATATTATCTGGACATGATTACAAATGGTTGACTATTAAATTACCGTTTTGTTTATTTGGGATAGTAATTGCAAAGTCACTTTCGACTTTGAAGTAATTAGTGTCATAGTACTGTTATCTGACTTCCCCTGCCAAGCCAGATGTAGTGAGATATCAGCTTATTGCTGTCAGTACCCACCAATATCTTCCCACACTCTCTTCCCGTTACTTAAAAAAGCTGCTAAATGCTCCTTGAACCAGCCAATATTGATTGCCCTAGGATTTATAAGTGTTAGTCTCATATCTCTGGGCCCAAACAATAAGGTCCATTCACAGAATAGTCTGCTATAGTGTTACAACCTGGCTTATGTTTCTGACCTTCTTCTCTTGCCTGCTGCCCATACTGACATTTACTCGATCTCCACTTATGGCTGTACTCTACTTGTCTTTGCCCTTGCTCTTTTTGGTCCCGATTCCTGATTTCTCCTACTACAGTTTGGGAAGTCTAGCTTGCCTATGTGGCAGTTGTTCCTAACTAGACTATTTTAAGTTTTAACAGCCTCATGATGTTTGGTGGGAAATTCCAGGCCCCCTGATCAATTTGGGACTGTGGTACCAATAGCCCACCAGTAACACTGGTTCTGTGGGCTCATTTTTCAGCTACATGGTAATATGATTGCTTGCGATGGAGGATAATATACAGTGCTGGCCAAAAGTTTTGGCACCCCTGCAATTCTGTCAGATAATACTCAGTTTCTTCCTGAAAATGATTGCAATCACAAATTCTTTGGTATTATTCTCTTCATTTAATTTGTCTTCCATGAAAAAAACACAAAAAGAATTGTCCTAAAGCCAAATTGGATATAATTCCACACCAAACCTAGAAAAGGGGGTGGACAAAAGTATTGGCACTGTTTCAAAAATCATGTGATGCTTCTCTAATTCGTGTAATTAACAGCACCTGTAACTTACCTGTGGCACCTAGCAGGTGTTGGCAATAACTAAATCACACTTGCAGCCAGTTGACATGGATTAAAGTTGACTCAACCTCTGTCCTGTGTCCTTGTGTGTACCACATTGAGCATGGAGAAAAGAAAGAAGACCAAACAACTGTCTGAGGACTTGAGAAACCAAATTTTGAGGAAGCATGAGCAATCTCAAGGCTACAAGTCCATCTCCAAAGACCTGAATGTTCCTGTGTCTTCCGTGCGCAGTGTCATCAAGAAGTTTAAAGCCCATGGCACTGTGGCTAACCTCCCTAGATGTGGACGGAAAAAAAAAATTGACAAGAGATTTCAACGCAAGATTGTGATTATGGTGGATAAAGAACCTTGACTAACATCCAAACAAGTTCAAGCCCGAGGGTACAACAGTGTCAACCCGTACTATCCATCGGCATCTGAATGAAAAAGGACTGTATGGTAGGATACCCAGGAAGACCCCACTTCTTACCCCGAGACATAAAAAAGCCAGGCTGGAGTTTGCCAAAACTTACCCGAGAAAGCCTAAAACGTTTTGGAAGAATATTCTCTGGTCAGATGAGACAAAAGTAGAGCTTTTGGGAAAAAGCATCAACATAGAGTGTACAGGAAATAAAAGAGGCATTCAAAGAAAAGAACACGGTTCCTACAGTCAAACATGGCGGAGGTTCCCTGATGTTTTGGGGTTGCTTTTCTGCCTCTGGCACTGGACTGCTTGACTGTGTGCATGGCATTATGAAGTCTGAAGACTACTAATAAAATTTTGCAGCACAATGTAGGGCCCAGTGTGAGAAAGCTGGGTCTCCCTCAGAGGTCATGGGTCTTCCAGCAGGACAATGACCCAAAACACACTTCCAAAAGCACTATAAAATGGTTTTAGAGAAAGCACTGGAGACTTCTAAGGTGGCCAGCAATGAGTCCAGACCTGAATCCCATAGAACACCTGTGGAGAGATCTCAAAATGGCAGTTTGGAGAAGGCACCCTTCAAATATCAGGGACCTGGAGCAGTTTGCCAAAGAAGAATGGTCTACAATTCCAGCAGAGCAGTGTAAGAAACTCATTGATGGTTACCGGAAGCGGTTGTTCGCAGTTATTTTGGCTAAAGGTTGTGCAACCAAGTATTAGGATGAGGGTGCCAATACTTTTGTCCAGCCCTTTTTTGGAGTTTTGTGTGAAATGATCAATGATTTGATTTTTGCTTCATTCTCTTTTGTGTTTTTTCCTTGCGGGCAAATTAAATGAAGATAATAATACCAAAGAATTTGTGATTGCAATCATTTTCAGGAAGAAACTGAGTATTATCTGACAGAATTGCAGGGGTGCCAATACTTTTGGCCAGCACTGTATAATCTGCTATTGCTCTTTTATGTACCCTCAGTCAATGATTCAATATAATAATAAAATGGGTAATGTGTTAACTGATGAGATACTGCCCTTGTCTTCATATAGTGCATCAAGTGTGCTATGCCAAGCACTACTCATGTGAGGCCCACCGGGGATTCATCAGCTCTCCTGTCGGCCAGTCCAAGGCTGCTCATGCTAGATGTTAGGGATGAAGAATACACAATCCCTTAAATTAAACATCATTGCACTGCAGAGCAACTAAAGCCTATATGCGACATCAAGAGAATAAGAAGGTTACTGTTAAATTTCTTTTCCTAGCAAACAAAATAACATGTCTGATAGATCAAAATACAACTATATATGAATTATTTATGGCCATGCTCAAAGAGAAGCCTATTTCTATTTATGATTACACACAGCACTTCATGTAGAATGGATTGTTAGTATTGTAAGGTTATACAGTAATTATATATATAGCATTATCCCTCTCATGCCACAATAATCTCAGTAAGACTGATTTCTTTCTCTGTGGGTGTTGTATTTTATTTAATGAATTGTATATTACCCCATAGTGTTTATAGATTGTAAAAATTACGCCTACATTTATTTCCCATTGCGCCATGAAATTCTAAGATGTTCTTGATGCAAAGTTCATATGTCATTTTGTTAATTTCGTCTTATTTTAATTTACAGCACATCTATTGCAGCAAATGCATATGTAATCCTAGGCTTCTTTTCTGTACATTTTATTCCTCTGGATATTTTATTATTTCACAAACAAATATATTAGCTATACTGAAGAATCCGTAGAGACTGGTACTTTCCTACTTTTATATTTTAAGGTTTATTTTATTACTCTTGATGTTGTTGACAATACTTACATTTTTAAACAAAAGTTTAGTAATTAATGGAATTGAACTAAAAGCTGGGAATCAATATAATTTATATGACCCTTTAACAATGTCAGGGATGGAACCCTATCTACTAGTTAACTACAAACTGAACTTAACGGAACATAACTATTTCTAGTTGATGAATAGTAACATAAATGGCAAATGTTCTGCACGAGGGCCATATTTATGCCCATTGCTAAATATTCATTTGTTAAACTTATGCATATATTTTCATTTGTATGGAAATTACTTTGCTTTCATTTGGCAATATTGTTAAATGATAAATTTAAGAAGCAATGACTAGAGATGAGCGTTGTTCTACTCGAACTGTTCGCCAATCTCAAATTCGAGCTGTTTTGGGCGGTGTTCGAGCCGGTCGGCGAACACGAACAATTTGAGAAAAATTCGGCTGTTCGAGGTTATGTTCGATAACTGTTCGTGCACCAAAATCATAACTGGATTTTTTCTCAGTAATGATGAAAATTAATGTTAATACGCAGTTTGAGTGTACAGCGGGGCGGGGGGAGGGGCAGGGGATGGATCTCTGCAGGAACAATGAAGATCTCCATTTTTTTTCTCTTTCCCGCATTTGCCGTGGGGAGGTGCAATCTGTCAGCCTATCAGCAGCGCACACACGGAGCGAAGTGCTTTTTTTCACACAAGCAAGGGCATGTGTGATTGGCAGTGTATGTCACATGTCCTTGCCCTATAAGACCAAGCCATTTTCCCCGTCGCCACCATTTTCTCACTGCTGCAGCTGCGTGTTAGACGGCACCGCTGTTGCTGTGTGCGCTATACCTTGTTAATTTCAAGCCAATTTTCGCACAAATATACAGATAGCTTGGGAGTAGGGAATAGTTGTGATTGCAGTCCTTTTAAGGACTAGGTTACAGCATTTCCTACGACTTTTATCAGGCAGGTCTGTGCTCTTAAATAGATAGATTGTGGGAGTAAAGACTAATTGTAATTGGAGTCCTTTTCAGGACTAGGTTACATCAGTTCCTATCAGTTTTTGCCAGGCAGGTCTGTGCCAGTGCTGTGCAAGTTTTTTTCACAGCATTTGGCTGAATCTAGCAAAGCTAATCCTTTTTGGCCTATTGCAGAGTGTGTTAGTCAGTGGAGTAGCCTATCTGTGTTGCAAGATATACCACCTGTGTATAGAATACCAATTTTTTTACTGCACCTAGTGAAGTAAAATCTTTTGGGCATAGCATCATTCTATTAGTCCATCTATACTGACCTCCATCAGGTTGCAAACTGAATATAATTTTTTTCTGCATCTAGCTCTGAAAAAATATTTGGGCTTCTAGCAGTGTGTGGGACTTGGTCTATTAGTCCATCTATACTGACCTCCATCAGGTTGCAAATTAAAAATAATTTTTTTCTTCATTTAGCTCTGAAAAAATATTTGGGCTTCTAGCAGTGTGTGGGACTTGTTCTATTAGTCCTTCTATACTGACCTCCAGCAGGTTGCAAATTGAATATAATTTTTTTCTGCATCTAGCTCTGAAAAAATATTTGGGCTTCTAGCGGTGTGTGGGACTTGGTCTATTAGTCCATCTATACTGACCTCCATCAGGTTGCAAATTAAAAATAATTTTTTTCTGCATCTAGCTCTGAAGAAATATTTGGGCTTCTAGCAGCGTGTGGGACTTGTTCTATTACTCCATCTATACTGACCTCCATCAGGTTGCAAATTAAAAATAATTTTTTTCTTCATTTATCTCTGAAAAAATATTTGGGCTTCTAGCAGCGTGTGGGACTTGTTCTATTACTCCATCTATACTGACCTCCATCAGGTTGCAAATTAAAAATAATTTTTTTCTCCATCTAGCTCTGAAAAAATATTTGGGCTTCTAGCAGTGTGTGGGACTTGGTCTATTAGTCCATCTATACTGACCTCCATCAGGTTGCAAATTGAATAAAAAAATTTTCTGCATCTAGCTCTGAAAAAATATTTGGGCTTCTAGCGGTGTGTGGGACTTGGTCTATTAGTCCATCTATACTGACCTCCATCAGGTTGCAAATTAAAAATAATTTTTTTCTGCATCTAGCTCTGAAAAAATATTTGGGCTTCTAGCAGTGTGTGGGACTTGGTCTATTAGTCCATCTATACTGACCTCCATCAGGTTGCAAATTAAAAATAATTTTTTTCATCATTTAGCTCTGAAAAAATATTTGGGCTTCTAGCAGTGTGTGGGACTTGTTCTATTAGTCCTTCTATACTGACGTCCAGCAGGTTGCAAATTGAATATAATTTTTTTCTGCATCTAGCTCTGAAAAAATATTTGGGCTTCTAGCGGTGTGTGGGACTTGGTCTATTAGTCCATCTATACTGACCTCCATCAGGTTGCAAATTGAATAAAAAAAATTTCTGCATCTAGCTCTGAAAAAATATTTGGGCTTCTAGCGGTGTGTGGGACTTGGTCTATTAGTCCATCTATACTGACCTCCATCAGGTTGCAAATTAAAAATAATTTTCTTCATCATTTAGCTCTGAAAAAATATTTGGGCTTCTAGCAGTGTGTGGGACTTGTTCTATTAGTCCTTCTATACTGACGTCCAGCAGGTTGCAAATTGAATATAATTTTTTTCTGCATCTAGCTCTGAAAAAATATTTGGGCTTCTAGCGGTGTGTGGGACTTGGTCTATTAGTCCATCTATACTGACCTCCATCAGGTTGCAAATTGAATAAAAAAAATTTCTGCATCTAGCTCTGAAAAAATATTTGGGCTTCTAGCGGTGTGTGGGACTTGGTCTATTAGTCCATCTATACTGACCTCCATCAGGTTGCAAATTAAAAATAATTTTTTTCTGCATCTAACCCAGCCAATAGTTTTGGCCTAATACCACAGTTTGGCCACTCAGCTCTGCTCGGTTACCATCCATTGTTTTTTTGTGCAAACAACTCCAGAGTTGTGAATTAGTTAACCACCAAAATGAGTGGAAAAAGGCCTGCTGCTGGTGGAAAGGGGAATAGGCGTGTTGGGAAGGGGAAAAAAGGTTGTGTCCGTGGGGTAGGTGCAGAAGAAAGACCATCTTCCAGCCAAACTAAAATGTCTACTTCTTTTAGCGGACAATGTGATAAGATCCCTTTCTTACGGCCACACCAATCGCTACAAATTCCAGATGAGGCACAAAAACAGCAGGTGCTTCAACGGATATCAAGTGCTCCTTTAAGTGGGCTCTCCTCCACATCAACTTCAACATCACAAATACTCCAGTCCTCAAAGGTGTCACCCAAATCGCACTTGCTTCCTCACAGCTCCCAAATCTCCAGCTGCCCGTCTGAGTATGAGGTAGAACAGATGGTTGAGTCTGCAGAGCTGTTTACTCATACTATAGCCTGGGAATCAGAGGTCGACTCCAGCGCTTCTGTGAATCCAGACGAGGAAATGATCTGCACTGATGCCCAGAAACTTTATGAGTCGGATCCAGGACCAGACGCAGAAGGTTCTGACCATAATGTAGACCCTCATTCCCAAACTGTAACTCCTGTTGGTGGAGACAATGAGGAAGACGATGATAAGACTCAAATACCTGATTGGAGCGACAACTTTAGTTTTTTGTCAGGGCAGGAACAGGTTGGCTCTGAGGACGACGGGTGTGATAACGCACAGGGTGATGATGATGAGGTCGGAGATCCCACTTACTGTCAACCCACAGTCAGCCAAGAGATGAGGTCAGCAGAGGAGGTGGAGGAAGATGCTAGTGACGACGAGGTCAGGTTGCGCCTTCCTGGACAGAGACGTAGTACTGGAAGCACGTCAACAACTGCATCCTCAAACACAACTCTGCCTCTCACCACAAGTCGTGGTGGCTCTTCAGGTCGCATGGGTGCTAAGCCTTGCATAGCCTGGGCATTTTTTCAGATCGATAAAGATGACCCAACTCGTGTTATCTGTAACATTTGTCAGCAAAAGCTAAGTAGATGCCAAAAAATACATAGTTTGAGTACTTCATGCATGAACCGGCACATGGACATGAAGCATAAGTTGCAGTGGGAAGCTCAGTGTGCTACAATGCGGTCTAGCCGGCCGGGCCAACCACCGTCTGCCATATCTTGTGCATCCGCGGCCTCTTCATCCTCTGTGACTGGGGGGACAGCAGTCACACCTGTTTTGGGGCGCAGACCTGCCACCTCTTTACCCGCAACAGCCAGCGTGATTGGCAGGTCATCATTTTCTTTGGAGGTGGTAACACCAGCTGGTCTTGAGCGCTGTCCGACATCGATAGCACCACCTTTGGATCAAGGCAACCTAACATGTCCGCCTGCATCTTCCTCACAGACCGGCAGTTTGCCGGGGACACCCTTATCAACCCCGTCTAAGCACAATAGCCAGCCCTCGGTCCCTCAGATGTGGACAAGTAAAATACCATTTCCTACTAGCCATGAGAAAGCTAAGAGGTTGAATTTCACCATCTGCAAGCTCTTGGCTACAGAAATGCTGCCTTTCCGCCTGGTGGACACAGAGGATTTTCGAGACCTTATGTCCGTCGCAGTGCCCCAGTACCAGATGCCCAGTCGGCACTACTTCTCAAAGAAAGGTGTGCCTGCGCTCCACCAGCATGTCGCACACAACATCACCACTTCTTTGAGAAACTCTGTGTGTGACAGGGTGCATTTCACCACAGACACTTGGACGAGTAGGCATGGACAGGGGCGTTACATGTCGCTGACTGGGCACTGGGTAACTATGGTGACAGCAGGACAAGGGGCTGCTGTCCAAGTCTTGCCGTCCCCACGAGTTGTGCGTCAATCCTCTTTATGTCATTTTTCCTCCACTGCTTCTGCCTCCTCAACCTCCTCTCGGTCTTCCACCTGCACCCAAAGCCTGTCTGGTCATGCCACAAGCTTTCTAACTGCGCAGAAGGGATCCTGCACACCTCCTTACTATGCTGGCAGTAGGGCTCAACGTCATCAGGCGGTTTTTACATTGAAATGTCTGGGAAATGTGAGTCACACAGCTGAGGAGTTGTGGTCAGCTCTGGAGAACCTATTTCATGAATGGTTGTCTCCACTGGACCTGAAACCAGGGAAGGCCGTGTGCGACAATGCTGCAAACCTGGGTGCGGCCCTTCGCCGGGGCAATGTCACACACGTGCCTTGTATGGCTCACGTGTTGAACCTGGTTGTGCAGCAATTTTTAGCCCACTATCCCAGACTAGATGGCCTTCTGCAGAGGGCACGGTCGCTGTGTGCTCACTTCCGCCGTTCGCATCCCGCAGTTCAGCGACTTACATCTCTACAGAAGTCGTTGGGCCTGCCACTTCACCGGCTAAAATGCGATGTGCCTACCCGGTGGAATTCAACTCTGCACATGTTGCAGCGACTGTGGCAGCACCGACAAGCCCTGGTGCAATACGTTCTGACGTATAGCCTGGGCCAACGAGATTCAGAGGTGGGGCAAATCACGCTGGAGGAGTGGTCTCAGATCAGGGACCTATGCACCCTTCTGCACAGTTTTGAAATGGCGACGAAGATGTTTAGTGCTGACGATGCCATTATCAGCATGACTATTCCGGTGATTTACATGCTGGAGCACATGTTAAACAGAATTTGGAGTCAGGTGGTGGCACAAGAGGAGGTGGAGGAAGTAGAGGAGGAGGAGTTGTATGCGGAAGGGCTAACATCTGCAAGGTCCAGACGGTCAGCAGCACCAGGGCGGCAGGCATGTGAGGGTGGGGGAGATGATTTTACCAGGGCGCATGGTAGCAGCCAAACTAGTGAGGAAGGTGCAGGAGCCCAGGAAGAAGTGGAGGACGAACTGATGGAAGACTCATCAGATGAGGGAGACCTTGATCACATTTCTGTTGTGCGAGGTTGGGGGGAGAGGACAGAGGAAGGAAGCATGATTGTTACCTCGCCACCAACACAACAGGGACTTGGTGCTCCTGGATGCGCAACACACATGAGTGCCTTCTTGCTGCACTACCTGCAACATGACCCTCGAATTGTGAGAATTAGAAATAATCCTGACTACTGGGTTGCCACACTGTTAGATCCCCGGTACAAAAGTAAATTTGCAGAAATTATTCCTGCCATAGAAAGGGATGCACGCATGCAGGAGTATCAGCAGAGACTGTTGCAGAATCTTACATGTGCTTTTCCACAAAATACCAGTGGTGCACGTAGTGAATCTCACAGTTCCAACTTGCCAACCGTGGGACCGTCAAGTGTTCAGCACTCAAACCGTAACAGAACCACAGTATCTGCTGGTAACATCAATTTTGCGGAATCATTTCACCACTTTTTTAGCCCATCCTTTGCAAGGCCACAGGAGACAAGAAGTCTGACACATAGTCAACACCTAGAGACGATGGTACAGGAGTATCTCCAAGTAAACATTGAAGCCACGACTGTGTCACTGGACCCTTGCTCTTTTTGGGCTTCCAATCTGGATAAATGGCCGGAGCTAGCCACTTACGCCTTGGAGATCTTGTCATGCCCCGCAGCCAGCGTTCTGTCTGAACGTGTGTTCAGCGCTGCTGGTGGTGTGCTGACAGATAAGCGCACGCGGCTCTCCACTGATAATGTAGACAGACTCACGTTCATAAAGATGAACAAATCATGGATCCGAAATGACTTTTCTACCCCTGTGTCATCCTGGGGAGAGTAAAAGCTTGATGATTGGTTAAAATCACCCTACCAACCGTTTTAAGCTTTCAAATTACTAATCATGTTTATCTGTATCTTGACTGGAAAATAATTTGGGCTTTGTAGCAGTGTGCAGCACTGATCCTATTAGGCCATCTATAATAAGCTTCACCAGATTTAAAATTAAAAATAATTTTTAGCTGCATCTAGCCCGGAAAATAATTTTGGGGCTCCGAGATGCGCAAGACACATAAGTGCCTTCTTGCTGCACTACCTGCAGCATGACCCTCATATTGTCAGAATTCGAAGTAATCATGACTACTGGGTTGCCACACTCTTAGATCCCCCAAACTTTTCGATCAACCTTTTCATTTTAATAAAGACCAAAAAAATGGTCATTTTTGAAATTATAAGCATTAGCAGGTTGTTAGAAACTGAAATCAAGCAGTTTTCAACTCAAAACTTTATTCTAGGTGATGTTACATTTTCACATAGGACCCCTTGTTCGAAAGGAGCTTCTGAACTCTCTCGTCCATTGAATTTGTCAGGTTTTGGATGGTTTCTGCTTCAATTGTTTTGCATGAGGACAGAATACCCTCCCAGAGCTGTTGCTTAGATGTGAACTGCCTCCCGCCATCATAGACACTCCTTTTAATGATGCTCCAAAGGTTCTGAATGGGGTAGAGGTCAGGGGAGCATGGGGGTCACACCATAAGTTTGTCCCCTTTTATGCCCATATCAGCCAGAGATGCAGATGTTTTATGTGCAGCATGAGATGGTGCATTATCATGCAGAAAAATGATCTTGCTGTGAAATACACGGTTCTTCTTCTTGAACCATGGCAGGAAGTGCTGTTTGAGAAAATCCACATACATTATGGAGTTCATCTTTAGCGCCTTCAGGGATCCTAAAGGGGCCGACAATCTCTCTCCCCATGATTCCAGCCCAAAACATTACTCCACCTCCTCCTTGTTGGCGCTGTAGCCGTGTTTGTGTGGGGTGTCCATCAACCAGCCATCCTCCACTCCATTCATCTGGACCATCGAGCGCTTCACGGCACTCATCCGTGAACAAAACAGTTTTGAAATCAGTCTTCATGTAATGTTTGGCCCACTGGAGCCGTTTCTGCTTGTGTGAAGTGGATAGAGGAGGTCGACAGGATGGCGTATGCACAGCTGCAAACCTCTGAAGGACCCTGCATCTTGTTGTTCGGGGGACGTTGGAGGCACAAGCAGCTTCAAAAACTTGTCTGCTGCTATGACAAGGCTTTTTTGCCGCTGCTCTTTCAACCTGACGTAATTGCCTGTAGGAAAGAGTCCTCAATTTGCCCTTATCAGCACGCACACGTGTGTACTGTGAATCAGCTACATACTTCTTGATTGCCAAGACACTTCATCCTGATCATCGCACAATGTTGATTGTAGTCATGCCTTGACCTAAACACTCCACAATTTGTTGCTTCTCAGCAGCCGACACATCCTTTTTCTTTCCCATTTTTGCAGAAAATGTAGGCTGCTTAATAATGTGAGAGAGCCTTCTTAAGTAGTCTTGCCTTTCATTGGACACACCTGCCAAACTAATTAGCACAGGTGTCTGCAATTGCTTACAGTGATATAAAGAGCCCTGACACACATCACCATCAATGAGTTTAACTGACAAACAAACAAATTCTTCCCTTATCACTCCTAAACACTTTTTGCATAATAATTTGGAACGCGGTGTACATGTGCTTTTCCACAAAACACCAGTGGTTCACGTAGTGAATCTTACAGTTCTAACTTGCCAACCGTGGTCTGTATGGAATTGTTCAATAAAGGGCCCAAAATTAAGATAACATAGATGGGAGAGGTCTCTATGAATAGGAATTCCTAAGTATTTGATACCCTGTGAGGGCCAGGCAAAGGGAAAGTTGGACTGGATGGAATCCTATATGGATTTAGGGAGGGAGACATCGAGGGCCTCAGACTTCGCTGCATTGATTTTAAAATTTTACCATGTAACAAAGTGATCTATTTCAGCCATAACAGCAGGGATGGATATATGTGATTGAGTGATATATACTAGGACATCATCAGCAAATAGAGAGCACTTGTACTCGGTGCCTCCCACCTCAATCCACCTAATATTGGGGTTATGGCGAATTGATGAGAGCAGGTGCTCCATCACTAGGATGTATAAGAGAGGGGACAGAGGACATCCCTGCCTTGTCCCATTGGTGATTGTGAAAGGTGATGAAAATGTTCTGACGCACCCCCTGGGCCTTGGGACACCCGGAGCCGGACCCTTTTTGGTGGATGCTGGTGGTTGTAGTCTTCGTGGCGGCGATCCGGTTCCGTGGCTCAGGGCGGTCAAACCAGTGGCGGAACTATTTATGTGGTTTTGATGTTTAAATGTCCGACTACGCCACCCGTGGATTGCGGTCAGAGTGAACCGCCGCTACAGGGCAGACCGCTAAGGCTGGTGTTGTGGGTGCAGCAGAGCGTAGCATAACTCCCCACGGGAGGAGTATAGCCTCAGGGCAGTGTATGCAGAGGATGGGGGTGATGGTGCAGGGCAGCAGCAGTAACGACACGGAGTCAGTGATGCAGTTCAGGGCCTTTACTCACAGTTCTTATTATCCAGACCACGTCTGCAGGTAACGGCTGCCCACGTCGTACTGTGCTCACCAGGTGAGGGGCTCAGACAACTCCCAGATAACTTTGGAGCGCTTCACAGGACCCCCTTTGTGTGTCCTTTGTCTGGTCTTTCTTACCAACACTTCTGTCCGGCTGCCTCGGGCCTCCTCTTGGTAAACTTGGCGCCAGTTTCCCTGACCCTATGTGGTGCCTTCCTAGCGGGTGGAGCAAGGGGCTGCGCCACATAAAATGTCAGAGCCTCCGGTTTCTAGCTGAGGGTCGTTTCCTGCCTCCACTAGTTCGGGGACCGGTCTCCCCCTTTGGCCTGACCCCTCCACGCAGGTGGATTCGGGCGTGCGGTGGCGACTCGCCCGTCCGCACCCCTGGGATCCCTTCATTCCTCGTTCCTGGAGCCTTCTCCGCTCCTCTTCCTTCCTTCTCCCTCTTGCAGGCCTGGGCCTCTGTTACTAGGCCCGCCTCCGAAGCAGAGCTCATGCAGAGCCCCTGCTCCCTGCCACTTCTGCTCAGACTTCTCTGCACTGAACTAAGATGGTGCCCACCTTTTATACTCCCTTCTCAATGCACCCAGGAACTGCTTCCTCCCTGCTCCTGCACTGCAGGGTTCCCCTTCCTCAGTGTTCCCTCCCCCCACTCCAGCCAGGGACAGGGACTGTTGTGCCCATCTCAGGGGCATATTGGTCGCCCTGCCCCACGGCAATGTGGTGTAATGCATGCAGGTGTCGGGTCCTGATCCACACTCCATCCTTATCTGAGAGTGAGATATCACACCTCTGGGTGAGGTGCAATACGTCTGTAGCAACCGAGCCCTCGGTGCTACAGTTCCATTTATCTTCAGCCTAGGTGACGTATTGTGATACAGGGCCGTGATTTTGGCTATAAAAGGGTCCCCTAGACCCCTACCCCAAGCTTTTTAAGAGAATCATATATGGCGTGCCAGGAGACTCTATGGAATGCTTTCTCAGCATCCAACGAGAGTATCTACTTACAAATTTTTAACTGCATCTAGCCCAGGAAATACTTTGTGCCTAGTAGCAGTGTCTGCTAGTCAGCGGATTATCCCGGCTGTTAAGCAAGCTACACCACCTGTAGTTTGGACACTTAATTTTTTCAAAGGAAATGCTTCGGGACCACGGGATACTTAGTGAAGAGCATCAGGAGGCACCCCAAGGCATAGGGGCTGGGACTGGCACTAGGATGCCTTGCGGTGGACAGCCGAGCTCGATCCTTATAAAATCTTTTTAACTGCAGCAGCTTTAGTGGAAGCTACTGGAGCTGGAATTACGCGGCTGCTGGCATGAGACTTGCCCTCCAATAGATCCTTGTAAATGGATTTAAAGTGTATTCATTCAAATTAGAGGGACAATTTAAATTAAAAAGCTTAGAGCTGCCTCCACCACAGGGGGGCTCTCTCGACCCACCAGCGGACAGGCACCAGTATTGGGAGAGGGGGGCTGGCCGTCAGGGTTCACCGCGGCTCTGGCACAAACCCGGCGACACGGAGGTGGCACGGGCAGGAGCGGACTGGCCGTCTCGGCTTCTCACTTTTTGGATTTTAGAAGGGCATGACATGCCTATATCTGTGTCTCCCCCTCCTTTTACTCCTCCACCTCTTTTCTTTTCGCATGACTATATGTACTTGTCACTTTTCCATGTGTTAGTTGTGTCTTCTGAGCAGTTTGTCAGCTTTTGGACACCTTTGAAGGTGTTTTCTATGTGTTTCTATGTGTTTTTGTTTGCCTGCCATTGGTTTTAACGGTGTTCGAAGGTGTTCGACGAACAGTTCGACGAACAGTTCGGCGAACACACGGGTGTTCGACGAACCGAACCGAACTCGAACACTACGGGGGTGGCTCAACACTAGCAATGACACTAATATCAACAATAACATTCCAACCACCTACCTAAATCTGGGGCTACACAGCAACGTGTCGGGTGACAGCAATTCTAAGACAAGATGAGTGACCAAAAATGTCTGTGCAACTAATCTGCGACTTGCTGTTGCGCAACTAATTTAGAACTGTGATTTAGTGGTAGAAAAGGGCAAAATCGTAGATTAGTCGCATACAAGTCGAAGGCATGCGATTTGCATTGAAGTCTATGTCAAGTAAGTCACCTGCAATTTGTAACAAGTAACAGAAAATCCAACACATTTGGAAAATGTAGGCTGCAGGTAGAAATGCGACACCATAGGAATTCATTGGATGCAGTCTTGCCATGCGACAATGCGATTTCAGTGTCACATGACATATGTAGCCCTAATATGTACACGGCATGTAGCCCTAGCCTGTTATTGTGCAAGTCCTCCATGTGCTGCCAAACATGGAACATGGACTTCAGAAGACCCCCTAAAAGTGTTCTTGGATATCTAGGACCCAGTAGCCCTATAAATTGCGAGATGAGGCCTCCATAATTAGAATTTTTTTATATAGCGCATTCGACAGATACTTTATCTGCTTGAGACATAGGGAATTTAGACACTAATTCAACACCTTGAACTTGTTATCATGTTTCTCAAACCATTTTTTAATTTCATTAGGAAGTCATAAAGGGGTGTACTTTTTATGCTTTAGTGTTGTCATAGTCACTCAGATCCTTATTCTGAGTCATTTTTACTGCTTTCAACGTACCTGACTGACTATTCACTTGGTGCCATATTTATCTCACCCTTTGACCTGTCTCATTTTTATTAAATGATAATCACTTCACCTGTCATTGATTTTACCACTTTGTATATAAAGATACAACCACACGTAAAGGCTGCCAGTTGGCTGAGATGCACAGCGATGAAATGGAATCTGTCTGTTTCTCAAGTTTTACTGCTGTTCACCTGAAAAACTCCTGATCATTATGGCCGATTGACAAACAGACACTCGAGTTTGTAGGCAAACAGCAGTTCAGCAGCTTGTATTAGAAAAGCCTCTATGAAGTCTAACGCTCTCCCTATGGAGAAAATTAGTGATATTTGGTTTACAATATCTGTTCCTAATCTGTTTTCACAGATATATACAGGGTTCAAACATATGATCTGCTGATCACTGAAATTCACTGTAAAGCCACAACCTCAACCTAGATTAATTAGAAGCAAAATGGCAACTTCCATCTTAGAGTAACGTCAAAGCTCTTTGGACTATATAGGCAGGCTTGGGAACACATGATTCCCCCAGTGGTCACATGTGTATGTGTGGGTCCTCCACATCTCAATATGAGCAGTAGTTAGCACAGTACTCTTGATTCTCCATGAATAGACCAAGGCACTATTTTATTTTTCATTTAAAGGGAACCTGTAAATGAATCTGTCACCATGAATATGCAATCCAATCTGCAGGCACCATGTTATAGAGAAAGGAGTAGAAAGATATAGTTTTGTGACAAAAGATTCAACATAACTTGTGATTTAATCATTTAATCATCTGCTCTTTCTGGGATTTTGGGTCCAGTGGGCCTATCAGTGACTGACAACTATCACTGTATGCACACTTATACAAAGAAAGCTGTCACGGATAGGACCACCCACTGGATCGAAAATCCCAGAAAGAGCAGAAGATTAAATGTTGAAAACACTGGTTATACTGAATCTTTTCTCATAGCACTATATCACAATCTTCTCAGCTCTCCCTGCTCTATAACTTGGTGCCTGTAGATAGGACTGCATTTTCATGGAGACAGGTCCCTTTCACAAACTACCTAATATATTATTATATAGAAGTAAAGGTGAAGGTAATGTAATATTTGCATGTAGTTGAACTGTGGGTCCGCAGAGTTAATGTTACTGCAGGGCCCTTGGCACCCCAGTCCGACACTGAATATATGTCCATTAATGTCTAATATAAAGCAAATACAGCATACGAAAGTAAGAACAGCCAGACTTGATAACTATTGTGTGATTGAAGTTACTTTTCTGCATCAAGACTTAACCACTTGCTATAATTGAAGGAATCATGTATAATAAAATGTAACTTTTAGTTATTTACCATGTCAAGGTTAATATAAAATGACACAAGTTCTTCCTTATATTTCTTCTTAAATGGAGATATCCTGAAAATGACTTATTTTAGGGAAAAAAAACTTGTATTAAACACAAATACATGTGTTTGCGAAACATGGGCTGACTTCTACCAAGCTAGCACTGACAAATACTTGTAAATCAGAAAGTAGAGATATTAGATACTAGAGCAATTCTTAATTGCTCTACTATACAGAACAAAATAAAAACAATATATACTTATCTCCCGGATTGGCGCTGTTTCTCAGATTTAATGCTATATCTTCAGGTGGACAAAGATGACCTTATCTTTCAAAATAAAATGAAACATAATAACTACACCTGGTTGCAATTTTGACTTGTTTTACTAATTTATGTTCAATCTTGGGTATGTTTTTTACCTCAATTTTTTCATGGGTGGAGTAGGTGTCGTGTAATAATTTATGTTTTAAGGGTCCAACAAACATTGTTGGAAGCCCTTTGGTGTGTGGGGATTCCTTTCTTGTTTTAAACCTTTCCACATTTTCAGATGAAAAGAAATAGAGAATATACAGTTGGGTCCAGACGCATTTAAGATCTGTGCAAAAGATGTCAAAGTGCTCAGTATACTGTATGTTTGAAGTGAAGACCTTCAACTTTCAAAAGTAATTAGACAACTCTTTGATGAAATATTTTATGGGCCATTATGGCCTGTTACCTCATTATTTCATAATAAGTTAGGAAGATAAAGGGTCTGGCATTGATTTCTAAGTGGTTAATTTTCTTTTGGCAGCTATGCATGAGAACTCTCAATAAGTAGTCTATAGAGGTCTCAATGTAAGTGAAGAAGGCCATCATTCACTGATTTTCTTTTTCACTTTAGATAGCAAAAACTTACAATGAGGCCAAATCAATAATTTGCTATATCCTTTCAAAATATGTCAGAGACATCAAATGGCATGTAAGAGCACAGAAGATAGTTATGGTGGATTAATTCTTTAGAATATTCTCAAGGAAATGGGTGTATCAATGTCAAAGTTTGCTACAAGAGATAAAATCATATATGTAAATCCAGAGACTTCATCATAAGATGGAAACTACTGGTAACATTGTAAGAAAAATGTACCAGTTTTAGAGCAAGATTCTATAAATGATGGGATAAGAACAGCATGACAAAGGAAAGCAATGGTAGTTGCACGGTTACATAGTTCCTACAGTTGAAAAAAAAGACACGCCCAATAAGCTCAACTGAAGGATGGAGTTCAATAGAGAGATGGGATCTTCTAAAGTATGCCACATCTTCGATCAAATATGGGGGAGGCAGAATAATAGCAAATGCTTGTATTGCTGCCAGCATAACTAACAGGTGTTCCTTGTGATATACAGTACAGACCAAATGTTTGGACACACCTTCTCATTTAAAGATTTTTCTGTATTTTCATGACTTTGAAAATTGTACATTCACACTGAAGGCATCAAAACTATGAATTAAAACATGTGGAATTATATACTTAACAAAAAAGTGTGAAACAACTGAAAATATGTCTTATATTCTTGGTTCTTCAAAGTAGCCACCTTTTGCTTTGATGACTGCTTTGCACACTCTTGGCATTCTCTTGATTAGCTTCAAGAGGTAGTCACCGGAAATGGTTTTCACTTCACAGGTGTGCCCTGTCAGGTTTAGTAAGTGGGATTTTTTTCCTTATAAATGGGGTTGGGACCATCAGTTGTGTTGTGCAGAAATCAGGTGGATACACAGCTGATAGTCCTACTGAATAGTCTGTTAGAATTTGTATTATGGCAAGAAAAAAGCAGCTAAGTAAAGAAAAACGAGTGGCCATCATTACTTTAAGAAATGACGGTCAGTCAGTCCGAAAAATTGGGTAAACTTTGAAAGTGTCCCCAAGTGCAGTTGCAAAAACCATCAAGCGCTACAAAGAAGCTGTCTCACATGAGGACCTCCCCAGGAAAGGAAGACCAAGAGTCACCTCTGCTTCTGAGGATAAGTTTATCCGTGTCACCAGCCTCAGAAATCGCAGGTTAATAGCAGCTCAGATTAGAGACCAGGTCAATGCCACACAGAGTTCTAGCAGCAGACACATCTCTACAACAACTGTTAAGAGGAGACTTTGTGCAGCAGGCCTTCATGGTAAAATAGCTGCTAGGAAACCACTGCTAAGGACAGGCAACAAGCAGAAGAGACTTGATTGGGCTAAAGAACACAAGGAATGGACATTAGACCAGTGGAAATCTGTGCTTTGGTCTGATGAGTCCAAATTTGAGATCTTTGGTTCCAACCACAGTGTCTTTGTGCGACGCAGAAAAGGTGAACGGATGGACTCTACATGCCTTGTTCCCACCGTGAAGCATGGAGGAGGAGGTGTGATGGTGTGGGGGTGCTTTGCTGGTGACACTGTTGGGGATTTATTCAAAATTGAAGGCATACTGAACCAGCATGGCTACCACAGCATCTTGCAGTGGCATGCTATTCCATCCGGTTTGCGTTTAGTTGGACCATCAGTTATTTTTCAACAGGACAATGACCCCAAACACACCTCCAGGCTGTGTAAGGGCTATTTTACCAAGAAGGAGAGTGATGGGGTGCTACGCCAGATGACCTGGTCTCCACAGTCACCAGACCTGAACCAATCGAGATTGTTTGGGGTGAGCTGGACCGCAGAGTGAAGGCAAAAGGGCCAACAAGTGCTAAGCATCTCTGGGAACTCCTTCAAGATTGTTGGAAGACCATTTCCGGTGACTACCTCTTGAAGCTCATCAAGAGAATGCCAAGAGTGTGCAAAGCAGTCATCAAAGCAAAAGGTGGCTACTTTGAAGAACCTAGAATATAACACATATTTTCAGTTGTTTCACACTTTTATGTTAGCTATATAATTCCACATGTGTTAATTCATAGTTTTGATGCCTTCAGTGTGAATGTACAATTTTCATTGTCATAAAAATACAGAAAAACCTTTAAATGAGGTGTGTCCAAACTTTTGGTCTGTACTGTAGTTAAAAGTGGAACAAGTATTTCTGAACAATACTATATTTTGCTGCAAAACTGACCTGGTAAAGGATCTCAAGAGATGGAACACAGTGCCACCTGTTATTACGTAAATATATCAACAGAACAATTATCAATACATGAATACATTACCAGAACCATCATCAGTACATAAATACATTACCAGAACCATCATCAGTACATGAATATAGCACCAGAAGCGCAATCAGTACATAAATAAATTGACAAACTTAAAGGGAATCTGTCACCCCCTTGGACGTACCTAACCTATGAATATGGGTATATAGGTTCTAGAATACTTAAAATAGTCATAACTGTATGCCTCATATCTGTGGTCTTGTTGGGCAGAAATCATCTTTTAATCCTTTATGTTAACACGTTCTTCCAGGCTCTGGGGTGTGCGGTGCCTGGAAGAAAACTCTTCCTCTGGTCTTCATTAGCATACCTGTAGCCTTCCAACGGCATCACAGTCCCCTCTGACGTCTAGTGTTTGTCCTGATCCTGTGCCCTGCAATTTCGTTATTCAGCGTTATTTTTATGCCCTTCTATAGGCATTGGCTTCTTGCTTCTTCTGTGCAGGTGCCTGCCCTGATTAGCAATAACTGCCTCACTGTCCACCGTAATTAACTATGTATGCCTCACTGTCCACCCTGATTAGCTATGACCGGCCACATTGTCCTAACTTTTTAGCTATAACTGCCACTGTCCTCTTTATTAGTTATAAACACCACACTGTCCACCTTTAATTGCTATAATCAATGCACTGTCCACCCTGATTATCTATAACCTTCACATTGTGACCTTATTAGCAATAACTGCCTCTGGCCACCTTTATTAGCTAGAACTGCCACAGTGTCCACCTTTATTAGCTAGAACTGCCACATTGTAAACTATTTAGACTGATAAGATTTCTAAATGATAGTTGATCAAAGCCCTCTCAAATCCCATGGTGGTGGAAGCCCAGCGCAATCATCCAATTTTCCCTTTCTAACATGATTCTTTTTCTTTTGTCTAATATTACTTTACATTTGAGTTCAGAAATTATAAAATATGACAAATAACAATAATAAGAAACATGATAAATGAAGGAAATAAACACTTTTCAGCTACTGTATATTATATTCAGCTATAATGTCTGTTTGAAACTTATAAATTAAGTCATCAGAGTTGTTCTTTTTTTTTGTTAATTGAATACTTAAACTAAAACAGAAATATCAGCAGAATAAAAGAGTCCATTGCTTAGAGAGTGTCTCATCAATAAGCTGAAGAGCATGTCTGAAGACAAGGCTTTAGTAGTGGCAATTTACAATTTCGGACTTTGGAACGAATGCAAATCCCTGCTATAGTGGTCTATAATTTTTCTGTTAATTGGCGACGTGTTTGGTAACTGTTCTACTATCTCCTAAGTCCTCCTTTGAGAAATGAAATGATTAAATTTGTGCTAGCCATGCCGACGAGATGATTTTAATTAAAACAGAAAATAATTGATAATAGAGCATTCTATTGAGGGAATGCGCTCATGCCTTCATGCTCTTTGCTAATTGCTGATGTTAATTAAAATATAGTTTTAAGAAGTTTACGTTAATCTCTGTATTATGTAAAAAGGCAAAATGACCCCAGCTAGATTAATTTAGTCTTCAGCATATTATTTAAAGACTGGTTTATGCAAACATCTTTTCAAATTTAATTTAATTTATTTTAAAGGGGTTGTCTAGTTTAATGTACAAAGTCCGCAGTCACGCTATATGACTGCAGACTACTGAATGGGGGACCCTAAAAAATATGACGTGGGGTCCCCCCTATTTTAATAGCTAGCAAAGGCTAGGCAGACAGTTGGGGGCTGATATTAATAGCCCAGGAAGGGTGCCATGAATATTGGCCCCCTCCCAGGCTAGAAACACCAGCCGTCAGCCGTCCCAGAAATGGCGCATCCATAGGATACGCCAATTCTGGCACTTAGCCTCGCTCTTCCCACTGCCCTGTAGCGGTGGCAGTGGCGTAATAGGGTTGGGGTTGATGTCAGCTTATAATGCCAGCTGACATCAAGCCCAGGTTAGTAATGGAGAGGCGTCTATAAGACACCCCCATTACTAACCCCATAGTCAAAGTTACAAAAAAACACAAACACTCAGAATAAAGTCCTTTAATTGAAATAAAGACACAATTCTTTATTGTTCTAAATTAAACCATACTTACCATCACGCCCATTCGAGCTGAAGCCAACGATCTCCTGCAATAAAAGTAAAATAATAAAGCAACATCATCCTTACCTTTCCATGGTTCCCACAACAGCTTCAGCTCTGCTACATTCACATGACAGGCTGGACCGCAGCAGAACGCTGCCATCCAGCTTGCCATGCGGCAGACACTGAGAAGCGCAGGCATGCTTGCGCTCCTCAGTGTCTTAAATTGCTATTTTTAATAATTTTCCAAAAGTGTCTAGGTGCATGCAATTTAATTATTGTCCAAATGCAGAAGCATTACATCATTAAGTGGGTGTGAGTGGATAAAGTGGTTGAGCCCACTCCACACAGGGCAGTTACCTCTAGCAGCAGCAATTATTGCGAGCTCTCCTAACTGCTTTCAACCATTTAACTGCTGCTGTCAGTTTATAGTAGTGGTATTTAGGTCGCATGATTTCAGTGAGACATTTTTTTGGGTGCCCATTGCCCTTCCCTCTCACAAGACACAGGGTGCCAGTGGGTTGTTGCCATGTTGGTACTCCTGTGAAGCCCAGCAAGGTCTTCATAGGAGACCATGATTTTCACTATTGTAATACTGTAGCATCATAGTTGCAAGTCCTCTATGAGGACTAAAAACTGCAATGCATATAGCAAAAAAAAATAAAAATCTAATCAAAAAAAACAAAAACATAACAATTTTAAACATCCCCTTTTCCTTTTTTAAAAATAAAGAGAAAATAAAAGAAATTTCAATATTTGGTATTGCTGCAAGTATAGACTATCAAAATCTAATTTTTTTTTGATGCATAACATAAACTCCATAAAGAAAAAAAAATTAAAACACCAAAATTAACATTTTTTAATCTCTGCACCTTCCCTCTAAAATGCAATAATAAAAGATTGAAATGACATGCTCACAAAAAAATTGTACGGTTGCCAAAAATTACAATTTGGAACAACATAAAAAAGGTCTTCATCAACGCCATAAAAACATAAAATAAAAAAAGTTAAGGATTTTTCACATCAACTTTCTTTTTTTTTTTTTTACAAATTTCATACATTTTTAAGCCATCAAAATAATAATAAAAAAACTATAGAATGTTGTTATTGTCACATTCTGATCTGGAGAACTATTTTTGCTGGTTTTCTTTTTCACTATTTTACCACACTTGGAATTTTTTTTCTGTGTGTCAGTACATAATATGGTAAAAACATTTATGAGATTTATAGGATGAGCGTTCGAGCTAGCTCACTAAGGGTAGATTTATATGTAGATTTTGCTGCAGAAATATCTGTTATTGTAAATCAGATCTGTTCATCATAATGGAGTTATTTTGGCTGCAAGAATGTGATTTTCTACCTACTCTATTCAGATGAATGGGAAAGTTAAATAATTTTCTACAGTAAAATCTGCCACATGTGATTCCACCCTAACACTGAAATAGAAATGAAAGCAGGAAGAGTGGCTGGTTATAAAATGCTTGATCTTTGCAAAATGCATAAGCATGCATACTTTCAGAAAGCGCAGTATCCATCCAATGGTCTATTTATGCCACACTATCTGATCAGAAGTTCCATCTAAGCACTTACCGGTATCTGCTGCGCATTTATTAATAAGCTCTGTTCAAATGCTCTTTATGCTTATAGATATGTCTTAGTTTCATGTGCATATTTTTTCTTCTCATTTTAAATTCCTGCTAAATTAATTTTTTTTATTTAAGATGAGGCAAAAATAATCTATATTATTTATATATCTTCATAGGTATTGTGAGCATCTTCTAATAGTAGCTTGCTCAATCTTCCAAGTTAGAGAAGAGTGTTGCACTGTACCAAAGCAGGGACACACATGTGAGTGGTGGTTTAATGTAAATTGCAAGCATTTTTAAAAGATTAGTGTCACAGGTGTGTCAGAGGTGACAGTCGCCCTGCAGTTGGTTGCAGGAGATCTCTACGTTTGGCATTACATCTTCTTAGAGGCTGTCTCTAGGACCCAGCGGCTACCTCCCTCTGGCTAATTAACTCCCTTGACTGGGTGTATAAATACCTTGTGTGTTGTAGAGGGAGGTGTGAGCAATATTCATTATTCCTTGTGAAGGCTTAGCGAGAGCAGTACCTTTTCCTCTCTGGAGCTTGAGGACGTGTTTGTGAAGTTGTCTGCAGTCATCTAAAGCAAAGCACTTTTTCCCTGTTTGTCCTTCCTTGTTGTCTATAGTGTTTAGTGGAGATCGACTAGTGCTCATCTCCTCCCTTCCCTAACTTGAGCCAAATGCCAGGGAAAGACAGGGCGAGATATGCGTCCTCCGATTGGTTAAGAACCAATACAGGGACGTCAGGGGAGACAGGGTGATGCTAGATCAACCTAGGAGGTCTCCACTTTCCCCCCTTTCCCTGGGCTCCCTTTTCTTTCTTCCCTTTGTGTTGCACTAAGTCTTTCTGACACCTTGCGTGACATTTAGCAATAAAAGATATTTTTCTGAATACATTGGAGGTTCTTACATTTCATTTTTCTTGTAAGTATTAATGGTGTACTATGTGGCTTGGAGAAATTGGGGTACAGTCTGATTGGCAATAATGGATTATACTCTGTGAATAGCATTGTTGGGAGGGTAGTATGTGGCTAACATTGTTTGATAAGGGACTTAGTGCCCCATAATGATAGCAATGTTAGCCGTAGTTTTAAGGATACTATATGTTAGAACTCTCCTGTTAGGTTTTTTCTATTTTGCTGGTCACGTGACCTTTTTGCCTATTTAATCCTGCTCCGCCCTTCTGGCCATGCTGGACTTCATTGTAATTTTTACTCTTAAGCTAGCCAGGTGCTTTGTAACCTTTCTCAGTCAGTTTAGCTAAGTCTTTTGACCTTTATGTTCTATGTTGTGTGTTTGTCTTTTTACTGCTACAATTTCTGCTTGGAGGTGTCCATCTTTCTCCCAGTCCCTAGTTCTTGTAGGGATCCCTCCCTCACATCTATAGGTCTTCGTTCAGACTAGCTGAGGACTTTAGCGGGTTTGATCGCAGGATCAGGTTCCCCGTTACATCGTAGGGATCTAGCTTAGTTCTATTGTAGGGACAGATCTCCTGTCTTTCCTTAGTGCTTGTAGCCTATTATAACACTATAAAGCTATATTAGTTATAGTTTAAGCAATTTAAAGGGTCCACTTAATCATTTCTGATATATTGATGTAATTTTTCATTTCTTTATTTTCTCTTTTGGTATTTACTGACATTTTTTGGGCCAAACTCTTCAAGATGGCACAGGTGTTGTCATAGATTTGTCTCCAGATTTAAAATGCACTTTTTTTTTTGTTCTTAACTGATTTTTTCCAAATCTTTGCATCAAAATTCTGAAATCCTTTAGAAGCTTGCATGCTTGTCTTAAAATGCGCCAAATTGAAAACTCTGCCAGAAACCATACTCCATTTGACATGTTTCCATGTCTGTTCCACTGCTGTATTTATCAGAACATTTATATTTTGAGTTAATATGACATACTAGTGAGCATCCTAGCATTCACGGAACATGAAAGTGATAATTACGACTGAGGCACATTTACTAGAATAGTGTGAAATTAAGTGAGATTGTGTAAAATGTAAAAGTGAGAATATGTGAAAATCCAGCAATGACTAATAGCACATTCTCTAAGAAAGTGGGATAAAACAAAGCACGAGATTAATCCTAGGAAAATGTGAATAACATTCCAATTACTTCTTCAAATCCCTCACAATTGATCACATTGAAAGTGGAAGTAAATCATAGAACATTCATTTTAGTGGATTACCATGCTCCTGATCAATGATGAAACTATAGTGATCAATGTCAAAAGCAAGGCTGTTAAACATGGTCATACTGTACTATTGCAACTGTCAGAATCACATTTCCCTAACCCAACCCCCTTTTTTCAATTAGCTATATTTTGTAGCGCCGGCGTCTCTGCCCGACAGGAGGCGTAAAGGGGGGGTACTGTAGCGCCGGTGTCTCTGCCTCCTGCCGGGCAGAGACGCCGTTCCCCTCACCTCCGCGGTCCTGGTCTGGCGTCCTCCAGCTCCCCTGCTGCTGTTGCACGCACCGCGAGCAGCTTCCCAGGCACTGTGCTTAGGGCGCGTGCTCCCTCCCTCTTAAAGGGGCCACACGCGCCGTCATAGAGAGTCCCCGGCCAATGGCCGGAGGACCATTCTTATTTAAAGCACCTCCTCCAAAATGGAGGTGCCTGTGCAAGGTTGTTGTTCATGTGCTAACACTCTCCTCAGCCCTCAGGTTCCAGTGCCCGCCAGTCTGTCTATCAGCCGTGCCCGCCGGCCTTTCTATCAGCCGTGCCCGCCAGCCTGTCTATTAGCTGTGCCCACCAGCCTCTCTATCAGCGATGGCCGCCTGCCTATCTATTAGCCGTGCCCGCCAGCTTTTCTATCTGCCGTGCCCTCCGGCCCACCTACCTAGGCCACCTCTCAGGTTACCTGCTGTGCCCACCTGCTTGCCTACCCGGATCACCTGTCTGGCTACCTGCTGTGCCCGCCTGCTTGCCTACCCGGATCACCCGTCAGGTTACCTGCCGTGCTCATCCGCTGTACCTGTCAGCTTCAGCCATCTGACCCGTGGGAATCGCCTGCTCTCACACAAGTTCGGTCCAAGAGTGGCACCTGGTCCACCTGCCCGGTCCCTCCCTGGTTCACAGAGTCAACTAAGCTGCCGTGTGGCCAGGATCGGTCCGAGTTGGCACTTAGTTACGCCCCTCTGGTCCCTCCTTGCATCTCAGCACAGAGGTTCCACCACCCGGATCCATAACAGTTTGCACAGGCCATGGAACCTGGTGGCTCCCTGGCTCCTTCACTCTCCGACCTGTACCAAGAGGTCTTTCGCCAAAGATCCCAACAGGATACCATCCTGTCCTATCTGCGGACAGTCAACTCCTGCTTGGACGCGCTGTCCACCCCGACTGTGTCCGCCTCTAACCGAGCGGCACCCCTCTCCGGCGGCACCTCAACCCAATGGCGCTGTGGCACCCGGCTTTGGACCCCGGCTTTCTGTGCCTCCACATTTTGGTGGTGACCCTGTCCTATGTCGGGGCTTCATAAATCAGTGCACACTGCACTTTGAACTCCTGGCACACCAGTTCACCTCTGACCGGGCCAAAGTGGCATTCATCATGTCTCACCTCACCGGTGAGGCGTTGGCATGACTTAACCCTCTGTGGGAGAGAGGGGATCCTCTGGTGTCCGATCTCCAGGTTTTCCTTGTAGCTTTCTGGAAGGTGTTCGATAAGCCCGGACATAAGTCTTCTACTGCCTCCTCACTTCTCCGACTCTGCCAAGGGAGTCTCTCTGTGGGCCATTATGCCGTGCGTTTCCAAACCCTCACATCTGAACTTGCCTGGAACAATGAGGCCCTGGTGTGCATCTTTTGGCAGGGCCTTTCCGGATGGATCAAGGATGAGCAAGCCGGTTGTGACATACTTCCCTGCCTGGACGACTTGGTGTCATTAGCTACCCGGATTGACATCCATTTTCTGGAACGCGCTAAGGAGATGACCTGTGAGAGGAAACCTCTGTGCCTCGCTCCCTTCCTCCAAAATCCAGTCTCGCAACCTGCACTCTCCCGGGTGTCTTCTCCAGAGCCTATGCAAATTGACCAAGTAAAGATGGTCAAGTCTCGCCAGGAGACCCGTCGTGCCGAGGGGAGTTGCTTCTATTGTGGCAATATAGATCCGTTCTTGCCTGGTGAGACCAGGAAACTCCAGTGTCTAGGACTGCTCGGAGAGGTCATCCTAGGCAAGAGTTCTTCCTCTCTGCCCTTGACTCTGTCCTTTTCCATTACAAGTGGTGAGTCCCATTTCTCTTAGACTGCCCATCTGGATTCCAGAGCCGCTGGGAATCTCATCCAACAGGCCGTTGTGGAGCGTTTTCAAATTCCTACCATACGTCTGGCGGATCCTTTAGCGGTTTCCTCTGTGGATGAAAAGCTTCTCCCTGAAACCATCTTGTTGGTCACTGAGCCGGTAAGTCTTCAGGTGGGAATGCTGTAATCGGAGAAGATCTCTTTTTACGGACTGTCCGGTCTCTTTCATCCCCTCTTGCTTGGCCTGCTTTGGTTATAGAGACATGAGCCCGTCCTGAATTGGAGTTCGGGTGAGGTGCTCCGTTGGGGTCAGGAATGCCATAAGACCTGTCTGGTTCCGGTTCGTCCTGCTCGACCCCCGTCTACTCCGGCTAACCTACCTGGCCTGCTAGCACCCTACTGGTCCTATGCGGACGTCTCCGATAAAAAGGAGGCAGAGCATTACCACCTCATAGGCCGTATGATTGCCCCATCGACCTAATACCTGGTGCTTCACCTCCTCGCAGGCAAATCTACCCCTTGTCGCTGGCCGAGACCCGTGCCATGTCTGAATACATTGAAGAAAATCTTTCTAGGGGATTTATACAGAAATCCACTTCTCTGGCTGGAGCAGGATTTTTCTTTATCAAAAAGAAAGACGGCTCTCTTCGTCCTTGTATCGACTATAGGGGCCTAAACCAGATTACCATCAAGAATAAGTACCCCCTGCCTCTCATCTTGGAGCTGTTTGATCGCCTAAAAGGTGCAAAGATCTTTACTAAGCTCAACCTGCATGAGGCATACAATCTGGTCCGGATTCGCCAAGGAGAGGAGTGGAAGACGGCATTCAACACTCGGGATGGTCACTACGAGTACCGTGTGATGCCCTTCGGTCTCTGTAATGCTCCAGCCGTCTTCCAGGAGTTAGTAAATAATATCTTTCAAGATCTCCTGTATTCCTGCGTGATGGTGTACCTGGACGATATCTTGGTGTTCTTCCCTGATCTGCCCTCTCACCGGAGGGATGTTCGTCAGGTCCTGCTGAGGCTCCGGAAGAATCGCCTGTATGCTAAGTTCGAGAAATGCCTCTTTGAGCAGAACTTCCTGCCGCTTCTGGGGTATATCATCTCTGAGACCGGACTGCGGATGGATCCCGAGAAGGTGTCTGCAGGCTTAAAGTGGCCCCGACAGGAGGGGTTGAAGGCTATTCAGCAGTTTCTGGGATTCGCTAACTATTACCGCCTCTTCATTCCTCATTTCTCCTCCCGGACAGCACCCATCTCTGCTCTTTCCCATAAGGGAGAAAATCCCGGGGAGTGGTCTTCCAAGGCAAAGAATACCTTTATCTCTCTTAAACAAGTCTTCTCCTCTGCTCCTGTGCTACACCGTCTGGATTGCAATAAACAGTTCTTCCTTGAGGTTGATGCCTCTTTCTCCGGAGTCGGAGCAGTGCTTACCCAGAAATTCTCCTCTGGATGAATGGTGACCTTCTTTTCCAAACTCTTATCTCCGTCTGAACGCAATTACTCCATAGGAGATCGAGAACTGCTGGCCATCAAATTAGGGCTGCAGGAGTGGCGCTACTTGCTTGAGGGGGCTCTGCACCCGGTGGTCATCTACACTGACCATAAAAATCTCGCTTATTTGAAGACCGCCCAAAGACTAAACCCGCTTCAGGCCAGATGGTATTTGTTCTTTGCTCGATTCTACTTCAATCTCCATTACCACCCGGCAGACACGAACATTAAAGCCGACGCTCTATCCCGCTCTTTTCTGTCTTCTGACCTGGAGGAGGAGCCTCTACACATCATTGATCCGTCCAGAATTATGACTGTTTCTCCATTTGACTTGTCTCATCTACCTCCTGGTAAGACCTTTGTAGCGGCTCAGGATCGGAAGAGGGTCTTACTCTGGGGCCATTCATCCAAACTGGCTGGCCATGCCGGCCAGAGGAAGACACTTCTGCTCATTGGTCGGCACTATTGGTGGCCCACCCTGCGCAAGGATGTTGCGGATCTTGTCGCTGCTTGTTCCTCTTATACCCATAACAAGATACCTAGGCACCTTCCAGCCAGTCGCCTCCTTCCTCTCCTTGTGCCTTCCGCTCTGTGGCAACATATTGCAATGGATTTCATCACGGATCTTCCTGTATCGGCTGGTTGTACTGTCATTTGGGTGGGTGGTCGCCGACCGCTTCTCCAAGATGGCTCACTTCATCCCTCTGCCTGGTCTTCTGTCTGCACCTGTGCAGGCTAAGGACTTCATCCGTCACATCTTCTGTCTCCACGGCTTACCCCTCCACATTGTCTCGGATTGCGGAGTTCAGTTCACTTCTCGCTTTTGGAGAACCACGTGCAAGCTGCTGGATGTCTTTGGATTTTTCTTCGGCCTATCATCCTCAGTCCAATGGTCAAGTGGAACGCATCAATCAGATCCTTACCAGTTTTCTTCGACACTTTGTCAACATTCACCATATCGATTGGGTTGAGCTCCTGCCCTGGGCCGAGTTTTCCTATAACAACCATGTGAGTGAGCCTTCTGCTAAGTCTCCGTTTTTTGTGGTCCACGGTCAACACCCCTGGATTCCATTTCCCGTCTCCGCTTCAGTGGACAATCCTGCTGTGGAGTCTCTCATCAGCGAATTTTCTGCGATTTGGGAAGACACTAGATCTGCTCTCCTTCAGTCCTCCGAGCGGATGAAGAAGCATGCTGATAAGAGACGTCTGGATCCGCCTCAATTCCATCCGGGAGACAAGGTCTAGCTTTCCTCCAAATATATCCGCCTCAAGATACCATCATACAAGTTGGGTCCGCAGTTCATCGGTCCGTTCGAGATTCTGAACCAAATAAATCCAGAGGCTTACAAGCTGAAACTCCCGGCCTCCTTACGGATCCCCAACTCCTTTCACGTGTCTCTCCTCGAACCGGTTGTCCTTAATTCTTTCTCTAAAGATCCAGGTACCTCTCCAGCTCCAGTCTCCGCTGAGGACGTCTTTCAGGTATAAAACATTTTGGTCATCAAGAGGGTAAGAGGAAAGACTTTCTTTCTTGTGGATTGGAAGGGGTTTGGTCCTGAGGAGAGATCTTGGGAGCTAAGGGAGAACATTCATGCCCCTCGTCTTCTAGAAAAATTTCTTGCGGGCCTAAAGAAGAGGGGGCGTAAAGGGGGGGTACTGTAGCGCCGGTGTCTCTGCCTCCTGCCGGGCAGAGACGCCGTTCCCCTCACCGCCGCGGTCCTGGTCCGGCATCCTCCAGCTCCCCTGCTGCTGTTGCGCGCGGTGCGTGCAGCTTCCCGGGCACTGTGCTTAGGGCGCACACGCTCACTCCCTCTTAAAGGGGCCACGCGCGCCATCCTAAAGAGTCCCCGGCCAATGGCCGGAGGACAATTCCTATTTAAAGCACCTCCTCCAAAATGGAGGTGCCTGTGCAAGGTTGTTGTTTGTGTGCTAACAATCTCCTCAGACCTCAGGTTCCTGTGCCCGCCACTCTGTCTATCAACCTTGCCCACCTGTCTATCAACCATGCCCACCTGCCTATCTATCAGCCATGCCCGCCAGCCTGTCTATCAGCCGTGCCCTCCAGCCTGTCTATCAGCCATGCCCGCCTGCCTATCTATCAGTCATGCCAGCCAGCCTGTCTACCTGCCGTGCCCGCAAGCCTGCCTACCCGGACCACCTGTTAGGTTACCTGCTGTGCCCGCCTGCTTGCCTACCTGGATCACCTGTCTGGCTACCTGCTGTGCCCGCCTGCCTGCCTACCCGGATCACCCGTCAGGCTACCTGCCATGCTCATCCGCTGTACCTGTCAGCTTCAGCCATCTGACCCGTGGGAATCGCCTGCTCTCACACAAGGTCGGTCCCAGAGTGGCACCTGGTCCACCTGCCCGGTCCCTCCCTGGTTCACAGAGTCAACTAAGCCGCCGTGTGGTCAGGGTCGGTCTGAGTTAGCACTTAGCTATGCATCTCTGGTCCCTCCTTGCATATCAGCACAGAGGTTTCACCACCCGAATCCGTAAAATATTTAAAGCCCTTGAGGCATAAAACAAAGTTCCTCTCCAAGAGTTAATGGCATCAGCTTCTGTTGAACAGATCTTTGGCGCATTTTAACCAATAATATTAGCCAAAATTGCAAACATCTGCAACCAAATTGGAAAAACCCATAACCCCCTACTTTCCTGGACAGGAAACAGAGGTCTATAGTCAGATGTAACCTTTAACTCACAAAGCTGCCTTGGTGCTGCTACAGATCCTGAAGCCTGATGACCATCAGCAGCAAGCATCTCTTCTTCTGTTGTACAACTTCTTCTTTCTTTACATGCAGAGCCCTCCCCGGCTAACAGATGGCAGACATCAGACTATGACTATTGAGAACATGGCCAGCCGACTGCCGTCAGAAAACTACCACCAGCAAAGGGATCGTAGGACATTACCCCTGTTCCTGATCAGACTTCTGCGCATTGCTTTGTTCCTCATGCTGTGCAGGTCCCTGACAGATGCCGACATTGCCCTCTATCTTCTGCACCATCACATATAGAGGGGAAGGTGTAGGCCCCACCACACAAGTAGATTCCTGCTGGGCCAAGATTGATGATAGGCACCAGAACCTGCCACCCACTGACCCTGAGGCCCCTTCTAATGGTCTTCACCTTTTATAACTTCCCTTACACCTACCCTTTCCTTCTCTGACATCATATAACCCCCACACCCACTATAAACCCCTCCTTCTTCACTATTCATCACATACTTTGCACTACATAAAACTACATTCCCATCCAAACTATGTCTTGGCGGCCTCCCTTCTAAGCCATGGCCTACGTCTGGCCTTACTCATAGTGTAGTCCTCTGTGCCAAGTGTTTATGGATTCAGTTTCTTTCTATCGCCAACCTTTGAAATTGCTGTAATCACAGTAGCGCTAATCAAATATATACATTTTTCATTTTTACCTCCCACTTCCATATCTTATTTTGAGAACATTCAAGTTGTGAAATAACTGGAGGGATTCAGAAAATCCATGGAAGCTGTGCCTGCCTTGTGTTCAGCTCGACCTCATAAAATATGGTTTCTTTCTTGTTTGGCTTAAAAACATAATTTCTCTTTCATGTGTAGCTTCACATAAGGAGATTAGTCATCCAGTTACTTATTCAGTGTAAACAGTGTGAATATGAAGCTCTATTTCTGGGAGTTCTCTTGAAAAGTAATAAGAAGTAAAGAAAGGTAGTGTGAAAAAAATGAGAAATGTGTGTTATAATAATGAAAGCATGGACTAATTGTGTTCGGATTTATTCCAAACCTTACAGAACAGAAGATTGAGACTGTTTTCTACTCGGATTATGATAGCCGAGGCTCCACAAATGTGATGTAAATGCTGCTTGAGAATTACAGAGCAGAAGAGGTTTATGTAGTAAGATAATTTTAGGCATTAACTCTTCATTTCTATCCTGTCATCATCGAAAATGGGAATTGGACTTATGCATATTCACTAAAACTTCACAGGATTTCCGAAGAAAATTATATATGTGAGCTCTGAGCTACAGCAGATTACAGTACATTTTGTTCCATCTCCATCCACTTCAAAACTTGGAGACGGTATCAGATAAGCAGTGAATACTTAGACCACTCGGAATACTAAAATGTCAGCTTTTAGTAGAGGTATACTGCTAGATAATGTAGATAGAGTACATGTACTTATCCGTGTCCTTCAGTATGGTGCACTGCACACTAATGACTTCATGTCTAGTATTAAGGCCCCGTCACACATAACGAGATCGCTAGCGAGATCGTTATTACATCACGGTTTTGAGATCGCTAGAGAGTCGTATCGTGATCATTGGGTAGCTGTCAAACATGCAGAACTTTCCAACGATTTCGGCCGCCCCAGCGATCTAACTATCGATCTCGTTGGTCGTTGGGGCGCTTTCACACAGCAGCTATTTCAACGATCCACACCTTGATAGGGACTGTACTGTGTCACAAAGGCGTGCATAAAATTACTTTTCTGCGCCCCCTCATCTCCCATCGTTGAACGCTACTGCGTTATGATTATCTGTTATGATTGGGCGGCAGGTTTAAAATAAAGGCACGTTGTAGCAATTCTGTCCCTTTGTTCCTATCTGTGCTCTGGTTTCAGATCGTAGCAGGGTTCACCGGGCTGTATTCGTTCATCTCGGCTTTGTTAAGGCCGTGTCAGCGTCCTGATTTTCGGATTCTAGTAGCGTTCTCCACGGTGGGAAATGAGACCGCTGTAGCGACCGCCAATCAGGGACGAGGGGCGCGGAAAAGTCCAATTTATGCACGCCTACGTGTCTCAGTTCTGAATCGCTAACAAGGTCGTTGGTTAGGTGTCAAATACAGCGATGCACACTGCCCAGCGGGAGCGCAACGACCCAGGAATGGTCCAGGAAGCTTTGTAACGATCAGCGATCTCACAGCAGGGGCCTGATCGTTGCTACCTGTCAGATGTAACGAGATCGCTAGCGAAATCGCTATTGCATCACAAAACCCGTGACGTATCAACGATCTCGCTAGCGATCTCGTTATGTGTGATGGGGCCTTGAGTTAGCAACTAGAGATGAGGAGATGTATTGGTGGAGGATTGACTTCAAGTCGAATTTCCTGAAATCTGTGTTTCCATGTGAACTCAAACAGTTTACGATTTGAATCAGAAGGATCGCAAAAACCGAAACATGTGCCATTTCCCACACCGCTGACATTTTGTGTGGCCATACATGCCTGCAGCTAAGACATAACATTACTGTCATAATTCCTTGTACAGTGGTCGACAGTACCAGGGTGGTCAGACATCAGTGGGTCACAGCGCAGTACAGTTGGGTGCAAAATTGCCATTTTGCTCTGCAGAGTTGGATTCCATCCTCAGATTCCCTGGGTATGTGGCTTATACAGATCATATTGAAATGAGTTCTCTGTCATTTTTCAAGCAATTAGAGGCTTTCCAATGTTGTTCAAATACATTTTTTTTCAGAATTCTGGAAAATAATAAAATAAGTAATAAACTAAGTAGCAAAATATGTAATACTTACCTTACATATTTCCCACAGCTCCTACTCCGATGCTGTCTGGATCCCCCACCAGTACTTCCTGTTTCATCTTAACAGAAATGTGACTGCTGCAGCCGATCACTGGGGATATGCTGGAGCCTTCACATATCAGTCCAGATGTACAGGGACAAACAGAGGATACAGATAGAATTGAAACAGGAACTGTGGGGATCATTAAGGTGATTTAACACCACTGTGACACTATTTTAAAATATTTTTCAGTTGATGAACAACCTGTTTTAATGTGGGAACTTGCTATATAAGGGCCTTTTTTTCTTACAAACTGTCCATGCATGACGTACTATGGACCCTATTCATCATTTCCATTTCTTTGAAGTCTCTTTTCTTTTTTATTCCCTGTGTTTTTCATTGCCATTTTTTGAGCCAAATATCTCAAAATGGTGCACGTGCTTCATGAATTTTCTGTAGTGAAAAATAGTCATTTGTCTTTGACCCGTTTTGCTACTTTTTAGTGCAAAAAGTCACAAGCTTTGAAAAATGATCAAAAAAGATAACAAATAACTGGGGGACTGGAGTACATTAACGCCAAATTTTGCAACTTTAAAAAAAAAAAAAAAAAAAAAAAGTCATATTTGATTACTCAAGCGAAAACATGTAGAAGAGCCACATTGACATAAAAAATTTGAAAACTAACTAAACAGTAAGACAAATTTTAACCCCTTCACACCCAGTCGAGTTTCCATTTTTTTTGCTTTTGTTTTTTCATCCTCTTCTTTCCAGAGCCATAACTTCTTTATTTTTTCTGTCAATATAGCCATATGAGGGCTTGTTTGTAGCAGGACAAGTTGGACTATTTAATTGCACCATTTACTTCAAAGTACAAAAAAAATTACAAGTGCGGTGAAATTTCAAAAACAGTGCAATTTCTTTTTTTTTCATTTACCATTTTAACAATATACTAAAACTGACCTGGCAACTTTATTCTCCAGGTTAGTATGAGTATGCAGATAATAAACATGTATAAATATTTTTTTATTTAATTGGTGAAAAAACATTCAGAAATTTGTGAGAGAAAAAAACCTGTGACGTTTTAATTTTTCAGGATATGGGGCTGTGTGAGGGCTTATTTTTTGCACCATGAGCTGATGTTTTTACTGATACCATATTAGGGTAGATAAAATGTTTTGATCGCCTCTTATTGCATTTTATTGCAATGTTGCAGAGGCCAAAAAAAGTAATTCTGGCTTTTTGATTATTTTTTTATTACAGTGGCTTGCGAAAGTATTCACCCCATTTGGCTTTTTACCTATTTTGTTACATTATAACCTGTGTCTAAATATTTTTGCAATCCAGTTTTTGTGTGATGCATCAGTTGGTGAAGTGAAGTGAAGTGAGAAAAATATAGGCATACATTAAGTTTGTGGGATAAAAAAATAAAAATTGGTGCATATTCACCCCATTTGGTATGAAGCCCCCAAAAATTTCTGGTGTAAGCAATTACCTTCAAGTAAACCCACAAGCCCACAAGTGTCACATGGTCTGTCAGTACCTTTACCTTTTCTGAATGCCACAGAGGCTGCAACACCATTAAGCAAGAGGCAACACTAACCAAACAACACCATGAAGGCCAAGGAGATCTCCTAACAAGTAAGGGACAAAGTTGTTGAGAAGTGCAAGTCAGGGTTGGTTTATAAAAAAATATCCTAATCTCTGATGATCCCCCGAAGCACCATCAAATCCATCATCAAATGGAAATAACATGGTACCAAAACAAACCTGCCAAGAGAGGGCCACCCACCAAAACTCTCAGCCTGGGCAAGGAGGGCATTAATCAGAGAGGCTGCACGGAGACCAAAAGTAACCCTGACGGAGCTGCAGAGTTTCCAAGCAGAGATTGGTGTATCTGTCCATACGACCACAATAAGCCGTACCCTCCAATGGGGTGGCCTTTATGGAAGAGTGGTCAGAAAAAAAGCCTTTACTTACACACAAAAATTGTAAGGCTTGTTTTGAGTTTGCCAAAAGTCATTCAAGTGGTTTAAGGTGAAATGTGTAAATGTTTTCAAGTGGCCTAGTCAGAGTGCAGTCCTTAATCCAATTGACAATCTGTGGTCAGACTTGAAGATTGCTGTTCACTAGGGTAAACCATCTAACTTGAAGGAGCTTGAGCAGCTTTGCCTTGAGGAATGGGCAAAAATCCAAGTGGCAAGATGTGGAAAGCTGATAGAGACTTGTTCAAAGCAATTTGCAGCTGTAATTGCTGCAAATGAGGCTCCACAAAGTACTGACTTTAGGGGGAAGTGAATAGATATGCACACAGAAGTTTTCAGTTATTTTTTCCTATTTGTTGTTTGCTTCAAAATATAAAGAAAACCAAATATTCACAGCTGTAGGCATGTTCTCTACATGAACCAATGTAGACCCTCAAAAGAAACCAGTTCCAGGTTGTGAGGTAGCAAAACACGAATCATGCCAAGGGGTGAATACTTTCACAAGGCACTGTACGCCATTTAGCGATCAGAATAATTTACTTTTTATTTTGAGATATTGACTTTTACAAATGCAGCTATATGAAATATGTGTATTTTTTTCATTGTTTTATTTTTAATGGGCCAAAAGGGGGAAAGATGTGAACCTTTGTGTTTTTTTAAAAATTTTTTTCATAATTCTCTATAGGGAAAGTTGTAAGGTCAGTTAGGGGAGGAGATCACAGGAGAGGTTTGCGCACAAGGGAGACCTATTGGTTGTACAATTTAGGACTTAATATGCTCAAATAAATTATTTTCCCCTATTACTCTTTTGTTTTTATTGTGACTTTTTTCTTTTTCAATGTGTGCATTTGCACACAGAGAGTTTGTGAGCACCTGGGATCACATAATGTGTTTAATCACCGGCTTCTCATTAGGAGTGTATTTAATGTTCACATGCATACCTTATAGTAGCTTTGATAAAGGATGCTTGATTTGCGTTCGAAACGCATTACTTAATGTCCCTCATCTGATGGAATTTTTCTCCTGTATTCTATGTTATTGGATGGATTTTTATTTCAATGAAACTGTAATTTTTTTTATTTTTTATATGAACAAATGAATTGCTTTTATTGGAGCTGGATTATCTTCTCTTCTTTAGATGAGAATGTCCCTCCTCTCACTTGGTATCACCCAAATCAAGCTGTGCATTCTTGTACAGTACTTCAATGTGAGCGCTAAGGCTGCGTGCCCACTATGCATTTTTCAAGCATTTTTGCCGTGGAATTTCCGCAGCGAAAACACTTAAAAAACGCTTAGTAATACGTGCCACATGGTCCCCAATGATAATCCGCATGTGCTGTGCACATGCTGTGGAAATTTCCGCTGTGGATTATTATTGCAGAAAAATCCGCAGCATGTCCATTATTTTTGCGGAAACGCGGCGTAATTGCCGCCATTGACTTGTATTGAATCGCATAATATCTGAATGAATATATGTGCACAAGCGGATATTAAGCGATTCAATGTGCAGATGGTACCCGGGTCTGGAGAAGAGGAGACTGTCATCCAGACCTGGGTACCATAGTACCTGTAAAAAAAAGAATTTAAAATTTAAAAAAAAACATTATATACTCACCTTCTGATGGCCCGCGGTCTTTTCTCCAGTGCGTCCTGGCTCCCCTGTGGCTCGTAATGGTGTAAAAGGACCTTCCATGACATAATTTAGTCATGTGACAGGTCATGCGACCGCTGAAAATGCATGTAAAATGTGTTTTTCCTGCCAGGGAGATGCAGAAAAAATCAGCAGCATTTCTGCATCGTGGGCACATAGCCTGACTGTGAGATTAGCAGGAGCCACTCTCTACTACACTGCTGAGTGGGTGGCATGGTACCATTGTCTCATTCACCACACCATCCTCTACAGTATAAACAATTAGGTGGCAAGTTCCTCTCTATTGGCCCACTTACTGTATATACTGTAAATGCCTTAGCATGTTATGTCTCTATCCAAATGGCGGCAGTATTTCAGGTACAAACCAACACAGGAATATATAAACTGTAAACGATTAAAAAGCAATAATTAAAAATCTTCTTTTCCTGCACACCCAATAGGTTTGTACTGCATGCTCTATGGTAAATGTATCTAAGGCTTACAGAAGTTAAAAATACTGTAACTTATAAAATGTTTCCCAGATGTCTGAAACGAAAACGAGAAGAGAAAAATAATATATTACTGAATTCCCGAAAGAATATAGGGGGTAAAAGCTGAAAGCATAATTTTAGTCATTTTAAAACATCTGCCATTCTAATGTGTGGCCATTTATTTCAAGGCCTTTTCAATGCCAGTTTTATATATTCTAAGTACAGTGGCAATGATTGTTCAATTAATTTGTTTCAGCGTTCTGAAATGTCAAATTTGGCAATACTGTGGTCCAAGAATATCAGTTTGCAATATAAACAGGGTTATAAACATGATGTTGTAAATGCAGTAAAAGACAACCTTTATTACTGAAAGACTTTTTTATAATCTAATATATAAAGCTGAATGTGTGTGTGTGTATGTATGTATGTATGTATGTATGTCCGGGATTGGCATCTGCACTGTCACAGCTACAGCCACAAAATTTTGCACAGTCACACGTCTGGACCCCGAGAGCGTCATAGGCTATGTTGTGAGGCGAAAATTTAACCCCGCGAGTTCCAATCCACCAAACAATTTTGCCCCTATCTACATAATGGGGAAAAAGTGAAAGGAAAAGTGTTGGAGGCAAATTAACAGCTGCCACATGTGAACAAGGGAGAATTAAAGAATGAGAGCGATGGCGCCAAAGAGTATATACTGTACAGTTGCTAAGGTGGGGCCCCGACATGGGATACTCATACTCACCACACACGGGGATATGAACACACACACAAAATGCGCCACACACTACCACGTGCTTGAACACATATACCACCCTCAGCACACACAAAACTCATCTCACAAAGATTTATCAGGCTGCCAATAGCAACCAATCACAGCTCAGCTTCTATTTTGCTACAGTTAATTAATCTGAGCTGTGATTGGTTAATATAGGCAACAAAGGACATTCTCAGTATAACAAAGCTTGTGTAAGGTAATAAGATGTCAGTTAGGGTGTGTTAGTGGAAAGGCTGATGTCAGTCACATTACTTCTATGTGAGAGAATATAGAAACTGCCAGTTACAGACTATTTTTACCACAATAATGCCTCATAAGAAAAGGAATTTCATGGCACGAATGTCAGCTGATGCGAAAAGAAAAGCTGCATTATGGACCAATGAAATATGTGATGACCGAGAAACAAGGCTGACACACATGAGAACAGCAGCTGCTTCCTCAAGAGCCAATGAACTTTCTTAGGAGAGGGAAGCGAGGCTTGCAGACAAGAGAACAAGAACTGCTTCCTCAAGGGCCAATAAACTTTCTGAGGAGAGGGAAGCGAGGCTTGCAGACAAGAGAACAAGAACTGCTTCCTCAAGAGCCAATGAACTTTCAATCTATTTGCTTTGTGTTTTTTGTGTGGAGAATAAATTTTTGTTAACACATTCTATTTCGCTAGCAGCAGTTATTAACCCGGGCGAAGTCGGGTAGTACAGCTAGTTATTTATAAGACAGTACAGCATTTCTAAGAACATTTTTTAAGCACATTAACATTTTATTAATGCCTTTTTTTTCACATCATAATTTGGACATGCTTTTTAACTACCATACTTTTGGTTTGCCCATAGACTTTAAACGTCCATGAGGTCCACAAATTACTCTTCACTGACATTGTAAAACATCAGTGCAGTTTAAGCAGCTTGGACAATATTGTGCAGCTGTAAGGATGGGAAGTTGTCAGACACAGTCAGACTTCCTTAAGAGAACATAAACATGGCTTATTACCATGTATACCTTCTCGATCACTGTATACACTGTGCTGAACCAGTGCTTTTGTATACAGATTAGGAAGGGCTGTCATTTCTTCAATAGGAAGTAGGAGCCGCTGGGTCCTAGGAGACCCAGTCAGCTCTGCTATGCAGGCAGGAAGTTGAAATTCCCCTCTAACTGGGGTTAGTATTCCTGCCACAGCTACAGGGGAAATCAGTAATAAAAAGAATGTATTAATATGGAGGGTATTCATTTTATAAGTGAGGAAGATAGTGCAGATAGTGACCTGGGAACAAATAAAGAAATTGGGGGTGGGGTTAGAAAAGTCAATATAGTAGGAAGGAATAAACGTACAGAGAGATACATAAAATGCATGTACACTAATGCCAGAAGCCTCACCAACAAAATGGAGGAAATAGAATTAATTTTGTTGGAAAATAATTATGACATGGTGGGGATATCTGAGACATGGCTGGATGAGAGCCAAGACTGGGCAGTTAATTTACAGGGCTATAGTCTGTTTAGAATTGAACGTACAAACAAGCGAGGGGGGGGGTGTGTTTATATGTAAAATCATCCTTAAAACCCAACTTGCGTGAGAATATATGTGAATCTAATGAAAATGTAAAATCCCTGTGGGTGGAGATAAGGGGAGGGGGAAAATAATAAATTACTGATAGGGGTTTGTCATAAGTCTCCAAAAATAATGGAAGCAGCGGAGAATATCTTCATAAAGCAAATAGATTAAGCAGCGTCTCAAGGAGGAGTCATTATTATGGGGGACTTCAACTAACCTGAAATACATTGGGGAACAGAAACCTGTAGTTCAAGCAAAGGTAATAGGTTTTTGACAACTTTGAGAGACAATTACCTTTCACAAATTGTTCAGGACCCAACAAGAAGGGGGGCACTGCTAGACCTAATATTAACCAACAGGCCAGACTATTAATATTAAATATACGAGTTGGGGGTCACTTGCGTAATATTGATCACAAAATAAATACGTTTTAATTTATCCTTTAATAAGATGTGTAGTAGAGGGGTTACAAGGACACTAAACTTCAGGAAGGCAAATTTCCAACGGTTGAGAGATGATTTTAGTGCAATAAACTGGGATGATATCCTGAGACATAAAACTACACAAAGCAAATGGGAGACATTTATTAGCATCCTGAATAAGACCTGGGCACAATATATACCCTATGGGAATAAACATGCTAGAAATAGGAGGAAACCACTATGGCTAAATAGAGCTGTAAAAGGGGGCAATAAGTGACAAAAAAAATCATTTAGAGAACTAAAGCAAGTAGGTAGTGATGAGGCATTAAATAAATACAGAAAATTAAATAAATTCCGTAAAAAACAAATCAAGGCAGGAAAGATTGAGACAGAGAGAATCATTGCGAGAGAAAGTAAAAATAATCCCAAAATATTCTTTAACTACATAAATAGTAAAAAACTAAAAAATGATAGTGTTGGCCCCCTTAAAAATAGTCTGGGTGAAATGGTGGATGAGGATGAGGAAAAAGCCAATATGCTAAATGATTTTTTTTCAACAGTATTTACACAAGAAAATCGCATGACAGAAAACATGATTAGTGATGACAAAAATTCTCCATTAAGTGTCACTTGCTTAACCCAGCAGGAAGTATGGCGACTTCTAAAAATCACTAAAGTTGACAAATCACTGGCCCCAGATGGGATACACCCGTGAGTACTGCAGGAATTAAGTAACGTCATTGATAAACCATTATTTTTAATCTTTAAAGATTCCATAATAACAGGATCTGTACCACAGGACTGGTGTATAGCAAATGAGGTGCCAATATTCAAAAAGGGGACAAAAACTGAACTTGGAAATGATAGGCCAGTAAGCTTAACCTCTACTGTGGGTAAAATCCTGGAGGGTTTCCTAAGAGATGCTATACTAGAGTATCTGAGTATCTAAAGAAGAATAACCTCATGACCCAATATCAACATGGGTTTACGAGGGACCGTTCCTGTCAAACTAATCTGATCAGCTTTTATGAGGAGACAAGTTACGGACTGGTCCAAGGAAATGTAGTGGATGTTGTGTATATGGACTTTTCAAAAGCTTTTGATATGGTTCCACACAAAAGGTTGATACATAAAATGAGAACAATGGGGATAGGGGAAAATATATGTATGTGGGTTAAGAACTGGCTCAATGATAGGAAACAAATGGTGGTTATTAATGGAACACACTCAGACTGGGTCTCAGTTAACAGTGGGGTACCACAGGGGTCAGTATTGGGCCCGCTTCTTTTTAACATATTTATTAGTGACCTTGTAGGGGACATACAGAGTAATATTTCAATATTTGCAGACGACACTAAACTCTGCAGGGTAATCAATACAGAGGAGGACAATTTTATATTACAGGAGGATCTATGTAAACTAGAATCTTGGGCTAATAAACGGCAAATGAGCTTTAATGGGGATAAATGTAATGTAATGCACTTGGGTAGAGGAAATAAAATGTATAATTATATGTTTAATTGTAAATCACTGAGCAAAACTGCCACTGAAAAAGACCTGGGTGTATTGGTGGATGACAAGCTTACGTTTGGTGGCCAGTGTCAGGCAGCTGCTGCAAAGGCAAATAAAATAATGGAATGCATTAAAAGAGGCTCATGAGGAGAACATAATTTTACCTCTATACAAGTCACTAGTGCGACCACACTTAGAATACTGTGTACAGTTCTGGTCTCCGGTATATAAGAAAAACATAGCTGAACTAGAGCGGGTGCAGAGAAGAGCGACCAAGGTTATTAGAGGACTGCGGAGTCTGCAATACCAAGACAGGTTATTACACTTGGGGTTATTTACTTCGGAAAAACGAAGGCTTAGGGGTGATCTTATTACTATGAACAAGTATATGAGGGGACAGTACAAAGACCTTTATACTGATCTTTTTACTCTGAGGCCTGAGACAGGGACAAGCGGGCATCTTCAACGTCTGGAGGAAAGAAGGTTTAATCATAATCACAGACGGGGATTCTTTACTGTAAGAGCAATGAGACTATGGAACTCTCTGCCGCATGATGTTGCAATGAGTGATTCTCTACTAAAATTTAAGAAGGGCATGGATGCCTTTCTTGAAAAGTATAATATTACAGATTATATATACTAGATTCCTTGATAGGGCGTTGATCCAGAGAACTAGTCTGATTGCCATATGGAGTCAGGAAGGAATTTTTTTCCCCAATGTGGAGCTTAGTGTTTGCCACATGGGGCTTTTTTTGCCTTCCTCTGGATCAACATGTTAGGCTATGGGTTGAACTAGATGGACTTAGTCTTCCTTCAACCTTAAAAACTATGTTACTATGTAAAATGCCTCCCCCCACAAAAAAAGGTCTTTCAAGACCTTATGGTGGATAGTGGGCAAAGTGTGTAAAATAAATGAAAAAAATATATATAGCAGAAATAATATAAAAAAAGCAAAATAATAAAAAATAAACTATAAAGGGAGACACTGCCAGTGTAAGTTGCTTTTTCTATCTCTGTTCTCATCTAAACAATGTCTCCAATATATAAAACTAAGTTCTGCAGAAAGGGAAACGCAATGTTAAATGTTTTAGCGGTCGTTTGTAGTCATGAAAATAAATAAAAAGGACAAAAAAATGTGAAAAAGACACACAGTTCCTATTTTCTATAAATTTTGCACCAATATCAGCAAAAGAAAAGTTTAGTTTTGGGTCGCAATGTAGTGCCCAGGGTCAGAACGCTGGGTTTGCTACCTAAGTCATGGGTCTTCCAGCAGGACAATGACCCCAAACCTATTTCAAGAAGCTCTGAGAAATGGATGGAAACAAAGCGCTGGAGAGTTCTGAAGAGGCCAGCAATGAGTCCAGATCTAAATCCCATTAAACACTTGTTGAGAGATCTTAAAATTGCTTTTAGGGAAAACACCCTTCAAATATGAGAGACCCAGAGCAGTTTGCAATAGAAGAGTGGTCTAAAATTCCAGTTGAGTGGTGTAAGAAGCTTGTTGATGGTTATAGAAAGTGACTGATTGCAGTTGTTTATTCCAAAAGGTGTGCAACCAAATATTAATTTGAAGTTGGAAACAATTTTGTGAAGCCCATTTTTGGGGTTTTGTGTGAAATTATGTCCAAATTGCCTTTTTTGCAGTTTTTTTGTGTTGTTACAATACGCATAAAGGAAATAAACATGTGTATAACAAAATGAGTAATTGCAATAATTTTCTGGGAGAAATACTTCATTTTATGGAAGAATTTCAATGGTGCCAACACTTTCAGTCATGACTGTACATTTTCTCTAAAATGCAAGTGTTTTACGATGAAACATGGATATTTGTAATAATATAGCCAGTCTCTAATTCATGCTGCCCATCATTTGGTCACTGAGAATAAGGTTACCTTTAAATTAAAATGACATCATTATCTTTGTATCTGTATTGATGAAGGTCAGTAGGCCAATAGCTAGCATCATTCCATATCCTTTTTGTTCATTGATACATACTATATGGCAGGCAACATATTATCAAAAGTCTGTTTAAGAACATTGTCGCTTACTTAACTCTATAACCACTTATGAGCTCATGTGAAATTTGCAGCATTGCATATTTTGTATACCTAATAGTTATTTTTAGGACGAGATTACTTTTGCACATCTCTGTAAGTCTAACAAGTTGTTAGCTACACATTCCTTTAATTGCATCTATTCTGACATATTCAAAGTGATCATCGACTGATCGGTTGTACAGAACAAAGTTGCTTCTCAACAAGAAACATGCCTTTTTCCTCACTTATCAGATTCCCGTCATCCCCTCTCCATGTTTTGTGCAGTCATTGCACTACATATCCAATCAGCGCAGATACAACATCTATACTAATAGATTTTTTGGCAGTGGTGCTCAGCAACATATAGTACTGACCAAAAGTTTGGACACATCTTCTCATTTAAAGATTTTTCTGTATTTTCTTGACTATGAAAATTGTACATTCATACTGAAGGCATCAAAACTATGAATTAATACATGTGGAATTATATACTTAACAAAAGAGTGTGAAACAACTGAAAATATGTCTTATACTCTAGGTTCTTCAAAGTAGCCACCTTTTGCTTTGATGACTGCTTTTCACTCTCTTGGCATTCTCTTGATGAGCTTCAAGAGGTAGTCACCGGAAATGGTCTTCCAACAATCTTGAAAGAGTTCCCAGAGATGCTTAGCACTTGTTGGCCCTTTTGCCTTCACTCTGCGGTCCAGCTCACCCCAAACCATTTCGATTGGGTTGAGGTCTGGTGACTGTGGAGGCCAGGTCATCTGGCGTAGCACCCCATCACTCTCCTCCTTGGTCAAATAGCCCTTACACAGCCTGGAGGTGTGTTTGGGGTCATTGTCCTGTTGAAAAATAAATGATGGTCCAACTAAACGCAAACCGGATGGAACAGCATGCCGCTGCAAGATGCTGTGGTAGCCATGCTGGTTCAGTATGCCTTCAATTTTGAATAAATCCCCAACAGTGTCACCAGCAAAGCACCCCCACACCATCACACCTCCTCCTCCATGCTTCACGGTGGGAACCAGGCATGTAGAGTCCATCCGTTCACCTTTTCTGCGTTGCACAAAGACACGGTGGTTGGAACCAAAGATCTCAAATTTGGACTCATCAGACAAAAGCACAGATTTCCACTGATCTAATGTCCATTCCTTGTGTTCTTTAGCCCAAACAAGTCTCTTCTGCTTGTTGCCTGTCCTTAGCAGTGGTTTCCTAGCAGCTATTTTACCATGAAGACTTGCTGCACAAAGTCTCCTCTTAACAGTTGTTGTAGAGATGTGTCTGCTGTTAGAACTCTGTGTGGCATTGACCTGGTCTCTAATCTGAGCTGCTGTTAACCTGCGATTTCTGAGGCTGGTCACTCGGATAAACTTATCCTCAGAAGCAGAGGTGACTCTTGGTCTTCCTTTCCTGGGGCCATCCTCATGTGAGCCAGTTTCTTTGAAGCACTTGATGGTTTTTGCAACTGCACTTGGGGACACTTTCAAGGTTTTCCACTCGTTTTTCTTTACTTAGCTGCTTTTTTCTTGCCATAATACAAATTGTAACAGTCTATTCAGTAGGACTATCAGCTGTGTATCCACCTGACTTCTGCACAACACAGCTCATGGTCCCAACCCCATTTATAAGGCAAGAAATCCCACTTATTAAACCTGACAGGGCACACATGTGAAGTGAAAACCATTTCTGGTGACTACTAGTGTTGAGCCACCCCCGTAGTGTTCGAGTTCGGTTCGGTTCGTCGAACACCCGTGTGTTCGCCGAACTGTTCGTCGAACTGTTCGTCGAACACCTTCGAACACCGTTAAAACCAATGGCAGGCAAACAAAAACACATAGAAACACATAGAAAACACTTTCAAAGGTGTCCAAAAGCTGACAAACTGCTCAGAAGACACAACTAACACATGGAAAAGTGACAAGTACATATAGTCATGCGAAAATAAAAGAGGTGGAGGAGTAAAAGGAGGGGGAGACACAGATATAGGCATGTCATGCCCTTCTAAAATCCAAAAAGTGAGAAGCCGACACGGCCAGTCCGCTCCTGCCCGTACCACCTCCGTGTCGCCGGGTTTGTGCCAGAGCCGCGGTGAACCCTGATGGCCAGCCCCCCTCTCCCAATACTGGTGCCTGTCCGCTGGTGGGTCGAGCAAGCCCCCCTGTGGTGGAGGCAGCTCTAAGCTTTTTAATTTAAATTGTCTCTCTAATTTGAATGAATACACTTTAAATCCATTTACAAGGATCTATTGGAGGGCAAGTCTCATGCCAGCAGCCGCGTAATTCCAGCTCCAGTAGCGTCCACTAAAGCTGCTGCAGTTAAAAAGCTTTTATAAGGATCGAGCTCGGCTGTCCACCGCAAGGCATCCTACTGCCAGTCCCAGCCCCTATGCCTTGGGGTGCCTCCTGATGCTCTTCACTGAGTATCCCATGGTCCCGAAGCATTTCCTTTGAAAAAATTAAGTGTCTAAACTACAGGTGGTGTAGCTTGCTTAACAGCCGGGATAATCCGCTGACTAGCAGACACTGCTACTAGGCACAAAGTATTTCCTGGGCTAGATGCAGTTAAAAATTTGTAATTAGATACTCTCGTTGGATGCTGAGAAAGCATTCCATAGAGTCTCCTGGCATGCCATATATGATTCTCTTAAAAAGCTTGGGGTAGGGGTCTAGGGGACCCTTTTATAGCCAAAATCACGGCTCTGTATCGCAATACGTCACCTAGGCTGAAGATAAATGGAACTGTAGCACCCTGAGGGCTCGGTTGCTACAGACGTATTGCACCTCACCCAGAGGTGTGATATCTCACTCTCAGGTAAGGATGGAGTGTGGATCAGGACCCGACACCTGCATGCATTACACCACATTGCCGTGGGGCAGGGCGACCAATATGCCCCTGAGATGGGCACGACAGTCCCTGTCCCTGGCTGGAGTGGGGGGAGGGAACACTGAGGAAGGGGAACCCTGTAGTGCAGGAGCAGGGAGGAAGCAGTTCCTGGGTGCATTGAGAAGGGAGTATAAAAGGTGGGCACCATCTTAGTTCAGTGCAGAGAAGTCTGAGCAGAAGTGGCAGGGAGCAGGGGCTCTGCATGAGCTCTGCTCCGGAGGCGGGCCTAGTAACAGAGGCCCAGGCCTGGAAGAGGGAGAAGGAAGGAAGAGGAGCGGAGAAGGCTCCAGGAACGAGGAATGAAGGGATCCCAGGGGTGCGGGCGGGCGAGTCGCCACCGCACGCCCGAATCCACCTGCGTGGAGGGGTCAGGCCAAAGGGGGAGACCGGTCCCCGAACTAGTGGAGGCAGGAAACGACCCTCAGCTAGAAACCGGAGGCTCTGACATTTTATGTGGCGCAGCCCCTCGCTACACCCGCTAGGAAGGCACCACATAGGGTCAGGGAAACTGGCGCCAAGTTTACGAAGAGGAGGCCCGAGGCAGCCGGACAGAAGTGTTGGTAAGAAAGGCCAGACAAAGGACACACAAAGGGGGTCCTGTGAAGTGCTCCAAAGTTATCTGGGAGTTGTCTGAGCCCCTCACCTGGTGAGCACAGTACGACGTGGGCAGCCGTTACCTGCAGACGTGGTCTGGATAATAAGAACTGTGAGTAAAGGCCCTGGACTGCATCACTGACTCCGTGTCGTTACTGCTGCTGCCCTGCACCATCACCCCCATCCTCCGCATACACTGCCCTGAGGCTATACTCCTCCCGTGGGGAGTTATGCTACGCTCTGCTGCACCCACAACACCAGCCTCAGCGGTCTGCCCTGTAGCGGCGGTTCACTCTGACCGCAATCCACGGGTGACGTAGTCGGACATTTAAACATCAAAACCACATAAATAGTTCCGCCACTGGTTTGACCGCCCTGAGCCACGGAACCGGGTCGCCGCCACGAAGACTACAACCACCAGCATCCACCAAAAAGGGTCCGGCTCCGGGTGTCCCAAGGCCCAGGGGGTGCGTCAGAACATTTTCATCACCTTTCACAATCACCAATGGGACAAGGCAGGGATGTCCTCTGTCCCCTCTCTTATACATCCTAGTGACGGAGCACCTGCTCTCATCAATTCGCCATAACCCCAATATTAGGTGGATTGAGGTGGGAGGCACCGAGTACAAGTGCTCTCTATTTGCTGATGATGTCCTAGTATATATCACTCAATCACATATATCCATCCATGCTGTTATGGCTGAAATAGATCACTTTGTTACATGGTAAAATTTTAAAATCAATGCAGCGAAGTCTGAGGCCCTCGATGTCTCCCTCCCCAAATCCATATAGGATTCCATCCAGTCCAACTTTCCCTTTGCCTGGCCCTCACAGGGTATCAAATACTTAGGAATTCCTATTCATAGAGACCTCTCCCATCTATGTTATCTTAATTTTGGGCCCTTTATTGAACAATTCCATACAGACCACGGTTGGCAAGTTACAACTGTAAGATTCACTACGTGAACCGCTGGTGTTTTGTGGAAAAGCACATGTACACCGCGTTCCAAATTATTATGCAAAAAGTGTTTAGGAGTGATAAGGGAAGAATTTGTTTGTTTGTCAGTTAAACTCATTGATGGTGATGTGTGTCAGGGCTCTTTATATCACTGTAAGCAATTGCAGACACCTGTGCTAATTAGTTTGGCAGGTGTGTCCAATGAAAGGCAAGACTACTTAAGAAGGCTCTCTCACATTATTAAGCAGCCTACATTTTCTGCCAAAATGGGAAAGAAAAAGGATGTGTCGGCTGCTGAGAAGCAACAAATTGTGGAGTGTTTAGGTCAAGGCATGACTACAATCAACATTGTGCGATGATCAGGATGAAGTGTCTTGGCAATCAAGAAGTATGTAGCTGATTCACAGTACACACGTGTGCGTGCTGATAAGGGCAAATTGAGGACTCTTTCCTACAGGCAATTACGTCAGGTTGAAAGAGCAGCGGCAAAAAAGCCTTGTCATAGCAGCAGACAAGTTTTTGAAGCTGCTTGTGCCTCCAACGTCCCCCGAACAACAAGATGCAGGGTCCTTCAGAGGTTTGCAGCTGTGCATGCGCCATCCTGTCGACCTCCTCTATCCACTTCACACAAGCAGAAACGGCTCCAGTGGGCCAAACATTACATGAAGACTGATTTCAAAACTGTTTTGTTCACGGATGAGTGCCGTGCAGCGCTCGATGGTCCAGATGGATGGAGTGGAGGATGGCTGGTTGATGGACACCCCACGCAAACACGGCTACAGCGCCAACAAGGAGGAGGTGGAGTAATGTTTTGGGCTGGAATCATGGGGAGAGAGATTGTCGGCCCCTTTAGGATCCCTGAAGGCGCTAAAGATGAACTCCATAATGTATATGGATTTTCTCAAACAGCACTTCCTGCCATGGTTCAAGAAGAAGAACCGTGTATTTCACAGCAAGATCATTTTTCTGCATGATAATGCACCATCTCATGCTGCACATAAAACATCTGCATCTCTGGCTGATATGGGCATAAAAGGGGACAAACTTATGGTATGACCCCCATGCTCCCCTGACCTCTACCCCATTCAGAACCTTTGGAGCATCATTAAAAGGAGTGTCTATGATGGCGGGAGGCAGTTCACATCTAAGCAACAGCTCTGGGAGGGTATTCTGTCCTCATGCAAAACAATTGAAGCAGAAACCATCCAAAACCTGACAAATTCAATGGACGAGAGAGTTCAGAAGTAGTGTTGAGCCACCCCCGTAGTGTTCGAGTTCGGTTCAGTTCGTCGAACACCCGTGTGTTCGCCGAACAGTTCATCGAACTGTTCGTCGAACACCTTCGAACACCGTTAAAACCAATGGCAGGCAAACAAAAACACATAGAAACACATAGAAAACACCTTCAAAGGTGTCCAAAAGCTGACAAACTGCTCAGAAGACACAACTAACACATGGAAAAGTGACAAGTACATATAGTCATGCGAAAAGAAAAGAGGTGGAGGAGTAAAAGGAGGGGGAGACACAGATATAGGCATGTCATGCCCTTCTAAAATCCAAAAAGTGAGAAGCCGAGACGGCCAGTCCGCTCCTGCCCGTGCCACCTCCGTGTCGCCGGGTTTGTGCCAGAGCCGCGGTGAACCCTGACGGCCAGCCCCCCTCTCCCAATACTGGTGCCTGTCCGCTGGTGGGTCGAGAGAGCCCCCCTGTGGTGGAGGCAGCTCTAAGCTTTTTAATTTAAATTGTCCCTCTAATTTGAATGAATACACTTTAAATCCATTTACAAGGATCTATTGGAGGGCAAGTCTCATGCCAGCAGCCGCGTAATTCCAGCTCCAGTAGCGTCCACTAAAGCTGCTGCAGTTAAAAAGCTTTTATAAGGATCGAGCTCGGCTGTCCACCGCAAGGCATCCTAGTGCCAGTCCCAGCCCCTATGCCTTGGGGTGCCTCCTGATGCTCTTCACTAAGTATCCCGTGGTCCCGAAGCATTTCCTTTGAAAAAATTAAGTGTCCAAACTACAGGTGGTGTAGCTTGCTTAACAGCCGGGATAATCCGCTGACTAGCAGACACTGCTACTAGGCACAAAGTATTTCCTGGGCTAGATGCAGTTAAAAATTTGTAAGTAGATACTCTCGTTGGATGCTGAGAAAGCATTCCATAGAGTCTCCTGGCACGCCATATATGATTCTCTTAAAAAGCTTGGGGTAGGGGTCTAGGGGACCCTTTTATAGCCAAAATCACGGCCCTGTATCACAATACGTCACCTAGGCTGAAGATAAATGGAACTGTAGCACCGAGGGCTCGGTTGCTACAGACGTATTGCACCTCACCCAGAGGTGTGATATCTCACTCTCAGATAAGGATGGAGTGTGGATCAGGACCCGACACCTGCATGAATTACACCACATTGCCGTGGGGCAGGGCGACCAATATGCCCCTGAGATGGGCACGACAGTCCCTGTCCCTGGCTGGAGTGGGGGGAGGGAACACTGAGGAAGGGGAACCCTGCAGTGCAGGAGCAGGGAGGAAGCAGTTCCTGGGTGCATTGAGAAGGGAGTATAAAAGGTGGGCACCATCTTAGTTCAGTGCAGAGAAGTCTGAGCAGAAGTGGCAGGGAGCAGGGGCTCTGCATGAGCTCTGCTCCGGAGGCGGGCCTAGTAACAGAGGCCCAGGCCTGCAAGAGGGAGAAGGAAGGAAGAGGAGCGGAGAAGGCTCCAGGAACGAGGAATGAAGGGATCCCAGGGGTGCGGACGGGCGAGTCGCCACCGCACGCCCGAATCCACCTGCGTGGAGGGGTCAGGCCAAAGGGGGAGACCGGTCCCCGAACTAGTGGAGGCAGGAAACGACCCTCAGCTAGAAATCGGAGGCTCTGACATTTTATGTGGCGCAGCCCCTTGCTCCACCCGCTAGGAAGGCACCACATAGGGTCAGGGAAACTGGCGCCAAGTTTACCAAGAGGAGGCCCGAGGCAGCCGGACAGAAGTGTTGGTAAGAAAGGCCAGACAAAGGACACACAAAGGGGGTCCTGTGAAGCGCTCCAAAGTTATCTGGGAGTTGTCTGAGCCCCTCACCTGGTGAGCACAGTACGACGTGGGCAGCCGTTACCTGCAGACGTGGTCTGGATAATAAGAACTGTGAGTAAAGGCCCTGAACTGCATCACTGACTCTGTGTCGTTACTGCTGCTGCCCTGCACCATCACCCCCATCCTCCGCATACACTGCCCTGAGGCTATACTCCTCCCGTGGGGAGTTATGCTACGCTCTGCTGCACCCACAACACCAGCCTTAGCGGTCTGCCCAGTAGCGGCGGTTCACTCTGACCGCAATCCACGGGTGGCGTAGTCGGACATTTAAACATCAAAACCACATAAATAGTTCCGCCACTGGTTTGACCGCCCTGAGCCACGGAACCGGATCGCCGCCACGAAGACTACAACCACCAGCATCCACCAAAAAGGGTCCGGCTCCGGGTGTCCCAAGGCCCAGGGGGTGCGTCAGAACATTTTCATCACCTTTCACAATCACCAATGGGACAAGGCAGGGATGTCCTCTGTCCCCTCTCTTATACATCCTAGTGACGGAGCACCTGCTCTCATCAATTCGCCATAACCCCAATATTAGGTGGATTGAGGTGGGAGGCACCGAGTACAAGTGCTCTCTATTTGCTGATGATGTCCTAGTATATATCACTCAATCACATATATCCATCCCTGCTGTTATGGCTGAAATAGATCACTTTGTTACATGGTAAAATTTTAAAATCAATGCAGCGAAGTCTGAGGCCCTCGATGTCTCCCTCCCTAAATCCATATAGGATTCCATCCAGTCCAACTTTCCCTTTGCTTGGCCCTCACAGGGTATCAAATACTTAGGAATTCCTATTCATAGAGACCTCTCCCATCTATGTTATCTTAATTTTGGGCCCTTTATTGAACAATTCCATACAGACCACGGTTGGCAAGTTAGAACTGTAAGATTCACTACGTGAACCACTGGTGTTTTGTGGAAAAGCACATGTACACCGCGTTCCAAATTATTATGCAAAAAGTGTTTAGGAGTGATAAGGGAAGAATTTGTTTGTTTGTCAGTTAAACTCATTGATGGTGATGTGTGTCAGGGCTCTTTATATCACTGTAAGCAATTGCAGACACCTGTGCTAATTAGTTTGGCAGGTGTGTCCAATAAAGGCAAGACTACTTAAGAAGGCTCTCTCACATTATTAAGCAGCCTACATTTTCTGCCAAAATGGGAAAGAAAAAGGATGTGTCGGCTGCTGAGAAGCAACAAATTGTGGAGTGTTTAGGTCAAGGCATGACTACAATCAACATTGTGCGATGATCAGGATGAAGTGTCTTGGCAATCAAGAAGTATGTAGCTGATTCACAGTACACACGTGTGCGTGCTGATAAGGGCAAATTGAGGACTCTTTCCTACAGGCAATTACGTCAGGTTGAAAGAGCAGCGGCAAAAAAGCCTTGTCATAGCAGCAGACAAGTTTTTGAAGCTGCTTGTGCCTCCAACGTCCCCCGAACAACAAGATGCAGGGTCCTTCAGAGGTTTGCAGCTGTGCATACGCCATCCTGTCGACCTCCTCTATCCACTTCACACAAGCAGAAACGGCTCCAGTGGGCCAAACATTACATGAAGACTGATTTCAAAACTGTTTTGTTCACGGATGAGTGCCGTGCAGCGCTCGATGGTCCAGATGAATGGAGTGGAAGATGGCTGGTTGATGGACACCCCACGCAAACACGGCTACAGCGCCAACAAGGAGGAGGTGGAGTAATGTTTTGGGCTGGAATCATGGGGAGAGAGATTGTCGGCCCCTTTAGGATCCCTGAAGGCGCTAAAGATGAACTCCATAATGTATGTGGATTTTCTCAAACAGCACTTCCTGCCATGGTTCAAGAAGAAGAACCGTGTATTTCACAGCAAGATCATTTTTCTGCATGATAATGCACCATCTCATGCTGCACATAAAACATCTGCATCTCTGGCTGATATGGGCATAAAAGGGGACAAACTTATGGTGTGACCCCCATGCTCCCCTGACCTCTACCCCATTCAGAACCTTTGGAGCATCATTAAAAGGAGTGTCTATGATGGCGGGAGGCAGTTCACATCTAAGCAACAGCTCTGGGAGGGTATTCTGTCCTCATGCAAAACAATTGAAGCAGAAACCATCCAAAACCTGACAAATTCAATGGACGAGAGAGTTCAGAAGCTCCTTTCGAACAAGGGGTCCTATGTGAAAATGTAACATCACCTAGAATAAAGTTTTGAGTTGAAAACTGTTTGATTTCAGTTTCTAACAACCTGCTAATGCTTATAATTTCAAAAATGACCATTTTTTTGGTCTTTATTAAAATGAAAAGGTTGATCGAAAAGTTTGGGGGATCTAAGAGTGTGGCAACCCAGTAGTCATGATTACTTCGAATTCTGACAATATGAGGGTCATGCTGCAGGTAGTGCAGCAAGAAGGCACTTATGTGTCTTGCGCATCTCGGAGCCCCAAAATTATTTTCCGGGCTAGATGCAGCTAAAAATTATTTTTAATTTTAAATCTGGTGAAGCTTATTATAGATGGCCTAATAGGATCAGTGCTGCACACTGCTACAAAGCCCAAATTATTTTCCAGTCAAGATACAGATAAACATGATTAGTAATTTGAAAGCTTAAAACGGTTGGTAGGGTGATTTTAACCAATCATCAAGCTTTTACTCTCCCCAGGATGACACAGGGGTAGAAAAGTCGTTTCGGATCCATGATTTGTTCATCTTTATGAACGTGAGTCTGTCTACATTATCAGTGGAGAGCCGCGTGCGCTTATCTGTCAGCACACCACCAGCAGCGCTGAACACACGTTCAGACAGAACGCTGGCTGCGGGGCATGACAAGATCTCCAAGGCGTAAGTGGCTAGCTCCGGCCATTTATCCAGATTGGAAGCCCAAAAAGAGCAAGGGTCCAGTGACACAGTCGTGGCTTCAATGTTTACTTGGAGATACTCCTGTACCATCGTCTCTAGGCGTTGACTATGTGTCAGACTTCTTGTCTCCTGTGGCCTTGCAAAGGATGGGCTAAAAAAGTGGTGAAATGATTCCGCAAAATTGATGTTACCAGCAGATACTGTGGTTCTGTTACGGTTTGAGTGCTGAACACTTGACGGTCCCACGGTTGGCAAGTTGGAACTGTGAGATTCACTACGTGCACCACTGGTATTTTGTGGAAAAGCACATGTAAGATTCTGCAACAGTCTCTGCTGATACTCCTGCATGCGTGCATCCCTTTCTATGGCAGGAATAATTTCTGCAAATTTACTTTTGTACCGGGGATCTAACAGTGTGGCAACCCAGTAGTCAGGATTATTTCTAATTCTCACAATTCGAGGGTCATGTTGCAGGTAGTGCAGCAAGAAGGCACTCATGTGTGTTGCGCATCCAGGAGCACCAAGTCCCTGTTGTGTTGGTGGCGAGGTAACAATCATGCTTCCTTCCTCTGTCCTCTCCCCCCAACCTCGCACAACAGAAATGTGATCAAGGTCTCCCTCATCTGATGAGTCTTCCATCAGTTCGTCCTCCACTTCTTCCTGGGCTCCTGCACCTTCCTCACTAGTTTGGCTGCTACCATGCGCCCTGGTTAAACCATCTCCCCCACCCTCACATGCCTGCCGCCTTGGTGCTGCCGACCGTCTGGACCTTTCAGATGTTAGCCCTTCCGCATACAACTCCTCCTCCTCTACTTCCTCCACCTCCTCTTGTGCCACCACCTGACTCCGAATTCTGTTTAACATGTGCTCCAGCATGTAAATCACCGGAATAGTCATGCTGATAATGGCATCGTCAGCACTAAACATCTTCGTCGCCATTTCAAAACTGTGCAGAAGGGTGCATAGGTCCCTGATCTGAGACCACTCCTCCAGCGTGATTTGCCCCACCTCTGAATCTCGTTGGCCCAGGCTATACGTCAGAACGTATTGCACCAGGGCTTGTCGGTGCTGCCACAGTCGCTGCAACATGTGCAGAGTTGAATTCCACCGGGTAGGCACATCGCATTTTAGCCGGTGAAGTGGCAGGCCCAACGACTTCTGTAGAGATGTAAGTCGCTGAGCTGCGGGATGCGAACGGCGGAAGTGAGCACACAGCGACCGTGCCCTCTGCAGAAGGCCATCTAGTCTGGGATAGTGGGCTAAAAATTGCTGGACAACCAGGTTCAACACGTGAGCCATACAAGGCACGTGTGTGACATTGCCCCGGCGAAGGGCCGCACCCAGGTTTGCAGCATTGTCGCACACGGCCTTCCCTGGTTTCAGGTCCAGTGGAGACAACCATTCATGAAATTGGTTCTCCAGAGCTGACCACAACTCCTCAGCTGTGTGACTCACATTTCCCAGACATTTCAATGTAAAAACCGCCTGATGACGTTGAGCCCTACTGCCAGCATAGTAAGGAGGTGTGCAGGATCCCTTCTGCGCAGTTAGAAAGCTTGTGGCATGACCAGACAGGCTTTGGGTGCAGGTGGAAGACCGAGAGGAGGTTGAGGAGGCAGAAGCAGAGGAGGAAAAATGACATAAAGAGGATTGACGCACAACTCGTGGGGACGGCAAGACTTGGACAGCAGCCCCTTGTCCTGCTGTCACCATAGTTACCCAGTGCCCAGTCAGCGACATGTAACGCCCCTGTCCATGCCTACTTGTCCAAGTGTCTGTGGTGAAATGCACCCTGTCACACACAGAGTTTCTCAAAGAAGCGGTGATGTTGTGTGCGACATGCTGGTGGAGCGCAGGCACACCTTTCTTTGAGAAGTAGTGCCGACTGGGCATCTGGTACTGGGGCACTGCGACGGACATAAGGTCTCGAAAATCCTCTGTGTCCACCAGGCGGAAAGGCAGCATTTCTGTAGCCAAGAGCTTGCAGATGGTGAAATTCAACCTCTTAGCTTTCTCATGGCTAGGAGGAAATGGTCTTTTACTTGTCCACATCTGAGGGACCGAGGGCTGGCTATTGTGCTTAGACGGGGTTGATAAGGGTGTCCCCGGCAAACTGCCGGTCTGTGAGGAAGATGCAGGCGGACATGTTAGGTTGCCTTGATCCAAAGGTGGTGCTGTCGATGTCGGACAGCGCTCAAGACCAGCTGGTGTTACCACCTCCAAAGAAAATGATGACCTGCCAATCACGCTGGCTGTTGCGGGTAAAGAGGTGGCAGGTCTGCGCCCCAAAACAGGTGTGACTGCTGTCCCCCCAGTCACAGAGGATGAAGAGGCCGCGGATGCACAAGATATGGCAGACGGTGGTTGGCCCGGCCGGCTAGACCGCATTGTAGCACACTGAGCTTCCCACTGCAACTTATGCTTCATGTCCATGTGCCGGTTCATGCATGAAGTACTCAAACTATGTATTTTTTGGCCTCTACTTAGCTTTTGCTGACAAATGTTACAGATAACACGAGTTGGGTCATCTTTATCGATCTGAAAAAATGCCCAGGCTATGCAAGGCTTAGCACCCATGCGACCTGAAGAGCCACCACGACTTGTGGTGAGAGGCAGAGTTGTGTTTGAGGATGCAGTTGTTGACGTGCTTCCAGTACTACGTCTCTGTCCAGGAAGGCGCAACCTGACCTCGTCGTCACTAGCATCTTCCTCCACCTCCTCTGCTGACCTCATCTCTTGGCTGACTGTGGGTTGACAGTAAGTGGGATCTCCGACCTCATCATCATCACCCTGTGCGTTATCACACCCGTCGTCCTCAGAGCCAACCTGTTCCTGCCCTGACAAAAAACTAAAGTTGTCGCTCCAATCAGGTATTTGAGTCTTATCATCGTCTTCCTCATTGTCTCCACCAACAGGAGTTACAGTTTGGGAATGAGGGTCTACATTATGGTCAGAACCTTCTGCGTCTGGTCCTGGATCCGACTCATAAAGATTCTGGGCATCAGTGCAGATCATTTCCTCGTCTGGATTCACAGAAGCGCTGGAGTCGACCTCTGATTCCCAGGCTATAGTATGAGTAAACAGCTCTGCAGACTCAACCATCTGTTCTACCTCATACTCAGACGGGCAGCTGGAGATTTGGGAGCTGTGAGGAAGCAAGTGCGATTTGGGTGACACCTTTGAGGACTGGAGTATTTGTGATGTTGAAGTTGATGTGGAGGAGAGCCCACTTAAAGGAGCACTTGATATCCGTTGAAGCACCTGCTGTTTTTGTGCCTCATCTGGAATTTGTAGCGATTGGCGTGGCCGTAAGAAAGGGATCTTATCACATTGTCCGCTAAAAGAAGTAGACATTTTAGTTTGGCTGGAAGATGGTCTTTCTTCTGCACCTACCCCACGGACACAACCTTTTTTCCCCTTCCCAACACGCCTATTCCCCTTTCCACCAGCAGCAGGCCTTTTTCCACTCATTTTGGTGGTTAACTAATTCACAACTCTGGAGTTGTTTGCACAAAAAAACAATGGATGGTAACCGAGCAGAGCTGAGTGGCCAAACTGTAGTATTAGGCCAAAACTATTGGCTGGGTTAGATGCAGAAAAAAATTATTTTTAATTTGCAACCTGATGGAGGTCAGTATAGATGGACTAATAGACCAAGTCCCACACACCGCTAGAAGCCCAAATATTTTTTCAGAGCTAGATGCAGAAAATTTTTTTATTCAATTTGCAACCTGATGGAGGTCAGTATAGATGGACTAATAGACCAAGTCCCACACACTGCTAGAAGCCCAAATATTTTTTCAGAGCTAGATGCAGAAAAAAATTATTTTTAATTTGCAACCTGATGGAGGTCAGTATAGATGGACTAATAGACCAAGTCCCACACACCGCTAGAAGCCCAAATATTTTTTCAGAGCTAGATGCAGAAAATTTTTTTATTCAATTTGCAACCTGATGGAGGTCAGTATAGATGGACTAATAGACCAAGTCCCACACACTGCTAGAAGCCCAAATATTTTTTCAGAGCTAGATGCAGAAAAAAATTATTTTTAATTTGCAACCTGATGGAGGTCAGTATAGATGGACTAATAGACCAAGTCCCACACACCGCTAGAAGCCCAAATATTTTTTCAGAGCTAGATGCAGAAAAAAATTATATTCAATTTGCAACCTGCTGGACGTCAGTATAGAAGGACTAATAGAACCAGTCCCACACACTGCTAGAAGCCCAAATATTTTTTCAGAGCTAAATGAAGAAAAAAATTATTTTTAATTTGCAACCTGATGGAGGTCAGTATAGATGGACTAATAGACCAAGTCCCACACACTGCTAGAAGCCCAAATATTTTTTCAGAGCTAGATGCAGAAAAAAATTATTTTTAATTTGCAACCTGATGGAGGTCAGTATAGATGGACTAATAGACCAAGTCCCACACACCGCTAGAAGCCCAAATATTTTTTCAGAGCTAGATGCAGAAATTTTTTTTATTCAATTTGCAACCTGATGGAGGTCAGTATAGATGGACTAATAGACCAAGTCCCACACACTGCTAGAAGCCCAAATATTTTTTCAGAGCTAGATGCAGAAAAAAATTATTTTTAATTTGCAACCTGATGGAGGTCAGTATAGATGGACTAATAGACCAAGTCCCACACACTGCTAGAAGCCCAAATATTTTTTCAGAGCTAGATGCAGAAAAAAATTATTTTTAATTTGCAACCTGATGGAGGTCAGTATAGATGGACTAATAGAACAAGTCCCACACGCTGCTAGAAGCCCAAATATTTTTTCAGAGATAAATGAAGAAAAAAATTATTTTTAATTTGCAACCTGATGGAGGTCAGTATAGATGGACTAATAGACCAAGTCCCACACACTGCTAGAAGCCCAAATATTTTTTCAGAGCTAGATGCAGAAAAAAATAATTTTTAATTTGCAACCTGATGGAGGTCAGTATAGATGGACTAATAGACCAAGTCCCACACACTGCTAGAAGCCCAAATATTTTTTCAGAGCTAGATGCAGAAAAAAATTATTTTTAATTTGCAACCTGATGGAGGTCAGTATAGATGGACTAATAGAACAAGTCCCACACGCTGCTAGAAGCCCAAATATTTTTTCAGAGATAAATGAAGAAAAAAATTATTTTTAATTTGCAACCTGATGGAGGTCAGTATAGATGGACTAATAGACCAAGTCCAACACACTGCTAGAAGCCCAAATATTTTTTCAGAGCTAGATGCAGAAAAAAATTATTTTTAATTTGTAACCTGATGGAGGTCAGTATAGATGGACTAATAGACCAAGTCCCACACACTGCTAGAAGCCCAAATATTTTTTTCAGAGCTAGATGCAGAAAAAAATTATTTTTAATTTGCAACCTGATGGAGGTCAGTATAGATGGACTAATAGACCAAGTCCCACACACCGCTAGAAGCCCAAATATTTTTTCAGAGCTAGATGCAGAAAAAAATTATATTCAGTTTGCAACCTGATGGAGGTCAGTATAGATTGACTAATAGAATGATGCTATGCCCAAAAGATTTTACTTCACTAGATGCAGTAAAAAAATTGGTATTCTATACACAGGTGGTATATCTTGCAACACAGATAGGCTACTCCACTGACTAACACACTCTGCAATAGGCCAAAAAGGATTAGCTTTGCTAGATTCAGCCAAATGCTGTGAAAAAAACTTGCACAGCACTGGCACAGACCTGCCTGGCAAAAACTGATAGGAACTGATGTAACCTAGTCCTGAAAAGGACTCCAATTACAATTAGTCTTTACTCCCACAATCTATCTATTTAAGAGCACAGACCTGCCTGATAAAAGTCGTAGGAAATGCTGTAACCTAGTCCTTAAAAGGACTGCAATCACAACTATTCCCTACTCCCAAGCTATCTGTATATTTGTGCGAAAATTGGCTTGAAATTAACAAGGTATAGCGCACACAGCAACAGCGGTGCCGTCTAACACGCAGCTGCAGCAGTGAGAAAATGGTGGCGACGGGGAAAATGGCTTGGTCTTATAGGGCAAGGACATGTGACATACACTGCCAATCACACATGCCCTTGCTTGTGTGAAAAAAAGCACTTCGCTCCGTGTGTGCGCTGCTGATAGGCTGACAGATTGCACCTCCCCACTGCAAATGCGGGAAAGAGAAAAAAAAATGGAGATCTTCATTGTTCCTGCAGAGATCCACCCCCTGCCCCTCCCCCCGCCCCGCTGTACACTCAAACTGCGTATTAACATTAATTTTCATCATTACTGAGAAAAAATCCAGTTATGATTTTGGTGCACGAACAGTTATCGAACATAACCTCGAACAGCCGAATTTTTCTCAAATTGTTCGTGTTCGCCGACCGGCTCGAACACCGCCCAAAACAGCTCGAATTTGAGATTGGCGAACAGTTCGAGTAGAACAACGCTCATCTCTATTCAGAAGCTCCTTTCGAACAAGGGGTCCTATGTGAAAATGTAACATCACCTAGAATAAAGTTTTGAGTTGAAAACTGTTTGATTTCAGTTTCTAACAACCTGCTAATGCTTATAATTTCAAAAATGACCATTTTTTTGGTCTTTATTAAAATGAAAAGGTTGATCGAAAAGTTTGGGGGATCTAAGAGTGTGGCAACCCAGTAGTCATGATTACTTCGAATTCTGACAATATGAGGGTCATGCTGCAGGTAGTGCAGCAAGAAGGCACTTATGTGTCTTGCGCATCTCGGAGCCCCAAAATTATTTTCCGGGCTAGATGCAGCTAAAAATTATTTTTAATTTTAAATCTGGTGGAGCTTATTATAGATGGCCTAATAGGATCAGTGCTGCACACTGCTACAAAGCCCAAATTATTTTCCAGTCAAGATACAGATAAACATGATTAGTAATTTGAAAGCTTAAAACGTTTGGTAGGGTGATTTTAACCAATCATCAAGCTTTTACTCTCCCCAGGATGACACAGGGGTAGAAAAGTCGTTTCGGATCCATGATTTGTTCATCTTTATGAACGTGAGTCTGTCTACATTATCAGTGGAGAGCCGCGTGCGCTTATCTGTCAGCACACCACCAGCAGCGCTGAACACACGTTCAGACAGAACGCTGGCTGCGGGGCATGACAAGATCTGCAAGGCGTAAGTGGCTAGCTCCGGCCATTTATCCAGATTGGAAGCCCAAAAAGAGCAAGGGTCCAGTGACTAGAGATGAGCGTTGTTCTACTCGAACTGTTCGCCAATCTCAAATTCGAGCTGTTTTGGGCGGTGTTCGAGCCGTTCGGCGAACACGAACAATTTGAGAAAAATTCGGCTGTTCGAGGTTATGTTCGATAACTGTTCGTGCACCAAAATCATAACTGGATTTTTTCTCAGTAATGATGAAAATTAATGTTAATACGCAGTTTGAGTGTACAGCGGGGTGGGGGGAGGGGCAGGGGATGGATCTCTGCAGGAACAATGAAGATCTCCATTTTTTTTCTCTTTCCCGCATTTGCAGTGGGGAGGTGCAATCTGTCAGCCTATCAGCAGCGCACACACGGAGCGAAGTGCTTTTTTTCACACAAGCAAGGGCATGTGTCATTGGCAGTGTATGTCACATGTCCTTGCCCTATAAGACCAAGCCATTTTCCCCGTCGCCACCATTTTCTCACTGCTGCAGCTGCGTGTTAGACGGCACCGCTGTTGCTGTGTGCGCTATACCTTGTTAATTTCAAGCCAATTTTCGCACAAATATACAGATAGCTTGGGAGTAGGGAATAGTTGTGATTGCAGTCCTTTTAAGGACTAGGTTACAGCATTTCCTACGACTTTTATCAGGGAGGTCTGTGCTCTTAAATAGATAAGTTGTGGGAGTAAAGACTAATTGTAATTGGAGTCCTTTTCAGGACTAGGTTACATGAGTTCCTATCAGTTTTTGCCAGGCAGGTCTGTGCCAGTGCTGTGCAAGTTTTTTTCACAGCATTTGGCTGAATCTAGCAAAGCTAATCCTTTTTGGCCTATTGCAGAGTGTGTTAGTCAGTGGAGTAGCCTATGTGTGTTGCAAGATATAACACCTGTGTATAGAATACCAATTTTTTTACTGCACCTAGTGAAGTAAAATCTTTTGGGCATAGCATCATTCTATTAGTCCATCTATACTGACCTCCATCAGGTTGCAAACTGAATATAATTTTTTTCTGCATCTAGCTCTGAAAAAATATTTGGGCTTCTAGCAGTGTGTGGGACTTGGTCTATTAGTCCATCTATACTGACCTCCATCAGGTTGCAAATTAAAAATAATTTTTTTCTTCATTTAGCTCTGAAAAAATATTTGGGCTTCTAGCAGTGTGTGGGACTTGTTCTATTAGTCCTTCTATACTGACCTCCAGCAGGTTGCAAATTGAATATAATTTTTTTCTGCATCTAGCTCTGAAAAAATAGTTGGGCTTCTAGCGGTGTGTGGGACTTGGTCTATTAGTCCATCTATACTGACCTCCATCAGGTTGCAAATTAAAAATAATTTTTTTCTGCATCTAGCTCTGAAAAAATATTTGGGCTTCTAGCAGTGTGTGGGACTTGGTCTATTAGTCCATCTATACTGACCTCCATCAGGTTGCAAATTAAAAATAATTTTTTTCTTCATCTAGCTCTGAAAAAATATTTGGGCTTCTAGCAGTGTGTGGGACTTGGTCTATTAGTCCATCTATACTGACCTCCATCAGGTTGCAAATTAAAAATAATTTTTTTCTGCATCTAGCTCTGAAAAAATATTTGGGCTTCTAGCAGTGTGTGGGACTTGGTCTATTAGTCCATCTATACTGACCTCCATCAGGTTGCAAATTAAAAATAATTTTTTTCTTCATTTAGCTCTGAAAAAATATTTGGGCTTCTAGCAGTGTGTGGGACTTGTTCTATTAGTCCTTCTATACTGACCTCCAGCAGGTTGCAAATTGAATATAATTTTTTTCTGCATCTAGCTCTGAAAAAATATTTGGGCTTCTAGCAGTGTGTGGGACTTGGTCTATTAGTCCATCTATACTGACCTCCATCAGGTTGCAAATTAAAAATAATTTTTTTCTGCATCTAGCTCTGAAAAAATATTTGGGCTTCTAGCGGTGTGTGGGACTTGGTCTATTAGTCCATCTATACTGACCTCCATCAGGTTGCAAATTAAAAATAATTTTTTTCTGCATCTAGCTCTGAAAAAATATTTGGGCTTCTAGCAGTGTGTGGGACTTGGTCTATTAGTCCATCTATACTGACCTCCATTAGGTTGCAAATTAAAAATATTTTTTTTCTGCATCTAGCTCTGAAAAAATATTTGGGCTTCTAGCGGTGTGTGGGACTTGGTCTATTAGTCCATCTATACTGACCTCCATCAGGTTGCAAATTAAAAATAATTTTTTTCTGCATCTAGCTCTGAAAAAATATTTGGGCTTCTAGCAGTGTGTGGGACTTGGTCTATTAGTCCATCTATACTGACCTCCATCAGGTTGCAAATTAAAGATAATTTTTTTCTTCATTTAGCTCTGAAAAAATATTTGGGCTTCTAGCAGTGTGTGGGACTTGTTCTATTAGTCCTTCTATACTGACCTCCAGCAGGTTGCAAATTGAATATAATTTTTTTCTGCATCTAGCTCTGAAAACATAGTTGGGCTTCTAGCGGTGTGTGGGACTTGGTCTATTAGTCCATCTATACTGACCTCCATCAGGTTGCAAATTAAAAATAATTTTTTTCTGCATCTAGCTCTGAAAAAATATTTGGGCTTCTAGCAGTGTTTGAGACTTGGTCTATTAGTCCATCTATACTGACCTCCATCAGGTTGCAAATTAAAAATAATTTTTATCTGCCTCTACAGTACCTCTGAAAAAATATTTGGGCTTTTAGCAGTGTGTGGGACTATTTGTATTAGTCCATCTATACTGACCTCCATCAGGTTGCAAATTCAAAATAATTTTTTTCTGCATCTAACCCAGCCAATAGTTTTGGCCTAATACCACAGTTTGGCCACTCAGCTCTGCTCGGTTACCATCCATTGTTTTTTTGTGCAAACAACTCCAGAGTTGTGAATTAGTTAACCACCAAAATGAGTGGAAAAAGGCCTGCTGCTGGTGGAAAGGGGAATAGGCGTGTTGGGAAGGGGAAAAAAGGTTGTGTCCGTGGGGTAGGTGTTAAAGCAACAGTAACATCTGCAGAAGAAAGACCATCTTCCAGCCAAACTAAAATGTCTACTTCTTTTAGCGGACAATGTGATAAGATCCCTTTCTTACGGCCACGCCAATCGCTACAAATTCCAGATGAGGCACAAAAACAGCAGGTGCTTCAACGGATATCAAGTGCTCCTTTAAGTGGGCTCTCCTCCACATCAACTTCAACATCACAAATACTCCAGTCCTCAAAGGTGTCACCCAAATCGCACTTGCTTCCTCACAGCTCCCAAATCTCCAGCTGCCCGTCTGAGTATGAGGTAGAACAGATGGTTGAGTCTGCAGAGCTGCTTACTCATAGTATATCCTGGGAATCAGAGGTCGACTCCAGCGCTTCTGTGAATCCAGACGAGGAAATGATCTGCACTGATGCCCAGAATCTTTATGAGTCGGATCCAGGACCAGACGCAGAAGGTTCTGACCATAATGTAGACCCTCATTCCCAAACTGTAACTCCTGTTAGTGGAGACAATGAGGAAGACGATGATAAGACTCAAATACCTGATTGGAGCGACAACTTTAGTTTTTTGTCAGGGCAGGAACAGGTTGGCTCTGAGGACGACGGGTGTGATAACGCACAGGGTGATGATGATGAGGTCGGAGATCCCACTTACTGTCAACCCACAGTCAGCCAAGAGATGAGGTCAGCAGAGGAGGTGGAGGAAGATGCTAGTGACGACGAGGTCAGGTTGCGCCTTCCTGGACAGAGACGTAGTACTGGAAGCACGTCAACAACTGCATCCTCAAACACAACTCTGCCTCTCACCACAAGTCGTGGTGGCTCTTCAGGTCGCATGGGTGCTAAGCCTTGCATAGCCTGGGCATTTTTTCAGATCGATAAAGATGACCCAACTCGTGTTATCTGTAACATTTGTCAGCAAAAGCTAAGTAGAGGCCAAAAAATACATAGTTTGAGTACTTCATGCATGAACCGGCACATGGACATGAAGCATAAGTTGCAGTGGGAAGCTCAGTGTGCTACAATGCGGCCTAGCCGGCCGGGCCAATCACCGTCTGCCATATCTTGTGCATCTGCGGCCTCTTCATCCTCTGTGACTGGGGGGACAGCAGTCACACCTGTTTTGGGGCGCAGACCTGCCACCTCTTTACCCGCAACAGCCAGCGTGATTGGCAGGTCATCATTTTCTTTGGAGGTGGTAACACCAGCTGGTGTTGAGCGCTGTCCGATATCGATAGCACCACCTTTGGATCAAGGCAACCTAACATGTCCGCCTGCATCTTCCTCACAGACCGGCAGTTTGCCGGGGACACCCTTATCAACCCCGTCTAAGCACAATAGCCAGCCCTCGGTCCCTCAGATGTGGACAAGTAAAAGACCATTTCCTCCTAGCCATGAGAAGGCTAAGAGGTTGAATTTCACCATCTGCAAGCTCTTGGCTACAGAAATGCTGCCTTTCCGCCTGGTGGACACAGAGGATTTTCGAGACCTTATGTCCGTCGCAGTGCCCCAGTACCAGATGCCCAGTCGGCACTACTTCTCAAAGAAAGGTGTGCCTGCGCTCCACCAGCATGTCGTACACAACATCACCGCTTCTTTGAGAAACTCTGTGTGTGACAGGGAGCATTTCACCACAGACACTTGGACGAGTAGGCATGGACAGGGGTGTTACATGTCGCTGACTGGGCACTGGGTAACTATGGTGACAGCAGGACAAGGGGCTGCTGTCCAAGTCTTGCCGTCCCCACGAGTTGTGCGTCAATCCTCTTTATGTCAAAGTTCCTCCACTGTTTCTGCCTCCTCAACCTCCTCTCGGTCTTCCACCTGCACCCAAAGCCTGTCTGGTCATGCCACAAGCTTTCTAACTGCGCAGAAGGGATCCTGCACACCTCCTTACTATGCTGGCAGTAGGGCTCAACGTCATCAGGCGGTTTTTACATTGAAATGTCTGGGAAATGTGAGTCACACAGCTGAGGAGTTGTGGTCAGCTCTGGAGAACCAATTTCATGAATGGTTGTCTCCACTGGACCTGAAACCAGGGAAGGCCGTGTGCGACAATGCTGCAAACCTGGGTGCGGCCCTTCGCCGGGGCAATGTCACACACGTGCCTTGTATGGCTCACGTGTTGAACCTGGTTGTCCAGCAATTTTTAGCCCACTATCCCAGACTAGATGGCCTTCTGCAGAGGGCACGGTCGCTGTGTGCTCACTTCCGCCGTTCGCATCCCGCAGCTCAGCGACTTACATCTCTACAGAAGTCGTTGGGCCTGCCACTTCACCGGCTAAAATGCGATGTGCCTACCCGGTGGAATTCAACTCTGCACATGTTGCAGTGACTGTGGCAGCACCGACAAGCCCTGGTGCAATACGTTCTGACGTATAGCCTGGGCCAACGAGATTCAGAGGTGGGGCAAATCACGCTGGAGGAGTGGTCTCAGATCAGGGACCTATGCACCCTTCTGTACAGTTTTGAAATGGCGACGAAGATGTTTAGTGCTGACGATGCCATTATCAGCATGACTATTCCGGTGATTTACATGCTGGAGCACATGTTAAACAGAATTCGGAGTCAGGTGGTGGCACAAGAGGAGGTGGAGGAAGTAGAGGAGGAGGAGTTGTATGCGGAAGGGCTAACATCTGCAAGGTCCAGACGGTCGGCATCACCAAGGCGGCAGGCATGTGAGGGTGGGGGAGATGGTTTTACCAGGGCGCATGGTAGCAGCCAAACTAGTGAGGAAGGTGCAGGAGCCCAGGAAGAAGTGGAGGACGAACTGATGGAAGACTCATCAGATGAGGGAGACCTTGATCACATTTCTGTTGTGCGAGGTTGGGGGGAGAGGACAGAGGAAGGAAGCATGATTGTTACCTCGCCACCAACACAACAGGGACTTGGTGCTCCTGGATGCGCAACACACATGAGTGCCTTCTTGCTGCACTACCTGCAACATGACCCTCGAATTGTGAGAATTAGAAATAATCCTGACTACTGGGTTGCCACACTGTTAGATCCCCGGTACAAAAGTAAATTTGCAGAAATTATTCCTGCCATAGAAAGGGATGCACGCATGCAGGAGTATCAGCAGAGACTGTTGCAGAATCTTACATGTGCTTTTCCACAAAATACCAGTGGTGCACGTAGTGAATCTCACAGTTCCAACTTGCCAACCGTGGGACCGTCAAGTGTTCAGCACTCAAACCGTAACAGAACCACAGTATCTGCTGGTAACATCAATTTTGCGGAATCATTTCACCACTTTTTTAGCCCATCCTTTGCAAGGCCACAGGAGACAAGAAGTCTGACACATAGTCAACGCCTAGAGACGATGGTACAGGAGTATCTCCAAGTAAACATTGAAGCCACGACTGTGTCACTGGACCCTTGCTCTTTTTGGGCTTCCAATCTGGATAAATGGCCGGAGCTAGCCACTTACGCCTTGGAGATCTTGTCATGCCCCGCAGCCAGCGTTCTGTCTGAACGTGTGTTCAGCGCTGCTGGTGGTGTGCTGACAGATAAGCGCACGCGGCTCTCCACTGATAATGTAGACAGACTCACGTTCATAAAGATGAACAAATCATGGATCCGAAACGACTTTTCTACCCCTGTGTCATCCTGGGGAGAGTAAAAGCTTGATGATTGGTTAAAATCACCCTACCAACCGTTTTAAGCTTTCAAATTACTAATCATGTTTATCTGTATCTTGACTGGAAAATAATTTGGGCTTTGTAGCAGTGTGCAGCACTGATCCTATTAGGCCATCTATACTAAAGCTTCAGCAGATTTAAAATGAAAAATAATTTTTAGCTGCATCTAGCCCGGAAAATAATTTTGGGGCTCCGAGATGCGCAAGGCACATAAGTGCCTTCTTGCTGCACTACCTGCAGCATGACCCTCATATTGTCAGAATTCGAAGTAATCATGACTACTGGGTTGCCACACTCTTAGATCCCCCAAACTTTTCGATCAACCTTTTCATTTTAATAAAGACCAAAAAAATGGTCATTTTTGAAATTATAAGCATTAGCAGGTTGTTAGAAACTGAAATCAAACAGTTTTCAACTCAAAACTTTATTCTAGGTGATGTTACATTTTCACATAGGACCCCTTGTTCGAAAGGAGCTTCTGAACTCTCTCGTCCATTGAATTTGTCAGGTTTTGGATGGTTTCTGCTTCAATTGTTTTGCATGAGGACAGAATACCCTCCCAGAGCTGTTGCTTAGATGTGAACTGCCTCCCGCCATCATAGACACTCCTTTTAATGATGCTCCAAAGGTTCTGAATGGGGTAGAGGTCAGGGGAGCATGGGGGTCACACCATAAGTTTGTCCCCTTTTATGCCCATATCAGCCAGAGATGCAGATGTTTTATGTGCAGCATGAGATGGTGCATTATCATGCAGAAAAATGATCTTGCTGTGAAATACACGGTTCTTCTTCTTGAACCATGGCAGGAAGTGCTGTTTGAGAAAATCCACATACATTATGGAGTTCATCTTTAGCGCCTTCAGGGATCCTAAAGGGGCCGACAATCTCTCTCCCCATGATTCCAGCCCAAAACATTACTCCACCTCCTCCTTGTTGGCGCTGTAGCCGTGTTTGCGTGGGGTGTCCATCAACCAGCCATCCTCCACTCCATCCATCTGGACCATCGAGCGCTGCACGGCACTCATCCGTGAACAAAACAGTTTTGAAATCAGTCTTCATGTAATGTTTGGCCCACTGGAGCCGTTTCTGCTTGTGTGAAGTGGATAGAGGAGGTCGACAGGATGGCGCATGCACAGCTGCAAACCTCTGAAGGACCCTGCATCTTGTTGTTCGGGGGACGTTGGAGGCACAAGCAGCTTCAAAAACTTGTCTGCTGCTATGACAAGGCTTTTTTGCCGCTGCTCTTTCAACCTGACGTAATTGCCTGTAGGAAAGAGTCCTCAATTTGCCCTTATCAGCACGCACACGTGTGTACTGTGAATCAGCTACATACTTCTTGATTGCCAAGACACTTCATCCTGATCATCGCACAATGTTGATTGTAGTCATGCCTTGACCTAAACACTCCACAATTTGTTGCTTCTCAGCAGCCGACACATCCTTTTTCTTTCCCATTTTGGCAGAAAATGTAGGCTGCTTAATAATGTGAGAGAGCCTTCTTAAGTAGTCTTGCCTTTCATTGGACACACCTGCCAAACTAATTAGCACAGGTGTCTGCAATTGCTTACAGTGATATAAAGAGCCCTGACACACATCACCATCAATGAGTTTAACTGACAAACAAACAAATTCTTCCCTTATCACTCCTAAACACTTTTTGTATAATAATTTGGAATGCAGTGTACATGTGCTTTTCCACAAAACACCAGTGGTTCACGTAGTGAATCTTACAGTTCTAACTTGCCAACCGTGGTCTGTATGGAGTTGTTCAATAAAGGGCCCAAAATTAAGATAACATAGATGGGAGAGGTCTCTATGAATAGGAATTCCTAAGTATTTGATACCCTGTGAGGGCCAGGCAAAGGGAAAGTTGGACTGGATGGAATCCTATATGGATTTGGGGAGGGAGACATCGAGGGCCTCAGACTTCGCTGCATTGATTTTAAAATTTTACCATGTAACAAAGTGATCTATTTCAGCCATAACAGCATGGATGGATATATGTGATTGAGTGATATATACTAGGACATCATCAGCAAATAGAGAGCACTTGTACTCGGTGCCTCCCACCTCAATCCACCTAATATTGGGGTTATGGCGAATTGATGAGAGCAGGTGCTCCGTCACTAGGATGTATAAGAGAGGGGACAGAGGACATCACTGGCTTGTCCCATTGGTGATTGTGAAAGGTGATGAAAATGTTCTGACGCACCCCCTGGGCCTTGGGACACCCGGAGCCGGACCCTTTTTGGTGGATGCTGGTGGTTGTAGTCTTCGTGGCGGCGACCCAGTTCCGTGGCTCAGGGCGGTCAAACCAGTGGCGGAACTATTTATGTGGTTTTCAAGTTTAAATGTCCGACTACGCCACCCGTGGATTGCGGTCAGAGTGAACCGCCGCTACAGGGCAGACCACTGAGGCTGGTGTTGTGGGTGCAGCAGAGCGTAGCATAACTCCCCACGGGAGGAGTATAGCCTCAGGGCAGTGTATGCGGAGGATGGGGGTGATGGTGCAGGGCAGCAGCAGTAACGACACGGAGTCAGTGATGCAGTTCAGGGCCTTTACTCACAGTTTTTATTATCCAGACCACGTCTGCAGGTAACGGCTGCCCACGTCGTACTGTGCTCACCAGGTGAGGGGCTCAGACAACTCCCAGATAACTTTGGAGCACTTCACAGGACCCCCTTTGTGTGTCCTTTGTCTGGCCTTTCTTACCAACACTTCTGTCCGGCTGCCTCGGGCCTCCTCTTGGTAAACTTGGCGCCAGTTTCCCTGACCCTATGTGGTGCCTTCCTAGCGGGTGTAGCGAGGGGCTGCGCCACATAAAATGTCAGAGCCTCCGGTTTCTAGCTGAGGGTCGTTTCCTGCCTCCACTAGTTCGGGGACCGGTCTCCCCCTTTGGCCTGACGCCTCCACGCAGGTGGATTCGGGCGTGCGGTGGCGACTCGCCCGTCCGCACCCCTGGGATCCCTTCATTCCTCATTCCTGGAGCCTTCTCCGCTCCTCTTCCTTCCTTCTCCCTCTTCCAGGCCTGGGCCTCTGTTACTAGGCCCGCCTCCGGAGCAGAGCTCATGCAGAGCCCCTGCTCCCTGCCACTTCTGCTCAGACTTCTCTGCACTGAACTAAGATGGTGCCCACCTTTTATACTCCCTTCTCAATGCACCCAGGAACTGCTTCCTCCCTGCTCCTGCACTACAGGGTTCCCCTTCCTCAGTGTTCCCTCCCCCCACTCCAGCCAGGGACAGGGACTGTCGTGCCCATCTCAGGGGCATATTGGTCGCCCTGCCCCACGGCAATGTGGTGTAATGCATGCAGTTGTCGGGTCCTGATCCACACTCCATCCTTACCTGAGAGTGAGATATCACACCTCTGGGTGAGGTGCAATACGTCTGTAGCAACCGAGCCCTCAGGGTGCTACAGTTCCATTTATCTTCAGCCTAGGTGACGTATTGCGATACAGGGCCGTGATTTTGGCTATAAAAGGGTCCCCTAGACCCCTACCCCAAGCTTTTTAAGAGAAACATATATGGCGTGCCAGGAGATTCTATGGAATGCTTTCTCAGCATCCAACGAGAGTATCTAATTACAAATTTTTAACTGCATCTAGCCCAGGAAATACTTTGTGCCTAGTAGCAGTGTCTGCTATTGAGCGGATTATCCCGGCTGTTAAGCAAGCTGCACCACCTGTAGTTTAGACACTTAATTTTTTCAAAGGAAATGCTTCGGGACCATGGGATACTTAGTGAAGAGCATCAGGAGGCACCCCAAGGCATAAGGGCTGGGACTGGCAGTAGGATGCCTTGCGGTGGACAGCCGAGCTTGATCCTTATAAAAGCTTTTTAACTGCAGCAGCTTTAGTGGACGCTACTGGAGCTGGAATTACCGCGGCTGCTGGCATGAGACTTGCCCTCCAATAGATCCTTGTAAATGGATTTAAAGTGTATTCATTCAAATTAGAGAGACAATTTAAATTAAAAAGCTTAGAGCTGCCTCCACCACAGGGGGGCTCGCTCGACCCACCAGCGGACAGGCACCAGTATTGGGAGAGGGGGGCTGGCCGTCAGGGTTCACCGCGGCTCTGGCACAAACCCGGCGACACGGAGGTGGCACGGGCAGGAGCGGACTGGCCGTGTCGGCTTCTCACTTTTTTGATTTTAGAAGGGCATGACATGCCTATATCTGTGTCTCCCCCTCCTTTTACTCCTCCACCTCTTTTATTTTCGCATGACTATATGTACTTGTCACTTTTCCATGTGTTAGTTATGTCTTCTGAGCAGTTTGTCAGCTTTTAGACACCTTTGAAGGTGTTTTCTATGTGTTTCTATGTGTTTTTGTTTGCCTGCCATTGGTTTTAACGGTGTTCGAAGGTGTTCGACGAACAGTTCGACGAACAGTTCGGCGAACACACGGGTGTTCGACGAACCGAACCGAACTCGAACACTACGGGGGTGGCTCAACACTACCAGTGACACAGTCGTGGCTTCAATATTTACTTGGAGATACTCCTGTACCATCGTCTCTAGGCGTTAACTATGTGTCAGACTTCTTGTCTCCTGTGGCCTTGCAAAGGATGGGCTAAAAAAGTGGTGAAATGATTCCGCAAAATTGATGTTACCAGCAGATACTGTGGTTCTGTTACGGTTTGAGTGCTGAACACTTGACGGTCCCACGGTTGGCAAGTTGGAACTGTGAGATTCACTACGTGCACCACTGGTATTTTTTGGAAAAGCACATGTAAGATTCTGCAACAGTCTCTGCTGATACTCCTGCATGCGTGCATCCCTTTCTATGGCAGGAATAATTTCTGCAAATTTACTTTTGTACCGGGGATCTAACAGTGTGGCAACCCAGTAGTCAGGATTATTTCTAATTCTCACAATTCGAGGGTCATGTTGCAGGTAGTGCAGCAAGAAGGCACTCATGTGTGTTGCGCATCCAGGAGCACCAAGTCCCTGTTGTGTTGGTGGCGAGGTAACAATCATGCTTCCTTCCTCTGTCCTCTCCCCCCAACCTCGCACAACAGAAATGTGATCAAGGTCTCCCTCATCTGATGAGTCTTCCATCAGTTCGTCCTCCACTTCTTCCTGGGCTCCTGCACCTTCCTCAATAGTTTGGCTGCTACCATGCGCCCTGGTAAAACCATCTCCCCCACCCTCACATGCCTGCCGCCTTGGTGCTGCCGACCTTCTGGACCTTGCAGATGTTAGCCCTTCCGCATACAACTCCTCCTCCTCTACTTCCTCCACCTCCTCTTGTGCCACCACCTGACTCCGAATTCTGTTTAACATGTGCTCCAGCATGTAAATCACCGGAATAGTCATGCTGATAATGGCATTGTCAGCACTAAACATCTTCGTCGCCATTTCAAAACTGTGCAGAAGGGTGCATAGGTCCCTGATCTGAGACCACTCCTCCAGCGTGATTTGCCCCACCTCTGAATCTCGTTGGCCCAGGCTATACGTCAGAACGTATTGCACCAGGGCTTGTCGGTGCTGCCACAGTCGCTGCAACATGTGCAGAGTTGAATTCCACCGGGTAGGCACATCGCATTTTAGCCGGTGAAGTGGCAGGCCCAACGACTTCTGTAGAGATGTAAGTCGCTGAGCTGCGGGATGCGAACGGCGGAAGTGAGCACACAGCGACCGTGCCCTCTGCAGAAGGCCATCTAGTCTGGGATAGTGGGCTAAAAATTGCTGGACAACCAGGTTCAACACGTGAGCCATACAAGGCACGTGTGTGACATTGCCCCGGCGAAGGGCCGCACCCAGGTTTGCAGCATTGTCGCACACGGCCTTCCCTGGTTTCAGGTCCAGTGGAGACAACCATTCATGAAATTGGTTCTCCAGAGCTGACCACAACTCCTCAGCTGTGTGACTCACATTTCCCAGACATTTCAATGTAAAAACCGCCTGATGACGTTGAGCCCTACTGCCAGCATAGTAAGGAGGTGTGCAGGATCCCTTCTGCGCAGTTAGAAAGCTTGTGGCATGACCAGACAGGCTTTGGGTGCAGGTGGAAGACCGAGAGGAGGTTGAGGAGGCAGAAGCAGTGGAGGAACTTTGACATAAAGAGGATTGACGCACAACTCGTGGGGACGGCAAGACTTGGACAGCAGCCCCTTGTCCTGCTGCCACCATAGTTACCCAGTGCCCAGTCAGCGACATGTAACGCCCCTGTCCATGCCTACTCGTCCAAGTGTCTGTGGTGAAATGCACCTTGTCACACACAGAGTTTCTCAAAGAAGCGGTGATGTTGTGTGCGACATGCTGGTGGAGCGCAGGCACTCCTTTCTTTGAGAAGTAGTGCCGACTGGGCATCTGGTACTGGGGCACTGCGACGGACATAAGGTCTCGAAAATCCTCTGTGTCCACCAGGCGGAAAGGCAGCATTTCTGTAGCCAAGAGCTTGCAGATGGTGAAATTCAACCTCTTAGCTTTCTCATGGCTAGGAGGAAATGGTCTTTTACTTGTCCACATCTGAGGGACCGAGGGCTGGCTATTGTGCTTAGACGGGGTTGATAAGGGTGTCCCCGGCAAACTGCCGGTCTGCGAGGAAGATGCAGGCGGACATGTTAGGTTGCCTTGATCCAAAGGTGGTGCTATCGATGTCGGACAGCGCTCAACACCAGCTGGTGTTACCACCTCCAAAGAAAATGATGACCTGCCAATCACGCTGGCTGTTGCGGGTAAAGAGGTGGCAGGTCTGCGCCCCAAAACAGGTGTGACTGCTGTCCCCCCAGTCACAGAGGATGAAGAGGCCGCGGATGCACAAGATATGGCAGACGGTGGTTGGCCCGGCCGGCTAGGCTGCATTGTAGCACACTGAGCTTCCCACTGCAACTTATGCTTCATGTCCATGTGCCGGTTCATGCATGAAGTACTCAAACTATGTATTTTTTGGCCTCTACTTAGCTTTTGCTGACAAATGTTACAGATAACACGAGTTGGGTCATCTTTATCGATCTGAAAAAATGCCCAGGCTATGCAAGGCTTAGCACCCATGCGACCTGAAGAGCCACCACGACTTGTGGTGAGAGGCAGAGTTGTGTTTGAGGATGCAGTTGTTGACGTGCTTCCAGTACTACGTCTCTGTCCAGGAAGGCGCAACCTGACCTCGTCGTCACTAGCATCTTCCTCCACCTCCTCTGCTGACCTCATCTCTTGGCTGACTGTGGGTTGACAGTAAGTGGGATCTCCGACCTCATCATCATCACCCTGTGCGTTATCACACCCGTCGTCCTCAGAGCCAACCTGTTCCTGCCCTGACAAAAAACTAAAGTTGTCGCTCCAATCAGGTATTTGAGTCTTATCATCGTCTTCCTCATTGTCTCCACCAACAGGAGTTACAGTTTGGGAATGAGGGTCTACATTATGGTCAGAACCTTCTGCGTCTGGTCCTGGATCCGACTCATAAAGATTCTGGGCATCAGTGCAGATCATTTCCTCGTCTGGATTCACAGAAGCGCTGGAGTCGACCTCTGATTCCCAGGCTATAGTATGAGTAAACAGCTCTGCAGACTCAACCATCTGTTCTACCTCATACTCAGACGGGCAGCTGGAGATTTGGGAGCTGTGAGGAAGCAAGTGCGATTTGGGTGACACCTTTGAGGACTGGAGTATTTGTGATGTTGAAGTTGATGTGGAGGAGAGCCCACTTAAAGGAGCACTTGATATCCGTTGAAGCACCTGCTGTTTTTGTGCCTCATCTGGAATTTGTAGCGATTGGCGTGGCCGTAAGAAAGGGATCTTATCACATTGTCCGCTAAAAGAAGTAGACATTTTAGTTTGGCTGGAAGATGGTCTTTCTTCTGCAGATGTTACTGTTGCTTTAACACCTACCCCACGGACACAACCTTTTTTCCCCTTCCCAACACGCCTATTCCCCTTTCCACCAGCAGCAGGCCTTTTTCCACTCATTTTGGTGGTTAACTAATTCACAACTCTGGAGTTGTTTGCACAAAAAAACAATGGATGGTAACCGAGCAGAGCTGAGTGGCCAAACTGTGGTATTAGGCCAAAACTATTGGCTGGGTTAGATGCAGAAAAAAATTATTTTGAATTTGCAACCTGATGGAGGTCAGTATAGATGGACTAATACAAATAGTCCCACACACTGCTAAAAGCCCAAATATTTTTTCAGAGGTACTGTAGATGCAGATAAAAATTATTTTTAATTTGCAACCTGATGGAGGTCAGTATAGATGGACTAATAGACCAAGTCCCACACACTGCTAGAAGCCCAAATATTTTTTCAGAGCTAGATGCAGAAAAAAATTATTTTTAATTTGCAACCTGATGGAGGTCAGTATAGATGGACTAATAGACCAAGTCCCACACACCGCTAGAAGCCCAACTATTTTTTCAGAGCTAGATGCAGAAAAAAATTATATTCAATTTGCAACCTGCTGGAGGTCAGTATACAAGGACTAATAGAACAAGTCCCACACACTGCTAGAAGCCCAAATATTTTTTCAGAGCTAAATGAAGAAAAAAATTATTTTTAATTTGCAACCTGATGGAGGTCAGTATAGATGGACTAATAGACCAAGTCCCACACACTGCTAGAAGCCCAAATATTTTTTCAGAGCTAGATGCAGAAAAAAATTATTTTTAATTTGCAACCTGATGGAGGTCAGTATAGATGGACTAATAGACCAAGTCCCACACACCGCTAGAAGCCCAAATATTTTTTCAGAGCTAGATGCAGAAAAAAATTATTTTTAATTTGCAACCTGATGGAGGTCAGTATAGATGGACTAATAGACCAAGTCCCACACACTGCTAGAAGCCCAAATATTTTTTCAGAGGTACTGTAGATGCAGAAAAAAATATATTCAGTTTGCAACCTGATGGAGGTCAGTATAGATGGACTAATACAACAAGTCCCACACACAGCTAGAAGCCCAAATATTTTTTCAGAGGTACTGTAGATGCAGATAAAAATTAGTTTTAATTTGCAACCTGATGGAGGTCAGTATAGATGGACTAATAGAGAAAGTCCGACACACTACTAGAAGGCCAAATATTTTTTCAGAGGTAGATGCAGAAAAAAATATATTCAGTTTGCAACCTGATGGAGGTCAGTATAGATGGATTAATAGAACAAGACCCACACACAGCTAGAAGCCCAATATATTTTCAGAGGTAGATGCAGAAAAAAATATATTCAGTTTGCAACCTGATGGAGGTCAGTATAGATGGACTAATAGAACAAGTCCCACACACTGCTAGAAGCCCAAATATTTTTTCAGAGGTACTGTAGATGCAGATAAAAATTAGTTTTAATTTGCAACCTGATGGAGGTCAGTATAGATGGACTAATAGAGAAAGTCCGACACACTACTAGAAGGCCAAATATTTTTTCAGAGCTAGATGCAGAAAAAAATTATATTCAGTTTGCAACCTGATGGAGGTCAGTATAGATGGATTAATAGAACAAGACCCACACACACCTAGAAGCCCAATATTTTTTCAGAGGTAGATGCAAAAAAAAAATATATTCAGTTTGCAACCTGATGGAGGTCAGTATAGATGGACTAATAGAGAAAGTCCGACACACTACTAGAAGGCCAAATATTTTTTCAGAGCTAGATGCAGAAAAAAATTATATTCAGTTTGCAACCTGATGGAGGTCAGTATAGATGGACTAATAGAGAAAGTCCGACACACTACTAGAAGGCCAAATATTTTTTCAGAGGTAGATGCAGAAAAAAATATATTCAGTTTGCAACCTGATGGAGGTCAGTATAGATGGATTAATAGAACAAGACCCACACACAGCTAGAAGCCCAATATTTTTTCAGAGGTAGATGCAGAAAAAAATATATTCAGTTTGCAACCTGATGGAGGTCAGTATAGATGGACTAATAGAACAAGTCCCACACACTGCTAGAAGCCCAAATATTTTTTCAGAGGTACTGTAGATGCAGATAAAAATTAGTTTTAATTTGCAACCTGATGGAGGTCAGTATAGATGGACTAATAGAGAAAGTCCGACACACTACTAGAAGGCCAAATATTTTTTCAGAGGTAGATGCAGAATAAAATATATTCAGTTTGCAACCTGATGCAGGTCAGTATAGATGGACTAATACAACAAGTCCCACACACAGCTAGAAGCCCAAATATTTTTTCAGAGGTACTGTAGATGCAGATAAAAATTAGTTTTAATTTGCAACCTGATGGAGGTCAGTATAGATGGACTAATAGAGAAAGTCCGACACACTACTAGAAGGCCAAATATTTTTTCAGAGCTAGATGCAGAAAAAAATTATATTCAGTTTGCAACCTGATGGAGGTCAGTATAGATGGATTAATAGAACAAGACCCACACACAGCTAGAAGCCCAATATTTTTTCAGAGGTAGATGCAGAAAAAAATATATTCAGTTTGCAACCTGATGGAGGTCAGTATAGATGGACTAATAGAACAAGTCCCACACACTGCTAGAAGCCCAAATATTTTTTCAGAGGTACTGTAGATGCAGATAAAAATTAGTTTTAATTTGCAACCTGATGGAGGTCAGTATAGATGGACTAATAGAGAAAGTCCGACACACTACTAGAAGGCCAAATATTTTTTCAGAGCTAGATGCAGAAAAAAATTATATTCAGTTTGCAACCTGATGGAGGTCAGTATAGATGGACTAATAGAGAAAGTCCGACACACTACTAGAAGGCCAAATATTTTTTCAGAGGTAGATGCAGAAAAAAATATATTCAGTTTGCAACCTGATGGAGGTCAGTATAGATGGATTAATAGAACAAGACCCACACACAGCTAGAAGCCCAATATTTTTTCAGAGGTAGACGCAGAAAAAAATATATTCAGTTTGCAACCTGATGGAGGTCAGTATAGATGGACTAATAGAACAAGTCCCACACACTGCTAGAAGCACAAATATTTTTTCAGAGGTACTGTAGATGCAGATAAAAATTAGTTTTAATTTGCAACCTGATGGAGGTCAGTATAGATGGACTAATAGAGAAAGTCCGACACACTACTAGAAGGCCAAATATTTTTTCAGAGCTAGATGCAGAAAAAAATTATATTCAGTTTGCAACCTGATGGAGGTCAGTATAGATGGATTAATAGAACAAGACCCACACACAGCTAGAAGCCCAATATTTTTTCAGAGGTAGATGCAGAAAAAAATATATTCAGTTTGCAACCTGATGGAGGTCAGTATAGATGGACTAATAGAACAAGTCCCACACACTGCTAGAAGCCCAAATATTTTTTCAGAGGTACTGTAGATGCAGATAAAAATTAGTTTTAATTTGCAACCTGATGGAGGTCAGTATAGATGGACTAATAGAGAAAGTCCGACACACTACTAGAAGGCCAAATATTTTTTCAGAGCTAGATGCAGAAAAAAATTATATTCATTTTGCAACCTGATGGAGGTCAGTATAGATGGACTAATAGAGAAAGTCCGACACACTACTAGAAGGCCAAATATTTTTTCAGAGGTAGATGCAGAAAAAAATATATTCAGTTTGCAACCTGATGGAGGTCAGTATAGATGGATTAATAGAACAAGACCCACACACAGCTAGAAGCCCAATATTTTTTCAGAGGTAGACGCAGAAAAAAATATATTCAGTTTGCAACCTGATGGAGGTCAGTATAGATGGACTAATAGAACAAGTCCCACACACTGCTAGAAGCCCAAATATTTTTTCAGAGGTACTGTAGATGCAGATAAAAATTAGTTTTAATTTGCAACCTGATGGAGGTCAGTATAGATGGACTAATAGAATGATGCTATGCCCAAAAGATTTTACTTCACTAGGTGCAGTAAAAAAATTGGTATTCTATACACAGGTGGTATATCTTGCAACACAGATAGGCTACTCCACTGACTAACACACTCTGCAATAGGCCAAAAAGGATTAGCTTTGCTAGATTCAGCCAAATGCTGTGAAAAAAACTTGCACAGCACTGGCACAGACCTGCCTGGCAAAAACTGATAGGAACTCATGTAACCTAGTCCTGAAAAGGACTGCAATTACAATTAGTCTTTACTCCCACAACCGATCTATTTAAGAGCACAGACCTCCCTGATAAAAGTCGTAGGAAATGCTGTAACCTAGTCCTTAAAAGGACTGCAATCACAACTATTCCCTACTCCCAAGCTATCTGTATATTTGTGCGAAAATTGGCTTGAAATTAACAAGGTATAGCGCACACAGCAACAGCGGTGCCGTCTAACACGCAGCTGCAGCAGTGAGAAAATGGTGGCAACGGGGAAAATGGCTTGGTCTTATAGGGCAAGGACATGTGACATACACTGCCAATGACACATGCCCTTGCTTGTGTGAAAAAAAGCACTTCGCTCCGTGTGTGCGCTGCTGATAGGCTGACAGATTGCACCTCCCCACTGTAAATGCGGGAAAGAGAAAAAAAAATGGAGATCTTCATTGTTCCTGCAGAGATCCATCCCCTGCCCCTCACCCCACCCCGCTGTACACTCAAACTGCGTATTAACATTAATTTTCATCATTACTGAGAAAAAATCCAGTTATGATTTTGGTGCACGAACAGTTATCGAACATAACCTCGAACAGCTGAATTTTTCTCAAATTGTTCGTGTTCGCCGAACGGCTCGAACACCGCCCAAAACAGCTCGAATTTGAGATTGGCGAACAGTTCGAGTAGAACAACGCTCATCTCTAGTGACTACCTCTTGAAGCTCATCAAGAGAATGCCAAGAGTGTGCAAAGCAGTCATCAAAGCAAAAGGTGGCTACTTTGAAGAACCTTGAATATAAGTTATATTTTTAGTTGTTTCCCTCTTTTTTGTTAAGTATATAATTCCACATGTGTTAATTCATAGTTTTGATGCCTTCAGTGTGAATGTACAATTTTTATAGTCATGAAAATACAGAAAAATCTTTAAATGAGAAGGTGTGTCCAAACTTTTCGTCTGTACTGTATGAACATAATCATGGTTCATAATTAGAGAAAGATATTTCTGCCACTTCTTATGCATGTTTTGCCTTGCCCCAGTTCCACATTTGCTTCCACACTGCTCAATACTGCTGTATAATCTATTTCATGCTACTGGTACTTCTGAGTATGTGAATGATAGAGATAGCAGGATCTCCTATTCTTTATTTGCTGTAACAAAGCAGCTGGCAAAGTCCTGGATGAGAGGTTTGTGACAACAAAGTGGCTATACTTGATGTTGTAGGTCTCAGAGGCGAAGATCCCAGCAGTAATAGGTTGCTGCGGTGTTTTTAATGAGACCGGATTTTGGGTCCGGGTTTTAGGAATGTTCAAAAGAGCTGGGTGGGATTGGCCGCTCCCATATCTCCATTTCCAGGCTTTGATGGTGACTATTTAAGGTAGCTGACCTGCCTCAGTGCTGTCTGTAGTCTAGAGAGGGAAAGACCATTTATGGTGGATAATCTGAGTAGGCCTGTACTACTCAGTGAGTGGTAACTCTCCTCATGTGCTGAGGTACTGTTCCTGGCCTGAGGAAAGAGAACTGTTTGTTTTTGCTTTGGCAGAAGAAAACTGCTTTATTTTTTTGCAAATTTATAAGTGGCAATAAACTTCACACTGGTTTTGAAACCACAAATCTGTGCCTGTATTGTCATCAGCTGCTACCAGAGAGTGTGCACCTCTTTAGTGCCCTATTCTGTATTCTAGTCTGGAGCTTAGTTGACCAAAAATGACAATTAGATTTAGAGCCTGCATAGATGAAAACTGCTAATATATGCATAAATGCAGGATTATAGTGTCATTCCTCATGTACACACTGAAGACAGTTGAAACGATGATTGAAAAAACCCCAGAAAATATAACTTTTTGCCAGTCTAGTAAAGCTTCAAATCAGTGATAAGGCAAGCAATTCTGGCACCCAAGGCATAATGTGACTCCCCACACTCAAGTTTAGTGTAATAGCTGTCTTAAGCTATGTGCCCACGATGCAGAAATGCTCAGGATTTTTTCCTGAGCGTTTCTGCATCTCCCTGGCAGAAACAAACGCATGCGGATTGTAAATGCGGATTGTACATGCGTTTTCCTGCCAGGGACATGCGGATGTGAAGCGTTCTTCACTTGCATTTCCGCATGCGGGTTTTCAAGCACTTTCCAAGCGATTTTAGCATCACTTGGAAAGTGCTTGACAACTCGGTCACACTATATAAATCCATGCAACAAGCATGGATTTATATAGTGTGACCCGAGAGAATGTCAAAAAATAAACCTATACTTACCTTCTGATGGCCCCCGAGACTTGCTGCGCTCCTGTGCTGGCTGCCGGCAGATCGCGGTATGCTGTACTGAAGGACCTGCCGTCACATGACTGTGACGTCACCACAGGTCCTTCAGTCCTGCGCGATCTTTCGGCAAGCATAGAGAAGGAGTCCGGGGGCCGTCGGAAGGTGAATATAATCTTTATTTTTTATTTTATTCTTTTTTTACAGCTTTTAATGGTACCTGGGTGAGTCTCCTGTCCTCCAGACCCGGGTACCATCCGCAGATTAGAACGCGCCAATTACGCAAGTACAGATGCAGTCTTTTGGAATTGGCACGTTCTAATGCAAGTCAATGGCGGCGCAAACGCAGCACTTCCGGAAAATAATTGGTAGTGCTGCGTTTTTTTCCGCAATGATAATCCGCAGTGGAAATTTCCGCAGCATGTGCACAGCACATGCGGATTATCATTGGGGAACATGGCAGGCCTTCTACCATGCGTTTTTTAAGTGTTTCTACAGCATTTTTGCCGCTGCGGAAACGCTTAAAAAACGTATCGTGGGCACACAGCCTTATGTACTTTAATTTGTTACATTGTACATACATAGATTTTTTTTTTTGCTTAAATGAATGTTTACTTTCAGTACATTTGCTACAAGCCATTTGAAATAAATCATCTTGGTTTCTTACTTACAGAGTAGGAAAAGACCTCAAAGTGTCATCTTGTCAGCAAGCACTGTTATTGAGAAAGCAGCAGTTTTGTAGTCTGTTCCTTGAGCCACTGTCAGAATTTTAAATGGAGCGTATCCTCAAATCTCAGGAGAAACGAGATTGTGCAAAAAAATGTAAAAGACATATCACTAAAGACATTCATTTTTGATGCACTTTTTATTCAGTTCAGGGCTATGTCCATCTATATGTCAGGACTAGTGTTGAGCGATACCTTCCGATATCGAGATATATCGGATCGGATTGGATCGGACTGATACCCAAAAAATATCGGATATCGCCGATTCCGATACCGGAAACCAATGCAAGTCAATGGGACACAAATATCGGAATGAAAATAAACCCTTTCTTTCCTTGTAGGCTAATTCTACATGAAGGAAAACAACTAAGAATAATGTAGAATGTATTACATGAAAAGCCAGCAATTCAGCAGCGGCATACACCGGTACCAGACAATTTAGAACAGAAAGAATAGAGCATCACACATAGATTAGATAGATAGAAACATGTCAGTCACATATATAATAAGTACAGTGATAGTGCTGATTACTGTACTTGTCATTTAGTGTTAAAGGATTTATTGAAAAAAATAATAGTGTTTTCATGCACCGTCTCTTTAAAAAAGCCGGCCGGCAATTCAGCATCGGTACCCGACAATTTAGAATAGAAAGAATAGAGCATCACACATAGATTAGATACATAGAAACATGTCAGTCACATATGTAAGAAGTATAGTGATAGTGTTGATTACTGTACTTGTCATTTAGTGTTAAAATAAAGGATTTATTAAAAAAAAATTTGGCGTGGGGTTCCCCGTAATTTTAGTCTCTAGCGGAGGTTAAGCAGACGGCTGGGGCAGATGTTTAAAGTCTGGGAAGGGGGTAATACCCACGGAGCTTCCCAGGCTACTAATATCAGCCCCCAGCTGAATACCTAGCCTTTACTAGCTATTAAAATGGGGTACCCCCCAAAAACTGACGTGTGGTCCCCCCTATTTTAATAACTAGCAAAGGCTAGGCAGACAGCTGTGGGCTGATATTAATAGCCCAGGAAGGGTGCCATGAATATTGGCCCCCTCCCAGGCTAGAAACCATAGGATGCGCCAATTCTGGCACTTCCCACTGTTCTGTAGTGGTGGCAGTGGGGTAATAGGGCTGAGGTTGATGTCAGCTTATAATGCCAGCTAACATCAAGCCCAGGTTAGTAATGGAGAGGCGTCTATAAGACACCCCCATTACTAACCCCATAGTCAAAGTTAAAAAGAAAAACACAAACACCCAGAATAAAGTCCTTTAATTGAAATAAGCACACAATTCTCTATTGTTTTAAATTAAACCATACTTACCATCACGCCCATTCGAGCTGAAGCCAATGTCTTCTGCAATAAAAGTAAAATAATAAAGCAACCTCATCCTTACCTTTCCATGGTTCCCACGATGGCTCTAGCTCTGCTACATTCACATGACAGGCTGGATCGCAGCCAAAAGCTGCCATCCAGCTTGCCATGCCGCAGACACTGAGAAGCGCAGGCATGCTTGCGCTCCTCGGTGTCTGGCTGTGACGGCATAAAGATGAGCCGAGGTCATGTCCAATGAACTCAGCTCACCTCATGCATGTCACTGACAGCGTGGGAAAATTCTCCTGCGCTTGCAGTGAGCGTGAGAGAATTCTCCTGCTGAAGCGCTGAGCTGTAGCAGAGACGAGAGAGCTTGTAAGGGAACTCTTACATGATGTCTCAAAGATGGAGAGAGACTGCCATCTGTTGGGCAAACACAGTCAAGCAGAACAAAGATATGCAAGGGAAGATGAAGGGAGAGCAGATTTAGACGCTGGACCCGATCAGGTGACTTCCAGGAAGGAGTTCCGGGAGTAAGAGGCCAGCGCGCCAAACCTGAGGAGTCTTTGGCGCCAAGCAGCAGAAAGGAGCAGACGTGTTCTCTGCATGCGGAGATGCCCCGCGTGACAGGCCTAAGCCAGAGGCCTGTGAGATGCCACAGCCGGGCACTGGTAGAAGAGCTCCGGATCCCTCACAGATGTGACCCGCGTGCTGTGCCTGCTGAGGAGACTCGGAACCTGCTTGCGGTGCTGAGTGAGTTCGCAGAACCCAACGTCGCCCGCCGACAGACGAGGTCTGGACCCCCCTACCCAAGGCTCGGGAGATTGCCTCCAACGGCCAAGCAGAGAGGACTTGAGAGACGGCTGCCCCAGGAAAGTCACGCCAGCGAAAGCAGAGGAGCTGCATACGTGAACAGGGCCGTCACTTCTACTGTTCACTTACGGTACCGGGGCCAATTGGGTTTAGGTACTCAGGTTGGGAGGGGAACGGTTGGGGTTAAAGAACTTCAACGTGATCGAATTGAATTTGTCCGGAAAAGACTTTCGGCCTAGCGGGAATAACCGGTGACCCCCGCTAGTGCCATATTCACAGCTAAGGAACTCACCTGGTGTCCCCCATTATCGAGGGCACCACATTACCTTGAGAGACTTCGCATTTTGATAATACTTCAAATTACTGTTTATTACCCTTGTTGCAATCCCTTGTTCAGCATACCTGTTATATATATATATATAAACTGTTTATATTTAACTCTTACTGTTCTCGCCTTGTGTCTCTGTGCGTTGCATTCCGGCACCTGCATTACAGAGCGCAGGAGAATTTTCCCACGCTGTCAGTGACGTGCATGAGGTGAGCTCATGTCCAATGAATTCAGCTCACGTCATGCACGTCACTGACAGCGTGGGAGAATTCTCCTGCCCTCAGCGCTTGAGCAGGAGAATTCTCCCACACTGGGATGGCATTGAGATGACAGGTTGGATCGCAGCTGAACGCTGCCATCCAGCTTGTCATCATTCAGAGACACTGCAGAGCGCAAGCATGCCTGCACTCTGCAGTGTCTATGAAGGATGGCATGCTGGATGGCAGCTCTCAGCTGCGATCCAGCCTGTCATCTCAATGCCATCCCAGTGTGGGAGAATTCTCCTGCTGAAGCACTGAGCGCAGGAGAATTTTCCCACGCTGTCAGTGACGTGCATGAGGTGAGCTGAGTTCATTGGACATGACTTCGGCTACTCTGGATGCCGTCACAGCCAGACACTGCAGAGCGCAAGCATGCCTGCACTTTTCAGTGTCTGCGGCATGGCAAGCTGGATGGCAGCTTTCGGCTGCGATCCAGCCTGTCATTTCAGTGTAGCTGAGCTGGAGCCGTCGTGGGTACCATGGAAAGGTAAGGATGAGGTTGCTTTATTATTTTACTTTTATTGCAGAAGACATTGGCTTCAGCTGAAATGGGCGTGATGATAAGTATGGTTTAATTTAGAACATTAAAAAATTGTGTGTTTATTTCAATTAAAGGACTTTATTCTGGGTGTTGTGTTTTTTTAAATACTTTACTAGAAATTCATGGCGGTCATGTCTAATATTGGCGTGACCCCATGAATTTCGGGCTTAGGGCCAGCTGATAATGCCAAGCTGGCCCTAACTCCTTTATTACCCAGTGAGCCACCGCACCAGGGCCCTGGATAAGTTGGGTACAGCGCCAGAAGATTGCGCTTCTATGAACACACCATTTTTTGGGGTGGCTGCGGACTGCAATTTGCAGCGGGGGGGGCCAGAAAGCTTGGGCCTCCCTGCACTGCAGATTCCAGCCCCCAGCTGCCTAGTTGTTCCTGGCTTGACACAAAAATAGGGCGAAGCCCCACATATTTTATTTTTTAATTATTTCATGAAATTCATGAAATAATTAAAAAAAAAGGGCTTTCCTATATTGTCGTGTCCGGCCAGGTACAAATAGACAGCTGGTGGTTGGGGGCAGCCCGCTCCTGCCTGCTGTACCTGGCTGGACACAAAAAGAGGGCGAAGCCCCACGTATTTTTTTTTTAATTATTTCATGCAATTCATGAAATAATAATAATAAAAAAAAAGGTTACCTATATTGTTGTGTCCAGTCAGGTACAAATAGGCATCTGGTAGTTGGGGGCAGCCCGTTCCTGGATGCTGTACCTGGCTGGCATACAAAAATATGGCGAAGCCCACGTCAATATTTTTCGGAAAAATTAATTAAAAACTAAATAATAATTTAGGGACTGCATCTTTATTAACCCCTCAAGTGTCATTTAGTGTTAAAATAAAGGATTTATTAAAAAAAAATTGGCGTGGGATCCCCCATAATTTTCATCTCTAGCGAAGGTTAAGCAGACAGCTGGGGCAGATGTTTGAAGCCTGGGAAGGGGGTAATACCCACAGAGCTTCCCAGGCTACTAATATCAGCCATCAGCTGAATACCTAGCTTTTACTAGCTATTAAAATGGGGGACCCCCCAAAAAATGACGTGGGGTCCCCTTATTTTAATAGCTAGCAAAGGCTAGGCAGACAGCTGGGGGCTCATATTAATAGCCCAGGAAGGGTGCCATGAATATTGGCCCCCTCCCAGGCTAGAAACAGCAGCCCTCAGCCGCCCCAGATTTGGCACATCCTATTTGTGCGCCAAATCTGGCGCTTAGCCTTGCTCCTCCACGCTGCCCTGGTGCGGTGGCAGGGAGTAATAGTGGTGGGGTTCATGTCAGCGCCAGCTGCCATGAAGCCCAGGTTAGTAATGATGGGCGTCTATAAGACACCCCCATTACTAACCTACAAAGTGTTAAAAAGAAAAAACACACACTACACCTAGAAAAAAATAATTTATTTGAAATAAAACACTCAATTTTATTTAATTCTTAGTTTACTATAGAAAAAAAATAGTTACCTGTCCACGTTCCTGCGCTGATCTCCCATGCACAGCTGTCACATCTGGAGATGTGACAGCTGTCATTGCTGCTGTAAGCTCACACTGCCGGGAACACGTCCGCTCCTGGCAGCGTGAGCCCCTGACTGAGGTCACCGGAGTGCATTCAGTCAGCGCCGCTCCCGTGACCTCCTTTGCGGCCCTGCTGTACCGTGGGAATTTCTCACGGTCAGCGGGGCCGTAAAGGAGGTCACTGGAGCAGCGCTGCCTGAACTCCAGCGAACCCGCTTATGCAATGACGGGGCTGCTTTACGGCCCCGTCATTGTGGTGGCGGCAGTGGTTTAGAGCGGTCACATTTTATGTGGCTGCTCTAAACTCGAGATCATCGTGGGACACTCGATTTGGACTACTACGGAGGGGTAAGGATAAAATTGTGGTTTATTATTTTATATTTTATTGCAGGAGATCGATGGCTTCGGGGATTTAGGTGTCTAGGTGAGTATAGGTGTATTTTTTTATTTTTTACTTTATTTTAGGTGGCGATCGGTGGGGACAGGTAGTGTATAAACTAATTTATTTTAGGTAACCACTGGCCACCAATGAAATGTATTTAAAATTTATTGGGGACCAAAAACAAAACAAAAAAATATGGGGGCCTAAAAAAATAAAACATGTATAGGGGCAAAAATATAAACCTATGGGGGCCAAAATAACATATGGGGCAGTTTAAAGGACACAGTAGGGCAATTTAAATAGCAGGCTCAGGCTGATGGGAACTACTACTCCCATCGAGCTGATCCTGCTGGCACGAGTGGACGGGGGACAGATATAGGCCGATGGGAGTAGTAGTGTCACATCGGCCTATGTGTGCCTGCACGCAGACACCTGCAGACATCGCGCAGACACTGGCAGACACCCGCAAACACCCGCAGACACCGGCAGACACCGCGCACACCAATCATACATCATACCACATACATCAGGGAGCGGGGAGCACAGCACAGAACGGGAAAGTCAGCGGTGAAGTCTTTTCGCTGCCGGCTTCCCTGCCCGGGTCCTTTGCTCCCCACTCCTTAGTGCTGCGCTCCCCGCCCGGTCCTAACTTAGGATCGGGATGGGAGGTGGCGGGGGGAGCGGAGGATCGGGACGGGAGGCTGCGGGGAAGCAGTATGGGGCTGTGTGATTCTTTAAAAGCCGGCGGCTTTTTACAGCCTGCCGCTTTTAAACAATCAGGAGAATTCTCTCATGCTGGGATGGCATTCTGATGACAGGCTGGATCGCAGCTGAGCGCTGCCATCCAGCTTGTCATCCTTCAGAGACACTGCAGATCGCAGGCATTATGGGAACTTCCGATTCCGGTATCCGATATTCTAAAAGCATCGGAACTCAATATCGGAACTCCGATACCGCGAATATCGGTCGATACCCGATATTTCAGTATCAGAATGCTCAACACTAGTCAGGACCTCTTGTCTGTAGTTCCTTCACATTTCAAAACTAGTGCAGCACTCTTATTGCCTCTCCATTAGGGATGCATTATACAATTGATATTCCATTATAACTCATGATGCCAATGTGATAAGAGCCTTAATGGACCAGCTAGATGAATTGGGTAAGGAAGAAACATCCATACTGAAAATCCTTATAACATAACATACAGAATGAATGATGATTACAAGAGGTAGTTTTCTGGTTAAACAAATCTAATCGCTGAGACAGGCCACATACGTAAAGGTATTGATATATATATTTGGCTTAATCAAGAAAAAAAATATGTTTTCAAAGTAACACTGTTTTGTTCAACATAATCACCTTTGAGCCCTATACATTTAATGCATGAATCAAAAAGTAATTCTAATCTTTAAAAAACAATAGTTATTCTGTTCTGCAAACCATGACTCTACAGCATCAATTAGCATCTTGTTTGTTGTAAATATTAGTCAATTTAATTTATTTTTTTTTAGTTTTAGAAACAGGTAATATTTAGATGGGGCCAAATCAGGAGAATATGGCGAATGATCAATAATTGCAAAGCTGATTTCATTGAGGTTTTGCAGGCAATACAAGACTTATGGGTGGGCACCTTATCTTGCAAAGGCAAGATGACTTTGGAAAATTTTTGCTGACATGGTTAACTTTTTATTTAATCACAATTTCAAAATGGCATACCCTTTTCTACTAATACTTGTATGTATATGTGTCAAAGATCATTTCTGTTTGCATAGCAACATGATTTTTTTTGACTGATAATATTCAAGACCAAAATTTAATTAATATATATATGTGGCTATATATACTGTATATAATTACAGGCAAATGTGTAGAAATGCTACAAAGAAAGACTATTTTCAGAAATAGAAGTTTTAATATTTTATTTTTACCAATTACCAAAATGGAAAGTGAATGAACAAAAAAGAAATCTAAATCAAATCCATATTTTGTGTGACCACCAATTGTCTTCAAAACAACATCAATTGTGCAAAGTCAAGGATTGTGTAGGATTATAGTCCGGTGTATGAGTAACCAGTTATACCAAACAGGTGATAATGATACTCATTTTCATATGTAGGTTGAACACAGTCTTTGACTGAAACAGAATCAGCTACGTAGGAGTCAAACTCTGCTACAAATATAAGATTGTGCAAGTCATACACCACGGAAAGACTGAGCACCACAACAAAACTAAAGATATTCATTATTACTATTAGTATTATTGATTTTTAGAGCACCATTGATTCCATGGTGCTGTACATGAGAAGGTGTTTTATATAAGATACAATTGTAAAATACGGTAAACAAACTAATAATGGAAGACTGGTACAGAAAGCAGACCGCCCTGCCCTTGCAGGCTTATAGACAACAGGATAATGGGGAAGGAGGCAGCTGGGTAGGGGATTGCGGCAGTTCCGGTGGGGGTGACTGGTGGTAGGGGGTCATTGCAAGCTGTAAGATTTCTTGAAGAGGTGGGTTTTCACCTTAGATGTGAGGTGGAAGGAAAGGTCAGCATTGACATGCTGTTTGAGGAGTTTGGAGGCGAACGGGAGCAGCGATATGGGATGATTGCTAAACGTAAAGATCAGGTCAAGGGAAGGCTTTTTAAGGATAGGTGTGATTGTGGCATGTTTGAAAGAAGAAGGGAAGGTACCAAAAGTTAACAATAGGTTGAAGAGATGGGTTAAGGCTGGGACAAGCATGGTGAGGTTGGGGAGGAGCTGGGATGGCATGGAGTCAAGTGCACAAGTGGTGAAGTGGGATTTGGAGAGGAGATGAGAAAGATCTCCTTCAGTGATGGTGTGGAAGAATGTTATGTGGGAGGGGCAGTGGTGTATTATACACAGAGGTTGTGGTGGTTGTGCAGTAAAGTCTTGTCTTGTTTGGTCAATCGTAATTTTGAAATATGCGGCAAAGTCTTCTGCAGAGATGAGGGAGGTCGTAGGGGGTGGTGGTGGGCGGAGGAGGGAGTTAAAAGTGTTGAATAACTTTTTGTGGTTATGGGATGAATAAGCTATGAGGGTTGTGAAATAGAGCTGTTAAAGGGGTTGTCCACTACTATTTAAAATGCCTCTAATGTATTTAAACTGTGGAGAGAAGATTTTTATAATTACCTTGCGTTGTATTTATTGCCTGTGAGCGGCGCTATCGCTGACCGCTCACAGGCATCACATGACCCCCGGCTGTAGCCAGCTGTGGATTTCGCTGATGTCACGTCAAGTCAGGCGTGACTCAGTAACACACGCTCCGCGGTGGATGCTGGGCTTTGGGCGGGGTTTCCCTGCATGTCACAGTCCAGCATTCACCGCGCTCTTTGCCTCTCTTGCATTCATTGGGAAAGTGCGCGGTGGATGTTGGGCTGTGACGCATGGGGAAACCCCACCCAAAGCCCAACATCCACCACGGGGAGCGCATCACTGAGTCACACCTGACTTGACGTGACATCAGCGGAAGCCAGAGCCGGCTGCAGTTGGGGGTCACATGATGCCTGTGAGCGGCCACTTATAACACAAGTAAACAGAAAATGCAATTTTTAAATAAAGGTCTTTATTATTAAGGGGAAAATAAATCCAAACCTACAGGGCCCTGTGTGAAAAAGTGTTTGCAGACGGTGTAGTCGGCGAAGGAAACAGTGCAACAAATTAAAAACGCATCGGAGGATGTCCAGCAGTGTCATCAGCTTCCAACCATTGGAAAAGAAACAAATATACTGTAAATAATGACAGAATCCATGTATATTTTGCTTATTCTCTGGTTGCAGTTAGTTATTGTACACACATCAGTACAATACTTTGATGATTATAGCATGGAAGAAAACAGTTCAAGCATCACAGTTCTCCATAGTAATTAAAACTAATTGACTCAGCATGGATAAAAGTGAGGACTTAAGATACAATCCTACATACTTATCACACCTATTTTGGTAATCTAATTTTGTTTTGCAGAATGACAAATCCCCGGGGCGTTCAGCTAGTCGATCAAGCAACATTTCAAAGGTACGTGAAAAATGTTACCTATTCTTACGCTTGATAGCGTACACTGAGGTGCCAAGCATTAGGCTACATTATTTATTGCACATTATATGCACATACTGGATTTCACCTGTCGGCTTCAGTTTAACATTTCTTTTCTGACTTTAATTAGAATGATACACTGCCAATCCAATTTGCACATGTCAAGATTTTAACAAGGCATATTGCTTTCATGTTATTCAAACCATCTACCCCAGACAATGGAACAAATGTGAAGACTGGATAAATGTTTCATTTCTTTGTTCTTATTTGAGATTCATGAGATGCAACTAGTGACAAATGTTTATAAATAAATGAATTTATGTAAAATATTTTACATATACATGGTCACACATTGCAAGGATATGCAATGTGTAATCTGTAATGAAATAAGATAATGTCAGAAAAATAATAGGCGGATTAAAGGGGTTGTCTCAATATTATTAATGGGTAAAGGGGTTATCTGGGACTATTCTTTTTTTTTCTTAAGTGCCTAAAAACTAACGGGCAGGTAGTTGATAGCTACCTTCCTGTTAAGCCCGCTCCTAATGATGATTCAATAGGTTCCCCTGACGTCACATCAACAGAGCAGCGGCTTCTCTTCCGTTCTGCTCTATTGACTGGGCATGGCTGCCGACATCATGCTGATTCATAACCGGCTCCCCGCTGCCAAACTGTGGGAAGCTGTCAATCAGCATGATGCTGGCACTCACGCCCAATAGACAGAGCAGCCTGGAGGAGGAAGAGATGCATGGAGCGGCTGAATCGCCTGTAGGTGCAGTCTGTGACCGCTGTGAGCTGGCGCCGGGTAGAACATGCAGGTAGTTAGCAACTACCTATATACCTATTATAGGATACAATGGGAGTAGCTATAATTCACATGAGGATTTTTTAGTTTGTTTAGTTAACAACTACCTGCCTGTAAGTTTTTTACAGTAAAAAAATAGTCCTGGAAAACACCTTTAGGCTATGTGCACACGATGCAGAAATGCTCAGGATTTTTTCCTGAGCGTTTCTGCATCTCCCTGAACGAAAAAAACGCATGCGGATTGTACATGCGTTTTCCTGCCAGGGACATGTGGAAATGGAGCGGTTACCCACTGACATTTCCGCATGCGGATTGACAAGCGCTTTCCAAGCGATTAGCATCACTTGGAAAGTGCTTGTGACAACTAGGTCACACTATATAAATCCATGCAAACCGCATGGATTTATATAGTGTGACCCGAGAGAGTGGTAAAAATAAAAAATAATGTATACTTACCCTCCGATGGCCCCCGGTGTCCTGCTCACTCCGTTCTCCCTTGCCGGCAACATTGAATTGAAAGACCTGCCGACGTCAGCGTCACATGACCCGTCACATGACTCTGACGTCACCGCAGGTCCTTCAACTCACTGCAAAGTGCCGGGAACTAAGCAGGAGCGGTGCGCGGGCCGACAGAAGGTAAGTATACATTTATTTTTTATTTTATTCTTTTTTTTACAGATTTTTTAATGGTACCTGGGTGTGGATGAGACTCTCCTCTCCTCCACACCCGGGTACCATCCGCACATTAGAACGCATGGATTACGCATCTACATATACAGTGATGAATAATCCATGCGGTCTAATGCAAGTCAATGGTGGCGAAAACGCTGCGTTTCCGCAAAATTAATGGACATGCTGCGGATTTTTGAGCGCAGCATAAACGCTGCGGAAAAATCCGCAGCATGGGCACAGCACATGCGGATTACCATTGGGGAACATTGCTGCCCTTCTACCATGCGTTTTTAATGCGTTTTTAATGCGTTTCCGCAGCTGCAAAAACGCTGCGGAAACGCATTAAAAACGCATCGTGTGCACACAGCCTTAAAATTACAAAGTGCTTGTAAAAACAAGTAACTTTGCAAATTTAATCTTGGCAAAGAAACACTCCTAGCAAAATATATATTTGATATTTCATACTAGATATGTATTTGATGTAGTATAGTTGCATTAAAATACTAATCAATCGTTATCTTCCTCAGTTTCCAGCATTGCTCCGGTCCACTTCTGGTTCATGACTTCACATCAGACTAGCTGGATCTCATAGAGATTTATGTGTAGACCACATGTCTCTTTCACAATATAAGGCATTGTTCACACAACCGTATTGATCTTATAGGGGAAAGCACTCTGACCAATGTTATTTAGTTGGGCTGTTCTGATGACAGTTTTTTCACAGGGACCAAATGGCAGTGGAAAAATTGCAGTATGTACTAGTCTCTTCCATGTTTCAGAGGAGATTTGTCTATTCAAGTCTATAAGTGTGAAAAAATGTGTGCTATATGGGTGACAAGTCCTTTTAGCATGTTTACACCATGCTGGCTGCTCACAGTAACACTAGCAACATGTGACCTGGTGTTGTGTTGAAAAATGTCTTCTGGGACAATTAAGAGAAATTGGACACTTTGTAGTACCCCTGGTTCCATGACAAAATCAATGTAATGACGAGCTGTTAGTGTACCTGGAATGAAGACTAGTGTGTTCCTGCTACCATACATTTTCCACCCCACACCATAATTCTGGGAGTAGGATTGGTGTGCCGTTCCTTCATAACGCCTCTTCGTGACTTTGCCCATTTAGTCTCCACACAAATCTCTAGCTATTATTGCAACCAAGGCAAAAGCTGGACTGATTGCTAAAGAGGATAGATGTCTATTCCAGACTCCATTGCTATCTTACTTTGCACCATGATAGCCTTAGTGAGCGGTGGCATGAGGTCAATAAAACACCTGTAGCTGGATGTCTAGGTTGTAATCCAATGTCGAAAAGCCTTTGGATGGTTTGTGTAGAAACTGTTTGACACCATGGGCTTGATATGGGATGAATAATTCACTTTCAGTACAGAATGGATCACCACACGCCATTCTTCTAATCTGTCAAGACCATGTGGGAAGTGATATAAAGAAGCTAATCTGTCAATACCACTAGGGAACATGACATCACATTATGGGGTCAGGTGCCATAATGTATGGTAGCTGTGCAGTGGCCGTGAGGGCCTAGGGTACTCGGTAGCTGGGCCAGCAGTCTTCCAGGGAGGTCATGGTGGCAGTGGCCCAGCTCCTTGTCCCTGGCCGAGCAGATGAAGTGGGTATTTACAGGGGATTTGTAGTCTTTATGTGACGCCACCTGTGGTGCCTGGTCAGGGATGACCAGCGCTGCTGTGTGGACCCTGGGGGATAGATTCCCACAGGCGAAGCAGGCCCCCAGGAACTGAGAAAGCTGATATGAAGGATGGCAGCAGGGGAAACAAGGCGCAGAGAGCAGGGTGGCAGCAGTGATGATAGTCTCTGTGGAAGCACAGCTGCGGGGAGGTGCATAAGAAGAAGACAGACACGAGGAATGCTGTCTGATTACCTTTACTGCAGAGGAAGCTGTGGAGTCTGGGGCACTGGTTACTAGGTCCAGGAGGGTCTGTTCAGCCTGGAAGCAGTCGGAGTCCACCCCGTCAGGTTGGTTTGGAGGCCTGCCTGCTGCGCTTCTCCGTTGTGGGCCCCGCTGCCTGTGAACTACTATGCGGTCCCTCTTCTTCACTCCTGCTCTAAGCTCCGTACTAGCAGGCGGTGCGAACCTATAATGGGTACTGCCATTTTGGGTGCAGCTCCAGGCTCTAGTTATGCCGCTCTGCTGCCAGGCTTCTGCTTGTGGCCAGAAAACTTGCAGTCTCTTGTCCCCCTGATTCGGTTGCTGGGACGTGCAATCCCTGTACAACCCAGGACTCTGGCGTCCTCTGCTCCGCTGCCTGGTGTGAGCTCTTCACGTGCTCTGCTGCCCAGGACTTTCTCCTTCTCTCTCTCTGCTGCTTTCTCCCCCTCTCCCTTTCCTCTCACACTGACTAACTTCTCCCCCCAACCAGAAAAGACTGCTCCCAAAAAAGGGTGTAGAGCTCCCTCTTCAGGTAAGGGATCAGAACTTTTGTGTGCATGTGGGGTTTACCTGATGTGGGGAGCTCCTCCTGCTTGCAAGCGTAATATCACCTCGGGTGAAGGAGGCAGCGCTACTGTGGCAACCGGCCTATGGGGCGCCACAGCTGCACCTCTCCAGTCTTCATTCCAAGCACACTAACAGTATAGCACATATAAAGGAGCTTGCCATCTGATGGTTTGAGTAAATACTGTTTGACACCTAAGGATTATATGTGACATCCAATTTCACTTGCATTACAGAATGGATCAAAGGGGGAACCAGTGTTACTGCTATTTCTTCAAAGTGTCCCAGAAGTTTTTCAACTTTGACAATGCTAGGCGGTAAGATATTGACGATATACGTGCCCCATTGCAATCAGCCTGCTTTAGTGTCCGTGTTTTGCAGTATCAGAGCGCACACAGTTTGGACCAGTAGGACAACTATGCCACTGTTTGATCTGCCAATCTTCAGGAGTGCACCACCATCGGCACATGGGAGGCAAGAGGATTGAGAGCGGTGTGCTCCCGAACATTTCTGAAAAACAAATAAGGCTTGGAGATGATGCAGTTAATTACATAATTGAGGCCAACTAAACCTGAAAAGCTTTAGACCTATGTATTTTTTAATTTACTGTTATGGATACATAATGTAAAATAAATTTTTTGTCAAATCATGCACTCATCTCTGCCACCTGTTAGTGCCTATATATTGCCTTCTCCCATTAGGTAAGGCCAGATGTGATGTTTGCATTGTGGCCGAGAACCAAAGTGGGCAGGTGGCCGCTGAAGCTTTTGAATTGCCTACCAAACATTTCTTTGATTTTGCAAGGGAATAGCTAATTCACCTGAAAAGCTACCTAGCTGTTTGGCCTTACTGTTAAAAATACTCTAGTTCAAAGCAATCTGTCCAGGTGACAGCATCTACGTTATTGAACATAATTATGTAAATAAAGGAGATCAGCAAAGAAAAGTCTCCTGTTTTCCAAGAAACAGCTCCCTTGTGTCCGTAGGTTGTTCCTGGTATTACTCTCTCAGTCACATTAAAGGCCCCGTCACACATAACGAGATCGCTAGCGAGATCGCTGATGAGTCACGGTTTGGTGACGCAATAGCGATCTCGCTAGCGATCTCGTTATGTCTGACAGGTAGCAACGATCAGGCCCCTGCTGTGAGATCGCTGATCGTTACAAAGCTTCCTGGACCATTCCTGGGTCGTTGCGCTCCCGCTGGGCAGTGTGTATCGCTGTATTTGACACCTTGTCAACGACCTCGCTAGCGATTCAGAACTGAGACACGTAGAGGTGCATAAATTGGACTTTTCTGCGTTCATCGTCCCCGATTGGTGGTCGCTACTGCGTCCTTGTTTTTTCAGATCCCACCAGCGTTCTCCGGCTGTGACTCCACTTTGAACAAATCATACATCTTTAGCGAAGTAGGTATTGTTTGGGGTCTCAAATGAGTTTCCATTTTTAATTCATTTATAGGACATCTACCAATTATCTGCTATCATTGCTCTTCAGGGAGGGAGGGCTTGGCTTCAATAGCGATCTCATTAGCGATCTCGTTATGTGTGACGGGGCACCAGGACCGTTAAAATACTGGCAGCAGTTGTCGCGGCAGGTCTTCGCATCGTGGGTGTTTCTGCCATGTCCCACTGGTTGAAGGCTGCAATTGCAGGATCGTTTGCACGCTATTCACCGAGCTCCACTTCCCCATTGGCTCGGTCCACAGAGTCCACAAAGCCAGGCGGACAGTACGTAATTGCATCACGTCGACGAAGAAAGTTTTGAAGCGTGCAACAGGCCAAAAGAACAGAGTCTATTGATTTAAGCTTCATGTTAATTGGCGTATGAAAAACTCTGAAGCGGTTGGCCACGACAGCATGTCAGAAAACGTGCTGTGTGGGTGTGTGTGCACGAGACCCCTAAAATATCTGCCCATGCAAAAGCATATATATACAGATAGAAGCCAAGCCCTCCCTCCCTGAAGAGCAACGATAGCAGATAATTGGTAGATGTCCTATAAATGAATTAAAAATGGAAACTCATTTGAGACCCCAAACAATACCTACTTCGCTAAAGATGTCTGATTTGTTCAAAGTGGAGTCACAGCCGGAGAACGCTGGTGGGATCTGAAAAAACAAGGACGCAGTAGCGACCACCAATCGGGGACGATGAACGCAGAAAAGTCCAATTTATGCACCTCTACGTGTCTCAGTTCTGAATCGCTAGCGAGGTCGTTGACAAGGTGTCAAATACAGCGATACACACTGCCCAGCGGGAGCGCAGCGATCCAGGAATGGTCCAGGAAGCTTTGTAACGATCAGCGATCTCACAGCAGGGGCCTGATCGTTGCTACCTGTCAGACATAACGAGATCGCTAGCGAGATCGCTATTGCGTCACCAAAACGTGACTCATCAGCGATCTCGCTAGCGATCTCGTTATGTGTGACGGGGCCTTAACTTTAAAAAGTCATGTTGTTTTAGGAAATAGATATTTCACTAAATCTTGACAGTGCTTTTAAACTATTACATAAGCGATCTTTAAACAGTACATAACAGCATATGATAGTATATATTGAACAAAAATGCCACAGTAATAGAACACTAGGTTATACTCTTGATTCAATGATGCTTTTAGATTACTGCTGTTGAACAGAAGATAAGTATACACACAGCATATGGCCCCTTCTATTATATTTGACAGTCTTGTTGCAAGCAAACTTACTAAATGTGAAATTCACAAATCACATATAACTGCAAAATAAACTGTGAAATCAGAAACCAGAAATGATGGTGTTATTTCCTCTCCTTAGCTTTCTGCATGCCCACTATAGATTAGTTCATACATTATCATGCCTACAGCTTTAACCCTTTAATCCCCAAGCCTGTTTTCACCTTAGTGAGCAGGCCATTTTTTTCAATTCTGACCAGTGTCACTTTATGAGGTAATAACTTTGGAACACTTCAACGGATCCCACTGATTCTGAGATTGTTTTTTTGTGACATATTTTACTTCATTACAGTGGTAAAATTTTGTCGATATGACTTGCGTTTATTTGTGAAAAAATTCAAAAAATTGTGCAATGTTCATACTTTTAATTTTTATGCCCCTATATGCGAGAGTTATGTCACACAAAATAGTTAATAAATAACATTTCCCACATGTCTACTTTTGACATAGCACCCTCAAACCATTCCAGAAAAATCTCAACTCCAATACGACACTTCCTTCCTTCCTGAGCTTAGCACTGTGCACAGAACCCCTTACATGCCGAAGCAGCACACAAGTGAACCAATTTTGGAAACTACACCTCTTGAGTAGAGATGAGCGAATATGTTCGGAAAACGTTTGCCAATTTCAAATTTGGCGTGAACATTGCACATTCAGACTCATGATTGGACCCTCGAGTGTTTTTACTCAAAATCGGCAAAATTCAGCCAAAGTGAGGTAAATGATCGTGTTTCCACTAGTGTATTTTTCAGCACTTTGGCTAGGATAGTGGTGCTGTATGAGGAGCTGGGGGGCGCGTTTGACAGGGGGAGGGTGTGGGGGGAGGTAAGAGGAGCAGTGGATTGTTATTCTTATTTTTTTTTCTTAATGTGTGGAGATTCCAGCAAGCCAATCAGCGTGTAGGAACCAACCACAATGTCCAGACACAAAGGCTGGTGTCATTGGCTGCTGAAGTCACATGTTCTTCACCATATGAAGAGCGGACATGTTGTTTTGGTGCCATTTTGTTAGTGTAACAGGGCAGAGAGTCTGCTTCTGGATACTGAGAGATTGCGACATTTAGCTAGGTGGTTGCTTGTAAGTCAGATAGTTTAGATAGATAGGGTCCTGTGTGGCTGTGAAGTCGATCTTTCAGCAGATCAATCGTTTTTGCTATTAGTGTTGTCCAGACAGAGACTCCAGGCCACATTTCAGCACAGAACTGAACATAGAAAATGTTGTGCTGACATTATGCTGCATGCAGGAGTACACCTTTGAAACTCTATTTTTTTCTGGAACTACAGTGCTACATAATGCTGGCCACATCAAAGCTTGTAATTTTTTGCACTGAGATTCTGCTGTATCCAGGGTTCCACATTAGAAAATCTAATTTTTTCTTTTACTACTGTGCTACATAAAGCAAACCACATCTGAGCTTGTCATTGTTTTGCGCTGAGATTCTGCTGTATCCAGGGCTGTGGCCAGCAGCAGTCACGTGTCTGCAGCGCACAGGGGCAGCAATGGTTGCCTAGTCTTGCCATTTTTTGAGGATGCAAAGGATGACCCAACTCATGTTATCTGCCAACTTTGCAAAAAACAACTTAGTAGAGGCAAAAATTGCAATCATTTGACTACTACATGCATGAACAGGCACATGTGTGATCAACATGCTTTACTCTGGGAATCTCACTACGATAAAATATGGATTAGCGGGCCTCACCAATCATCGGCCTCCCCATCAACCGCATATGCTGCTTCTTTCTCCTCCGTCACCGTGGCAAGTGTTCTCACATAGGTCTCTGGCCGCAGAACCTCCACTTGTTTACCTACTCCAGTTGGGGTGAGTGAGAGCCCGCCAGCAGGAACAGAAGTGGACATGCCTGCGGTTTTTGTTTCACTGAGCCCACCACATCTTTCTCAGTCCCCCAGAACATGCCCGCCTGCACCTCACTCAAAGTCCAGCAGTTTGTCGTGTTCTCAGCACAGCAGTCAGCCGTCAGTCCCGTAGTTGTGGTCACGGAATAGATTGTTTTGTCCTACACATGCCAAAGCTAAGAGCTTGAACTTCACCATCTCCAACCTGTTGGCCACGGAAATTCTGCCTTTCTGTCTGGTGGATACAAGGGGTTTCTGAAAGCTGATGGCCGTCTCAGTCCCCCAGTACCAGTTTCCCAGTCACCATAACATCTCTAAGAAAGCTGTGATTGCGCTACACCAGAATGTCGCAGACAACATCACCCGTTCCTTGAGAAAATCTATGTCAGCCAGGGTGCATTTCACCACAGACACCTTGATAAGCAAGCATGGTCAGGAACATTACATCTTGTTGACTGGGCACTGGTTGACTTTGGTGGCTGTGGGCACAGGCGTGGAAGGGGCTGCTCCACAAGTCTTGGAATCTCCAAGGCTTGCGGGCCAAACCTCTGTATGTAACACTTCCTCCACTGCTTTTGCCTCCTCCACCTCCTCTAAGGCCTCCACCTGCACCCTCAACCTGTGCCTTAATGAGACATGCGATCCAACAGTGCAGAGGGAATCCCCCAACCTCCGTACTGCGCAACTAGGGCTCATAGCAATCAGGCAGTGTTAAAATTTATATGCTTTGGAGATCGGCGTCATACAGCTCAAGTGTTATGGACAACTATCCAAGGTGACTTTGAGCGATGGCTGTCTTTACTGAACCTTAAGCCAGGGAAGGCCGTGTGCGATAATGGTGCAAACCTGGTGATGGCCCTATGCCGGAGAAACCAAACACACGCCTTTCATGGCTCATGTCCTCAACCTGGTGGTCCAGCAATTCCTTTGCCACTATACCGGCCTGGATGCGCTGCTGCAGAAAGCAAGGTTGCTGTGTGCTCACTTCTGCCGTTCGCACCCTGTGGGTCATTGACTTGCATAGGTACAGAGGCCTTTGGCCATACCGGTTATTAGTTTGTATGAGATGTGCCAACATGATGGAATTCCACTCTGCACATGTTGCAGCGACAGTGGCAGCAGCATCAAGCCATAGCCTGGGACAAAACAGTACGGACGTGGTGTGAATCACTTTGTGGAGTGGGCACAGATTATGGACCTCTGCACCCTTCTGCACAGTTTTTAAATGGCTACTAAGATGATTAGCACTGACAATGCCATTGTCAGCATCACTATTCTGGTCACCTACATGCTGGAGCACACTTTGAATAGTCTGCGGGAGGAGGTAGTGGTCTCAGAGGAAGAGGAGGAAGCAGAGGAGGATGCAGAAGGGATAACAATGTCTATAAGTTCCAGACTGTCATCACACAGGCGGGTGCCAAGGGAGGGTGGATTACAGCGATCGAGGGAGGCTCGAATGTGCAGGAGCCAAGCAACAAATGGAGGCAGACGGGGAGGAAGAGGTGAAGGGCAAGCAATAGTCAGGAGATCAACAGGATAATGATCCCCTCTCTATTGTCCGTGATTGGTGGGAGAGGACAGAGGAATCAAGTATCAGTGTTACCCAGCCACCAACACACCATGGGCTTGGACCACATGGAAGAACCCGACACATGAAAGCCTTCTTGCTGCACTATCTGCAACATGTTCTCCGTATTGTTAGGATTCAAAATAGTGCTGACTACTGGGCTGCCTCTCTGTTAGATCCACAGTACAAGAGTAAATTTTACCAGATGCTTCCCACCCTGGAAAGGGACCCACGCATGCTGGAGTATTGAAACACGCTTTTAGACAACCTTAAGAGTGATTTTCCCCAAGACAGCAGTGAGGCACACAGTGTGCATCACAGTTGTAGACTTCCAACCCCGGAAACATCAATTTGTCAACACAAAAACATTACCAGCAGCAGTGTAAGTGGCAGAAGCAATTTCTCTGAGTTGTTTCACAAATTTTCTAAGACCAGCCCGTGCACCAGCACAATAGAGTACAAGTCTGACATTAGTGAACGACTGGAGAGTATGACGCAGGAGTATCTCAAGCTCAATATTAATACCATCAGAGAGGGTTTGGATCCTTTTACATTTTGGTCTTCAAAAATAGAAGAGTGGCCTGAGCTCGCCTGTCATGCCTTGGAGGTTTTAGCATGCCCGGCAGCCAACATTCTCTCAGAATGTTTCTTCAGCGCTGCTGGTGGTGTCCTGATGTATAAGTGCATCCAGCTGTCCCCTGAAAGTGTAGACTGCTTAACTTTCATAAAGATGAACAAGTCATGGATCTCCAAGGACTTTTGCACCCCATCACAGACTGTATAGACTAGGTGATGATGTAGATTTTAGTGTGCTGCATTGATCCTGTGTTATTGCAGTCAGTGACATCTTTGTCATGGCTTCTGTGCCTACTGTTGCTGCTGCTGATGTTACCAATATTTTTTTGAAATGTGGAGACTCCTGGTTGGGTCTCAATCTGGTGCATTTCCTGTAGTGTAAGGGGTGTTGGTCCACATTATACTATTTCTACTCTGGTGAAAATGATGCCACTTTGGTGCTGGCTGCCCCTAATTTTTGGAAATGTGGAGACTCCTGGTTGGGTCTCCATCCAGTGTGTTTCCTGTAGTGTAAGGGGTGTCGGTCCCCATTATACTATTTCTAATCTGGTAAAATTGATGCCACTTTGGTGGCGTCTGCCCCTAATTTTTTGAAATGGAGAGACTCCTGGTTGAGTCTCCTTCATATGTGTTGCCTGTAGCAGTGGGCTCCCTGACCGGCAGGCCTGCAGTTACTTTCAGTCAACTACCTGTGTTACTCTACTTACATTTTTCTAGCAATAGTAGTCTACAAAACTTATATTTGTGCCACCTGAGTGTGGCTGAGCAAAAAACCTGCTTGAGCTGTTTCATGTAGTAATAAGGCTCCCAGCACAGCAGGCCTACACCGATCCCTCACCCACCTCGTCTTAATTTGAGCTTACATTCAAAGCCCAATACTGACAAGTGTGTTAGCCCACTGTTAACTGTAACCCAACCAGAATGTGATTCATTAATAACCAAATTCTTGTTTCCTATCACTGAGCCAGCTCTTAATGTAATTACACATATTTTCGCCAAGTTCTATTGCTCTTATTTTATGTACTAATCTTTTATGTGGCACTGCAATCAAACGCCTTCAAAAAGTCCAGATAGAGGACAGCTATGGCCTTACCCTGTTTCAGTCATTTATAACAAAAAAAAAATCCTACACAAATTAGACATTCAACATGTGATACACAGTCAAAAAGAAAATTCCAAAACACTTTCTTTCTCTGTGTCCCAAAAAGTATAAAATAATTTATACATGCCTAAAACTGTTCTGAATATTCATACAATTTCCTTTGCATCATAAAGCCTCTTTGTTGAAAAAAAACAAAAGTAAAAAAGTTTTGGTTGCTGAAATTTGGATAGGCAGAAATGGAAAAAACTTGGCTGGTCATAAAAGCTCTTTCAGGCCTAGTCATTGAAGGGTTAATGTACTAAAAGAAATCTAAATTTGTCAGAATATTACTTTAGGTGGTTCAGAAGGTAATTACTGGATTCCATCTAAAGCACAAAGAGCGAACAGCAGCCTGCTTTGTTTCTTTTCAGAAGCTTGCACTTCATATGGATGGATAGTTTAGATGTGCAAGTACCATCGCTTCAAAAATACTTTCAACTAATTATGCATAAAAGCCAGTGGCTTCCAGAAAGACCTCCCTCTTACATCCAGCGCTATATGGAAGCTCTCATGCAACTAGATAAAAGCACAAACAGTTGCCATCCTGGAGAGAATAGATGAGATTGTACTATTCATGTGGTATATGTTTATCTTACTGAAAATTACTGTCGATTTAAAAGTCAATTTAGCTGTAGTGTAAAATTATAAAATTATATCATAAACTCCCCACTTTTACACAATCAAGAATAACACAAATATAATAGGTAAAACAGCTGTGTAACAGGCAGTAGGGTGCTACAATTACTAATCAATCTTAACCATTTTATTTGTTTGGCTGGTTCAAAATGTATTTCATTTATGTAGCATATAAAAGTGTATTCTTTTCTACTGACACATCATAGAGCATTTTCACTTCAAATAAGTATAGTTCATGACCCAACCTCTTTTGTCATGTTATTACATATTCTATTCAGATGTCTCCAGGCATCCCTTTTAGTAAATTCTTATATACCCCATGAAAAAGCAATCAGACTTTTCAGAAAAACATATTATTAAACCCTTTTTGGTGTAGGACATACTTTTACATCCTAGATCAGGTGTGAATGCATGGAGGAGAAATAGGAATCGAATCTGAACTACAACCAGTAGGTGCTGGCCATGTGATACAGCTGGCACCTGTCATCAACAGCAGGAACAAGAGCGAGTTCCGATCGCTGCTGTTAAACCAATTAAAATGCCAATGTGAATCTCTAACAGTAGTATTTAAATAGCCTGAAGGTGCAATTGTTTAGTGCCCATCAACCCCCTCCCTGCAATAAGGTTACGGGGAGCTGATGTGTTGCCATGGCTGACAGAAGCCTCATGAGCACCTCCACTGTCATCATCTTTATGCTCCCAGACTACAGTACTGCAATATTTGCAGCATATGGAGCAAGCAAACAAACTGCAGGTACAAATCTTCAAAAAGGATTAAAAAGTAAAGTAAGTAAATAAATTAGATATATAATATATATATATATATTATATTGAAGTGGGGCTTCGCACTATATTTGTGTCCAGCCAGGTACAGCAGGCAGGAACGGGCAGCCCCCAACCACCAGCTGCCTATTTGTACCTGGCCGGACACAACAATATGGGGAAGGCCTTTTTTTCTTAATTATTTCATGAATTTCATGAAATAATTAAAAAAAAAATATGTGGGGCTTCGCCCTATTTTTGTGTCCAGCCAGGTACAACTAGGCAGCTGGGGACTGGAATCTGCAGTGCAGGGAGGCCCAAGCTTTCTGGGCCCCCCCCCCCTGCTGCAAATTGCAGTCCGCAGCCACCCCGGAAAATGGCGCGTTCATAGAAGCGCCATCTTCTGGCGCTGTACCCAACTCATCCAGGGCCCTGGTGCGGTGGCTCACTGGGTAATAAAGGGGTTAGGGCCAGCTTGGTATTATCAGCTGGCCCTAAGCCCAAAATTCATGGGGTCATGCCAGTATTAGACATGACCGCCATGAATTTCTAGTAAAGTATTTAAAAAAAACACAACACCCAGAATAAAGTCCTTTAATTGAAATAAACACACAATTCTTTATTGTTCTAAATTAAACCATACTTACCATCACGCCCATTCCAGCTGAAGCCAACGATCTCCTGCAATAAAAGAAAAATAATAAACCTTTCCATGGTTCCCACGACAGCTTCAGCTCTGCTACATCGAGATGACTGGCTGGACCGCAGCAGAACGCTGCCATCCAGCCTGTCATCCCGCAGACACTGAGAAGAGCAGGCTTGCTTGCACTCCTCAGTGTCTCGCTGTGAGGGCATCCAGATGAGCCGAGGTCATGTCCAATGAACTCGGCTCACCTCATGCAGGTCACTGACAGCGTAGGAAAATTCTCACGCTGAAGCGCTGAGTGCAGGAGAATTCTCCCACGCTGTCAGTGACGTGCATGAGGTGAGCTCATGTCCAACGAACTCAGCTCACCTCATGCACGTCACTTACAGCGTGGGAGAATTCTCACGCTGAAGCGCTGAGTGCAGGAGAATTTTCCCACGCTGTCAGTGACGTGCATGAGGTGAGCTGAGTTCGTTGGACATGAGCTCACCTCATGCACGTCACTGACAGCGTGGGAGAATTCTCCTGCACTCAGCGCTTCAGCGTGAGAATTTTCCTACGCTGTCAGTGACCTGCATGAGGTGAGCCGAGTTCATTGGACATGACCTCGGCTCATCTGGATGCCCTCACAGCGAGACACTGAGGAGTGCAAGCAAGCCTGCTCTTCTCAGTGTCTGCGGGATGACAGGCTGGATGGCAGCGTTCTGCTGCGGTCCAGCCAGTCATCTCGATGTAGCAGAGCTGAAGCTGTCGTGGGAACCATGGAAAGGTTTATTATTTTTCTTTTATTGCAGGAGATCGTTGGCTTCAGCTGGAATGGGCGTGATGGTAAGTATGGTTTAATTTAGAACAATAAAGAATTGTGTGTTTATTTCAATTAAAGGACTTTATTCTGGGTGTTGTGTTTTTTTTAAATACTTTACTAGAAATTCATGGCGGTCATGTCTAATACTGGCATGACCCCATGAATTTTGGGCTTAGGGCCAGCTGATAATACCAAGCTGGCCCTAACCCCTTTATTACCCAGTGAGCCACCACACCAGGGCCCTGGATGAGTTGGGTACAGCGCCAGAAGATGGCGCTTCTATGAACGCGCCATTTTCCGGGATGGCTGCGGACTGCAATTTGCAGCAGGGGGGGGGGGGGCCCAGAAAGCTTGGGCCTCCCTGCACTGCAGATTCCAGTCCCCAGCTGCCTAGTTGTACCTGGCTGGACACAAAAATAGGGCGAAGACCCACATATTTTTTTTTTTATTATTTCATGAAATTCATGAAATAATTAAGAAAAAAAGGCCTTCCCCATATTGTTGTGTCCGGCCAGGTACAAATAGGCAGCTGGTGGTTGGGGGCTGCCCGTTCCTGCCTACTGTACCTGGCTGGACACAAATATAGTGCGAAGCCCCACTTCAATTTTTTTTAATTATTTCAGGAAATTAATGAAATAATTAAGAAAAAAAGGCCTTCCCTATATTGTTGTGTCCGGCAAGGTACAAATAGGCAGCTAGTGGTTGGGGGCAGCCCGTTCCTGCCTGCTGTACCTTGGCTGGACACAAATATAGTGCGAAGCCCCACTTCAATTGTTTTTAATTTCAGGAAATTCATGAAATAATTAAAAAAAAATTGACGTGGGGCTTCGCACTATATTTGTGTCCAGCCAGGTACAGCATCCAGGAACGGGCTGCCCCCAACCACCAGCTGCCTATTTGTACCTGGCCGGACACAACAATATAGGAAAGCCCTTTTTTTTTAAATTATTTCATGAAATAATTAAAAAAAAATTGACGTGGGGCTTCGCACTATATTTGTGTCCAGCCAGGTACAGCAGGCAGGAACAAGCTGCCCCCAACCACCAGCTGCCTATTTGTACCTGAAAGGAGGAACAGGAGGAGCACTGCCATAGCCCTGCAATATGACCTCCAGCAGGCCACAAATGTGCATGTGTCTGCACAAACGGTTAGAAACCAACTCCATGAGGGTGGTATGAGGGCCCGACGTCCACAGATGGGGGTTGTGCTCACAGCCCAACACCATGCAGGATGCTTGGCACTTGCCACAGAACACCAGGATTGGCAAAGTTGCCACTGGTGCCCTGTGCGCTTCACAGAAGAAAGCATGTTCACACTGAGCACATGTGACAGACGTGGCAGAGTCTGGAGACGCCGTGGAGAGCGATCTTCTGCCTGCAACATCCTTCAGTATGACCGGTTTGGCAGTGGGTCAGTAATGGTGTGGGGTGGCATTTCTTTGGAGGGCCGTACAGCCCTCCATGTGCTTGCCAGAGGTAGCCTGACTGCCATTAGGTACCAAGGTGAAATCCTCAGACCCCTTGTGAGACCATATACTGGTGCGGTTGGCCCTGGGTTCCTCCTAATGCAGGACAATGCCAGACCTCATGTGGCTGGAGAGTGTCAGCAGTTCCTGCAAGATGAAGGCATTGAATCTATGGACTGGCCCGCCCATTCCCCAGACCTGAATCCAATTGAGCTCATCTGGGACATCATGTCTCGCTCCATCCACCTACGTCACGTTACACCACAGACTGTCCAGGAGTTGACGGATGCTTTAGTCCAGGTCTGGGAGGAGATCCCACAGGAGACCATCCGCAACCTCATCAGGAGCATGCCCAGGTGTTGTAGGGAGGTCATACAGGCACGTGGAGGCCACACACAATACTGAGCCTCATTTTTTACTTGTTTTAAGGACATTTCATCAAAGTTGGATCAGCCTGGAATGTGTTTTCCACTTTAATTTTGGGGGTGACTACAAATCCAGGCCTCCATTGGTTAATAAATTTGATTTCCATTGATGATTTTTGTGTCATTTTGTTGTCAGCACATTCAACTTTGTACAGAACAAAGTATTCAATGAGAATATTTCATTCATTCAGATCTAGGATGTGTTATTTGAGTGTTCCCTCTATTTTTTTGAGCAATGTACATATATGATACTTTAAATTCTCCCCTCTACCCAGTTCAAAAATAAAAAAATAGAAATAAGCATTCATGGTAATGTTGTGTCTAAGTCAGATCTATCAAAATATAAAATAATTTAACTCGTACATTAAACTCTGAAAACAAGAAACCGGAATATCTGTATTTCATTTGCTGCACTTCTTCAAAAAAATAAAATAAAATAAAAAGATTAAAATATTATGTGTACCCCCCAAAATGGTGTTAATAAAAAAATCACCTTGGCAGAAAAAGACGTTCTGAATTTCTTTTAACTTTCAAAATAAAAAATCATGTTGCCAGGCTATTTGTACTGCACTATGAACTCCGTAGAAAAAATATAAAAATAGAAAGAATGGTGGAATTGCATTTCTTTTCACCAATTTAATTACGTGAGTTTTTCACTACTTTATGTGGTGAAATAAATGTTAGCATTCAAAACTACAACTCATCCAGCAATAAAAACAAACTTTTGTCTGGTTACGTCAGTAGAAGAAGCTATGGCTCTTCATAGAAGGGGAGAAAAAAAGGAAAAGCCTCTAAACCAAAATCGTTTGGTCTTGGTGTTTTCTGAGAATGTGACCCTGTGCAGTGATCATCTGTAACCCCGTTCTGCTCAGTCTCACAGCTTTACAACAGAGCACAGAGACTGACTGGTACAGGATGAAGCAGGAGAAAAAAACCCTGTTGTGTTCAGTTAGGGCTCGCTCACACTTGCGAATAAATCGGACGAATGCAATTTGATAAAAAAATCGGATTGCATTCGGTCCAATGTTATTCTATAGTTGTGTGCTCATATGTGTTTCTTTTTTCAGCTCAGATCAGTTTGAGATCGGATTGAAAAACAAAACGCAGCGTGCTGCGATTGCATGTGAAATTCGGATCGCACGCACCCATATACTGTAAGTCTATGGCTGCGTGTGAAACATCACACTGCACTCGGATGTCACCTGAATGCAGTGCAATTCCTGCAGATGCCAGCAACAGAGGACATGGAGATATTACTTTCTCCGTCTCCCCCGCACCTGTGCTCCTATTCTCTGAAGGAAGAGAATCAGAGCACAGAGCACTGACACTCGGTTCACTCTTGCAGCAGAGCTGGAGCCGAATGTCATTAGCATATTGCATCTGATGCTCTTACATTGGATGCCATACGCTAGTGTGACTCCGGCCTTAGTGTTCTCTCACATCTCCGTATATAAAATCGCTCAGATTCTCAGCCAGAAAAGTTGGCGAGTGTCATGCGTCTGTCATATGAGTACTATGTGAATGTGCGTTATTTTTTATTTTTAACCTAGCGTCCATATGTTATACAAGTGCTATGTTTTTTTAACATAATCTTTTACATACTGTTATAAGGCTGGAGTCACACAATCGTATAAAAAATGGCTCCAATGTTGTTCCAGAAAATGCCATTTTTCTCACCTAGTGTCCGTGTGACATCTGCATGCAATGCGTATGCAGTCCATATGCAATGTGTTTCTAACATCTTTTAAATACTGTAATTATCTACAGTTCAGACAAAAAGTTTGGACACACCTTCTCATTTAAAGATTTTTCTGTATTTTCATGACTTTGAAAATTGTACATTCACACTGAAGGCGTCAAAACTATGAATTAACAGATGTGGAATTATATACTTAACAAAAAAGTGTAAAACAACTGAAAATATGTCTTATATTCTAGGTTCTTCAAAGTAGCCACCTTTTGCTTTGATGACTGCTTTGCACACTCTTGGCATTCTCTTGATGAGCTTCGAGAGGTAGTCACTGGAAATGGTCTTCCAACAATCTTGAAGGAGTTCCCAGAGATGCTTACCACTTGTTGGTCCTTTTGCCCTCACTTTGCAGTCCAGCTCACCCCAAACCATCTCGATTGGGTTCAGGTCTGGTGACTGTGGAGGCCAGGTCATCTCATCTGGCGTAGCACCCCATCACTCTCCTTCTTGGTCAAATAGCCTTTACACAGCCTGGAGGTGTGTTTGGGGTCATTGTCCTGTTGAAAAATAAATGATGGTCCAACTAAACGCAAACCGGATGGAATAGCATGCCGCTGCAAGATGCTGTGGTAGCCATGCTGGTTCAGTATGCCTTCAGTTTTAAATAAATCCCCAACAGTGTCACCAGCAAAGCACCCCCACACCATCACACCTCCTCCTCCATGCTTCACGGTGGGAACCAGGCATGTAGAATCCATCCGTTCACCTTTTCTGCGTCGCACAAAGACACGGTGGTTGGAACCAAAGATCTCAAAATTGGACTCATCAGACCAAAGCACAGATTTCCACTGGTCTAATCTCCATTCCTTGTGTTCTTTAGCCCAAATAAGTCTCTTCTGCTGGTTGCCTGTCCTTAGCAGTGGTTTCCTAGCAACTATTTTACCATGAAGGCCTGCTGCACAAAGTCTCCTCTTAACAGTTGTTGTAGAGATGTGTCTGCTGCTAGAACTCTGTGTGGCATTGACCTGGTCTCTAATCTGAGCTGCTGTTAATCTGCGATTTCTGAGGCTGGTGACTCGGATAAACTTATCCTCAGAAGCCGAGGTAACTCTTGGTCTTCCTTTCCTGGGGCGGTCCTCATGTGAGCCAGTTTCTTTGTAGCGCTTGATGGTTTTTGCAACTGCACTTGGGGACACTTTCAAAGTTTGCCCAATTGTTCAGACTGACTGACCTTCATTTCTTAAAGTAATGATGGCCACTCGTTTTTCTTTACTTAGCTGCTTTTTTCTTGCCATAATACAAATTCTAACAGTCTTTTCAGTAGGACTATCAGCTGTGTATCCACCTGACTTCTGCACAACACAACTGATGGTCCCAACCCCATTTATAAGGCAAGAAATCCCACATATTAAACCTGACAGGGCACACCTATGAAGTGAAAACCATTTCCGGTGACTACCTCTTGAAGCTCATCAAGAGAATGCCAAGAGTGTGCAAAGCAGTAATCAAAGCAAAAGGTGACTACTTTGAAGAACCAAGAATATAAGACATATTTTCAGTTGTTTCACACTTTTTTGTTAAGTATATAATTCCACATGTGTTCATTCATAGTTTTGATGCCTTCAGTGTGAATGTACAATTTTCAAAGTCATGAAAATACATAAAAATCTTTAAATGAGAAGGTGTGTCAAAACTTTTGGTCTGTACTGTATGTACAGTAATTTAAAGCTAGTTTACGAAACGAATAAAGCAATCTTATATACAGATATAGATAGATATAGATAGATTGATAATGTCATAAGCTCCCTACATATAATAAAATTGTTCCCTTTAGTGCTTTCTTGTGGCACTAAAGGGTGTTTCACCTAATTTAACTTATTAAATAAATAAATAATTTAAAAAAATTACATGGAGTCCTTCCTATGTTTGATAACTAGCAAAAGTAAAGCAGATAGCGGTGGGCTTATATTATCAGGCTGGGAATGTCCCTTGTTATTTTACCCTTCCCAACCTAAAAACACAAGCCCACAGCCATGCCAGATTTGGCGCATTACATTGGATGCACCAGTTTTGGCACTTTTCCCAGCTCTTCCCTATTGCCCTGGTGTGGTGGCAATTGGGGTAATGGTAGTTGGGGTTTTTGACATTTGTCAAAAATCACAGCTGCCATCAAGCCCTGGGGTTGGTAATGGAGAGGTGTCTATCATACATCCCAATTCTTAACCATGTAGTCAAAAATAAAATCACAAACATATAGAAAAAAACCTTACCCCCAAAACTATACGTCATTCACCAATTTATTGAAAAAAACAAATCCAATGCAGGTCTGCCGTAATCTGCTGAATTTGATGTAGTCCAGAAATAGATACATGAAAAACATAAAAAGACAGAAATAAAATCAGCACACAGTCCCTCGTTCTCAAATGTATTACCAAAAATGTTCCCACGGAGCTCAGATGTAGTACATGTTCCCCAATTCTGGCTCCGACGACGGTGAATAGCAGTAAAGTGACCGCTGTTCACAGCCGCTGGGTACTGACGACAACACTCATCAGAGCCACCGGGTCTCGCTGACCAAACACAGCTATCACCAACCCTAACAACCATTACCCCGATTGCCACCGCACCAGGGCAATAGGGAAGAGCCGGGCAAAGCGCCAGAATTGGTGCATCTAATGTGGTGCACCAATTTTGGGGTGACTGCAGGATTGTATTTTTAGGCTGGGAAGGGCCCAATAACCAGTCTGCTTTGCCTTTGCTGGTTATCAAAAATAGGAGGGACCCCACATAATTGTTTTAATTATTTATTTAATAGGTTACACAAGGCGAAACACCCTTTAGTGCCACATAAAAGGCATTAAAGGGAGCAAGTTTATTATATGTAGGGGGCTTGTGACATTACAAATCCACAGGACATGTAGCTATCTATCTATCTAACTACCTATCATCTATCCATCTATCTATCTGTGGCACCCCTAAGGGTTCGACCGCCACAGGAATGCTGCACTTCTTCAATGGAGTGTGGTGTTCCCCATCTGAGGTAAGGCTGGTGTGATGGTAGTGACCTAGCCTTTTGCATCCAACACCACATTTCCACCAGAGGGAGCTAGTATGCTCTAGTGCTGCTCCCCTGGTTACAGGGATACTGGGGAACACAAAGTAGTAGGAACCAGTTAGTGGGTGTGGGTGGAGGAACAGTTAGTTTGGTACACTTCTAATTTCATATTTAATAGTATGCCATCTTTGATCTTGGTTCTTCTGCTGGTTCTTCCTAGCTGATTAGTTGGTTGTACTGTGCTGTCAAAATACTGTGTGTAATATGACTTCCCTCCGGGAGCACAGATCCTGTGTGGGCCTGCACCGGCATGGGACACAGCCCTCGTACCCCGATCTATGGGACGAGAGGGAGGTTGCAGACAAGGAATGTCTCAACCCGGCCAAGGACCAGGATCAAGAAGGCCCGGGAGCTTTAGAGTGTGGCTCCCTAGCAAATGGGTCCCGGGGAGGATGCAGACGGAGCGGAGCACGCCACCTGTCCTCGCCTACCTGATCTATTCAGAGGGATTCTGGCTGCAAGAGGTGTACCGGCCCCCGACACCCGACCTCGCACTCTATGTCCAGGACAGGAAAGCCCGGTTAGGCCCTGAGGATCCCGCCGGGCCTCGGATGGAGAGGAATTGCCACCCGAGCCCTACACCTGAGAGGATCTCAGAGGGAGACCCAGCCTATTTACACACGCACAGACGGGAAAAGGTAAAGTCTGTAGTGCAGGAACACTCTGGTGTAGGGATGCTACCTCACACTGGACTTCCTCGGAGGTAGTCGGAACCCCGTCCCTGGTGGCCGCAGGACTCGCGAGGAGCAGGGAGAAGCCTTGCGCTGCTTGTGAGAACTGTGAGTAAATCCTTGGAAGTTCATCCCTATGGCCTCCGGACTGTTCATTACGCGCCATACCACGCGACACGGTGCCCGTACTCGCGGCACTACTAACCCCCCTCTATCCTGCCTTGCCTGCCCTGAGGCCGCGCTCTGCCTGTGGGGAGCAGCAAGAACTTTAGCCGCCATGACACCGGGCCTCAGTGGACTGTAGCGGTGCTGGTGGCTCATCACCAGACACCACAGGTGGCATAGTCGACAAATTACCACTCAACACGGAAAGCCCTAACATCATTTTTAATGTGACGACCCTGGGCACGGAACGGGTCCAGGTCACGGCTGCATCCGACCTCATCATCTGACCCGGCTCCGAGTACCCCAACCTCTTCCCAGGGCAGCGCTTGCAAGCGTCACATCACTGGCGTAGTCGGCAGGATTGCGTGCCCGCAGCAACGGAGAAAAGTGCCCATTGCTATCGGGTACTGTGTGCCTTACACCTTGGACTGTTGTTTTACACTTAAAATGGCACCCACCCAAGAAGAACAGGCGCCATTATGCTGTGAAAAGACAGTCTTTGTACGCCTCCCATCGTGGGCTGGGCTCCCGCTTGGAGCCAAAAATGTGGACTGCCCCTTCCATCAGAGACTGTCCGCGGGGTAATGCCCCTCAAAGTGGATGGGCTGAACGAAGGCGGGCCTGTCAGCATTCCACCCAGGAACCGCCCGAAAGAGGAGGAAGAAGAAGCAAAGCAACAAGGTGCGGCAATTGCAGTCGGAGCTTGGCAGTCAACGGAGGCAGACATGGATGTCTCTGGGGAGCAAGACCACGCGACCACTGAACCCGGTTCAGGCCCTTCACCCGGAAGAGAGCAAGGCGGCAGCATATTGACTCCGGGAGATATTGAGTTTCTCCACATGGAAGCTCCAGGACTTGCTAGGAGGCAGAAGGAGGCCCAGGAGGCGGCAGCGGCAGCGTGGAAAGCAGAGATGCTGCAACGTATTCGAGACCGCCGCCGAGGACCAGTCGACCCGGAGGTCGAAGTCGAGAGTGACCTAGCGGCGGGTGAGTCTGCAACCCCTGCCCCGGCTGCAGAGCCAACAGAGACTATCCTGGACCTCATGGCGGAGTACATAGTCCCCCACACGGTCACCTGGGAGCAAGCGCTAGCTCCTGAGCTGCAATCGGCAGCCATCGGTGGAGACCTGCGCTGTCGCGAAAGCTCAGAAACGGAGGTGCCTGGAGCTGCGGAGGAGGCTACCGGCTCCAACCCGGACTGGTCCGTATTTTCCGAGGGCTTGCAGCAACCCGTCCTCACCCCACTACCTGCACCATCGGTGACCTGGCCCGAGGCCGAGGAGTGGGCCTGGGAAAACCAGGGGGGCGACCTAATGGGCTTCCTGCGGGAGACCCGAGCGGAAGCGCGAAGGAGGAGCCAATGGTGCAGCGATCAAATCTTCCAGCTAGCACGGGAACAACGTCGGCGGGAGCAATGCTGCGAGCACCTCGAAGTCAGGACCAAGGCTGCAAATACTCGGGCACGACAGGAGGAGGCCACCCGTCCCAGTCCCCGGTATGAAGGCCAGGTTGTGCGTTTTCACCATGAGGCGGGGTGGGGGTTTATCCGGAGTCCCATGCTCCAGGACGATGTGTTCGTCAGCAGCCTGGTCGTCGAGCTGCGCCTTAAGAAGGGACACCCCGGCCGGAACCTCTTCCCGGGAGACACAGTGACTTTCACTCGCCACCAGGGGGAGCGTGGGTGGTATGCCCTGGACGTCCGCAAAGTGTCTGGGAGTGACGCCACCACGCCCTCAGCCTCAGGTGACCGGCTAGCCTCTGTCGGGAGGAATGAGCCTTTCCCTCCACGTGAGCCCCAAGTCTAGAGCAGCCCCTGGCTGCTGTTGTTGTTGTTTCAGGTTCAAATAATTGCTGCTATTTTTTGTGTTTTTCCTTTATTTAGAGACTTTGGTTCCTGCGGACTATGGCAGGCGGCGAACTGCATTGTAAATAGTTATGCATCTATTTAGGTGCTCCCTATTGGTTTTATACAAAACCGTGTCTTCCTTCTACCTCAGACCACATGAGCAAAACCTGTCTGGAGTGGCTTGTGTGGGGGTCCAGCTCCGGATCTTCATGCCCTGCAGCCACCCCAGGGCCAACGTAGAGGGTTTAGGGCAGGTCCCTCTTGCTACTGAACTGACCGTCGTCACCTTTTAAGCAGTCTGCTGCCTTGATCAAATAGTCTCTTGTCTTAATTTATAATTTTGCACTTTTATATCTTTGTACTTTTATAATTTTATACTTTGCACTTTTGTACTTTTATAACTGTTATGCAACGTTACAAGAAATGTGCCTCCCATAAAGGGATGATAGTTCTATTTGTTTATATAAAAAAAATTTTCCTGGGTGTTACTTCCTTTGCAGCCCGCGAACCTGCTGTGTTTTACCAGGGGGGAATGTGGTGCCCCTGAGGGTTTGACCGCCACAGGAATGCTGCACTTCTGCAATGGAGTGTGGTGTTCCTCCTCTGAGGTAAGGCCGGTGTGATGGTAGTGACCTAGCCTTTTGCATCCAACACCACATTTCCACCAGAGGGAGCTAGTATGCACTAGTGCTGCTCCCCTGGTTACAGGGATACTGGGGAACACAAAGTAGTAGGAACCAGTTAGTGGGTGTGGGTGGAGGAACAGATAGTTTGGTACACTTCTAATTTCATATTTAATAGTATGCATCTTTGATCTTGGTTCTTCTGCTGGTTCTTTCTAGTTGATTAGTTGGTCGTACTGTGCTGTCAAAATACTGTGTGTAATGTGACTTCCCTCCGGGAGCGCAGATCCTGTGTGGGCCTGCACCGGCATGGGACACAGCCCTCGTACCCCGATCTATGGGACGAGAGGGAGGTTGCAGACAAGGAATGTCTCAACCCGGACAAGGACCAGGATCAAAAAGGCCCGGTAGCTTTAGAGTGTGGCTCCCTAGCAAATGGGTCCCGGGGAGGATGCAGACGGAGCGGAGCACGCCACCTGTCCTCGCCTACCTGATCTATTCAGAGGGATTCCGGCTGCAGAGGGGTACCGGCCCCCGACACCCAAGCTTGCACTCTATGTCCAGGACGGGAAAGCCCGGTTAGGCCCTGAGGATCCCGCCGGGCCTCGGATGGAGAGGAATTGCCACCCGAGCCCTACACCTGAGAGGAGCTCAGAGGGAGACCCGGCCTATTTACACACGCACAGACGGGAAAGGGTAAAGTCTGTAGTGCAGGAACACTCTGGTGTAGGGATGCTACCTCACACTGGACTTCCTCGGAGGTAGTCGGACCCCCGTCCTTGGTGGCCGCAGGACTCCGCAAGGAGCAGGGAGAAACCTTGCGCTGCTTGAGAGAACTGTGAGTAAATCCTTGGAAGTTCATCCCTATGGCCTCCGGACTGTTCATTACGCGCCATACCACGCGACGCAGTGCCCGTACTCCCGGCACTACTAACCCCCCTCTATCCTGCCTTGCCTGCCCTGAGGCCGCGCTCCGCCTGTGGAGAGCAGCGAGAACTTTAGCCGCCATGACACCGGGCCTCAGTGGACTGTAGCGGCGCTGGTGGCTCATCACCAGACACCATAGATGGCTTAGTCGACAAATTACCACTCAACCCGGAAAGCCCTAACATCATTTTTAATGTGACGGCCCTGGGCACGGAACGGGTCCAGGCCACAGCTGCATCCCCCTCAACATCTGACCCGGCTTTGAGTACCCCAACCTCTTCCCAGGGCAGGGCTTGCGAGCGTCACATATCTATTCTGAGGGTTCTGGCTGTGAATTTACTGTATTTGGCAGATGAAATTTTGGGTTTCCTTTGAGATGTGTTAGTAAAAATCGGGCTGCATACGCATGGTCCGTCTGATTTGTTTCTCATACTCATAGATTTGGATTGGTGAGGGTCCTTTCTCCACTTGATATGTGTTAAAAAGTGTGTTAGTCTGTAATTTTTTATCCTATTTGTGTCTGTTCCATCTGAATTGTAAAGTGCTGCAGAATACAGCGCTGCGCTATAGAAGTAAAAATTATTGTTTTTACTTTATACAGTAAATCAGAGGCTGACATATGCTGTACATGTTTGTCATATTTTGGTAAAGGGTTAAATGCCATATTAGAGTCAGTTTTTGAAATTAGTCCCTTTGGACAAAATGTTCTCGTTGCTATAGCTCATTAAAGGAATATTTGAAAGAAAAACTTGTAGATTTTACATCATATGGAACCAGTTTCATGATATGGAAAATGTGTGAAATTGTTGAAGGAAATTTGGGATCAGAATTCTATCAGTCCGCCACTGTATAAATCATTGTTCTGTTCTGCACAGAAAGTATTGATAGCTTATCAAGAGCATCATACATAATATCACAATGTTAGATATAAACACTATAAACCATTTAACAAAATTTATGGAAAGTATATACACTGTTTTCAGTCAACCTACTAAAATATACACAATTGCTTCTTCTTTAAAGGGAACCTGTCATGTCCCCAAATGCTATTAACCTCAAGATATAGGGTTAATTTGCAGGTTAATAGTGTTCTAAACCTGCCTGGCTTTCACACTGAATGTCAGGCTACTTGGAGGAAATGTACTTTATTCCTCCCGGCAGCTTGTGGCTTTTAGATATAGAGGCGTGCCGGCGTGGCTAGTCATCGCTCAGTACATAGTGAGCAGCGGCTGTAAGCATGCCTCGGTACTCTGACTGACAGCTGTCTCTGAAATGACACGCTGCACAAACGGCTGTCAGTCAATGTGCTTTTAAAAGATTTTAAAAGGATCTATTTCTAATATATGATGCTCCTGAAGAACTGTCCATCATTTCTGTTCAAGAACCAGAATCTTTCTTGAAACTTTAAAGAATATTTAGACAGATATTCTCAGTTACTCAAGTACGACTAAGGCATGTCATGACAACCCATCAGCGCCCTGAGATCATGTTACAGGGGTGCTGATGGGCGGAGCTAATGACGCACTTCCAGCGCGATTGTTATGATCTGCAACAAGTACTAAGGAAAGAACGGGGAAAGCTTTCCCTACAGTAAGACTAAGCTGAATCCCTACTATGTAGCGGGCTGCCTGTTCCTTGCGGACAGACCCGCCTTAGTCCTCGGCTAGTCTGAACGAAGACCTATAGAAATAAGGGAGGGGTCCCTAAAAGGACTAAGGACTGGGACAAAAATGGGACACCTCCTAAACAGAGAAGTTGTTGCCGAACACAAAAAGATAAACTGACGAAAAGGTGCTAGAGATCCCAGATGGAGCAAGCGAACTGACAGAGAAAGGCACAGAAGCACCTGGCTAGCAAAACAGTCAAACAAAACTGAAGTCCAGCACAGCCAAAAGGGTGGAGCTGGAATATAAAGGCAGATGGTCACGTGACCGCAAAACACAAGATGGAAAAAACAAACATGAGGGTTCTAACAGCAATTATGTTAAATGCCGCTCTCAGAGATCAACAGCGTCATTTATCATGTTAACAGCCGCAGGTGGATCGCGTGTTTGGGGCACATGCCAGCTGATGAAATCAGCTGTCATGTGCCTGAAATGGTGTGGGCTTATGGCTGGAGCCCGCACCAAAAAGAGCGAGGCGGCCTATGACGTATATATACATCATAAGTAGTAAAGGGGTTAAGAGTAACCCCCATATTAAAATGATTTATAATCTTCAACATTTAAAATAGCATATTTTTATGGTCGGTTTAAGTCCCTGTGGTTTATAAGAGCTTAGAGTTTTTAGAGTTTTTAAAGAACTAGTTTCTCCTTTTCCTCTTCTTAACTCTTCTTCCTATTATACATTTACTTTTACCTTTCCCTCTCAAATCCACTTCAAAATCGTTTCTCCAAATGCATCATACTCCAAATTCCTATCCTGTTCAAGAGTGACGAAAGGCTGATCATTTATTTATAATGGATTATTATGGCATTAAAGCACTATATTCTTTGCACCCTAAGTAACCATCCTTGCAAATTAATCAATTGCGTTTCACTTTAAAAAAAAAATAACGTGTTGCAATAAGTCAGAAATAAATGAATGAGTAGTAAGAGTTATTACTATTTATGTTTTGAACATTTTTTCTAATGCATATTGTTTGATCTACAGTCCTGTGCAAAAGTTTAAGGCAGGTGTGAAAAATGTTGCAAGGTAAGAATGCTTTAAAAATACGAGTGGTAATATATTCTTTTTATCAATTAACAAAATGCAAATAAATAAACAAAAGAGAAATCTGAATCTAATCAATTTTGGATGTGACTGCCCTTTACCTTCAAACCAGCATCAGAATTTCAATTCTTTTAGGTACACTTGCACACAATTTTTGAAGAAACTCAGCAGGTGGGTTGTTCAAAACATTTTTGAGAGCTAACCACAGATCTTCTTAGATGTACGTTTGCACAAATCCTTCTGTCTCTTCTTGTAATGCCACAGAGGCTCGATGATGTTGAGATGAGGGCTCTGTAGCAGTCATATCATCACTTCCAGAACTCTTTTTTCTTCTTCACGGAGAAGTTCTGAATGACATTAGCTGTATGTTTTGGGTCATAGTCCCACTGCAGAATAGATTTTGAGCCAATCAGATGCCTCCCTAATGGTATTGCATTATGGATATGTATTTTCTTGTATTTCTCAGCATTGAGGGTACCAATAAATTGGCAATATTGAGAAGCATGGGCGCAGTGGTCGGCAAAATAAACTTAATGCAGTAGATGAAAGACACAAGATGTTTACTTCCCTTTTGAAATTTGAAGCTGTCCGGCAGTGCCGTCAGCTCAGAACTGTCACCACCCAGTGGGACTAAAAGCCTGGCCAGAAGTGGTCTTCATGGAAGAATTGTGCCTGAAATATCGGCTTCAATACAGAAATAAAGCCAAGCAACTCACTGATGCATTGGAACTGGGGTGCAGAAAATGGCAGCAGGTGCTTTGTCTGATGAGTCAAAATGTGGAATATTTAACTGTAACAGAAGATTGTCTGTTCCCAATGGGCTGGAAGGTGGTATATAATGTCTGCAGGTGACAGTGAAGTATGGTGAATGTTCTTTGCAAGTTTGGGGCTGCATTTCAGCAAACAGATATGGAGATTTGGTCAGGATTAATAATGTCTTCAATGCTGAGAAATGTAGGCAGATACTTATTCATTATGCAATACCATCAGGGAGGTGGTTCCAAATTTTTTCTTCAGCAGGACAATGACTTTAAACATACAGGAATGTCATTAGGAATTATCTTCTGCATATAGAAGAATAAGGAGCTCTAAAAGTAATATGAAAGTTATGGCCATCCCCTTATAGCCCTGTTCTTAAAATCAACAAGTCTGTCGGGGATTAAATAAAGAGATAAAAGGATTTACACAAGCCTACATGCACATAAGATCTATGATGACTTCTCCTCTAAGATGTTTGGAACAACCTCCCTACTGTGTTCCTTCAAAACTGTGCGCAGGTGTAGCTTCAAGAATTGATGCTTTGATGCTGTTCCGAAGGCAAAGGGTGATCACACCAAATATTGACTTCATTTAGATTTCTCTTCTGATCACTCACTTTTTATTATGTTAATTGATAAAAAATAAGCTATTAACATTTCTATTTTTGAAAGCATTGTTACTTTGCAGTCTTTTTTCCCACACCTGCCTAAAAATTGTGCATAGTAGTGTATTTCTGCTTTCTTTTATTTCTCTTCTGGCTCACCCAATCATTTTCCTCTCAAATCCTCTTCAAAATTCTTTTCTATTCTTTCTTTATTTATTCCTCCAAAATCCATTCCCCTCCAAACCCATATCCTCTTTTTTCCCATAAATGTTAATACAAATTTGCTTTCGACAAGTTGTGCCTGTCTTCTGACTCCATTCCACTTACACTGTAAAATGAAACCCCCATACTAGAGATGAGCGTTGTTCTACTCGAACTGTTCGCCAATCTCAAATTCGAGCTGTTTTGGGCGGTGTTCGAGCCGGTCGGCGAACACGAACAATTTGAGAAAAATTTGGCTGTTCGAGGTTATGTTCGATAACTGTTCGTGCACCAAAATCATAACTGGATTTTTTCTCAGTAATGATGAAAATTAATGTTAATACGCAGTTTGAGTGTACAGCGGGGCGGGGGGAGGGGCAGGGGATGGATCTCTGCAGGAACAATGAAGATCTCCATTTTTTTTTCTCTTTCCCGCATTTGCAGTGGGGAGGTGCAATCTGTCAGCCTATCAGCAGCGCACACACGGAGCGAAGTGCTTTTTTTCACACAAGCAAGGGCATGTGTGATTGGCAGTGTATGTCACATGTCCTTGCCCTATAAGACCAAGCCATTTTCCCCGTCGCCACCATTTTCTCACTGCTGCAGCTGCGTGTTAGACGGCACCGCTGTTGCTGTGTGCGCTATACCTTGTTAATTTCAAGCCAATTTTCGCACAAATATACAGATAGCTTGGGAGTAGGGAATAGTTGTGATTTCAGTCCTTTTAAGGACTAGGTTACAGCATTTCCTACGACTTTTATCAGGCAGGTCTGTGCTCTTAAATAGATAGATTGTGGGATTAAAGACTAATTGTAATTGGAGTCCTTTTCAGGACTAGGTTACATCAGTTCCTATCAGTTTTTGCCAGGCAGGTCTGTGCCAGTGCTGTGCAAGTTTTTTTCACAGCATTTGGCTGAATCTAGCAAAGCTAATCCTTTTTGGCCTATTGCAGAGTGTGTTAGTCAGTGGAGTAGCCTATCTGTGTTGCAAGATATACCACCTGTGTATAGAATACCAATTTTTTTACTGCACCTAGTGAAGTAAAATCTTTTGGGCATAGCATCATTCTATTAGTCCATCTATACTGACCTCCATCAGGTTGCAAACTGAATATAATTTTTTTCTGCATCTAGCTCTGAAAAAATATTTGGGCTTCTAGCAGTGTGTGGGACTTGGTCTATTAGTCCATCTATACTGACCTCCCTCAGGTTGCAAATTAAAAATAATTTTTTTCTTCATTTAGCTCTGAAAAAATATTTGGGCTTCTAGCAGTGTGTGGGACTTGTTCTATTAGTCCTTCTATACTGACCTCCAGCAGGTTGCAAATTGAATATAATTTTTTTCTGCATCTAGCTCTGAAAAAATATTTGGGCTTCTAGCGGTGTGTGGGACTTGGTCTATTAGTCCATCTATACTGACCTCCATCAGGTTGCAAATTAAAAATAATTTTTTTCTGCATCTAGCTCTGAAAAAATATTTGGGCTTCTAGCAGTGTGTGGGACTTGGTCTATTAGTCCATCTATACTGACCTCCATCAGGTTGCAAATTAAAAATAATTTTTTTCTTCATTTAGCTCTGAAAAAATATTTGGGCTTCTAGCAGTGTGTGGGACTTGTTCTATTAGTCCTTCTATACTGACGTCCAGCAGGTTGCAAATTGAATATAATTTTTTTCTGCATCTAGCTCTGAAAAAATATTTGGGCTTCTAGCGGTGTGTGGGACTTGGTCTATTAGTCCATCTATACTGACCTCCATCAGGTTGCAAATTAAAAATAATTTTTTTCTGCATCTAGCTCTGAAAAAATATTTGGGCTTCTAGCAGTGTGTGGGACTTGGTCTATTAGTCCATCTATACTGACCTCCATCAGGTTGCAAATTAAAAATAATTTTTTTCTGCATCTAGCTCTGAAAAAATATTTGGGCTTCTAGCAGTGTGTGGGACTTGGTCTATTAGTCCATCTATACTGACCTCCAGCAGGTTGCAAATTGAATATAATTTTTTTCTGCATCTAGCTCTGAAAAAATATTTGGGCTTCTAGCGGTGTGTGGGACTTGGTCTATTAGTCCATCTATACTGACCTCCATCAGGTTGCAAATTAAAAATAATTTTTTTCTGCATCTAGCTCTGAAAAAATATTTGGGCTTCTAGCAGTGTGTGGGACTTGGTCTATTAGTCCATCTATACTGACCTCCATCAGGTTGCAAATTAAAAATAATTTTTTTCTTCATTTATCTCTGAAAAAATATTTGGGCTTCTAGCAGCGTGTGGGACTTGTTCTATTAGTCCATCTATACTGACCTCCATCAGGTTGCAAATTAAAAATAATTTTTTTCTGCATCTAGCTCTGAAAAAATATTTGGGCTTCTAGCAGTGTGTGGGACTTGGTCTATTAGTCCATCTATACTGACCTCCATCAGGTTGCAAATTAAAAATATTTTTTTTCTGCATCTAGCTCTGAAAAAATATTTGGGCTTCTAGCAGTGTGTGGGACTTGGTCTATTAGTCCATCTATACTGACCTCCATCAGGTTGCAAATTAAAAATAATTTTTTTCTTCATTTAGCTCTGAAAAAATATTTGGGCTTCTAGCAGTGTGTGGGACTTGTTCTATTAGTCCTTCTATACTGACGTCCAGCAGGTTGCAAATTGAATATAATTTTTTTCTGCATCTAGCTCTGAAAAAATATTTGGGCTTCTAGCGGTGTGTGGGACTTGGTCTATTAGTCCATCTATACTGACCTCCATCAGGTTGCAAATTAAAAATAATTTTTTTCTGCATCTAGCTCTGAAAAAATATTTGGGCTTTTAGCAGTGTGTGGGACTTGGTCTATTAGTCCATCTATACTGACCTCCATCAGGTTGCAAATTAAAAATAATTTTTTTCTGCATCTAGCTCTGAAAAAATATTTGGGCTTCTAGCAGTGTGTGGGACTTGGTCTATTAGTCCATATATACTGACCTCCATCAGGTTGCAAACTGAATATAATTTTTTTCTGCATCTAGCTCTGAAAAAATATTTGGGCTTCTAGCAGTGTGTGGGACTTGGTCTATTAGTCCATCTATACTGACCTCCCTCAGGTTGCAAATTAAAAATAATTTTTTTCTTCATTTAGCTCTGAAAAAATATTTGGGCTTCTAGCAGTGTGTGGGACTTGTTCTATTAGTCCTTCTATACTGACCTCCAGCAGGTTGCAAATTGAATATAATTTTTTTCTGCATCTAGCTCTGAAAAAATATTTGGGCTTCTAGCGGTGTGTGGGACTTGGTCTATTAGTCCATCTATACTGACCTCCATCAGGTTGCAAATTAAAAATAATTTTTTTCTGCATCTAGCTCTGAAAAAATATTTGGGCTTCTAGCAGTGTGTGGGACTTGGTCTACTAGTCCATCTATACTGACCTCCATCAGGTTGCAAATTAAAAATAATTTTTTTCTTCATTTATCTCTGAAAAAATATTTGGGCTTCTAGCAGCGTGTGGGACTTGTTCTATTAGTCCATCTATACTGACCTCCATCAGGTTGCAAATAAAAAATAATTTTTTTCTGCATCTAGCTCTGAAAAAATATTTGGGCTTCTAGCAGTGTGTGGGACTTGGTCTATTAGTCCATCTATACTGACCTCCATCAGGTTGCAAATTAAAAATAATTTTTTTCTGCATCTAGCTCTGAAAAAATATTTGGGCTTCTAGCAGTGTGTGGGACTTGGTCTATTAGTCCATCTATACTGACCTCCATCAGGTTGCAAATTGAATAAAAAAAATTTCTGCATCTAGCTCTGAAAAAATATTTGGGCTTCTAGCGGTGTGTGGGACTTGGTCTATTAGTCCATCTATACTGACCTCCATCAGGTTGCAAATTAAAAATAATTTTTTTCTGCATCTAGCTCTGAAAAAATATTTGGGCTTCTAGCAGTGTGTGGGACTTGTTCTATTAGTCCTTCTATACTGACGTCCAGCAGGTTGCAAATTGAATATAATTTTTTTCTGCATCTAGCTCTGAAAAAATATTTGGGCTTCTAGCGGTGTGTGGGACTTGGTCTATTAGTCCATCTATACTGACCTCCATCAGGTTGCAAATTAAAAATAATTTTTTTCTGCATCTAGCTCTGAAAAAATATTTGGGCTTCTAGCAGTGTGTGGGACTTGGTCTATTAGTCCATCTATACTGACCTCCATCAGGTTGCAAATTAAAAATAATTTTTTTCTGCATCTAGCTCTGAAAAAATATTTGGGCTTCTAGCAGTGTGTGGGACTTGGTCTATTAGTCCATCTATACTGACCTCCAGCAGGTTGCAAATTGAATATAATTTTTTTCTGCATCTAGCTCTGAAAAAATATTTGGGCTTCTAGCGGTGTGTGGGACTTGGTCTATTAGTCCATCTACACTGACCTCCATCAGGTTGCAAATTAAAAATAATTTTTTTCTGCATCTAGCTCTGAAAAAATATTTGGGCTTCTAGCAGTGTGTGGGACTTGGTCTATTAGTCCATCTATACTGACCTCCATCAGGTTGCAAATTAAAAATAATTTTTTTCTTCATTTATCTCTGAAAAAATATTTGGGCTTCTAGCAGCGTGTGGGACTTGTTCTATTAGTCCATCTATACTGACCTCCATCAGGTTGCAAATTAAAAATAATTTTTTTCTGCATCTAGCTCTGAAAAAATATTTGGGCTTCTAGCAGTGTGTGGGACTTGGTCTATTAGTCCATCTATACTGACCTCCATCAGGTTGCAAATTAAAAATATTTTTTTTCTGCATCTAGCTCTGAAAAAATGTTTGGGCTTTTAGCAGTGTGTGGGACTTGGTCTATTAGTCCATCTATACTGACCTCCATCAGGTTGCAAATTAAAAATAATTTTTTTCTTCATTTAGCTCTGAAAAAATATTTGGGCTTCTAGCAGTGTGTGGGACTTGTTCTATTAGTCCTTCTATACTGACGTCCAGCAGGTTGCAAATTGAATATAATTTTTTTCTGCATCTAGCTCTGAAAAAATATTTGGGTTCTAGCGGTGTGTGGGACTTGGTCTATTAGTCCATCTATACTGACCTACATCAGGTTGCAAATTAAAAATAATTTTTTTCTGCATCCAGCTCTGAAAAAATATTTGGGCTTTTAGCAGTGTGTGGGACTTGGTCTATTAGTCCATCTATACTGACCTCCATCAGGTTGCAAATTAAAAATAATTTATTTCTGCATCTAGCTCTGAAAAAATATTTGGGCTTCTAGCAGTGTGTGGGACTTGGTCTATTAGTCCATATATACTGACCTCCAGCAGGTTGCAAATTGAATATAATTTTTTTCTGCATCTAGCTCTGAAAAAATATTTGGGCTTCTAGCGGTGTGTGGGACTTGGTCTATTAGTCCATCTATACTGACCTCCATCAGGTTGCAAATTAAAAATAATTTTTTTCTGCATCTATCTCTGAAAAAATATTTGGGCTTCTAGCAGTGTGTGGGACTTGGTCTATTAGTCCATCTATACTGACCTCCATCAGGTTGCAATTTAAAAATAATTTTTTTCTTCATTTATCTCTGAAAAAATATTTGGGCTTCTAGCAGCGTGTGGGACTTGTTCTATTAGTCCATCTATACTGACCTCCATCAGGTTGCAAATTAAAAATAATTTTTTTCTGCATCTAGCTCTGAAAAAATATTTGGGCTTCTAGCAGTGTGTGGGACTTGGTCTATTAGTCCATCTATACTGACCTCCATCAGGTTGCAAATTAAAAATAATTTTTTTCTGCATCTAGCTCTGAAAAAATATTTGGGCTTCTAGCAGTGTGTGGGACTTGTTCTATTAGTCCTTCTATACTGACCTCCAGCAGGTTGCAAATTGAATATAATTTTTTTCTGCATCTAGCTCTGAAAAAATATTTGGGCTTCTAGCGGTGTGTGGGACTTGGTCTATTAGTCCATCTATACTGACCTCCATCAGGTTGCAAATTAAAAATAATTTTTTTCTGCATCTAGCTCTGAAAAAATATTTGGGCTTCTAGCGGTGTGTGGGACTTGGTCTATTAGTCCATCTATACTGACCTCCATCAGGTTGCAAATTAAAAATAATTTTTTTCTGCATCTAGCTCTGAAAAAATATTTGGGCTTCTAGCAGTGTGTGGGACTTGGTCTATTAGTCCATCTATACTGACCTCCATCAGGTTGCAAATTGAATAAAAAAAATTTCTGCATCTAGCTCTGAAAAAATATTTGGGCTTCTAGCGGTGTGTGGGACTTGGTCTATTAGTCCATCTATACTGACCTCCATCAGGTTGCAAATTAAAAATAATTTTTTTCTGCATCTAACCCAGCCAATAGTTTTGGCCTAATACCACAGTTTGGCCACTCAGCTCTGCTCGGTTACCATCCATTGTTTTTTTGTGCAAACAACTCCAGAGTTGTGAATTAGTTAACCACAAAAATGAGTGGAAAAAGGCCTGCTGCTGGTGGAAAGGGGAATAGGCGTGTTGGGAAGGGGAAAAAAGGTTGTGTCCGTGGGGTAGGTGTTAAAGCAACAGTAACATCTGCAGAAGAAAGACCATCTTCCAGCCAAACTAAAATGTCTACTTCTTTTAGCGGACAATGTGATAAGATCCCTTTCTTACGGCCACGCCAATCGCTACAAATTCCAGATGAGGCACAAAAACAGCAGGTGCTTCAACGGATATCAAGTGCTCCTTTAAGTGGGCTCTCCTCCACATCAACTTCAACATCACAAATACTCCAGTCCTCAAAGGTGTCACCCAAATCGCACTTGCTTCCTCACAGCTCCCAAATCTCCAGCTGCCCGTCTGAGTATGAGGTAGAACAGATGGTTGAGTCTGCAGAGCTGTTTACTCATACTATAGCCTGGGAATCAGAGGTCGACTCCAGCGCTTCTGTGAATCCAGACGAGGAAATGATCTGCACTGATGCCCAGAATCTTTATGAGTCGGATCCAGGACCAGACGCAGAAGGTTCTGACCATAATGTAGACCCTCATTCCCAAACTGTAACTCCTGTTGGTGGAGACAATGAGGAAGACGATGATAAGACTCAAATACCTGATTGGAGCGACAACTTTAGTTTTTTGTCAGGGCAGGAACAGGTTGGCTCTGAGGACGACGGGTGTGATAACGCACAGGGTGATGATGATGAGGTCGGAGATCCCACTTACTGTCAACCCACAGTCAGCCAAGAGATGAGGTCAGCAGAGGAGGTGGAGGAAGATGCTAGTGACGACGAGGTCAGGTTGCGCCTTCCTGGACAGAGACGTAGTACTGGAAGCACGTCAACAACTGCATCCTCAAACACAACTCTGCCTCTCACCACAAGTCGTGGTGGCTCTTCAGGTCGCATGGGTGCTAAGCCTTGCATAGCCTGGGCATTTTTTCAGATCGATAAAGATGACCCAACTCGTGTTATCTGTAACATTTGTCAGCAAAAGCTAAGTAGAGGCCAAAAAATACATAGTTTGAGTACTTCATGCATGAACCGGCACATGGACATGAAGCATAAGTTGCAGTGGGAAGCTCAGTGTGCTACAATGCGGTCTAGCCGGCCGGGCCAACCACCGTCTGCCATATCTTGTGCATCCGCGACCTCTTCATCCTCTGTGACTGGGGGGACAGCAGTCACACCTGTTTTGGGGCGCAGACCTGCCACCTCTTTACCCGCAACAGCCAGCGTGATTGGCAGGTCATCATTTTCTTTGGAGGTGGTAACACCAGCTGGTCTTGAGCGCTGTCCGACATCGATAGCACCACCTTTGGATCAAGGCAACCTAACATGTCCGCCTGCATCTTCCTCACAGACCGGCAGTTTGCCGGGGACACCCTTATCAACCCCGTCTAAGCACAATAGCCAGCCCTCGGTCCCTCAGATGTGGACAAGTAAAAAACCATTTCCTCCTAGCCATGAGAAAGCTAAGAGGTTGAATTTCACCATCTGCAAGCTCTTGGCTACAGAAATGCTGCCTTTCCGCCTGGTGGACACAGAGGATTTTCGAGACCTTATGTCCGTCGCAGTGCCCCAGTACCAGATGCCCAGTCGGCACTACTTCTCAAAGAAAGGTGTGCCTGCGCTCCACCAGCATGTCGCACACAACATCACCGCTTCTTTGAGAAACTCTGTGTGTGACAGGGTGCATTTCACCACAGACACTTGGACGAGTAGGCATGGACAGGGGCGTTACATGTCGCTGACTGGGCACTGGGTAACTATGGTGACAGCAGGACAAGGGGCTGCTGTCCAAGTCTTGCCGTCCCCACGAGTTGTGCGTCAATCCTCTTTATGTCATTTTTCCTCCACTGCTTCTGCCTCCTCAACCTCCTCTCGGTCTTCCACCTGCACCCAAAGCCTGTCTGGTCATGCCACAAGCTTTCTAACTGCGCAGAAGGGATTCTGCACACCTCCTTACTATGCTGGCAGTAGGGCTCAACGTCATCAGGCGGTTTTTACATTGAAATGTCTGGGAAATGTGAGTCACACAGCTGAGGAGTTGTGGTCAGCTCTGGAGAACCAATTTCATGAATGGTTGTCTCCACTGGACCTGAAACCAGGGAAGGCCGTGTGCGACAATGCTGCAAACCTGGGTGCGGCCCTTCGCCGGGGCAATGTCACACACGTGCCTTGTATGGCTCACGTGTTGAACCTGGTTGTCCAGCAATTTTTAGCCCACTATCCCAGACTAGATGGCCTTCTGCAGAGGGCACGGTCGCTGTGTGCTCACTTCCGCCGTTCGCATCCCGCAGCTCAGCGACTTACATCTCTACAGAAGTCGTTGGGCCTGCCACTTCACCGGCTAAAATGCGATGTGCCTACCCGGTGGAATTCAACTCTGCACATGTTGCAGCGACTGTGGCAGCACCGACAAGCCCTGGTGCAATACGTTCTGACGTATAGCCTGGGCCATCGAGATTCAGAGGTGGGGCAAATCACGCTGGAGGAGTGGTCTCAGATCAGGGACCTATGCACCCTTCTGCACAGTTTTGAAATGGCGACGAAGATGTTTAGTGCTGACGATGCCATTATCAGCATGACTATTCCGGTGATTTACATGCTGGAGCACATGTTAAACAGAATTCGGAGTCAGGTGGTGGCACAAGAGGAGGTGGAGGAAGTAGAGGAGGAGGAGTTGTATGCGGAAGGGCTAACATCTGCAAGGTCCAGACGGTCGGCAGCACCAGGGCGGCAGGCATGTGAGGGTGGGGGAGATGATTTTACCAGGGTGCATGGTAGCAGCCAAACTAGTGAGGAAGGTGCAGGAGCCCAGGAAGAAGTGGAGGACGAACTGATGGAAGACTCATCAGATGAGGGAGACCTTGATCACATTTCTGTTGTGCGAGGTTGGGGGGAGAGGACAGAGGAAGGAAGCATGATTGTTACCTCGCCACCAACACAACAGGGACTTGGTGCTCCTGGATGCGCAACACACATGAGTGCCTTCTTGCTGCACTACCTGCAACATGACCATCGAATTGTGAGAATTAGAAATAATCCTGACTACTGGGTTGCCACACTGTTAGATCCCCGGTACAAAAGTAAATTTGCAGAAATTATTCCTGCCATAGAAAGGGATGCACGCATGCAGGAGTATCAGCAGAGACTGTTGCAGAATCTTACATGTGCTTTTCCACAAAATACCAGTGGTGCACGTAGTGAATCTCACAGTTCCAACTTGCCAACCGTGGTCTGTATGGAATTGTTCAATAAAGGGCCCAAAATTAAGATAACATAGATGGGAGAGGTCTCTATGAATAGGAATTCCTAAGTATTTGATACCCTGTGAGGGCCAGGCAAAGGGAAAGTTGGACTGGATGGAATCCTATATGGATTTAGGGAGGGAGACATCGAGGGCCTCAGACTTCGCTGCATTGATTTTAAAATTTTACCATGTAACAAAGTGATCTATTTCAGCCATAACAGCAGGGATGGATATATGTGATTGAGTGATATATACTAGGACATCATCAGCAAATAGAGAGCACTTGTACTCGGTGCCTCCCACCTCAATCCACCTAATATTGGGGTTATGGCGAATTGATGAGAGCAGGTGCTCCGTCACTAGGATGTATAAGAGAGGGGACAGAGGACATCCCTGCCTTGTCCCATTGGTGATTGTGAAAGGTGATGAAAATGTTCTGACGCACCCCCTGGGCCTTGGGACACCCGGAGCCGGACCCTTTTTGGTGGATGCTGGTGGTTGTAGTCTTCGTGGCGGCGATCCGGTTCCGTGGCTCAGGGCGGTCAAACCAGTGGCGGAACTATTTATGTGGTTTTGATGTTTAAATGTCCGACTACGCCACCCGTGGATTGCGGTCAGAGTGAACCGCCGCTACAGGGCAGACCGCTAAGGCTGGTGTTGTGGGTGCAGCAGAGCGTAGCATAACTCCCCACGGGAGGAGTATAGCCTCAGGGCAGTGTATGCGGAGGATGGGGGTGATGGTGCAGGGCAGCAGCAGTAACGACACGGAGTCAGTGATGCAGTTCAGGGCCTTTACTCACAGTTCTTATTATCCAGACCACGTCTGCAGGTAACGGCTGCCCACGTCGTACTGTGCTCACCAGGTGAGGGGCTCAGACAACTCCCAGATAACTTTGGAGCGCTTCACAGGACCCCCTTTGTGTGTCCTTTGTCTGGCCTTTCTTACCAACACTTCTGTCCGGCTGCCTCGGGCCTCCTCTTGGTAAACTTGGCGCCAGTTTCCCTGACCCTATGTGGTGCCTTCCTAGCGGGTGGAGCAAGGGGCTGCGCCACATAAAATGTCAGAGCCTCCGGTTTCTAGCTGAGGGTCGTTTCCTGCCTCCACTAGTTCGGGGACCGGTCTCCCCCTTTGGCCTGACCCCTCCACGCAGGTGGATTCGGGCGTGCGGTGGCGACTCGCCCGTCCGCACCCCTGGGATCCCTTCATTCCTCGTTCCTGGAGCCTTCTCCGCTCCTCTTCCTTCCTTCTCCCTCTTGCAGGCCTGGGCCTCTGTTACTAGGCCCGCCTCCGGAGCAGAGCTCATGCAGAGCCCCTGCTCCCTGCCACTTCTGCTCAGACTTCTCTGCACTGAACTAAGATGGTGCCCACCTTTTATACTCCCTTCTCAATGCACCCAGGAACTGCTTCCTCCCTGCTCCTGCACTGCAGGGTTCCCTTCCTCAGTGTTCCCTCCCCCCACTCCAGCCAGGGACAGGGACTGTCGTGCCCATCTCAGGGGCATATTGGTCGCCCTGCCCCACGGCAATGTGGTGTAATGCATGCAGGTGTCGGGTCCTGATCCACACTCCATCCTTATCTGAGAGTGAGATATCACACCTCTGGGTGAGGTGCAATACGTCTGTAGCAACCGAGCCCTCGGTGCTACAGTTCCATTTATCTTCAGCCTAGGTGACGTATTGTGATACAGGGCCGTGATTTTGGCTATAAAAGGGTCCCCTAGACCCCTACCCCAAGCTTTTTAAGAGAATCATATATGGCGTGCCAGGAGACTCTATGGAATGCTTTCTCAGCATCCAACGAGAGTATCTACTTACAAATTTTTAACTGCATCTAGCCCAGGAAATACTTTGTGCCTAGTAGCAGTGTCTGCTAGTCAGCGGATTATCCCGGCTGTTAAGCAAGCTACACCACCTGTAGTTTGGACACTTAATTTTTTCAAAGGAAATGCTTCGGGACCACGGGATACTTAGTGAAGAGCATCAGGAGGCACCCCAAGGCATAGGGGCTGGGACTGGCACTAGGATGCCTTGCGGTGGACAGCCGAGCTCGATCCTTATAAAAGCTTTTTAACTGCAGCAGCTTTAGTGGACGCTACTGGAGCTGGAATTACGCGGCTGCTGGCATGAGACTTGCCCTCCAATAGATCCTTGTAAATGGATTTAAAGTGTATTCATTCAAATTAGAGGGACAATTTAAATTAAAAAGCTTAGAGCTGCCTCCACCACAGGGGGGCTCTCTCGACCCACCAGCGGACAGGCACCAGTATTGGGAGAGGGGGGCTGGCCGTCAGGGTTCACCGCGGCTCTGGCACAAACCCGGCGACACGGAGGTGGCACGGGCAGGAGCGGACTGGCCGTCTCGGCTTCTCACTTTTTGGATTTTAGAAGGGCATGACATGCCTATATCTGTGTCTCCCCCTCCTTTTACTCCTCCACCTCTTTTCTTTTCGCATGACTATATGTACTTGTCACTTTTCCATGTGTTAGTTGTGTCTTCTGAGCAGTTTGTCAGCTTTTGGACACCTTTGAAGGTGTTTTCTATGTGTTTCTATGTGTTTTTGTTTGCCTGCCATTGGTTTTAACGGTGTTCGAAGGTGTTCGACGAACAGTTCAACGAACAGTTCGGCGAACACACGGGTGTTCGACGAACCGAACCGAACTCGAACACTACGGGGGTGGCTCAACACTACCCCATACCCCTGAGAACCTTTTTTGCAACCTATACTTTAATCATTTGTATTTCCAAGGAGCTCGGAGGGTAGAAACCATGCAATACCTTACCACAGTGCATAACCATGCCCTTTATTTACATGATTATGCACAAACATTTGGGTTCTAATGACCACTGTGATACTTTTAAAAACCAAAACCAGAATGACATTTTTTTTTTCACTGAACTTAATGTTCATGCATAAAAGAGACAAAAGGACAGTGAATAAAAAGGTTGAAAAAACACACTCAAAATGCACTAAAAAACAAGCAAAAAGCAAGAAAAATCCTAAACAACCATCAGGTTTTTGCTTCAGAAAAAAAATTGCTGAAAAAAACATGATGTGTGAACATAGCCTTAGTGTGCTGACTATCAGAGATACCAGATAACAGACTCTGACAATTTAACATTTGTGAATCATTAAACATAGAACAGATCATTAATGTTTAAGTCCCAGAGAATCCCTTCTAGTGTATACAGCTATTAATTATATTATTTAATTATTGTAATACTCTTCTGTAGATCAAAAGGCATCACAATCAAATTCACAGTGACTCAATGTTTTTACCCAGTAAAACTATTCTGAGGCTTTTGAATACTTTTTCCACACTTTGAATATATACATTTATGCAGGACTTATGTAATAAATTCACTTCTATGATTTGATTATTCCATTTGACATTTAATAAAAAATATTTGTATGTTTTATAGAACCACCTGAAAGAAAAATGGCCTTGACTTTCTTTCATTTGTTCTTTGACTAGTACTTTATGTGGCCACTTAATGTGGTGTGAAATATGTTGGAATTTAGCGCTATAATTTGTTCTGCAGTATTTATTGTGCTATAAGGAGATGCCACTCAACAATTTATGTTGAACTTTTTAATTAATGTTTTATGAGAATGAAGGGTCAGCAATTAAGGTGCACACCATTAAGTAAATTATAATTATTACTTATCAAGGAAAAGATCACAATTTGTTTTGCTATTTGCTTGAATTTAGCAATCTAAATGGCCAATTATATGTGTTGCAATTAAATACTGACTTACACACTTATTTTAATTTTTTAAACTAAGCAAATAATTGAATTTAATTGCCACTAAATTTTACATTTATTTTAGAGGGGATGTCTGGTTTAAAATGTTATGTGTCAGCAGTGTTGCAGACCATTTAAAAAACAATTATGGCTGTTAGTCACTTTCTCCGGTTCTAGTGATGCCTCTCAGCCACTGTTCCAGTCTTGATTGATCGGCTGCAGTGGTGACATCTTGTCTACAGCATGTTACTGCAGCAGCCAATTACTGGGCTCAGTGGTGATACCGATGTAAAGATCATTTGCCACTAAGCCTAGTGATTGGCTGTAGTGGTGATATGCACTGTAGAAATGAACATATCACTGCAGTCCATCAAAAAAGCAGCAATGGAGGGGCATCGCTGGACCCGTTGATGATGATTAGCTGCTGTAATTGTTATTTTCTAGGTTTGAAACCCTGTATCCACATAAAATTGGAAAACAAACAACCCTTTTAACAATTCTGGACTTTGTACACCAAAATGTGTAACATACATTGATTGCTGCAATGAGTCTACCACTATGCAAAAATAACATGATTTGCAAAAGTCTGAAATTACAATAGTATAAAAACAGTGAGAATTTTTTTTTAAAACTAGACTATAATTCCTAAAATAAGTAACAAAGTATTATTTTGCCCCCTCTCAGGTAAAATATCCTGATATTTATAATTGGTTAATTTAAAAAAAAATTCAGATTAAAGGGTATCTGGCACCAGGTTTGTGTTACCCCATCTGAGGGCAGTATAATTTAGGGGCACGGACCCAGAGTATTGTGTCACTTACTTTACTGAGTGTTGTAGTTTAGATTAAAAACTGTTTTCTCTGCTGCACATCTAGCAGTGCTCTGAATGCTGAGCTCTATAGAACCCACTCACACCACTGATTGACAGCTTTCTGTGTACACTGTGCATAGGCAGTAAGCTGCCAATCAGTGGTAGTGGTGTGGTTGGACTGCGTGACAGCAGAATCCTCTAGTAATAATCTCTTGCTGATAGACAGTAATTTTATCAAAACTACAAGAAGCAGCTCAGTAAGTGACACATCACTGAAATTAGGGTCTCTTCTCCTATATTAAGCTGCTCTCAGATTAGGTAGCAAAAACCTGGTGAACTATTGCCTTTAAGATATTATATTCACATACAATGGGGCGGAGGGCTCTTCACGCGCTGTTATCTTGGCCTCTATATAGTGTTGTATTATAGAAATATTCACCATCACATAGTAGAGTATGATTGGTATGCAGGATTTAACTAAGAACAGAGAGTCAACCAGAAAGAAAGTATGTGACATTACAGTAGAGTCCATGCAATGCTACAGGTGCAGTATTGTGGCAATGTATAATTCACAGACTAAGTATAGCTAGGATACATCCATGTACTTGAGCCCTTAACAGCCTGTTATGTCCATCTCTGTTCCACAATAAAGTATTGAAAATTTGTATACATATCTGGTGATACCTTGAAGCCTTCTTTCACATGTAGCTAAGCAAAAATTGCAGTAAATACATTTTTAAATACATCCATACATATACTATATGTACAACAAGGAATATTAATATATTATATGCAGGCACACCACAATATATTATCATGTGGTATAATGCTTCATTTTCTTTTAGGCAAGTAGTCCAACCAATGGATCAGCCCCAAGGAGCCATTCACAAACATCTGTCTGTCCATCTACTCAGGATATATGTAGGTATGTAAAACATATTATATACTATTTCTACATGGCAAAGATGACTATAAACATTGAGGGCCTAATTTATCATTATTTTCCATTTTTATTTAACATCTTTATGCATACATTTCTTATCATTTCATGTAGATTCATATGTTGTTGCTGTTTCATGTATGATTATTTTTCATCTTTTCTTTCATTACTTTTGCATGTCCCACCTGTCATGGATTTTTTTTTTTTAGAACTGCCTTGCTTGATGTTTCAGAAGATGACTTTAACCATACTACATCTGTCATGCCAATTGCACCTTCTGGTAGGGAGTCTGGTAAAAAGCAAGTAAAACGAAGGGTTAAACGTAAAAGAACATGTTGCTCCACTTGTGCCCAAAAAGAAAAGAAAAGAAAAACGCAAGCTAGAGAGGTAGCACAGAAAGTAGATGGGATAGACACAGACACAGATTCTTCATCGGATGAAAGACTGTGGGCTACAAGACTAAGAAGAAAAGACAATCCAAAACTCCATAAAAGAAGAAGGAAACAGAATAAATCACAGGATGCTTCTTCAGACTCTAGTGGCATTGAAATGGTGCCTCTAAGTTCCAAAGTCTCAAAAGTACAAAAACCTAATCAACATCATCGCCATCATCAAGAGCAGCAACAACAGGCACATACCAGTAATTTTGCCAATAGTTCTTCCCACTACAGAAGGAGAAAACCATCAAAGTTCAAAGAGTCCAGCATGTCTACATCATCAGGATCATCGGTTGAAACAAAGCGCTATGCTAATAGAAGAGGGAAGAGAAGAGTAAAATCAAGTTGTACTGATCAGAAGTGTCAATGTCACGTTAAAGAAGATAAACATATTAAGAAAACTATCAAGGAGGAAGGAGCTGGTGCCGAGACCTTGGCGCCAGTTGCCCAATATGAACATACTGCTACACCTGTTAACTGCGATGAATGGGGTGATGATTTAGAAGTTTGCAGGTTAGTCATCAACTGTAGTATTTAGTCGGCAAACATTTTGTTTTTTAATTTCTCCTATTATTTGCTCATCTAATACGTGCTATTCCTAATCCTCACAGGCCATTACAGTTTCAACCATGTTATGAACATGAATAAAATATGATTTCATAAAGAAATGGTTTGATCAGAGCTTAGAACATGTCACAGCAAAGTTAGACGAGGTGTTAGATAATCTACAGTAAGAGGTCTGGTAGAATGCAGAAAAAAGATGTAAAATCCCAAAATATTTCCCAAAGAGCAACCGCCTTAGCATTAGACACGGTACAATGCAGCAATTAAAATGTAGTGTAGACGTGTGGCTTTCAACATGTCAATCACATTTGTCAAGCTGTCGAAAAAAAATTGACTATATATTTAAGTAAAATATTTTGATATGTCGGGAAGAATAATTTATATTGAACTAAAAGCTATGAGTGTATAATTTTCCATGTAAGAATTTTGTTAGCTTAATGTATTAATGGGCAAAAGGCGGATTGTTATAACGTACAATTTAAAAATTTAATGAAAATGTATGTTGTACATTAAGTTGAGACGTACATTGAAAGATAATGGTATCTTCTAGAAACCTTTGCTTAGCAATTGAATTTAATAATGGTCCATCAAATGAAAATTAGTGGTCAAATCAGACATCACCCTGATGTAAATATGTGGTTGAAGATGTTTAGTCTGAATTTTTAGCCTTTTTTACTGTTCAATTACAGGTTTGTAAAAAGTAAAGATTCTCTGCCATTAAAACTTTTATTTTTCTATATGAAATAAACAAATCAAAACAAAGATTTGCAGGACCATGGTCCAGCCACAACGTAGGTAGTCCATGTCTGCCGGCTCCGAGCACCGCGGACCTTTTACTACCTGCGGCATCCCAAGTGCATTTTCTGGTTAGTAGGTCTGCAATGTTATTTTGTTGCCATGCGATGAATGCATTACATTAAAGGGGTCTAATATTCAGAAGATGTCCAGAGATGACACAGGTTGTATCAGGTTTACAGTGCTCTGGTCCAGTGACCAAGGGGTCTATGGACTCTGATTGTCTGTAGCTCATCAATATTTTGTCAGAGCAGCCGTCTCTGCTCTGACAAAATAGTAAAATATGCAACCAATCAGCAGCTGCTGATTGACTGCAGCAAACCGGTGACACAACAATGTCATGTGACTAGCTGGAAACAGTGGCACTGACATCGTTGGAATGGCGCTGCTATGGGAGTTGAGTATACATTGTTTTCATTTTCATTGGTGACCTAAAGTGATTAAGAAGAGGTTGTCCACGAATTGGTTACCCCTTTAAAGTCGTACCAACTAAAGAAGACTTGAAAAAAGGTCCACACTAGTGAAATAGTGTCTACTTGTATAAGTCTAAGGCCTTACCTTCTATTTTTTCCTCATTTGTGGGAAGCAAACCATTTGTATTTTCAATGTGCTAGATCCATTTTTGGTTTGTGTGTCAGTTTTTAGTATTCATGTAGTTTTTCTCTTATGAAAAAATAAAGAGGCTTTTCAAAGCTTCTATACTCTGCTCAGTGAAAATTTTAAAGCATTTAAAAGACACATGGAGCTAAGTACTGTATGTGATCTAAATGTCAAAAATATGAGAACAACAGGTATGGCATCTGAATGAGGCTTTAAGCTGGGCACACACATCTGATAGCTACCAGCTGGACTCCTACTTCCAGCATTGGCTTACCTCCAGTAGAAGAAAGGATTCCTGATCCTTATTTCCCACAATACCTGCTATCTAGTGGGGGAGAGGGTGGAAGACAGATGGACATGGGTGTGGAGGGGGGGACAGATCCAACAACATTCATCCCATGTTTGTTGGGACCTGACATTATCTACAGTAATGTGTATAGGTCATCCAAGGAAGATAAGGAGTCTAACTACATCAAAAGCTTTGTGTAGAACGCAATATAGCCAAATTTCCACTTTTTGCCTGTATTTGACTATAAATTGTGCATTAAATGTAATTGCAACCTCAGTGAAAATAATTTCAGGAGTTATTTAGGCGTTCCATAATGGCAATAGAAAAGAATGATGCCACAGGCTCAGAACATTGATAAAAGTCATGCAACACTGAAGCAACTTGTATAATAATGTATAGTATCAGGTATATTATTCATTATAATAAATGTCCATTTCAGATTTTTTTTTAAGATTAAAGAGTAGCTTTCTGACCACCATCTATTGATTGAATGTCATCATGATTTACTATGAGGTTCTTCAGCAGCTGGGGCCTAAGAATTATATGATACACACTAGAGCCATGTAACAGAAATGCTGCCCATGGGCACATAGCAATCAATTAGGATGTAATATTACTGCTCTACAAAAATGAAAGTTTCCCTATCATATAAGGTAAATGGTCAATCTTTTGTTTTGGCAAATTACATTTGCCTAGCTTGTCAGACTAGAGAGCAGGAACAGAGAGTCACCGACCCACCTTCACTTCCTGAAATCTGTCCTAGCATCTCAGCTCCTAGAGACTGATTACTCTTGACAATAGGCAGTTAGTCGAATTGGAAACACCAAGCAGCCGGCACATAAATGAGTAAATTATAAATGAGATCAAGTTATCTGAAAGTACAATGACCATTTTGACAAGTCTAAACTAATTCTGTCACATTTTTTCAGAATTTGCCATTGTGAGGGAGATGATGAAAATCCGCTAATTACACCATGCCGCTGTACAGGAACACTGAGATTTGTACATCAAAGCTGCCTACATCAGTGGATTAAAAGCTCAGATACACGTTGCTGTGAACTTTGCAAGTATGATTTTGTAATGGAAACAAAACTTAAACCTTTAAGAAAGGTAAGGCGATACAATGATTATTGGCATATGCTAATCTCCAGATATGCACAATGAAACACTATACCACTGGTATTATGGTGACATCCAATAACTCTGTAAGCCATATAAATATTCTGTATATATCTTTTGAAATTCAAATTTGCCCGCTTCACCAATCTTTTTTCATAAAAATCATAAAATTTAATTTATAGTAAATCAAGTCACCATTCACAGAGAAGCACTCCAAATGCATTAAAAAATGTGTAAGACCTTCTGAGGTCTCCTAGGACTGAACTGAAATCCTTCCAAGCTCTTTACTACAAACACAGCCTTAGTAATATCAACATGACCTCAACATACAGTACAGACCAAAAGTTTGGACACACCTCCTCATTTAAATTTTTTTCTGTATTTTCATGATTATGAAAATAGTACATTCACACTGAAGGCATCAAAACTATGAATTAACACGTGTAGAATTATACACTTAACAAAAAAGTGAGAAACAACTGAAAATATGTCTTATATTCTAGGTTCTTCAAAGTAGCCACCTTTTGCTTTGATGACTGCTTTACACACTCTTGGCATTCTCTTGATGAGCCTCAAGAGGTAGTCACCGGAAATGGTTTTCACTTCACAGGTGTGCCCTGTCAGGTTTAATAAGTGGGATTTCTTGCCTTATAAATGGGGTTGGGACCATCAGTTGTGTTGTGCAGAAGTCTGGTGGATACACAGCTGATAGTCCTACTGAAAAGACTGTTAGAATTTGTATTATGGCAAGAAAAAAGCAGCTAAGTAAAGAAAAATGAGTGGCTATCAGTACTTTAAGAAATGAAGGTCAGTCAGTGTGAAAAATTGGGAAAACTTTGAAAGTGTCCCCAAGTGCAGTTGCAAAAACCATCAAGCGCTACAAAGAAACTGGCTCACATGAGGACCACCGCAGGTATGGAAGACCAAGAGTCACCTCTGCTTCTGAAGATAAGTTTATCCGAGTCACCAGCCTCAGAAATCGCAGGTTAACAGCAGCTCAGATTAGAGACCAGGTCAATGCCACACAGAGTTCTAGCAGCAGACACATCTCTTCAACAACTGTTAAGAGGAGACTTTGTGCAGCAGGCCTTCATGGTAAAATAGCTGCTAGGAAACCACTGCTAAGGACAGGCAACAAGCAGAAGAGGCTTGTTTGGGCTAAAGAACACAAGGAATGGACATTCGACCAGTGGAAATCTGTGCTTTGGTCTGATGAGTCCAAATTTGAGATCTTTGGTTCCAGCCACCGTGTCTTTGTGCGATGCATGAAAAGGTGAACGGATGGACTCTACATGCCTGGTTCCCACCGTGAAGCATGGAGGAGGAGGTGTGATGGTGTGGGGGTGCTTTGCTGGTGACACTGTTGGGGATTTATTCAAAATTGAAGGCATACTGAACCAGCATGGCTACCACAGCATCTTGCAGCGGCATGCTATTACATCCGGTTTGCGTTTAGTTGGACCATCATTTATTTTTCAACAGGACAATGACCCCAAACACACCTCCAGGCTGTGTAAGGGCTATTTGACCAAGAAGGAGAGTGATGGGGTGCTATGCCAGATGACCTGGCCTCCGCAGTCACCAGACCTAAACCCAATCGAGATGGTTTGGGGTGAGCTGGACCGCAGAGTGAAGGCACAAGGGCCAACAAGTGCTAAGTATCTCTGGGAACTCCTTCAAGATTGTTGAAAGACCATTTCCGGTGACTACTTCTTGAAGCTCATAAAGGGAATGCCAAGAGTGTGCAAAGCAGTCATCAAAGCAAAAGGTGGCTACTTTGAAGAACCTAGAATATAAGACATATTTTCAGTTGTTTCACACTTTTTTGTTAAGTATATAATTCCACATGTGTTAATTCATAGTTTTGATGCCTTCAGTGTGAATGTACAATTTTCATAGTCATGAAAATACAGAAAATCTTTAAATGAGAAGGTGTGTCCAAACTTTTGGTCTGTACTGTATATGGCTATGGGTAAACAGGTTAAACTATTCTGTCCTACACACTATCTGAAGAATTTGTTCACAGTTTTAAGGCTTTCTCTTCCTATCTCTATTGCTAAGCTGTGACATCCTTTCAATATTCATATTCACACAAAAATAACTGCTGCATTCCCTAACTCTGATTTTATACTGGCTGTGATAGTCCATCTTAATTTTCTGTGCTGTACCATGTCATGTGATAGCTACAAGTCATTATGGGGAAGTCCATCCAGTGTTGCCCAAAGTCATGTGAGCTTTTTTTGGCTAATATCTTCTGCATTGTGTAAAATGGTGGCAGGTTCTAATTCTTAAATGTGGTTAAAATGTAACCCTGACCATATCCACACAAGCTAGAATGAAGCACAGAATGGTGGTGCATGGAGTGCCAAACAAATTCTGTTTCCTAGACCAAGAATCCATAGATCAAGGGAGATATTTTTCATAAGTGGACTTTGTGAAGTTTGTTTTGCTTAAGGCTATGTTGCTCTTATTTTTAAAGTGTCACATAATGTTTGATACATTTAAAACATCTTTAAAATTAACATTTTGTATATTTCACACTTTTTTATGCCACTGCCCTATTTTTACTTTTTAAAAAGTTGCAATTCATAGATCTGGCATGCAGCAATTTGTCTTTTCCACCCAGACTTTGAACCTAACGAGAATGTCTTAAAATGTCAAAAAAATCGCACATTTTTACTTAAAGTGGCAAAACTTGACACTTTTAATGTGAGAAAATGGGTGCAAAAGTCAATTTCCCCCCCAAGTGCTCACTGCTCTGAAAATGTGTCAAAAACTGTCACACAGTGCTTAATCCATGTGTATCATCTGTAAAATGCAGATAATATATTGCAATATGTTGTTAAGTCAGTAATGAAACATCAGACAATGCAAGCTTTTATCAAAAAATGCAGTATTAAGGGAGCATTACTATTTTTGTCTACTAGATGCTCACAATAATTATTTCCTTAACCATTATTACAATGTTTGTGAACCCCAACTAATTATCATAATTTTCATTGATCATTCTGCTACTAATGCCTTAAGTTTTAATCTCTAAAGGGTTTGGCCCACCATAAGAACAAGTCACTTATCCAAAGGATTGGTAATAAATTGCTAATAATTCACTTGGGCCCCCATGATTTTAAGAATGGGGCTTTAAAGACTCCCATTTGAATAAAGTGGTGGTCAAACGTACACTACAGTCCTTTTCATTGTTTTTGAGGCCATCCATGATCGGAGTGGGGTGATCCTGTGGGCCCCAAGGGCTCCTCTGACTTTTTGTGAAAGCCCGGAACCCCCCCACTTTCCATTGTTTTTAATGTGGTGGACTTTGGGAAAATGGCCACTGGAGGGGGCGCATGCAAACCTAGAACAGCAGCAAAATTGCTTTTTATAGAAGTAAAATATTTATATGGCGCTACTGAGAAAAACATGTAATCCCACAAAAAACAATCCCATCAAAATGTCTATCCTCTAAATATATTGCAGTCATCATTTTATATGGCACTGTGTACTTACAATTTCTCATTTTGCCTTTCTACCCAGTTAATTCTTCCATTTTTTATTAGGTCTATGACATCACGTTATTAAAAACTGACTAGCTGAATCCTTCTAAGCTCTATGAAGAAACAGGAGGTCAATTTTCCCTGTATGAATCATAAGTCACTGCAGAAGTGCCTGGCAGGGGAAAGGAGGTCACAGCTGGGTCAGGAGTTTAAGAGGAGAAGGGTAAATAAAGGGACAAGAGACTTCCTGTTTCTACTTAGAGCAGAGAAAAGAGAAGAATTATCTGGGTAGAAAGGCAAAATGAGCAACTGTAAGTACACAGTGCTATATAATATGAGGATTGCAATAAAGTAAGAGGATAAAACCTTTTATGGGAGTTCTTTATTGCCATTAGAATACCTGTTGAACAAATGAAATATCTTGTGTTGCTAAAGCCAAAGCAAGCTGTTTAAAAATTTGGTGTCATAGCTAGTTTTGGCCTTTATGCCAGATCATTTTATTTTTCATTTTTCCATTGTCGTTTTAGAGGAATCATAACTTTTTTATTTTTTCGGTGAACTAGTCATATGAGGCCTTTTTGGGGACTGAGTTAGTTTTATTTCTCAGTGGCACCATTTTAAGGTTTTTAGCACTTATTGCCAAACTTTGATCATCTCTTTATGGGAAGGAATATAAAGAAACAGCATTTCTGTCACGTTTTAAATATTATGCTTTTCACCATACTACGTAAATAGGCTGAGTGCACACAATGCGGTTTTAATGCTGTAACATCTGGATGCTACGGGTTTGACACTGTATATACACGCCTCATCAAACCTGCAGCGGCTCCTGACCGTGGCCACGTACCCAAACTCACCCGCAGCATGTCAATTTCTGTAGCAGACACGCTAGTCTCCGTTGCAGATTTTGACTGATTGAAGTGTCATTATATTCGGTGGATTCACACATACCGACAACAAAATTGCAGCATTAGAACACCGCGTTTTGGACGCAACATAAATACGTTGTGTCCAAAGCGCTGCTGAGTGCTGATTGGGGGATGTAGGGGCTAATGAACCAGCTTTGAGATGTTATTTAATGGCCAGGGAAATGTTTACCTAATGGCACCTTCCCAGGCTAAAAAAACAGCTCATAGCAGTCGCATAAATTACATGAATAGAAATGCTAATGAAGATTGGGTGAATGGGACTAGCTGACACCCAGATCTTTTGTTTGGAGATGTCAAGGTGTCAATCAGACCTTTTCATGACCAAACAAAGTAAAGAAACACACAGACTCAGTGTAAACACTTTATTTGAAATACAACAGACCCATTCTTTAATCATTTTAAATGAACCAATATACTCACCCCAGTTCTTATGGTAATCCAAGGGCTTAAGCAATTTCCCACCAAATAACTTTATTTAGCTCCAAAAATCATTCATTGATGCTCAAAAACGCTTCAAAAATCGCTTAAAAAAACCCATGTAAAAATGCGTCCAAAACGCATGTAAATCCGCATGCGGTTTTTTTGCCAGGGAGAGGCAAAAACGTTCAGGAAATTTCTGCTTCAATTCCTGAAAGTGTGCACATACCCATAAGCTGATTGCTCTTAGTGGGAAAAACAAGATAATAATCTTATAGTTATGATACCTTTTAATGGCTAAAAAAGATAAAATGAATGATGTTACAAAGCAAACTTTCGAGACTTCTCAGGTCTCTTCCTCAGTCATGCTATATATAAATATGGTGATACTAAATCTTTAAAGTCGTATTTATTTTTATTACTTTTGTACAATTAATACTCTTTTTGACATTTGTCTTGAGGCGACCCTATTCTGAAAGCCATAAATTTCACAATTTTCCATCAGCTGAGCTGTTTGAGTGCTTATTAGTGATGGGTGAGTACTAAAATGCTCGGGTGCTCGTTGCTCGGGTCGAACAAATTGGAATGCTCGGGTGCTCGACCCGAGCAACGAGCCCAATGTAAATCTATGGGAAACTCGAGCATTTTTCAGGCGGCTCCCCCCGGCGGTCTGCAGAGGGCCTAAAAATTGCCCAAATCAATGGGAACAGTGCTCAAGTGACATGGGAACAGCATGGGGAAGACCTCTGGAAGCATTTCTGACTCCCAAGTCACTGCTGTCAATAATGTTGTCAGAGCTATTGCGCCACTTTTATGGACTCACAATAAAACATACAAAAACGAAACCAAAATGGATTTTACTGGGAAATATGTTAAGAAACATCATTTCCAGGGTAATGACTTGTATATAAGGCAAAATAAAGAACCAAAAACAAAAATGCTCCTCCACACCTTGGGCTATGTTCACATGTAGCGTTTTTGATGCATTTTTGTACTTTTGCATTGCTTTCAACCAAGACAAATGCATTCACCGGGAAATGTCATTTTAACATTTTACAACCTTATCTGGCCATGTGGTGTGTGACACATAAGCATGTTTTCTTCAGCACAGCCTGCTGCCGCTTGGCTTAGGCAGTGCTGCAGTGCTCTTAGCTTGTGACTGATGTGGACATTTCGGAGATGGAGCCGAACTGGAGGAGGAGGAGGTGCAGGAGCTGAACAATGTGATTACATTGAGGTTAGATTGGCGACTCTGGTTTTTCTACTAAAGAAAGATCCTACTGTTTTTTTTTTTTTACTTTATTTTTTAAGACAAATGCTTTCACCGTGAAATGTAATTTTAACATTTTACAACCTTATCTGGCCATGTGGTGTGTGACACATCATCAGACACATCCTGTTTCATTTATGATGGAGAGACTCTTAAAGTCACAAAGCCTAATTTTAAAGGGCCATCAGGCGGCCCTTACTATTCTTAAAGGGCCAGCAGTCGGCCCTCGCTATTGTTAAAGACCCATCAGCCGGCTATGCTTTGTTGTTACCATTATTAATGAGTGGGTCTACTATACTGTTATTGCATATGCAGTGTCTGCAAAGACTGCCAAAAATTTTGAGGAACTCCAATGCCCCTTGCAAGACACGTAGAGGAGTTGATATGGTAGATATGGTGGTGAATGATATGATGATGGAGGATGAGGAGAAGAAGTAGGGGGAAGACAAGAGCAAATAGAGAAAATTAGGTGCCACCCGCAGACTCTGTTCCTGGACCCTGGGGTTCGGCCCACTTTGTTGAGTTCTTGACTGCCATGTGCCTGATCATGCTGGTGGTGGTCAGGCTGGTAGTCTTGCTACCCCTGCTGGTTCTGGCCTGGCAGGTGGTGCACATGGCCTTTCTGGAGTTATCGGCAGAGTCTTTAACCCCTTTCCGACCAGGTCAGTAATAGTGCGCACCTGGTCGGAAAGGCCCGTTCAGCTGGGGCTCCGGCGCTGAGCCCGCACTGAACCGGGCACATGTCAGCTGATTCTTACAGCTGACATGTGCCCGCCACAGCCGCGGGTGGAATCGCGATCCACCCGCGCCTGTTAACATGCTAAATGCCGTTGTCAATCTCTGACAGAGGCATTCAACTCGGGCTTCCGGGAAGCACGTCCTAAGCCCCGCCCATCAGTGACCCCGTCACGTGATCGCGGGTCATCGATGGGTGGGAATGACAACCCAGGGTCTGCAGCAGACACCTGTGGTTGTCATGTCTCAATTGCTATGAGCGCCACCTAGTGGTCGGCGCTCATAGCAAGTGAGCATTTCTGCTGCATACAAGCGATCTGCTCATCGCCTGTATGCAGTAGAAGCAATCAGACAACTGCTGCTTCTAGTCTCCTATGGAGACTATTGAAGCATGCAGTAAGTGTAAAAAAAATGTTTTTAAAAATATTAAAAAAATAAAAAAAATATAAAAGTTTAAATCATCCCCCTTTTGCCCCATTCAAAATTAAATAATTAAAAAAAAAACCCACATACACATATTTGGTATCGCCGCGTTCAGAATCACCCGATCTATATAAAAGAAGAATTAATCCGATCGGTAAACGGCGTAACGATAAAAAAATTCTAAACGCCAGATTTACGTTTTTTTGGTCGCTGCAACATTGCAATAAAATGCAATAACGGGCGATCAAAACATCGGATCTACCCCAAAATAGTATCGATAAAAACATCAGCCCGGCGCGCATAAAATAAGCCCTCAACCGGCCCCAGATCCCTAAAAATGGAGATGCTACGGGTCTTGGAAAATGACATCATTTATTTATTTTTTTTTTTTTTAAGCAAACTTTGGATTTTTTTTTCACCACTTAAATAAAAAAGAACCTGTACATGTTTGGTGTCTACGAACTCGTAAAGACCTAGAGAATAATGATGGCAGGTCAGTTTTAGCAATTAGTGAACATGGTAAAAAAAAGGACCCAAAAAACAACTGTGGAATTGCATTTTTTTTGCAATTTCACCGCACTTGGAATTTTTTTCCCATTTTCCAGCACATGATATGGTAAAACCAGTGATGGTGTTTAAAAGTACAACTTGTCTCTCGCAAAAAATAAGCCCTCACATGGCCATATTGAACGAAAATTAAAAAAGTTCTGGCTCTGGGAAGAAGGGGAGCAAAAAATGAAAACATAAAAACAGAAAGACCGATGGTCGTTAAGGGGTTTAAAAACAACCAGACTCGGGAAGACCTAACAGTTGTACTGGCAACTTCCGTCATGTTGATGTTACTGGGAACGGTTGCCGGCCTTCTGTCTGTGGCCACCACACTGCTTCTTCTGCCTGTTGTGGTGCTGCGCCTCCCTCCCCCTTGTGTGCTGCTGTCCTCGCTCTGTATGTCCCCCTGCCAGGCTGGGTCAGTTACTAGATCATCCACCACCTCATCTTCCACTTCCGCACCCTGGTCCTCGTCCTGACTTTTTGGCAATTGTGTCTCATCATCGTCCACCTCTTGTGACAGTTTCCCACCGTCGCCTTCATGTGACCGTGGCTGCTCAAATATTTGGGCATCGCTGAATGCGATCTCCTCTTTCCTCCTCTTCAAGTGGGCCGGGCGAGAGACCCAAATCTATAAATGGAAAAGTGAACAGCTCTTCGGAGTGTCCAAGTGTGGGATCAGTTGTCTCCGGGCACTCGACATGGTGGGAGGAAGGAGGATCAGGGTGAGGAATATGCAGTCCAGACTCACGGCTACTGAGACTTGACCGTGTGGAAGTCAGGGTGGTGGTGGTGATGCTAAGTGACTGGAAGCATTATCTGCTATCCAACCAATAACCTTTTCACACTGCTCTGTGTTCAATAGTATTCTGTAGTGCCAACAAGTTAAGCAGCAGAAAAACAGTGTTCTCTGGATTGCTTTTTAAGCAAATAATCAGGATTAAGATCCAAAAAAAAATTATTCCTGTCCCCTGATACCTGGGGCTATTTCTAGAAATATCTGTAAAAGCACCAGCAGCAGACAGAACTGGAATGGACCCTTTCTAAAGAGAGCCAAACATGCAGGGAGGGGACCCAAGCTCCTGCCGATCAACCCTGGAAATACTCGGCGAACGCCGAGCATCTTGAGCAGTGAGATGCTCGGGCGAGTACCGAGCAGTAGCGAGCATGCTCGCTCATTAGTGATGATCGAGCATGCTCGTTGCTTGAAATTTACGAGCATGCTCGGGCGAGCACCTATTATCTTCAGCGTGCTCAGGCTTTAAGTTTTCGTCGGTCCGTGAACATGATTTGCGACTGTTTGACAGCTTTAATACATGTGAGGAATGCCTGTTTTTCCAGCAATTCTGTTTTTTATTTCTTTAGCACATTGATACTCAATTTATAACTTTTTTTTTTATAACTGTTTCACACAAAAAAATCAGTCATTTAAAAAAAAATCACTTATTATTGGTCATCTTATTCTAAGAGCCCTAACATTTTTATTTTTCTGTTTATGAAACTTTACAGTGGTTTTTTTTTTTATTTGTAACTGTCATTTTTATTGGTACCATTTTGGAACACATATGATGACTTTTTATTTAATTTCTTTGAGCCAATATTAACAAAAATTATCGCATATGGCAATTATGGTATAGTATTCCATATTTGTTTTATAGCATTCACCATATGAGATAAAAATTGATTATATTTTATAGCATGGGTTATTACAAATGCAGCAATACCAAATGTATGACCTTTTTGCGTTTTTTTACATATAAACAAATCCTGCATTATTAAAACAGTGATTTTATGATTTTTATTTTTCCATTTTTTGTTGTAACACGATGTTGTCCACTACTTTTACATTGATGGTTGACAATATGCTGATTGACAGCTAGCTAGCTGCTGCCTAATTACGGGGAGCTGGCTTTCAATCATCATAATGTCAACAGTGATGCCCATTTAAGAGAGCAGCCTGGAAAAATAAGAGCTGCTTTGTCGACGTGGAGCAGCTGAATCGCCAGCAGGGGTGGTCGGCGACCACTCTGTGCCAGTGCCGGGTTGAGCAGGCAAATGTTTGCCTCTGTTAGAAAATACATGACTGTTAGTTTTTTGACCCATGGTAAAAAAAAAAAATTAAATAGCCTGAACATCCTTTTTAATTTATTGAGTTATGTTACCTACTAAAATAGTCCTAATATAAAAGGCTGACAGGTCTTCTAACAGTGTGTACACAACACGGCACCGCATTTTCAGTGTCAACGTATGACCAGAATTGTGTGTGGAATGGGCGGGCTGACTACTCAGTTCAATAGTTAAGCCCAGAGGTGTATACATTGAGGGGGGTGGGGCAGGTGGGGCATCTGCCCCTGGTGCAGCCGCCAGTGAGTCACCATCGGGCCACCTAATGCAGCAGTCCGAGGGTTCTGGAAAGTGCAGACTTTCATCTCAAACCTGGACAAGCCCTTTTATTATAAAATGAAGCCCTGTAGCCAAGCCTAACAGCATGTAATATACTCACTGTCAGGATTCAGCTCTGCTTGCTAGTTCCAGCAATTATCACATAGCTATTTCACTCAAATGCGATTTCCATACTTACAGTCACATGACAACTAGTTTTTCTTCCTGCTACTCTCAGTTTTCACTGAACATTGAGACAATAAGGGAGAGAAGCTCATCAGTAAAGTGTGCAAATCGCATATGTGCTTGGGGTTTGAAGGGGGGAGGTGTAAGGCTGTGAGGGGCTGTCATATGCCTCTCCCTCTCTAAACAGTTTTGTACCAAGTGTATGGTTTTATTTTATCTTTGTTACAGTATTAATATGTGAATCTGCATAGTTTCATAGGCACTAATGTATATGGATAATGCAATATATTGTGACTAATGTATAATGTTATTCATGTATAGTGTATAGGGAAAGCAAAGGATATAGTTTAGTGTTTAGTTAGTAATTGATAGGAACATTAGGGCAGATGGTGGGCCTATAAGTGTATAAGATTTAAGGCACAGTTTAGGACATAGGAGGTTTAGTGACAGCAGCAGGGTAGTAACGGGGAAGTTTGCCTAGTGACAGGGGAGAGTTGGTGATTGGTTCACTTAAAAGTGGCAGGAGTGTGGACCAAAGTAGAGCAACATTTTTTCAGTCAGTCAGAGATGAAGAGTTGGTTGAAACATTAAAGTATGTGCAGGATGGACAACTGAGAAAAGTGACAAAGTTCAGGACTAGTGGGCTGATGGTAAATAGTGATACAGAAAGAGGAAAAGAAAGAGAAGCAGCACTATGGAAACGGGAGCGGCCAACTTCAGGGAATCATTCCTAAACGTCTGAGGCCTTTGGCCTAGAAAAGGTATGGAGGAGTCAGCCTTACTTTTGTTCCAAGGGGGAAAATGGACGGGGATGCCCAGAGAGGAAGCAGGACCATGTTTTGGAAGGTGCCAGGGTGGAATATCCCTGAGGAAGAAAGGGCCAGAAAAGAGAGTGATATTACCAGTAGCTGAAACTGTGACTGCTGCATAACATTGTACTGTAACTGTGACCAAAACTAAACTGAAGGAGTTAAGTAAAATTATTTTGTTAAGAAAGAATCAAGAGTCTGAGCTTGACTGTGTGCCTGCCTTTGACAAGCGGACCGAGTATCAGATGAGACCCTCAATGGAAAACTTAAGTGTTAACAACTACACACAGCCCACATGAAGAATAGGACTTCATATTTTATTTGTGGGGTGCCAGGGTATGGGAGGAGAACAGCAGCCCTTTGCCACGAATACCACCCTGCGCCCCTCACAAAGTTGGCATAATCGGCAGGATTCAGAGTCCTTGCATACAGAAAGTAGAGGAACCCTTGAAACGGTTATGATGACAGCCATTAGAAGTCCCAAAATGGCGGCCATTGAAAATTCTAAAATGCCGGATGATGATGCAGCGGATGGTGATAGCTCCAGCCATCGTGGGCATTCTAACATTAAAATGGAGAGAAAATCAGTCCGGCCTGTGCAGTGGCCTGTGCCCAGAAGACCATCCATTGTGAGCAGTGACCGCCCCAATTGGCTGAGGCGGAAGAAAAATAAACACAGACCTTTGCAGTGAGCTAAGAGAGAACAGGCGGAGACTCCCAAGATATGGGCAGGTGAGCCAGAAGTTCAGTGCAACGTCGCACCAGGGGAATTCAGACCATTCCAGGCCCCAAAAAATGCACTGTACATGATACATTAATTGATAGTTCTTGTTCCATTCAAATTTGCAATAGTTATAGTTTTTTTCTTCATCAACTTTGGTATCTATAGATACTTTGGTATCAATTTTAAGTTGAGATATTTCTGAGCATGTGATACCTTAGACAGTATATACACCCATTAAGGTTTAATGTTATCCATCGAAGAATTGATCCCTAATAACTGTCATGGCTCCTATATGAACTGAAGTCTTGACGCCTTTGCTTTTACTATACTGTGATCATATCATAAAAAGTTATTTGCCTATTCTCTGGTTTGCTCTTCAAATGCATATTTTTCAATAACGGAAGAACAGATGGTCTAGCTAAAGGTATGGCTGGATCTGTGTTAAAAGAGCAACATGTGCATATGAATAGTATCTATTGTGAAATCGTTGTGACTGATTCCCATTAAGCATAATTCTTGCTAAATAGTGCCCTAACGATCCTCAGTTTCTTACAATGTCTTCTATGGAGAACGGCATCAATATTTTAAAAAAGTAATAATTTTGCCATTCCTTGCAATAGAATAGTACATTATACTTTAGTGCTAGCACAGTATACATACAAAAATCTTCAAGAGGCAGGAGTCATTCTCTAAGGGTATATTACAGTAATTGACCAAAAGTATCCAAGAGAATTAGCAGATTTTAGCAGAGATGAGATGTTTGTATCTTTGAATTTTTCATGAGGTTCCTATTGAGCTTGGAATATGTACATTTTTATTATTCATTTCTTACAAATTATTGCTGCTTTACAAACACAAGCTGTAAAATAAAAATAGTTTGAGTTTCGTTGAGAATTGTATTTGCTCGATTGTACTGTGAAATGCTGTAAATAGATGTCATCTGAATTGTCACATTCATGCAGTATTCATGTATTCTGAATAATAAATGATCTTATGCATCAGTATTCAATCACACAAGACAAACATAACAAAGCATGTCATTAGTAATAATGCAAGCAGAGTAAATAAAGTAAATAATGCCCTGAGAGTTATATGCAGAATAAAAGTTATGCCGGGGTTGGTTGCAGCTTCTCTCTAAAATTGAAAAGGATAATTGTTTATTCTCAATAAAATACATTCTTTTTTTATGTCACTATGCCAAAACATTGTTCTGCTAAGTGAAATACTACATTTGTAGGAGTGTAGCATTATATCCAAAATTCCACCATGGCAACAGGCTAAATTCCAATAACATGATGATGAAAAGGAAGCATTTATTAAATGAAATACAAAGATACACAATCTAGTAACCATAAAACGTTAACTCATATGTAATGAATATGAATATATTTTTTCATTATTATTGCCTAATGGGTATTCTTACAAAAACAAGCCCTTTGTAAATAAAAGTTGGATTCTCTAATTCACCGCAATCAAGTGATCGCCAAAGTAAATTACTTACAATTGTTTCCATGCAATTGAATATCCATCTACCGTGTACAGTACACAGACAGACTAGGATAACTAGAGTTCTTGTAAAAAAAAAATACTTATTTTGTATATTTTTCTATCGAGGACTTTTTATCAGCTGCGATTGATCAAAGTATCAATATCACGATATTCTTATAAAATAATGTACTGATTTATTCTTGAATTGTCCATTAAAAAGAATGATTGCAGTAGATACATATAATAGTTATATAGTTATAGAGTGATTGGCTATTTGTCCATAATTAGCTTAATAGTTGAGATTCACCCATCTTTTCCTGGGATCCTGGATGGTAGGTTGCGTCTGTCTGTGTCCAGCACATGTGTCAGGATGACACCGGGTAAAGGACGTGTCTCCTTGGACCTACATCAGTAGCTGTTTTCTTCATAATTAATTCTCGTCCTATGTCCTGTGAAATGGCGAGAGCGCGCCCCCTGTCTCTAACATGAGATTATATAGATGGTCATACCAGCTGTTCTTCTATTTATGGTACTAACTAAAAATACACAAATAGTGCATGTCATCTAGAAACCCTAGCATGATGGCTGATGCAATCTTATGCAATGTATAGTACAGATTTCAGAATTAAGAATAAAATGAATATCCATAATTAATATTTAACAGTTCTTGAAACAATGCTTTAGGAAACAGGATTGTAGACCAAAATTCACTTAAAGCCTCATTCCTACGCCCATGTTTCATGTGCATGTTCTTTCTGTAATTTTCATGGATAGAGTATGTACCCATTATAGTCTATGGGGCTATTCACACGTCGGCAGATTGTGTGTTCGTGTAAAAATCAGGGAGTTATGTTCATTCTTTTCCAGCATTACAGATGAAAAGTACCAATACAAGTCTATGAGTCTGTGAAAATCACGTACAGCACATGGATGGCATCAGTGAGAGCAGCATAATGTGGAGACAGAGACCCTGATTCCATCAATATGTCACTTAAAGGGGTGGTCCGGTTGCCGAAGTAAATTTCTAAATCCCTATCTATTACTGCCATAATTGAAACTATTTTCTAATATACAGTACAGACCAAAAGTTTGGACACACCTTCTCATTTAAAGATTTTTCTGTATTTTCATGACTATGAAAATTGTACATTCACACTGAAGGCATCAAAACTATGAATTAACACATGTGGAATTATATACTTAACAAAAAGGTGTGAAACAACTGAAAATATGTCTTATATTCTAGGTTCTTCAAAAGTAGCCACCTTTTGCTTTGATGACTGCTTTGCACACTCTTGGCATTATCTTGATGAGCTTCAAGAGGTAGTCACCAGAAATGGTTGTCACTTCACAGGTGTGCCCTGTCAGGTTTAATAAGTGGGATTTCTTGCCTTATAAATGGGGATGGGACCATCAGTTGTGTTGTGCAGAAGTCGGGTGGATACACAGCTGATAGTCCTACTGAATAGACTGTTAGAATTTGTATAATGGAAAAAAAAAAGCAGCTAAGTAAAGAAAAACTAGTGGCCATCATTACTTTAAGAAATGAAGGTCAGTCAGTCCAAAAAATTGGGCAAACTTTGAAAGTGTCCCCAAGTGCAGTTGCAAAAACCATTGAGCGCTACAAAGAAACTGTCTCACATGAGGACCGCCCCAGGAAAGGAAGACCAAGAGTCACATCTGCTTCTGAGGATAAGTTTATCCGAGTCACCAGCCTCAGAAATTGCAGGTTAACAGCAGCTCAGATTAGAGACCAGGTCAATGCCACACAGAGTTCTAGCAGCAGACACATCTCTTCAACAACTGTTAAGAGGAGACTTTGTGAAGCAGGCCTTCATGGTAAAATAGCCACTAGGAAACCACTGCTAAGGACAGGCAACAAGCAGAACAGACAAGTTTGGGCTAAAGAACACAAGGAATGGACATTAGACCAGTGGAAATCTGTGCTTTGGTCTGATGAGTCCAAATTTGAGATCTTTGGTTCCAACCACCGTGTCTTTGTGCGACGCATTAAAAGGTGAACGGATGGACTCTACATGCCTGGTTCCCACCGTGAAGCATGGAGGAGGAGGTGTGATGGTGTGGGGGTGCTTTGGTGGTGACACTGTTGGGGATTTATTCAAAATTGAAGGCATACTGAACCAGCATGGCTACCACAGCATCTTGCAGTGGCATGCTATTCCATTCGGTTTGCGTTTAGTTGGACCATCATTTATTTTTCAACAGGACAATGATCCCAAACACACCTCTAGGCTGTGTAAGGCCTATTTGTCCCAGAAGGAGAGTGATGGGGTGCTACGCCAGATGACCTGGCCTCCACAGTCACCTGACCTGAACCCAATCGAGATGGTCTGAGGTGAGCTGGACCGCAGACTGAAGGCAGAAGGGCCAACAAGTGCTAAGCATCTCTGGGAACTCCTTCAAGATTGTTGGAAGACCATTTCCACTGACTACCTCTTGAAGTTCATCAAGAAAATGCAAGAGTGTGCAAAGCAGTCATCAAAGCAAAAGGTGGCTACTTTGAAGAACCTAGAATATAAGACATATTTTCAGTTGTTTCACACTTTTTTGTTAAGTATATAATTCCACATGTGTTAATTCATCATTTTGATGCCTTCAGTGTGAATGTACAATTTTTATAGTCATTAAAATACAGAAAAATCTTTAAATGAGAAGGTGTGTTCAAACTTTTGGTCTGTACTGTACTTGCATTAAAAATTCCATATCCTTCCCTTTTTTACTATCTAAGTGATTTTACTATTTCATTTTTTCACTACCTTTTTGATGACGCTTCATTTGAAAATCTCATTGCATGCTGGGATACTCAAACAAAGCGTCATCAGGGGGCAGAGGCTGTGGTCACTGCCAAAGCCTCTTCCCCTTCCTGAAAGGAAGCATCATCAGTGACAGCGCGCTCTATGTTATCAGCTAAGCTCAATAATAACGAGCCGGCAACGGAGCAGTGTCAAAATACCCGGAGTGCAGAGACCAATGATGTCACTTGTGAGGACAGTGCTGTTCTCTACACACTGAATATTCTGACAAAGCGCTCTCATGCTCACTCATTACTACTGTCATTACTACTGATCTCAGCCGGCAACAGAGAGCGCGCTGTCATTGTGCACATTTCACAGTGCACAGTGCACAGGCACTAGCCCAGTCCCTGAAACAAGCATGCACTGGGATTCTGAAATGAGGCATCATGAAAAAGGAAGTAGGGAAAAAAATAAGAAAAGCAGTTAGATAGTGTAATGAGGGAAGGACAAGGAATTTTTAATACAAGTATATTAGAAAATAGTTTAGATTATGGCACTAAAGAGATGGGGATTTAGAATGAAAATTACTTTGCCTTCGAACCACCCCTTTAAAATAGTGGACAACCCTTTTAATACTCAGTATATGTTTACTATGATAGATAAGTAGATATTCTTCATGTTATTCTTGTAATACACAGCAATCAATGTACAAATTTAAATTAGTTCTGATAATTATCATGTCATGTAACGTAAGACTCCATTAATCATAATAAAGTCTACACTTGAAGACTTGTCCTTGTAGTGACAGTTTGTCAGATGTAAATACTGTCACGGTTGCCAAGGCAGCTGGTAGAGCGTAAGAGTAGGTTCCCTATTATCTGTAATACTGCACTGAGTTTAATTTACATTGTACTGTGCTGCTTTAATAAAGTTAACATAAATCTGACTACACATATGAACCTTTTACAGTATATCCTAAAAATGAAGAAGCAATGTTCCTCTATTGTCTTAGTGACATGACTTTGTTCATGGCTGGTGAAAATAAGACACAGAGACACCCGTCCACAATGTCTAATAATGGTGTACTTTACATTAGGAAAAGTAGTGGGGTTACTCGGAAAAAATTGGTCCAAACTTATTAAAAGAGTGTGCTGCTTAACTTATTTGGCACCTTTAATTTTTTAACCAACAAAAAATATTTTTAGGTTGCTATGAACAAATGTAGATTGTGCCATAAATGCTTGGACCTTGGCTCAATCCTCGTCTCTTGGGAGAGAATTCGGAAGAAGAAGAAAAATATAGTTATTCAAATAAAAATTGTCTTGTATAAAAAAGGTCTGATATTAGATTTTTTTTATTTTTCAATAGTAGTGAAGAGTGATAAAACAAACACGTTTTTAATCCAAGACCAGGTCCTTCATCAGGTTCATCACTTAGTGGGTAGTAGTAGTGACTAATAAACATATATTAAAACATGGAAATCAATGTAAAAATGATTTTAAAAGTTGGATACATGTAAATAAAAACAATAGTATCCATAAAACATCCTGTAGTTATGACAGTGTGTGATAAAGGGGTACATTTTTGCATTTAGGGCAGCACGGTGGCTCGGTGGTTAGCACTGCAGCCTGCAGCGCTGGGGTCCTGGGTTCAAATTCCACCAATGACAACATCTGCAAGGAGTTTGTATGTTTTCCCCGTGTTTGCGTGGATTTCCTCCGGGTTCTCCAGCTTCCTCCCACATTCCAAAGACATACTGATAGGGAATTTAGATTGTGAGCCCCAATGGGGACAGCAATGATAATGTCTGTACAGCGCTGTGGAATTAATGGTGCTATATAAGTGAGTAAAATAAATAAATAATTTATATAGACCGGTGTATAATAGTAAAGAAGGTTATATGCAGGAAAAATAAATAATTTCTAGGTTGATCGTAGAGATGAGTGAATCTACTGAAAACTTGAATTCGGCAGATTTGCTTGGACATGGCCAGAAAATTTGATTGGTCTTTCACCCCTTGACAACTTTGGATATAACAGATACTATTCTTTACTAGAGATGAGCGTTGTTCTACTCGAACTGTTCGCCAATCTCAAATTCGAGCTGTTTTGGGCAGTGTTCGAGCCGGTCGGCGAACACGAACAATTTGAGAAAAATTCGGTTGTTCGAGGTTATGTTCGATAACTGTTCGTGCACCAAAATCATAACTGGATTTTTTCTCAGTAATGATGAAAATTAATGTTAATACGCAGTTTGAGTGTACAGCGGGGTGGGGGGAGGGGCAGGGGATGGATCTCTGCAGGAACAATGAAGATCTCCATTTTTTTTTTCTCTTTCCCGCATTTACAGTGGGGAGGTGCAATCTGTCAGCCTATCAGCAGCGCACACACGGAGCAAAGTGCTTATTTTCACACAAGCAAGGGCATGTGTCATTGGCAGTGTATGTCACATGTCCTTGCCCTATAAGACCAAGCCATTTTCCCCGTCGCCATCATTTTCTCACTGCTGCAGCTGCGTGTTAGACGGCACCGCTGTTGCAGTGTGCGCTATACCTTGTTAATTTCAAGCCAATTTTCGCACAAATCTACAGATAGCTTGGGAGTAGGGAATAGTTGTGATTGCAGTCCTTTTAAGGACTAGGTTACAGTATTTCCTACGACTTTTATCAGGCAGGTCTGTGCTCTTAAATAGATTGTGGGAGTAAAGACTAATTGTAAGTTTTTTTCACAGCATTTGGCTGAATCTAGCAAAGCTAATCCTTTTTGGCCTATTGCAGAGTGTGTTAGTCAGTGGAGTAGCCTATCTGTGTTGCAAGATATACCACCTGTGTATAGAATACCAATTTTTTTACAGCACCTAGTGAAGTAAAATCTTTTGGGCACAGCATCATTCTATTAGTCCATCTATACTGACCTCCATCAGGTTGCAAATTGAATATAATTTTTTTCTGCATCTAGCTCTGAAAAAATATTGGGCTTCTAGCTGTGTGTGGGACTTGTTGTATTAGTCCATCTATACTGACCTCCATCAGGTTGCAAACTGAATATATTTTTTTCTGCATCTACCTCTGAAAAAATATTGGGCTTCTAGCTGTGTGTGGGACTTGTTCTATTAATCCATCTATACAGACCTCCATCAGGTTGCAAACTGAATATATTTTTTTCTGCATCTACCTCTGAAAAAATATTGGGCTTCTAGCTGTGTGTGGGACTTGTTGTATTAGTCCATCTATACTGACCTCCATCAGGTTGCAAACTGAATATATTTTTTTCTGCATCTACCTCTGAAAAAATATTGGGCTTCTAGCTGTGTGTGGGACTTGTTCTATTAATCCATCTATACAGACCTCCATCAGGTTGCAAACTGAATATATTTTTTTCTGCATCTACCTCTGAAAAAATATTGGGCTTCTAGCTGTGTGTGGGACTTGTTGTATTAGTCCATCTATACTGACCTCCATCAGGTTGCAAACTGAATATAATTTTTTTCTGCATCTAGCTCTGAAAAAATATTTGGCCTTCTAGCAGTGTGTGGGACTTTCTCTATTAGTCCATCTATACTGACCTCCATCAGGTTGCAAATTAAAAATATTTTTTATCTGCATCTACAGTACCTCTGAAAAAATATTTGGGCTTCTAGCTGTGTGTGGGACTTGTTCTATTAGTCCATCTATACTGACCTCCATCAGGTTGCAAATTGAATATAATTTTTATCTGCATCTAGCTCTGAAAAAATATTTGGCCTTCTAGCAGTGTGTGGGACTTTCTCTATTAGTCCATCTATACTGACCTCCATCAGGTTGCAAATTGAATATAATTTTTATCTGCATCTAGCTCTGAAAAAATATTTGGCCTTCTAGCAGTGTGTGGGACTTTCTCTATTAGTCCATATATACTGACCTCCATCAGGTTGCAAATTAAAAATAATTTTTATCTGCATCTACCTCTGAAAAAACATTTGGGCTTCTAGCTGTGTGTGGGACTTGTTCTATTACTCCATCTATACTGACCTCCATCAGGTTGCAAACTGAATATATTTTTTTCTGCATCTACCTCTGAAAAAATATTGGGCTTCTAGCTGTGTGTGGGACTTGTTGTATTAGTCCATCTATACTGACCTCCATCAGGTTGCAAATTAAAAATAATTTTTATTTGCATCTACAGTACCTTTGAAAAAATATTTGGGCTTCTAGCTGTGTGTGGGACTTGTTCTATTAGTCCATCTATACTGACCTCCATCAGGTTGCAAATTGAATATAATTTTTATATGCATCTAGCTCTGAAAAAATATTTGGCCTTCTAGCAGTGTGTGGGACTTTCTCTATTAGTCCATCTATACTGACCTCCATCAGGTTGCAAATTAAAAATAATTTTTATCTGCATCTTGCTCTGAAAAAATATTTGGCCTTCTAGCAGTGTGTGGGACTTTCTCTATTAGTCCATCTATACTGACCTCCATCAGGTTGCAAATTAAAAATAATTTTTATCTGTATCTACCTCTGAAAAAATATTTGGGCTTCTAGCTGTGTGTGGGACTTGTTCTATTAATCCATCTATACAGACCTCCATCAGGTTGCAAACTGAATATAATTTTTTTCTGCATCTAGCTCTGAAAAAATATTTGGCCTTCTAGCAGTGTGTGGGACTTGTTCTATTAGTCCACCTATACTGACCTCCATCAGGTTGCAAATTCAAAATAATTTTTTGTCTGCATCTAGCTCTGAAAAAATATTTGGTCTTCTAGCAGTGTGTGGGACTTTCTCTATTAGTCCATCTATACTGACCTCCATCAGGTTGCAAACTGAATATATTTTTTTTCTGCATCTACCTCTGAAAAAATATTGGGCTTGTAGCTGTGTGTGGGACTTGTTCTATTAATCCATCTATACAGACCTCCATCAGGTTGCAAACTGAATAAAAAAAATTTCTGCATCTACCTATGAAAAAATATTTGGGCTTCTAGCTGTGTGTGGGACTTGTTCTATTAGTCCATCTATACTGACCTCCATCAGGTTGCAAATTGAATATAATTTTTTTCTGCATCTAACCCAGCCAATAGTTTTGGCCTAATACCACAGTTTGGCCACTCAGCTCTGCTCGGTTCCCATTCATTGTTTTTTTGTGCAAACAACTCCAGAGTTGTGAATTAGTTAACCACCAAAATGAGTGGAAAAAGGCCTGCTGCTGGTGGAAAGGGGAATAGGCGTGTTGGGAAGGGGAAAAAAGGTTGTGTCCGTGGGGTAGGTGTTAAAGCAACAGTAACATCTGCAGAAGAAAGACCATCTTCCAGCCAAACTAAAATGTCTACTTCTTTTAGCGGACAATGTGATAAGATCCCTTTCTTACGGCCACGCCAATCGCTACAAATTCCAGATGAGGCACAAAAACAGCAGGTGCTTCAACGGATATCAAGTGCTCCTTTAAGTGGGCTCTCCTCCACATCAACTTCAACATCACAAATACTCCAGTCCTCAAAGGTGTCACCCCAATCGCACTTGCTTCCTCACAGCTCCCAAATCTCCAGCTGCCCGTCTGAGTATGAGGTAGAACAGATGGTTGAGTCTGCAGAGCTGTTTACTCATACTATAGCCTGGGAATCAGAGGTCGACTCCAGCGCTTCTGTGAATCCAGACGAGGAAATGATCTGCACTGATGCCAAGAATCTTTATGAGTCGGATCCAGGACCAGACGCAGAAGGTTCTGACCATAATGGAGACCCTCATTCCCAAACTGTAACTCCTGTTGGTGGAGACAATGAGGAAGACGATGATAAGACTCAAATACCTGATTGGAGCGACAACTTTAGTTTTTTGTCAGGGCAGGAACAGGTTGGCTCTGAGGACGACGGGTGTGATAACGCACAGGGTGATGATGATGAGGTTGGAGATCCCACTTACTGTCAACCCACAGTCAGCCAAGAGATGAGGTCAGCAGAGGAGTTGGAGGAAAATGCTAGTGACGACGAGGTCAGGTTGCGCCTTCCTGGACAGAGACGTAGTACTGGAAGCACGTCAACAACTGCATCCTCAAACACAACTCTGCCTCTCACCACAAGTCGTGGTGGCTCTTCAGGTCGCATGGGTGCTAAGCCTTGCATAGCCTGGGCATTTTTTCAGATCGATAAAGATGACCCAACTCGTGTTATCTGTAACATTTGTCAGCAAAAGCTAAGTAGAGGCCAAAAAATACATAGTTTGAGTACTTCATGCATGAACCGGCACATGGACATGAAGCATAAGTTGCAGTGGGAAGCTCAGTGTGCTACAATGCGGCCTAGCCGGCCGGGCCAGCCACCGTCTGCCATATCTTGTGCATCCGCGGCCTCTTCATCCTCTGTGACTGGGGGGACAGCAGTCACACCTGTTTTGGGGCGCAGACCTGCCACCTCTTTACCCGCAACAGCCAGCGTGATTGGCAGGTCATCATTTTCTTTGGAGGTGGTAACACCAGCTGGTGTTGAGCGATGTCCGACATCGATAGCACCACCTTTGGATCAAGGCAACCTAACATGTCCGCCTGCATCTTCCTCACAGACCGGCAGTTTGCCGGGGACACCCTTATCAACCCCGTCTAAGCACAATAGCCAGCCCTCGGTCCCTCAGATGTGGACAAGTAAAAGACCATTTCCTCCTAGCCATGAGAAAGCTAAGAGGTTGAATTTCACCATCTGCAAGCTCTTGGCTACAGAAATGCTGCCTTTCCGCCTGGTGGACACAGAGGATTTTCGAGACCTTATGTCCGTCGCAGTGCCCCAGTACCAGATGCCCAGTCGGCACTACTTCTCAAAGAAAGGTGTGCCTGCGCTCCACCAGCATGTCGCACACAACATCACCGCTTCTTTGAGAAACTCTGTGTGTGACAGGGTGGATTTCACCACAGACACTTGGACGAGTAGGCATGGACAGGGGCGTTACATGTCGCTGACTGGGCACTGGGTAACTATGGTGACAGCAGGACAAGGGGCTGCTGTCCAAGTCTTGCCGTCCCCACGAGTTGTGCGTCAATCCTCTTTATGTCAAAGTTCCTCCACTGCTTTTGCCTCCTCAACCTCCTCTCGGTCTTCCACCTGCACCAAAGCCTGTCTGGTCATGCCACAAGCTTTCTAACTGCGCAGAAGGGATCCTGCACACCTCCTTACTATGCTGGCAGTAGGGCTCAACGTCATCAGGCGGTTTTTGCATTGAAATGTCTGGGAAATGTGAGTCACACAGCTGAGGAGTTGTGGTCAGCTCTGGAGAACCAATTTCATGAATGGTTGTCTTCACTGGACCTGAAACCAGGGAAGGCCGTGTGCGACAATGCTGCAAACCTGGGTGCGGCCCTTCGCCGGGGCAATGTCACACACGTGCCTTGTATGGCTCACGTGTTGAACCTGGTTGTCCAGCAATTTTTAGCCCACTATCCCAGACTAGATGGCCTTCTGCAGAGGGCACGGTCGCTGTGTGCTCACTTCCGCCATTCGCATCCCGCAGCTCAGCGACTTACATCTCTACAGAAGTCGTTGGGCCTGCCACTTCACCGGCTAAAATGCGATGTGCCTACCCGGTGGAATTCAACTCTGCACATGTTGCAGCGACTGTGGCAGCACCGACAAGCCCTGGTGCAATACGTTCTGACGTATAGCCTGGGCCAACGAGATCCAGAGGTGGGGCAAATCACGCTGGAGGAGTGGTCTCAGATCAGGGACCTATGCACCCTTCTGCACAGTTTTGAAATGGCGACGAAGATGTTTGGTGCTGACGATGCCATTATCAGCATGACTCTTCCGGTGATTTACATGCTGGAGCACATGTTAAACAGAATTCGGAGTCAGGTGGTGGCACAAGAGGAGGTGGAGGAAGTAGAGGAGGAGGAGTTGTATGCGGAAGGGCTAACATCTGCAAGGTCCAGACGGTCGGCAGCACCAAGGCGGCAGGCATGTGAGGGTGGGGGAGATGGTTTTACCAGGGCGCATGGTAGCAGCCAAACTAGTGAGGAAGGTGCAGGAGCCCAGGAAGAAGTGGAGGACGAACTGATGGAAGACTCATCAGATGAGGGAGACCTTGATCACATTTCTGTTGTGCGAGGTTGGGGGGAGAGGACAGAGGAAGGAAGCATGATTGTTACCTCGCCACCAACACAACAGGGACTTGGTGCTCCTGGATGCGCAACACACATGAGTGCCTTCTTGCTGCACTACCTGCAACATGACCCTCGAATTGGGAGAATTAGAAATAATCCTGACTACTGGGTTGCCACACTGTTAGATCCCCGGTACAAAAGTAAATTTGCAGAAATTATTCCTGCCATAGAAAGGGATGCACGCATGCAGGAGTATCAGCAGAGACTGTTGCAGAATCTTACATGTGCTTTTCCACAAAATACCAGTGGTGCACGTAGTGAATCTCACAGTTCCAACTTGCCAACCGTGGGACCGTCAAGTGTTCAGCACTCAAACCGTAACAGAACCACAGTATCTGCTGGTAACATCAATTTTGCGGAATCATTTCACCACTTTTTTAGCCCATCCTTTGCAAGGCCACAGGAGACAAGAAGTCTGACACATAGTCAACGCCTAGAGACGATGGTACAGGAGTATCTCCAAGTAAACATTGAAGCCATGACTGTGTCACTGGACCCTTGCTCTTTTTGGGCTTCCAATCTGGATAAATGGCCGGAGCTAGCCACTTACGCCTTGGAGATCTTTTCATGCCCCGCAGCCAGCGTTCTGTCTGAACGTGTGTTCAGCGCTGCTGGTGGTGTGCTGACAGATAAGCGCACGCGGCTCTCCACTGATAATGTAGACAGACTCACGTTCATAAAGATGAACAAATCATGGATCTGAAACGACTTTTCTACCCCTGTGTCATCCTGGGGAGAGTAAAAGCTTGATGATTGGTTAAAATCACCCTACCAACCGTTTTAAGCTTTCAAATTACTAATCATGTTTATCTGTATCTTGGCTGGAAAATAATTTGGGCTTTGTAGCAGTGTGCAGCACAGATTCTATTAGGCCATCTATAATAAGCTCCACCAGATTTAAAATTACTAATCATGTTTATCTGTATCTTGACTGGAAAATAATTTGGGCTTTGTAGCAGTGTGCAGCACTGATCCTATTAGGCCATCTATACTAAAGCTTCACCAGATTTAAAATTAATAATAATTTTTAGCTGCATCTAGCCCGGAAAATAATTTTGGGGCTCCGAGATGCGCAAGACACATAAGTGCCTTCTTGCTGCACTACCTGCAGCATGACCCTCATATTGTCAGAATTCGAAGTAATCATGACTACTGGGTTGCCACACTCTTAGATCCCCCAAACTTTTCGATCAACCTTTTCATTTTAATAAAGACCAAAAAAATGGTAATTTTTGAAATTATAAGCATTAGCAGGTTGTTAGAAACTGAAATCAAACAGTTTTCAACTCGAAACTTTATTCTAGGTGATGTTACATTTTCACATAGGACCCCTTGTTCGAAAGGAGCTTCTGAACTCTCTCGTCCATTGAATTTGTCAGGTTTTGGATGGTTTCTGCTTCAATTGTTTTGCATGAGGACAGAATACCCTCCCAGAGCTGTTGCTTAGATGTGAACTGCCTCCCGCCATCATAGACACTCCTTTTAATGATGCTCCAAAGGTTCTGAATGGGGTAGAGGTCAGGGGAGCATGGGGGTCACACCATAAGTTTGTCCCCTTTTATGCCCATATCAGCCAGAGATGCAGATGTTTTATGTGCAGCATGAGATGGTGCATTATCATGCAAAAAAATGATCTTGCTGTGAAATACACGGTTCTTCTTCTTGAACCATGGCAGGAAGTACTGTTTGAGAAAATCCACATACATTATGGAGTTCATCTTTAGCGCCTTCAGGGATCCTAAAGGGGCCGACAATCTCTCTCCCCATGATTCCAGCCCAAAACATTACTCCACCTCCTCCTTGTTGGCGCTGTAGCCGTATTTGCGTGGGGTGTCCATCAACCAGCCATCCTCCACTCCATCCATCTGGACCATCGAGCGCTGCATGGCACTCCTCCGTGAACAAAACAGTTTTGAAATCAGTCTTCATGTAATGTTTGGCCCACTGGAGCCGTTTCTGCTTGTGTGAAGTGGATAGAGGAGGTCGACAGGATGGCGTATGCACACCTGCAAACCTCTGAAGGACCCTGCATCTTGTTGTTCGGGGGACGTTGGAGGCACCAGCAGCTTCAAAAACTTGTCTGCTGCTATGACAAGGCTTTTTTGCCGCTGCTCTTTCAACCTGACGTAATTGCCTGTAGGAAAGAGTCCTCAATTTGCCCTTATCAGCACGCACACGTGTGTACTGTGAATCAGCTACATACTTCTTGATTGCCAAGACACTTCATCCTGATCATCGCACAATGTTGATTGTAGTCATGCCTTGACCTAAACACTCCACAATTTGCTGCTTCTCAGCAGCCGACACATCCTTTTTCTTTCCCATTTTGGCAGAAAATGTAGGCTGCTTAATAATGTGAGACAGCCTTCTTAAGTAGTCTTGCCTTTCATTGGACACACCTGCCAAACTAATTAGCACAGGTGTCTGCAATTGCTTACAGTGATATAAAGAGCCCTGACACACATCACCATCAATGAGTTTAACTGACAAACAAACAAATTCTTCCCTTATCACTCCTAAACACTTTTTGCATAATAATTTGGAACACAGTGTACATGTGCTTTTCCACAAAACACCAGTGGTTCACGTAGTGAATCTTACAGTTCTAACTTGCCAACCGTGGTCTGTATGGAGTTGTTCAATAAAGGGCCCAAAATTAAGATAACATAGATGGGAGAGGTCTCTATGAATAGGAATTCCTAAGTATTTGATACCCTGTGAGGGCCAGGCAAAGGGAAAGTTGGACTGGATGGAATCCTATATGGATTTGGGGAGGGAGACATCGAGGGCCTCAGACTTCGCTGCATTGATTTTACAATTTGACCATGTAACAAAGTGATCTATTTCAGCCATAACAGCATGGATGGATATATGTGATTGAGTGATATATACTAGGACATCATCAGCAAATAGAGAGCACTTGTACTCGGTGCCTCCCACCTCAATCCACCTAATATTGGGGTTATGGCGAATTGATGAGAGCAGGTGCTCCGTCACTAGGATATATAAGAGAGGGGACAGAGAACATCCCTGCCTTGTCCCATTGGTGATTGTGAAAGGTGATGAAAATGTTCTGACGCGCCCCCTGGGCCTTGGGACACCCGGAGCCGGACCCTTTTTGGTGGATGCTGGTGGTTGTAGTCTCCGTGGCAGCGACCCGGTTCCGTGGCTCAGGGCGGTCAAACCAGTGGCGGAACTATTTATGTGGTTTTGATGTTTAAATGTCCGACTACGCCACCCGTGGATTGCGGTCAGAGTGAACCGCCGCTCCAGGGCAGACCGCTGAGGCTGGTGTTGTGAGTGCAGCAGAGAGTAGCATAACTCCCCACGGGAGGAGTATAGCCTCAGGGCAGTGTATGCGAAGGATGGGGGTGATGGTGCAGGGCAGCAGCAGTAACGACACGGAGTCAGTGATGCAGTCCAGGGCCTTTACTCACAGTTCTTATTATCCAGACCACGTCTGCAGGTAACGGCTGCCCACGTCGTACTGTGCTCACCAGGTGAGGGGCTCAGACAACTCCCAGATAACTTTGGAGCGCTTCACAGGACCCCCTTTGTGTGTCCTTTGTCTGGCCTTTCTTACCAACCCTTCTGTCCGGCTGCCTCGGGCCTCCTCTTGGTAAACTTGGCGCCAGTTTCCCTGACCCTATGTGGTGCCTTCCTAGCGGGTGTAGCGAGGGGCTGCGCCACATAAAATGTCACAGCCTCCTGTTTCTAGCTGAGGGTCGTTTCCTGCCTCCACTAGTTTCGGGGACCGGTCTCCCCCTTTGGCCTGACCCCTCCACGCAGGTGGATTCGGGCGTGCGGTGGCGACTCGCCCGTCCGCACCCCTGGGATCCCTTCATTCCTCGTTCCTGGAGCCTTCTCCGCTCCTCTTCCTTCCTTCTCCCTCTTCCAGGCCTGGGCCTCTGTTACTAGGCCCGCCTCCGGAGCAGAGCTCATGCAGAGCCCCTGCTCCCTGCCACTTCTGCTCAGACTTCTCTGCACTGAACTAAGATGGTGCCCACCTTTTATACTCCCTTCTCAATGCACCCAGGAACTGCTTCCTCCCTGCTCCTGCACTACAGGGTTCCCCTTCCTCAGTGTTCCCTCCCCCCACTCCAGCCAGGGACAGGGACTGTCGTGCCCATCTCAGGGGCATATTGGTCGCCCTGCCCCACGGCAATGTGGTGTAATGCATGCAGGTGTCGGGTCCTGATCCACACTACATCCTTACCTGAGAGTGAGATATCACACCTCTGGGTGAGGTGCAATACCTCTGTAGCAACCGAGCCCTCAGGGTGCTACAGTTCCATTTATCTTCAGCCTAGGTGACGTATTGCGATACAGGGCCGTGATTTTGGCTATAAAAGGGTCCCCTAGACCCCTACCCCAAGCTTTTTAAGAGAATCATATATGGCATGCCAGGAGACTCTATGGAATGCTTTCTCAGCATCCAGCGAGAGTATCTAATTACAAATTTTTAACTGCATCTAGCCCAGGAAATACTTTGTGCCTAGTAGCAGTGTCTGCTAGTCAGCGGATTATCCCGGCTGTTAAGCAAGCTACACCACCTGTAGTTTGGACACTTAATTTTTTCAAAGGAAATGCTTCGGGACCACGGGATACTCAGTGAAGAGCATCAGGAGGCACCCCAAGGCATAGGGGCTGGGACTGGCAGTAGGGTGCCATGCGGTGGACAGCCGAGCTCGATCCTTATAAAAGCTTTTTAACTGCAGCAGCTTTAGTGGACGCTACTGGAGCTGGAATTACGCGGCTGCTGGCATGAGACTTGCCCTCCAATAGATCCTTGTAAATGGATTTAAAGTGTATTCATTCAAATTAGAGAGACAATTTAAATTAAAAAGCTTAGAGCTGCCTCCACCACAGGGGGGCTCGCTCGACCCACCAGCGGACAGGCACCAGTATTGGGAGAGGGGGGCTGGCCATCAGGGTTCACCGCGGCTCTGGCACAAACCCGGCGACGCGGAGGTGGCACGGGCAGGAGCCGACTGAATGTGTCGGCTTCTCACTTTTTGGATTTTAGAAGGGCATGACATGCCTATATCTGTGTCTCCCCCTCCTTTTACTCCTCCACCTCTTTTCTTTTCGCATGACTATATGTACTTGTCACTTTTCCATGTGTTAGTTGTGTCTTCTGAGCAGTTTGTCAGCTTTTGGACACCTTTGAAGGTGTTTTCTATGTGTTTCTATGTGTTTTTGTTTGCCTGCCATTGGTTTTAACGGTGTTCGAAGGTGTTCGACGAACAGTTCGACGAACAGTTCGGCGAACACACGGGTGTTTGACGAACCGAACTCGAACACTACGGGGGTGGCTCAACACTATTCTTTACAATGTCGGATTCCCTTATGTGAGGTGAGTTCTCACAGTATCCTAATGGTAATCCATTATTAGAACCTTCTTTGAAGTATAATTGGAATGAGACTGCTCGGATTGACAGCTCTATTGCGGAACATAAGGAGATAAGAAGATAAAGACCCATAAATATCATAGCACCATATGTTAATCGTATTAAAGGGGTGGTCCGAAACAAATAATGATTTTCATCCCAAATGTCTCTCTATTTCTTTTAATAATAGAATAGTTTTTCTAATATGGTTTAATTAAAAATTCCATACCTTTCCCTCACTAATCTGCTTTATTTTTAAATTATTTTTATTTTCATTTTGATGACACTTCATTTGAGAATCTCCAGTGCATGCTGGGATACTCAAACAGGAAGTCATCAGGGGGCAGAGGCAGCAGTCACTGCTGCAGTCTCTGTCCCAACCCTGAAATGAAGCGTCATCAGTGACCTCTATTTCAGAGGCTGGGCTAGTCTCTGTTCTACTGACCATGCGTCGGTTGTCAATTCTGAGGTATGCTCAGTGCACAGTAACAATGTGCTCCCTCGCTGCCTCTAACTAGAAGCAACGAGCTAGCAACAGAGCGCACTGTCAGTGTGCAATGTAAGGAAAGAAGGAGAGAACAGAGACCAACAACAGCCCTGAAAGTGACGTCTGTCACTGTGCATCAAAAAGAATATTGTACAGTGACAATGAAGCTAGTACTAAGCGTACATTGGAATTCACAACAGATGCATGTTCAGTACAGCAGGGATTAGCCCCTGAAAACAGAAATTACTAGTGATGCTTCGTTTCAGGGTGGAGACAGAGGGCTGTGGTAGTGACTGCAGCCTCTGCCCCCTGATAGCCTCTGGCTCATTTGAGTATCCAAGCATGCACTGGGGATTCTCAAAACAAAGTTTCATCAAAATGGAAAAAGGTAAAGAAAAAAATTAAATAAAGCAGTTACATTAGAGAGAGAAGGGTAAGGACAATTTAAGTAAACTATATTGGAAAAACTATTATATTATTAAAATATAGAGAGATATTTAGGATGAAAATTATTATTAGTTTCAGACCTCCTCTTTAAATATTGGTATGCTCTACTGCAATCCAGTCATAGATCATCACAGTGGAGCTACGGATGCTGGAGTGGGTAAATCTATTAAAACATATAAGGTGTCTTCAGTAGGTAATTTTACAGTTGTTTTAGTCAAAGTCGATTACAGATGAGCTGATCTTTTAAAATTTGAATTAGCCCACTTCACCAAATTTTCCCAAAATATTTGATTAGTCATGAATAGTGTTGAGCGAGAACTAAAATGCTCGGGTGCTCGAAGCTCGGGCCGAGCTCACCGTGATACTCTGGTGCTCGACCCGAGCAACGAGCCCAATGTTAGTCTATGGGAGACCCGAGCATTTTTGCGGCGGCACCCCCGGCAGTCTGTAGAAAGCCTAAAAAGTGCCCAAAACGATAGTGACAGTGCTCAAATGACATGAGGACAGCATGGGGATCGCCCCAGGAAGCATTTCTGACCCCCAGGTCACTGCTGTCAACAACGTGGTCAGAGGTATTAAGCCACTTTTACGGGCTCACAATAAAACGTTCAAAAACAAAACTGAAAGTGCTTTCCTGTGAAATATGTTAAGGAATTTCCTTTCCAGGGTAAAGACTTGTGTATAAGGTAAAATAAATAACCAAAAACAAAAATACTCCTCCACACCTTGGGCTATGTTCACAAGTAGCATTTTTCATGCGTTTTTTCACTTTTGTATTGCTTTCAACCGTGACGAATGCATTCACCGAGAAATGTCATTTTAACATTTTACAACTTTATCTGGCCATGTGCTGTGTGACACATGCATACTGTGCTGAAATGACATGGGAACAGCATGGGGAAGACTCCTGGAAGCATCTCTGACTCCCCGGTCACTGCCTAAAAGTGTGCCCATCAGAAGTGATCCTTGTCGCATCAGAAGATGCAGACTTGCAACTATCCCCGTGCAAGTCCTTGTCCCAGGGCAGTGTTCAATTGTACCTCCCCCATTCCTTGCAATGCAAGCGCAAATATGCAGCCAACCACCCACCCACCCGCAGGCTGCAATGCCATACTGCTAGCTTTCACTTGAAATGGGGCCTTTTAGTTTGGAGGAGGCCGAAGTTGGCCACTACCTCATGGCTGCTTTGGCAGCGAGGTATCCATGCTCTGTCCCCAGGGGGCTGCCGGGTGTCTATACTCGGTCCCCAGCCACCCCGCGGCCTGATGTCCACACACGGTCCCCAGCCGCCTGGGGGCGGCCGGGTGTCCATAAACGGTCCCCAGCCGCCCCTATTTCTCCTGTCACATTCCCCCACACTTTTCTTAGCCTGGTCTGCTTTAGGGCAGCATTGGACGAGCCCACCAGAGAACCAGACTCCCCCGGTAGGCATTAGCTTCTCCATCAGGGGAGTTGAGAGTGCCAAGGTGAGGAGCATGATGATGATGATAGAAATTAACATCTGCTTTGTTTTCTTTTAATGCAAGCGTAAGTGTGCAGCCTGCCACCCACCCACCCCCAGGCTGCAATGCCATACTGCTAGCTTGCACTTGAAATGGGGCCTTTTAGTTTCGAGGAGGCCGAAGCTGGCCACTACCTCATGGCTACTTCGGCGGCCTGGTATCCATACTCAGTCCCCAGCTGCCTGGCGGCTGGGTGTCCATAAACGGCCCCCAGCCGCCCCTATTTCTCCTGTCACCTTCCCACACACTTTTCTTAGCCTGGCCTGCTTTAGGGCAGCATTGGAAGAGCCCACCAGAGAACCAGACTCCTCCGGTGGGCCCTGGCTTCTCCATCAGGGGAGTTGAGAGTGCCAAGGTGAGGAGCATGATGATGATGATAGAAGTTAGCATCTGCTTTGTTTTCTTGGAATGCAAGCACATATATGTAGTAGCGGCAAGGCCTGAGGTGGTCAGCGTTTTGGCGCATATCCTACCTCCTCCAAGGATTGCTGGATGTTTTCCTACTACTATTCCAGTTCTATGACTCCCGTTAAAACAAAGCTTCAGGTGATAAATGATGGACGAGGTGGTGGCAAAGGAGAAAGAGCAGGAGGAACAGGGACCATTCACATCAATATCAGGCCAGTCAACCACACATGTCTTGTAGGATATGTTTCTGTACCAAAAGGAGCGGTTCTGCTACACAGTTATAGGGCATACAGTGAGTACAATGCCTACCAAAAATTTATAGGCACTCCAATGCCCCTTGGAAGTGACATGGAGGTCAGAGGGCCTTAACTAAACAATTTTTTCCATTTATAGCAACTGGGTCTCCTGTGCATTGTTGGCCTAAGCAGTGAATGGAAGGCTTTCCAAAAATTATGAGATACTGCAATGCCCCTTGAAACAGACGTGGATTACAGCGTACTAAAACCTTCTACCGATTATTGGCGAGTGTGTCTCCCTTAGTGTTCGCCTATGCATTGAAAAGCAAAAGCTGACTAAAATTAGGAGGAAATGCAATGCCCGTTGGAAGAGTCGTGGAGGTCGCAGTAGCTTAATAAGACGGTTTTAATGCCCCTTAGAAAAGTGGTGGAGGTCGCAGTAGCTTAACAAGACGGTTTGAATGCCCCTTGGAAAAGTGGTGGAGGTCACAGTAGCCTAACAAGACGGTTTTAATGCCCTGTACAAGAGCCATACAGTACAGCATCTTAAAAACATTATTCCTATTATTGGGGAGTGGGTCTCCCATAGTCTTTGCTTATGCCTTCCAAGCAAAAGCTGCCAAAAATTAGGAGGAAATGCAATGCCCGTTCGAAGAGATGTGGAGGTTAGAGTTAATTATAAACAACATTTCAATGGCCCTTGGAAGAGCTGTGGAGTTCAGAGTGGATTAACAAGACGCTTTTGATGCCCCTCGGAAGAGATGTGGATGTCCCAGTAGCTTAACAAGACGGTTTAAATGCCCTTGGAAAAGTGGTGGAGGTCACAGTAGCTTAACAAGATGGTTTGAATGCCCCTTGGAAAAGTGGTTGAGGTCACAGTAGCTTAAAAAGATGGTTTTAATGCCCCTCGGAAGAGATGAGGAGGTCGCAGTAGCTTAACAAGACAGTTTTAATGCCCCTTGGAAAAGTGGTGGAGGTCCCAGTAGCTTAACAAGACGGTTTGAATGCCCCATGGAAAAGTGGTGGAGGTCGCAGTAGCTTAACATGACGGTTTTAATGCCCCTTACAAGAGCCATACAGTAGAGCATTTAAAAACATTATTCCCATTATTGGGCAGTGGGTCTCCCATAGTCTTTGCCTATGCCTTCCAAGCAAAAGCTGCCAAAAATAAGGATGGAGAAACTTGCAATGCCCCTTACAAGAGCCATGCAGTACAGCATATTACAAACATTATTCCCATTATTGGGGAGTGGGTCTCCCATAGTCTTTGCTTATGACTTCCAAGCAAAAGCTGCCAAAAATTACGATGGAGGAACTTGCAATGCCCCTTACAAGAGCCATGCAGTACAGCATATTACAAACATTATTCCCATTATTGGGGAGTGGGTCTCCCATAGTCTTTGCTTATGCCTTCCAAGCAAAAGCTGCCAAAAATTAGGAGGAAATGCAATGCCCGTTCGAAGAGTCATGGAGGTTAGAGTTAATTAAAAACAACATTTCAATGCCCCTTGAAAGAACTGTGGAGTTCAGAGTGGTTTAACAAGACGCTTTTAATGCCCCTCGGAAGAGACGTGGAGGTCCAAGTAGCTTAACAAGACGGTTTTAATGCCCCTCGGTAGAGACGTGTAGGTCGCAGTAGCTTAACAAGACGGTTTTAATGCCCCTTGGAAAAGTGATGGAGGTCACAGTAGCTTAATTAGACGGTTTGAATGCCCCTTGGAAAAGTGGTGGAGGTCACAGTAGCTTAACAAGACGCTTTTAATGCCCCTCGGAAGAGATGTGGAGGTCACAGTAGCTTAACAAGATGGTTTTAATGCCCCTTGGAAAAGTGGTGGAGGTCACAGTAGCTTAACAAGACGGCTTGAATGCCCCTTGGAAAAGTGGTGGAGGTCGCAGTAGCTTAACAAGATGGTTTTAATGCCCCTTACAAGACCCATACAGTACAGCATCTTAAAAACTTTATTCTCATTATTGGGGAGTGGGTCTCCCATAGTCTTTGCTTATGCCTTCAAAGCAAAAGCTGCCAAAAATTAGGACGGAGAAACTTGCAATGCCCCTTACAAGAGCCATGCAGTACAGCATATTAAAAACATTATTCCCATTATTGGGGCATGTGTCTCCCATAGTCTTTGCTTATGCTTTCTAAACAAAAGCTGCCAAAAATTAGGACGGAGGAACTTGCAATGCCCCTTACAAGAGCCATGCTGTACAGCAAATTACAAACATTATTCCCATTATTGGGGAGTGGGTCTCCCATAGTCTTTGCTTATGCCTTCCAACCAAAAGCTGCCAAAAATTATGAGGAAATGCAATGCTCATTCGAATTGTCATGGAGATTAGAGTTATTTAAAAACAACATTTCAATGCCCCTTGAAAGAGCTGTGGAGTTCAGAGTGGTTTAATAAGACGCTTTTAATACCCCTCAGAAGAGACGTGGAGGTCCAAGTAGCTTAACAAGATTGTTTTAATGCCCCTCGGAAGAGACGTGTAGGTCGCAGTAGCTTAGCAAGACGGTTTGAATGCCCCTTGGAAAAGTGGTGGAGGTCACAGTAGCTTAACAAGAAGGTTTTAATGCCCCTTACAAGACCCATACAGTACAGCATCTTAAAATCTTTATTCCCATTATTGGGGAGTGGGTCTCCCATAGTCTTTGCTTATGCCTTCCAAGCAAAAGCTGCCAAAAATTAGGATGGAGAAACTTGCAATGCCCTTACAAGAGCCATGCAGTACAGAATATTACAAACATTATTCCCATTATTGGGGAGTGGGTCTCCCATAGTCTTTGCTTATGACTTCCAAGAAAAAGCTGCCAAAAATTAGGATGGAGGAACTTGCAATGCCCCTTACAAGAGCCATGCAGTACAGCAAATTACAAACTTTATTCCCATTATTAGGGAGTGGGTCTCCCATACTCTTTGCTTATGCCTTCCAAGCAAAAGCTGTCAAAAATTAGGACGGAGGAACTTGCAATGCCCCTTACAAGAGCTATGCAGTACAGCATATTACAAACATTATTCCCATTACTGGGGAGTGAGTCTCCCATAGTCTTTGCTTATGCTTTCCAAACAAAAGCTGCCAAAAATTAGGAGGAAATGCAATGCTCATTCGAATTGTCATGGAGATTAGAGTTATTTAAAAACAACATTTCAATGCCCCTTGAAAGAGCTGTGGAGTTCAGAGTGGTTTAATAAGACGCTTTTAATGCCCCTCGGAAGAGACGTGGAGGTCCAAGTAGCTTAACAAGATTGTTTTAATGCCCCTCGGAAGAGACGTGTAGGTCGCAGTAGCTTAACAAGACCGTTTGAATGCCCCTTGGAAAAGTGGTGGAGGTCACAGTAGCTTAACAAGATGGTTTTAATGCCCCTCAGAAGAGACGTGGAGGTCGCAGTAGCTTAACAAGACGGTTTTAATGCCCCTTGGAAAAGTGGTGGAGGTCAAAATAGCTTAACAAGATGGTTTGAATGCCCCTTGGAAAAGAGGTGGAGGTTGCAGTAACTTACAAAGACTGTTTTAATGCCCCTTACAAGAGCCATACAGTAGAGCATCTTAAAAACTTTATTCCCATTATTGGGGAGTGGGTCTCCCATAGTCTTTGCTTATGCCTTCCATGCAAAAGCTGCCAAAAATTAGGATGGAGGAATTTTCAATACCCCTTACAAGAACCATGCAGTACAGCATATTACAAACATTACTCCCATTATTGGGGAGTGGGTCTCCCATAGTCTTTGCTTATGCCTTCAAAGCAAAAGCTGCCAAAAATTAGGATGGAGGAACTTGCAATGCCCCTTACAAGAGCCATGCAGTACAGCATATTACAAACATTATACCCATTATTGGGGAGTGGGTCTCCCATAGTCTTTGCTTATTCTTTCCAAGCAAAAGCTGCCAAAAATTTGGAGGAAATGCAATGCCCGTTCGAAGAGTCATGGAGGTTAGAGTTAATTAAAAACAACATTTCAATGCCCCTTGGAAGAGCTGTGTAATTCAGTGTGGTTTAACACAACACTTTTAATGCCCCTCAGAAGAGACGTGGAGGTCCAAGTAGCTTAACAAGACGGTTTTAATGCCCCTCGGAAGAGACGTGTAGGTCGCAGTAGCTTAGCAAGACGGTTTGAATGCCCCTTGGAAAAGTGGTGGAGGTCACAGTAGCTTAACAAGAAGGTTTTAATGCCCCTTACAAGACCCATACAGTACAGCATCTTAAAATCTTTATTCCCATTATTGGGGAGTGGGTCTCCCATAGTCTTTGCTTATGCCTTCCAAGCAAAAGCTGCCAAAAATTAGGATGGAGAAACTTGCAATGCCCTTACAAGAGCCATGCAGTACAGCATATTACAAACATTATTCCCATTATTGGGGAGTGGGTCTCCCATAGTCTTTGCTTATGACTTCCAAGAAAAAGCTGCCAAAAATTAGGATGGAGGAACTTGCAATGCCCCTTACAAGAGCCATGCAGTACAGCAAATTACAAACTTTATTCCCATTATTAGGGAGTGGGTCTCCCATACTCTTTGCTTATGCCTTCCAAGCAAAAGCTGTCAAAAATTAGGACGGAGGAACTTGCAATGCCCCTTACAAGAGCTATGCAGTACAGCATATTACAAACATTATTTCCATTACTGGGGAGTGAGTCTCCCATAGTCTTTGCTTATGCTTTCCAAACAAAAGCTGCCAAAAATTAGGAGGAAATGCAATGCTCATTCGAATTGTCATGGAGATTAGAGTTATTTAAAAACAACATTTCAATGCCCCTTGAAAGAGCTGTAGAGTTCAGAGTGGTTTAATAAGACGCTTTTAATGCCCCTCGGAAGAGACGTGCAGGTCCAAGTAGCTTAACAAGATTGTTTTAATGCCCCTCGGAAGAGACGTGTAGGTCGCAGTAGCTTAACAAGACCGTTTGAATGCCCCTTGGAAAAGTGGTGGAGGTCACAGTAGCTTAACAAGATGGTTTTAATGCCCCTCAGAAGAGACGTGGAGGTCGCAGTAGCTTAACAAGACGGTTTTAATGCCCCTTGGAAAAGTGGTGGAGGTCACAGTAGCTTAACAAGACGGTTTGAATGCCCCTTGGAAAAGAGGTGGAGGTTGCAGTAGCTTACAAAGACGGTTTTAATGCCCCTTACAATAGCCATACAGTAGAGCATCTTAAAAACTTTATTCCCATTATTGGGGAGTGGGTCTCCAATAGTCTTTGCTTATGCCTTCCATGCAAAAGCTGCCAAAAATTAGGATGGAGGAATTTTCAATACCCCTTACAAGAACCATGCAGTACAGCATATTACAAACATTACTCCCATTATTGGGGAGTGGGTCTCCCATAGTCTTTGCTTATGCCTTCCAAGCAAAAGCTGCCAAAAATTAGGATGGAGGAACTTGCAATGCCCCTTACAAGAGCCATGCAGTACAGCAAATTACAAACTTTATTCCCATTATTAGGGAGTGGGTCTCCCATAGTCTTTGCTTATGCCTTCCAAGCAAAAGCTGTCAAAAATTAGGACGGAGGAACTTGCAATGCCCCTTACAAGAGCCATGCAGTACAGCATATTACAAACATTATTCCCATTACTGGGGAGTGGGTCTTCCATAGTCTTTGCTTATGCATTCCAAGCAAAAGCTGCCAAAAAAGTAGGAGGAAATGCAATGCCCAATTGAATTGTCATGGAGGTTAGAGTTATTTAAAAACAACATTTCAATGCCCCTTGGAAGAGCTGTGGAGTTCAGAGTGGTTTAATAAGACGCTTTTCATGCCCCTCGGAAGAGACGTGGAGGTCCCAGTAGCTTAACAAGATGGTTTTAATGCCCCTCGGAAGAGACGTGTAGGTCGCAGTAGCTTAACAAGACGGTTTTAATGCCCCTTGGAAAAGTGGTGGAGGTCACAGTAGCTTAACAAGTTGGTTTAAATGCCCCTTGGAAAAGTGGTGGAGGTCGCAGTAGCTTAACATGATGGTTTTAATGCCCCTTACAAAAGCCATACAGTAGAGCATCTTAAAAACATTATTCCCATTATTGGGCAGTGGGTCTCCCATAGTCTTTGCTTATGCCTTCCAAGCAAAAGCTGCCAAAAATAAGGACGGAGAAACTTGCAATGCCCCTTACAAGAGCCATGCAGTACAGCATATTACAAACATTATTCCCATTATTGGGGAGTGGGTCTCCCATAGTCTTTGCTTATGACTTCCAAGCAAAAGCTGTCAAAAATTACGATGGAGGAACTTGCAATGCCCCTTACAAGAGCCATGCAGTACAGCATATTACAAACATTATTCCCATTATTGGGGAGTTGGTCTCCCATAGTCTTTGCTTATGCTTTCCAAGCAAAGCTGCCAAAAATTAGGAGGAAATGCAATGCCCGTTCGAAGAGTCATGGAGGTTAGAGTTAATTAAAAACAACATTTCAATGCCCCTTGAAAGAGCTGTGGAGTTCAGAGTGGTTTAACAAGACGCTTTTAATGCCCCTCGGAAGAGACATGGAGGTCCAAGTAGCTTAACAAGACGGTTTTAATGCCCCTCGGTAGAGACGTGTAGGTCGCAGTAGCTTAACAAGACAGTTTTAATGCCCCTTGGAAAAGTGATGGAGGTCACAGTAGCTTAATTAGACGGTTGGAATGCCCCTTGGAAAAGTGGTGGAGGTCACAGTAGCTTAACAAGACGCTTTTAATGCCCCTCGGAAGAGACGTGGAGGTCGCAGTAGCTTAACAAGATGGTTTTAATGCCCCTTGGAAAAGTGGTGGAGGTCATAGTAGCTTAACAAGACGGTTTGAATGCCCCTTGGAAAAGTGGTGGAGGTCGCAGTAGCTTAACAAGACGATTTTAATGCCCCTTCCAAGACCCATACAGTACAGCATCTTAAAAACTTTATTCTTATTATTGGGGAGTGGGTCTCCCATAGTCTTTGCTTATGCCTTCCAACCAAAAGCTGCCAAAAATTAGGACGGAGGAACTTGCAATGCCCCTTACAAGAGCCATGCAGTACAGCATATTACAAACATTATTCCCATTACTGGGGAGTGGGTCACCCATAGTCTTTGCTTATGCTTTCCAAGCAAAAGCTGCCAAAAATTAGGAGGAAATGCAATGCTCATTCGAATTGTCATGGAGATTAGAGTTATTTAAAAACAACATTTCAATGCCCCTTGAAAGAGCTGTGGAGTTCAGAGTGGTTTAATAAGACGCTTTTAATGCCCCTCGGAAGAGATGTGTAGGTCCAAGTAGCTTAACAAGATTGTTTTAATGCCCCTCGGAAGAGACGTGTAGGTCGCAGTAGCTTAACAAGACCGTTTGAATGCCCCTTGGAAAAGTAGTGGAGGTTGCAGTAGCTTAAGAAGATGGTTTTAATGCCCCTTACAAGAGCCATACAGTAGAGCATCTTAAAAACTTTATTCCCATTATTGGGGAGTGGGTCTCCCATAGTCTCTGCTTATGCCTTCCATGCAAAAGCTGCCAAAAATTAGGATGGAGGAATTTTCAATACCCCTTACAAGAACCATGCAGTACAGCATATTACAAACGTTACTCCCATTATTGGGGAGTGGGTCTCCCATAGTCTTTGCTTATGCCTTCCAAGCAAAAGTTGCCAAAAATTAGGAGGAAATGCAATGCCCGTTCGAAGAGTCATGGAGGTTAGAGTTAATTAAAAACAACATGTCAGTGCCCCTTGGAAGAGCTGTGTAGTTCAGAGTGGTTTAACACGACACTTTTAATGCCCCTCAGAAGAGACGTGGAGGTCCAAGTAGCTTAACAAGACGGTTTTAATGCCCCTCGGAAGAGACGTTTAGGTCGCAGTAGCTTAACAAGACGGTTTGAATGCCCCTTGGAAAAGTGGTGGAGGTCACAGTAGCTTAACAAGAAGGTTTTAATGCCCCTTACAAGACCCATACAGTACAGCATCTTAAAATCTTTATTCCCATTATTGGGGAGTGGGTCTCCCATAGTCTTTGCTTATGCCTTCCAAGCAAAAGCTGCCAAAAATTAGGATGGAGAAACTTGCAATGCCCTTACAAGAACCATACAGTACAGCATATTACAAACATTATTCCCATTATTGGGGAGTGGGTCTCCCATAGTCTTTGCTTATGACTTCCAAGAAAAAGCTGCCAAAAATTAGGATGGAGGAACGTGCAATGCCCCTTACAAGAGCCATGCAGTACAGCAAATTACAAACTTTATTCCCATTATTAGGGAGTGGGTCTCCCATAGTCTTTGATTATGCCTTCCAAGCAAAAGCTGCCAAAAATTAGGAGGAAATGCAATGCCCGTTTGAAGAGTCGTGGAGGTTAGAGTTAATTAAAAACAACATTTCAATGCCCCTTAGGAAGAGCTGTGGAGTTCAGAGTGGTTTGACAAGATGCTTTTAATGCCTCTCGGAAGAGACGTGGAGGTCCCAGTAGTTTAACAAGACGGTTTTAATGCCCCTTGGAAGAGACGTGGAGGTCCCAGTAGCTTAACAAGACAGTTTTAATGCCTCTCGGAAGAGACGTGGAGGTCCCAGTAGTTTAACAAGACGGTTTTAATGCCCCTTGGAAGAGACGTGGAGGTCACAGTAGCTTAACAAGATGGTTTTAATGCCCCTTGGAAAAGTGGTGGAGTTCAGAGTGGTTTGACAAGATGCTTTTAATGCCTCTCGGAAGAGACGTGGAGGTCCCAGTAGTTTAACAAGACTCTTTTAATGCCCCTCGGAAGAGACGTGGATGTCGCAGTAGCTTAACAAGATGGTTTTAATGCCCCTTGGAAAAGTGGTGGAGTTCAGAGTGGTTTGACAAGATGCTTTTAATGCCTCTCGGAAGAGACGTGGAGGTCCCAGTAGTTTAACAAGACTCTTTTAATGCCCCTCGGAAGAGACGTGGAGGTCGCAGTAGCTTAACAAGATGGTTTTAATGCCCCTTGGAAAAGTGGTGGAGGTCACAGTAGCTTAACAAGACAGTTTTAATGCCTCTCGGAAGAGACGTGGAGGTCCCAGTAGTTTAACAAGACGGTTTTAATGCCCCTTGGAAGAGACGTGGAGGTCCCAGTAGCTTAACAAAACTCTTTTAATGCCCCTCGAAAGAGACGTGGAGGTCGCAGTAGCTTAACAAGATGGTTTTAATGCCCCTTGGAAAAGTGGTGGAGGTCACAGTAGCTTAACAAGACAGTTTTAATGCCCCTCGGAAGAGACGTGGAGGTCGCAGATGCTTAACAAGATGGTTTTAATGCCTCGTGGAAGAGACGTGGAGGTCCCAGTAGCTTAACAAGACGCTTTTAATGCTCCTCGGAAGAGACGTAGAGGTCGCAGTAGCTTAGCAAGATGTTTTTAATGCCCCTTGAAAAAGTGTTGGAGGTCGAAGTAGCTTAACAAGACGCTTTTAATGCCCCTTAAAAGAGCCATACAGTACAGCATCTTAAAATTATTATTCCATTATTGTTGAGTGGGTCTCCCACAGTCTTTGCTTATGCCTCTCAAGCAAAAGCTGACAAAAATAAGGACGGAGGAACTTTCAATAATGGCAACACGGACCACGGTCACTCTGGTGGTATAGTGGTGGTGGAGGCTGAGGATAAGAAGAACATAAAACAGCCGAATTGAGGAAGCGTATACCCATGTGTGGGCGTGAAGCGGTGCATGTGAATACACCTCCCAAAATAACACAGTGGATTTGACTTTATGTCACTCTGCTGTCATTTGGTGGTGATGAGAAGTCTTGCTCAATACAGCCCTTGGTCATTTTGATAAGGGTCATCTTGTCAGCATTGTCAGTTGACAGGCGAGTGCGCTTATCAGTTATAATTCCCCCAGCGGCACTAAAAACACGCTCCGATAACACGCTAGCGGCAGGGCAGGCCAGGACCTAGAAGGCGTACAGAGCAAGTTCATTCCAAGTGTCCAGCTTGGATACCCAATAATTAAAAGGCACAGAGGAATCACGGAGGACACTGGTACGGTCGGCAAGGTACTCCCTCACCATCTTTTGAAACTTTCCACTCCTTGTGAGAGTACCCTGCTCCTCAGGGTCTGTCTGAAGGGAGGGCCTGAGAAAACTGTCCCAGAACGTTGACAGTGTTCCCCTGCCTCTGTTGGATTGGAGTTGCATCTCTCTCTCATGTACGCCTTGATTGGGCAACGAGCTGTGACCTCTGCCGCTAGCGTGTTCAGATGGGAATTTTTTTAACAATTCTGCTGCAAGGGCCTTCTGGTACTGCCCAATTTTTGTAGACCTCTCCACCTCAGGAATAAGAGTGTGAAAGTTCTCCTTGTAGCGGGGGTCTAAAAGTGTCACCAACCAGTAATGACTGTCACCCAACATTTTGACAACGCGAGGGTCACGGTTAAGGCAGCGTAACATAAAGTCAGCCATGCTTGCCAGACTGGTAACGGGCAAGACTTCCGTGTCCTCACCAAGATGACGATTGACCATGCTCTCCTCCTCCTCCTCCTCCCCCCTGTCCTCAGGCCACCCACGCTGAACTGACGGTATGACAGTTGTACAGGTACTACCGTCTACAGCGCGTGATACAAGCTCCTGTTCTTCCTCCTCCTCCTCCTCCTCTCCCTCATTGGCCCCAATGCACGTTGGGATGAGATGAGGCTGGGCTGTGTGCAATCGTCCGCTACGGCTTCTTGATCCATCTCATCATCCTCTGGCTGCAATGCCTCCTCTTTAATTCTCTGCAGAGAGCGTTGCAAAAGACAGACAAGTGGAATGCTGTGCTAATGATGGCGTCATCGCCACTCACCATCTTGGTGGACTCCTCAAAGTTTGTCAGGATGGTACATAGGTCAGACATCCAGGTCCATTCTTGAGGTTTTATGTGTGGAGTCTGACCTGAATATTGATGGTCTTGTTGCAGCTGGTACTCCACAACTGCTCTCTTCTGCTCACAAATCCTTTGCAACATGTGGAGGGTAGATTTCCAACGTGTGGGGACATCACACACCAGTCGGTGTGACGGAAGCTGCAAACGCAAGCCGACTTGCGAAAATGAGTATTTAAAACAAGAAAATGATAAGGGTGCCCAAACTTATGCACCTATCAAATTTTGTTTGAATGCAGATTGCACATTTTCTGTTAGTACAATAAACCTCATTTCAAGGCAGAAACATTACTGTGTCCAACAGTTATTACATATATCAAACTGAAGTAGCTGTTGCAAAAACATAAATTTTTATAAAACATTAAGCTTAAGATTAATAGGGGTGCCCAAACTTTTCATATATCTGTATATCTCTCCGTAAATCAGCAGCGCTGTCCCTACACTGTCTGATCCCAGCCATCTGTGTCGAAGATGGCGGCATCCGGTTTTAAATACTCGAGGTGACGCTGTGTGGCCAGCCAATCAATGTAATGCCCACAACCAACATGGCTGCGGCATTACAGTGACTGCCTGGCAATCCCTGCATGTTCAATGGCTCTGTAAAGTGCGCCAAACATGCAGGGCGGAGACCCGAGCTCCCGCCCGAGAAACCCCGAAATGCTCGGTGCTCGCCGAACATCCCGAGTAGCGTGATGCTCGGGCGAGTACCGAGCAGTGTCGAGCATGTTCGCTCAACACTAGTCATGAATACATTTTTCGAGAATCTCAATACTGGAAAGCTTATAAGTACTTGGAAAATACACATGGGAGAGAGGAGAAAGAGAAACTTGTTGACTATAAGAACTTACACTTTACAAGCAACAGAGAGAGACAGAGGGCCACGTTGACCATAAGAGCGTACACTCTACAGGAGAGAGAGAAAATCCTGCTCACCATAAGAGCTTACACTCTACAGGAGAGAGAGAAAATCCCACTGACCATAAGAGCTTGCAATCTATAGGCTAGAGAGAAACAACCCTGCTGTCAATAAGAGCCTACATTCTGCAGGAGAGAAAGACTTACCCAGTGACTAGAGATAGAAAACAACTCTGCCATACATACAAACTGTGCTCCTCTTGCAACCACTGATCTGTGATGGCCCAGTTGGTGACCACCACTGTACAAGGCATGATAATCTGTAAGTTATCATAGCTGCAGGGCATTATGGGGAGACCTGCATGACAACAAAACATTTCATTAGCTCGCTCTCTGAAGCTTCAAAGGTGTGGGAAATTGTACCGCACAAGTTTTTTTTTACAAATTGATTCTCAAAATGTTTGAATTTGAGTGAAACTGAATTTCAGGAAATTTGTCTTGAACTCGATGCTCTGCAGATCAATCTGCTTATCTCTAATGTTGATCCACTGCAACTTTTCCATCACTGGTTCATAAAATCACTTTGGAGGCTTCATTCAGACCCTTTGGATGTAGGGTTTGTAATTTATACATTCAGAAGTTCTCAGTTTTCAATATTTGCAAGATTCCAGCAGCATCGAAAAATAGATTAAAAATTGTAAACATTTATTTAAATCCATATAAAAACAGTATAGTATAAAACTATACAATAGCATGACTGATGCAGTGTTTTGGTTGTTGGGTGATTGGCAGTTTGTTCAGACAGGCCTTTTATTAAAAACAAATGTCCTGATCCATATTGGATTCCTTATTACTACAGTGCACCAGAATATAGTGGTTGGTTAGTATAACAATGTTTATTCCATTCTTTTTGCTGCTCCCTCTCTTATTTCAATATCAGTTTCTTTAACTGTAAAAGTACACTTAGTCATAGCATAATAATCTAGTGTATTTATGTGTCTTTTAGAAGATGGTTATGACTAAGAGCCTTTATCAGGCTTGACATGCGTCTGAGATTTTATAATGTTTTTTGATTGCGGTGGCAAGGGGAGGTGATCGGGATACTCACCTCTCCTGCCGGTGTCCAACGCTGTCTGCCGCGGCTTCCCGGATGTTGCCATGATGACCCGATGTCGTCATGACAACATCCGAGTCACCAGACAGCAGGAAGATACTTTGGTCATGCGCAGTGCATGACCAAAGTATCTTCTGCATCTGTAGCACTGACAGCCTGTATAGCACAGGGATGGTGCTCCATCCTTATGCTATACAGGCGATCAGAATAAAAAAAGTGAAAGTCCCATAGTGAGACAAAGGATAAAAGTAAAAAAAGTGTTTAAAAATGAAAAAAAAAAAAATATAATAATCCACCAAAAATAAAAATATATTGTACCCATCAATAAATATTATTATGAAAAAAATAAATAAATAAAAGTTCACATATTTGGTATCGCAGCGTCCAGAACAATCTGACCTATAAAACTGTCCCACTAGTTAACCCCTTTAGTGAACATGGTAAAAAAAAAAAAACGAAGCAAAAAACAATGCTTTATCATCATACCGCCAAACAAAAAATGGAATAACACGCAATCCAAAAGACGAATATAAATAAAAATGGTACCACTGAAAACACCATCTTGTCACGCAAAAAACAAGGTGCCATACAGCTCCATCAGCCAAAAAATAAAAAGTTACAGCTCTCAGAATAAAGCGATGCAAAAAAATATTTTTTTCTATAAAATAGCTTTTATTATGTAATTCAGTAAATGTACTGACCCGAAAAATAAAGCTACCTAATTTTACCACAAGCGGAACAGCATAAAAAAAAATAAATTCCTGAACTCTTGGTTTTTGTTTATTCTGCCTCCCAAAATTCGGAATAGAAAGCGATCAAAAAATGTCACATGCCTGAAAATGGCACCAATAAAAACGTCAATTCATCCCACAAAAAACAAGCTGTCACATGACTCTATCGGCCAAAATCTAGAAAAATTATAGCTCTCAAAATATGGCGATGCAAAAGCTAGATTTTACAAAAAAATGCATCTTTTAGTGTGTGACAGCTGTCAATCATAAAAATCCGATATAATTCTTGTATCGCTGTAATCGCACCGACCCGAAGAATAAAGTCGTCCAATCACTTATACCACACAAGGAAAGGCGTAAAAAAAAAACTCTCGGGTTAGGGTTAGGGTTGGACTATGGTTGGGTTAGGGTTGGGGTTTGGGTTAGAGTTGGATGAGGTATTGGGTTAGGGTTGGGCTAGGGTTAGGGTTGGGCTAAGGTTAGGGTTGGAGTTAGGGTTAGGGTTAGGCTAGGGTTAGGGCTAGGGTTAGGGTTGGGCTAGGTTAGGGTTGGGCTAGGGTTGGGCTAGGGTTAGGGTTGGGGTTAGGGTTGGGCTAGGGTTAAGGTTGGGATTTTTTTCAAAAGTAAAAAAAAAAAAGATGATGATATGGCGACTAGTGTTGAGCGCAAGTGCTCGCTACTTGAGTTTGTATTGGGTGCTCGAGTATGCACTGAGTATCGCGGGTGCTCAAGTGACATGCTCAAGTTTCCGCCACATATCCTTCACAGCCAAAAATACCTCGTGAGGCACATTTAGGCACATCTGGGGC